>NC_090925.1:461490804-462199753 GCF_040938575.1 Ambystoma mexicanum | reverse complement strand
TGTGCATGCTCGGCAGTGCACCTCCTTTCCTGTGCATGCTCGCACCTCCCTTCCAGACTTGCTTAGTTAACACTCACCTCCCTAGCAGATGCCCAACTGCGAGCGGTTCACACGTCCATCCTCACTTTGGTGGGGGACAGAACCTCTTCAGTTCGAAGTGCTCTTCTATGGAACGGTTTTCCTATATATTTACGAACCTAGCAAAAAACACATCAATTTAAGAAGAAATAAAAACCTCTTCTTTTTCTTTCTTATGGGAAGTGCTCATTCTCATTGTTGTGCGCCAGATAGTAATTAACTTCTGTTTCAATTTAATATTGTAATATTGTTGCTAAAGAGCTTTAACACTCTTGGGACATCAGCACTTTTTTCGAAACAGGTAAGATAATGTACCGAGAAAGCTTGCTAGACCCCCCTTGTGCATTCTCTTTCTGGGCCCCTGACTTCTGGCCTTCCTTCCTGGGCCCTTTTCCTGCACATGCTTCTATTGTAAAAGATCTTGGGTTGAAACGTTCCTCTTCTCTTTCTCTGGAGCCACGGGTTAGTACATTTTGTCAGTGGGGTTATTTTTAGGGTAAACTCCTTTGCTGTGTTTTTGCTTTTATTCCAGTGCACCTCCGCGCTCCTGTGGTTTCTGCTCTTGTCACCTCCTCTATCGACTATTGCATTCTCTATCACTTGCCCAACCCCCCTACCTTATACAACGCTTACAGGTCCTTCAAAATACTGCTGCACGGTTGCCTGACTCTACACCCCGCTATGCGCACATTTCTACTATTCTTCAGAAAACTTTGTTGAATCCTGGTAGCCCCCCACATCCAATTTAAAGCCCTCTGTCTCATGCACCAGGCTTTTTATGGTCAGGGAGCTGAATATCTACAGGCCAAATTTCGGCATTATGTCCCCGGCTGAGCTCTGCAGTCCACAGATGCTTGTCTTGTAACTCTTCCTAAGACTAAGTATAGTCAGATTGGGGCCGTTCCTTTTCGGTGGCAGCCGTTGGGCTATGGAATGCTTGGCCGCGCCCTCTTAGGGCCAGTGTTAACAATCTCTCTTTTCACAAGGCCCTGAAAACTCTTCTGCTCTAAACTTTATAGACCCCCCCCCCGCTACTGCTGCGGAGCGCCAAGATGCATTTGAACGAACAATGCACTTAACAAGTTCCAGTACAATACAATACAATACGCCATTCTTGTTTTTTTAAAACTTGTTTCTTATCAAAGTCAATTTCCATACACATTTTACAACTCTCAAAACAGTATGTAAAGACATCAGTAGCATTTATGAATCTGTTCCACAAATTGACCATTACATTTTGTTTGTAGCAAGCACATTGTTACATCATCAGAAATTGAGCAACGTTTCCGAAAAAATGTATAGTAATTTTTCATGATTTCCTATCTATGTATGCATGTATGTATGTATATTTGGGATTTATAAAGTACAAACCTGATTGGGATGTAACAGATCACTGTACACAGAGGGCACAGGCAGATGGTTAAACATAGAATGTTTGAAAAGCAGAAGTTGCAGGTAAGATAAGTGTAACAGGGGAGGTGGGGAGCTCTGAAGGGCAAGACGTAGTGTTGAGCGGAACGATCAGTTTTCAGTGAGATGTGATGTGAGAATAGGGTCGACAGGTAGTGAACTGCGTTTTCTGTAATCAATTACATTTGAAATAGATAGGACATGCTAGCTCCAATGGTGGAAGTTTGCCTTGCATCTCTATACACTTGAGCATAACCTGCATTAGACTTTGGACTCAGCCCTTCATCCTTCTTCTAAATTGACTGCGTGCCAACTTGTTGAGTGATAATAACAGCTAATATTACAGCATTTGGAAGAATCCAGCACGTTCTAGCGTATGAAAAACGGGTATTATGTTTGCAAGGTATCATTCTAGATAGTTTTTCTGAAAAGTCACAGATGTGAAGCATTAAAGTATCCCAAAGTTGTTATTCTTAGCACATATAGGTCACCTCTTATCCGAGTAGCATGACATTGGGCCTCATTACGACCCTGGCGGTAAGGGGTTAACGCCAGCGTTAGCTGCGCCGACCCCTTACCGCCAATTACGAGGTCCCTTAGCGCCATGGCGCTTTTAACACCTGCTTTTAGCAGGTGTTAAAATCCATGGCGCTAAGGGACCATGGAGTTAATTACGCCACCGTAATTTACGGTGGCGTAATTAACGCCTTCCCCACTCCCATTATGCCCTATGGGGCAAAAATGGGAATGGGGAAGGGTAAATGGGGATTGGGGACTTACCGCCCCGCCGACCTCGGAATGGGGCGGTAAATCCGCCAACCACCATGGCGTAAACGTAGTTTACGCCATGGTGGTAAAGTCACGGCCCAGGCGGTAACTTACCGCCTGGGTCGTAATGAGGCCCATTGACTTGTACAATAATTATGTAAATTGAGAAAACTAATCTTAGAATAGTGTATGTGTATTTACCTTTTCTGGCGTATGTGCTATCTCTTGTTTTTTTACATGCATGGCTCTGTGAAAATCTGGAAGTTCAATGTTAAACTCTTTTGAAATGTAGGGAGGATTTCAATCTGTTTCACAATTTCCCACAAAGACGTCCATTTACTCCGTTTTTTTATCATGCTAAGTTAAAAGCCAACATGATTAACCCCACACATTCAGTGTATTAACAATGTGTGAGTTCACGTAGAGACAGATGGGGAAAGAGAGGTAGGGGTAAACAGGGATGAGAAAAGTAGCATTGCCGAACCGTGTGCAATATGAGACAGTTAAGAACATAGGCAACATACTGATTTTCCAGGTTTTGGCTTAAGTGGGACCAAACTCCTGCCTTGAACACAGATGTAGTTCCCAACGACAGATGTCTGTGATGTGATACTGCAGCTACTTATATGCTTCTTCTAGAATCTTTGGGTAGTGAAAGTATGGAGTTGGACTATCTTCGGTCCTGGCTGGAATGATTCAGTTGTTTACACCGTTGCCATGTGTAGCCTTTGTGTCAGGCAGAGTGTTTCGAATTTGATCTGTGGAGATATTGAAAGAAGCTGAAAATGGGTGTTCAACACTGCTGAGCAGCGAAATACAATAGCCACGTTCTGAACTAGGTCCAGTTCCCGCCCCCTATATTCATAAACCTATCCAGTGGGGGCCCATCAGCTCGCAGAATTCACAGTAATTACCATTTGTAGAGCCCAGGACGGAGCAGATCCACTGACAGAGCACATGACCACTGGTTCGATGCTGGCTTCCAGATATTTCCAACAAACCAAGATAAGAATCTGCTTGGAGGGACTGGGCGGAGTGCCAGACCAAGGGAGTGGAGCCATCCGAAAAGCACACCCACTCTGCAAAGACGCCCAGTACCAGTAATGGCTGCTGGCTGTGTCTAGACTGAGGAATGTGTGACCATTTTACGGCCTTTGAGTGCCGGTGCATAGACCAAGGAGCAGTGTGCCAACCTTATCTCCACCCTGAGTGGAAAGTGAAGAGCTCGGTATCAGTATCATCCAAATCAATAGAGCTCACACTAATGATCCGCGCTCGAGGGCTGGGGTGAGTTGCTGCTCTCCATGCACCATTGAGGAGCGCCCTGACACAGTCTCCCTTTTGCCCTCCCTTATCATGATGGGGTCCTGGGCCCAGCTCCTCTGATCAGGAATTTACCAAAGTGAGCAGGCCACTGGGGCGATTGTTAACAGTGAGTGCTTTCAGCCTCTATGACATGCCACTCATTTGTTGGCACACAGCAAACTCCACGCTCAAAACATGGAAGTCAAATCCAGTGCCACCAAAAAGCAAGCGAGAATCGATGGCTTTTCCAATCCACATCCGCCCTAGACCAAACAGATGCTTGTAATATATAAACACCTAATGCACAGGCTCCTTCCCAGAGTTCCCTACGCACGCAGCTGAATAATTACAAAACTATGCTCCAGGGTATCCAAAGTCAAAACACAGGATTTCGAACGAGGAAATTAAAATGCAACGCTTGAATGAACTCTGACTGAGCTTACAGCTGGATTCAGCAAGGTCCTTGCCAAGAATGATGGCCTTGAAAACCATGCAGGGCAAAATCACATTTGCATTTTAGGCTTGCCAGAATCAACCCACATCGACCTCCTAGAGTAATACTTGGAAAAATGGTTCATACGACGCTGGGCCTGAGACCGGCATCTGGTCAACCGCCAAGACCGATCTTCACCCAGGCCTTTAGCAGCAGTGACAGAGTCTTGATCCTTTGAATAGCTAGAGACAGGAGACACCTCTATTATCACTCTGCAGACATTCCAATTTCTACACACTTCAGCACAACTTTTCATCTTCAATGGATGTCAGATCCCCTCGGAGGGGACGGTCTCGGTCTTCAGTCATATTGTTGTTGACCTTTGCGACAAGTGTTATGGAGGTAATCATGCACTGCTAACCCAACTCTAAGGACAGCGATGTTCATGTACATCAGAGTTCCCCCAGCCATATGCCTACTTGTTGGAACTGGGCAGGTAGTTTTCTCAGTTTCCCGTTTTAGGTCAGTAAGTTGGGGTTTGCCACCATGGGTGGCAGGTGGACATTTGATTATTTGTTATGTCTTGTATACAAACATATTGCTGGGTGTGTAATACTGAGAAAGACCAGATGTGTCCTGCTGGAAAAATGCTATTCTTGAGCTGTCACACATGTTATATTTATGTTTTATGGTAAGGAGCTTAAAGGTTCACTATGATTCCAATTTGGAACATCCGTGGGAAAATACTGCAGTAAAAACTGATAAAGTTATCAACTACCTTCAGTCTCAGGGAACCCCAATCCTACAGGAGAGACACCTAATTCCTAGCATCCAGCGGGGAATTGGAAATGCTTTGGGCAACAATAAATGCTTCTCCATCCCTGACTAGTCGCCCCAGGACCCCTTACCAGCACTTGCCCTGGGGCACCCTTCTCTGGACTAGCCCAAATCTGGGACATCCTGTCCATCGCACTTGTCTACCCCCCTTTTCCTCCTGGGCTCTTGCCCTTGTGGCTCCCCTTAGCACTTGCTCCCACACGTGGGTCCCCCAATCCTGTACTTACTCCCATCCCTGCCCCCTATTCTACTCCCTCTGCACGTATTACCTTTGAATCTGCACTTGTACGGCTGGATTATCACAAGGCCAATATACCCGTAATGTTGTTTTTTCCCTATGCTCCCACCCCCTTTTTTGTCTTGTGGCGCCTGGTAACACTTGTGTATAGGTGGCATAAAATGTCCAATAAATAAGTAAAATAAATACATATTCATTGTATTCTAGAGGGGTGCTGACCCTTATGCATAGATCTGCATACTTTAAACGTATCTGCATACTCCACCACTGTTTCTAATTTCACACCTGTCTAAGATTCTGATGTTGCCCTTTTTCTGTCTAAAACCCACCCTACTGCTGCCCGTGGTGATCCTCTTCCCACCTCACTTATTACAAAGTCTACCCACTCCTGATATCTTTCCTTACCTCCTTTTTCAATATCTGTCTTACCACTTCCACATTTCCCTCTGCCTTCAAACATGCAATCATCATTCCTATCTTGAAGAAACCCACTGCAAACCCCATTCTTGTGTCAAACGTTCACCCTATATCTCTCTCACCCTTTCTATCTAAGCTCTTTGAGCGCCTGTTTACTCTCAAATCTCAGCATGTGTCTATGGTCTATCTCTTCTTTCTCCTACTCAATCTGGTTTCCGACCCCGCCATTCCACCGAAACAGCTCTTACCTCCATACTTAGCTCTCTTCTCACAGATCGCTAGTCAAAACACTCTTCTGTCCTTATTCTTCTTGACTTATCTGCTGCCTTTGACACGGTGGACCAGTCCCTGCTTCTTGACTCTCTCTCCTCCTTTGGCTTCCGTGGTTCTGTTCTTGCCTGTCCTATTTATCTATCCGTACATTTGCCGTTTCTTGGGATAGCAACACCTCTCCTTCCTTTCCTCTCGCCCACAATGTCCTCCAAGGCTCAGTTCTTGGTCCTTCTCTATTCTCTTTCTACACCTTCTTTCTAGCTCCCATTATCTCGTCCTTTGGAGCCTCACACCACTTCTATGCTGACGACACTCAGCTTTTTCTTTTCTTTCACACCTGACATTCATCACACTCTCTCATACTGCCTTACTGCCATTAAATCCTGAATGGCCTCTCACTTTCTTACTCTGAACGCTGGTAAAACAGAGTACTATTTTTTCCTGTTAATGTTCTTCCACCCCCGGCTCCTCCTCCTCCCATTTTCTTTCCTCCCTCCTACCTCCCTATCTCCCCCACTCCTTGCAATCTTGGTCTCTACTTTGACGCTAATCTTTCCTTTGCTCACAATATCTCTCTTACTTCTCGCGTCTGTCAATTTCATCTCTACAATATATGCACAATTCGCCCTTTTCTTACTTTTCCAACCACAAAGGTTCTAGTATCTTGCTTAGTCTTCTCTCAACTTTTTTACTACTACTCTGTTCTCTTCTTTGGTCTTCCTTCCTCACGTCTTACTCCTTTTAAATCAATCTATCATTCTTCCATCCGTTATTTCTCTCTTCTCTCCCATTGGGACTCAATGGGCCTCATTACGAGTCCGGCGGGAACCGTGCCTGAAATTCCGGCAGGGTACCGCCAGACTCGTATTACCATTCTGCCTCCATGATTGCTGGAATTACTGGGGCATAACGACCCTGGTGACTCGGGAATTCCGGAGGCGGAATTCGGTAAATCCCCATTCCCATTGAGTCCTATAGGACTCAATGGGAATGTGGAAGTGGAAACACCGGCACCATCTCGTGATGGTGCCAGTGTTTCCACATCCGTCTGCAGGCGGGTGGTGCTAAACCCGCCAGGTCAGACCTGGCAGGAATGACACCAACCACCTGCAGAACTCGAGATCACCTGGTCCGGAAACAACGGTGGCGGCAGGTTTACCGCCACCGTTATATCCAGACCGGGTGACTCGTAATGAGGCCCAATTTCTTCATCTCTTGCCTCACTTGGTTTGCTTTCTTTTTATTCTCAACTCAAGTACAACTTCCTCTGTCTTGTCGTTAAATCTTTCTACGGTCTTGCCCCTAACTATCTTGCATCTCTCCTCTCACTCGATTCTCCTTCTCGTCCTCCCCATTCTGCTGGTCACTTTTGACTTAATGCCCCTTGTGCCCCTTGGGAACAATCCCGTTTTCGATCTTTCCAACTTCTTGCTTCTTTTCACTGGAACTTTCTTCCTCTCTCTCTCCGATCCATTACCCACTACTCCCTGTTCCACTCTTCCTTAAAAATGCCAGGTTTTCTGGTTTTGTTACATGGAAAGTGAATCAGTGGAGGGGAGGATGTGGCGGTAGGGCATGGTAAAACTGTGAACTATTGTTTTCTTTTCCTCTGACTTTGACAGAGTAGTGCCTTGATGGGATCTTGATTAATTAAAATGTGTGGTTGAGCAGGGAGGAATATTGCGTCTCTGAGTCGGAGTGAGGTTGTTGTTGGCTGAATCAATCCTATAGCCATAGCTGGAGTTGGTGGGAGGAAATGGTGGGATTGGTCGGTTGAGAATGGGGACTGGAAATAGGGTGACGTTAGGGGGTTTGGGTAGTTTGGAGAGTGTGCTTTTGTTTTCAGGGTCTTTTAAAGTTATGCAGGGAGTATGTCTTTTGCAGCAGTGCGTTTTCTCGATGGTAGTGGGATCTGGCACAGAACGGGGGACTTCTCGATCTACAAGTGGCATCTTCTTGTGAACTCTGCCCACTGCGTCGGAGTGATGGATGTGATAAATTGTAAACTAGTGACCCTCAATGATCAGGCATTGGACTCCCCAGTCAAGAGAAAGTTGTTACTGAGAAGGCTTCAGGGAAACACAGGATGAGGTTTAGGGCCTACCCTGCACAATATTTCGCCTTGGCTGGCTCTAAAAAACAGGGACTGCTATTTTAATTGTGAGAGGCACTCCTTTTGTTAAAGGGGGTGTTTTGAGGGATCCTGGTGGGCGTTGGCTCTTGTTGAAAGGGACATTGTTTGGCTATACAGTTACGCTGGCCTCCCTGTATTTTCTGAATTAAAATCAGCATGATTTATTAGCGACGCTCCTCCCGATTCTTGCAGCATTTGCTGAGGGTTGCCTAGTCCTTCAGGGTTATTTTAATTTGGTGCCAGACACCAGGATGGATAATACACTGCCACCCTCTGCCGTGGACTATCATAACTCCCTCACTTCTTTTAGCGCGCTGCAGGAACTAGGTGTGATTGATGTTTGGTCTTTTCCTCATGGAACAGATAGGAACTAGGTGTGATTGATGTTTGGTCTTTTCCTCATGGAACAGATAGGGAACATACCCAATATGTGCATGTGCACAGGGGCTCCTAAAGATTGACCTGCGTCTGTTCTCTGTTCTCTGTTCTCAGCTCCCTTGGTTCCTTTTGTGTCAGGTTTCCATGTGTTAATATCCCCGCAAAAATATCACCAAACAAATATACCGGCATATTTTTGTGGCGATATTAAACTATGTAACCTGCGAGGGACAGCAGAGCAACCCCGAAATTATTTTTTAAAAGGGAGCGGGGACACCCCTGCACCCCCAGTGCCATTTAGCCCATAAATGATCCCCAGCAATAGTATCGCCTATGGCCTTACCCCACAACCACATATATGGCAATATTATTGGTGGGGATAATATTACCTGATATTGTGTCAGGATCAGACATTGGTTCAAGGATGTTCTCGGATCACACCATATTCTCAGCTGAACTGCAAATTAGTAGGAACTACTCAGCATTGATATGTGAATGGAAGCTTTATGATCTGCTTCTTTAAGATCTGGTTCATCATACAGTAATTGCAGCAGTTATCAGTAATTATTTCATCTGAAATGGTTTAGAGGGGACCCAGGTCGGGGTGCTTTGGGACGCTATGAAGGCTGTTTTGAGGGGTACGTTTATCAGCTGGTACACTGTCTACTATAGATTTGAGAAGCAGGATAGAGAGTGCCTGGAGGCCAGGGTTAATGAGAGGTGAAAAGCCCATGGCCAGTCAAAATCTCAAAGGGACTACATGGATTTGAGGTTGGCTAGATCCAGTCTGGAGGCACTGATGGTTACTGACACTGCCATGTTGCTACTACACATGAAGCAGTATTATCGAGGAACAATGTTGCGGGTGTTAGGGACTCCTCTGGAACATTACAGTTCACAGAGGATTGGAAACTGGAGGTATTTTCAGCATTCCATGAGTGCATGATGGCCTCAGAGAATCTGGGCTTGGATGAGCAGGATTCTTACTTAGCATCTCTGGCCCTTCCCAGGCTTTCTCAGGCACTCTGTGCCCAGTTTGAGCGCTGCATCATGGGGGATGAAATTGATGAGGCTATCAGTTTGCTCCTTAATGGGAAGGCCCCAGTCCCAGACAGATTTACTCCTTTGTTCTATAAAACCTTTAAGGCCCAGTTTCTAGCTCTCTTGATGCCAATAATTCCTTCTTACATTCGGGGGCAGTGTCAGACATGGTGGAGGACTCTTTGCTATCCTTGATTTTGAAGCCAGGCAAAGATGCTATGTTTTGTGATTTCTACTAGCCAAATTTCCACCTCAACACGGATGCCAAGATCTATTCTAAAGTGTTGCCCTCTCGGTTGATGGGGACTCTACCTTTATTAATTCACTGGGATCAACCAGTATTCTTTATGGGTGGGTCACAGTACGCATGATAACATTAAGTGAACTATAGACATTGTGGAGGCAGGGCATCAGGGGGACTACTAATGATGCTACTGGCACTTGATACTGATGAGGGGGTTGACTGTGTGGACTGAGGCTTCATTCAGGCAGCGTTCTGGAAGTTTGGGTTTTGCCCCACATTTGTTTCTAGGGTCTTGGCTTGCTACACATTTTTCAAAATGTGGATGTACATTAATGGTCTCAGCTACCATTATATACCAATCTCTAGAGGCATCCTGCAGCGATGCCCTAGAACCCCCCCCTCGTTTTTGCTCTTATACTGAATCCCTGGCCACCCTAATTAGTAACAAGTCGGGAATTAGGAGAATTTAAATTGAAAAGATGAAACACAAGGTGGCATATTATGCGAACAAGGTTTTGATGATGATGTGGCATGCTCATCACTGTCACTGTTGATGCTGGAGCTAGACCAGTGAAGGTGAGAGGTCCCCAAGGATACAGTCAATTCACTCAATAGAGTCAATCAAGACACATCCCTGGAGGGAATGAGACCAAGACCAAGTGATGGTGTTAAGAAAAGGCTTTTCTCTAAATAGGGCAAGCAGAATCTACTCTGCTCACGCCGAGAGCGCTCTGCAGAAAACATGTTACAAATTGCTTTTATACAACAATATTGTCATCTAACAGGGGGAAGGCCTAAGGGGCACATGATCGATAGAGATTGGTCACTAGGGGCGAACACCTATAGATGCCATAGGTTTGGAGATGCTTGGTTGGCTTGAGGACACGTGGTGTGGCGATGACGCGTCTCGGGTCAATCGGTCAGCTGGGCTCATCGAACTTGCATGTGGGAATGGCAAATTGTGATGTTGTTTCTTTGTTAAATAACCATTTGACATTTGCCCTTGTGGCCATGCAGACTTGTGGCTTAAACACCCATGAAAACGTTGGTTCAAACACAAATTAATATATCACTTGGCAGAGGTTAAGATTCATCCATTAAATACAGCACTTGATCTGTTCAGACAGTTCAGAATGTAATGGTTAAAAAGGTATAGCTCTTAAGGTCACTGTGTGATGTGGGATGTCCATCTGATAAACAACAAAAGAGGGCTCTAAATCTACGACTAGAAAAAATAGGTCACAAGAGGTACATACCTTTATGGGCATAAATCTCATTGTGGGGGGTTAGTGATTGGTTGTTCCAACACCATTAAATCCCTGCTAATCTTCTTTGACACCATAGAGGGTGGAGGGGAATCGAAACACCTTTGCGGTATAATTCTGCATTGCATAAAGAGACCGGGCATTCAGAAACAGGTTTTACATACGGGCTCTTTAAACATGGCCTTTTACTTTACAGTTTGGTTATATTTGTTTAATGCATACTGTATTGCTATTGAGCTAACTATCTTCATTGTTACAGATCTCATTATGAGCGTCGAGGTATGCCAGGATTAATGTCCATTCTAAATTAAACAGATCATAGTTCAGGTTCTACACGTGGCCTTAACACATATCGTCGTAATACGAACATTCTAGTCGGAGCAATTGGTTGCGGTATTAATTTCACACAATATCATTAATAAATTCACAGTTAAACTAAAAGGTGAGGTAGCTTTATGCTGGCGTGTGCAGTGTTATGTTGGCTATGCATGTCGTCACAGCAATCCATTTCATTAGCAGCATCATACTATACGTTAATATCCTTCACACTTTTATAATCGAATTCTAACGTTAGGGCTTTCTACTACACACATATTATGCAGTACGTTACCACATCTATTATTCTACTGCAATCCTTACATTATTTACATGAGATTAAAAACTGCCCATGAGCAACATTTCCTGATTGCATGGAAAAGGCACTTTGGCTCTTGCTTTACTAAGGCGCGAACAATCAAACAGACTTGGGTGTGGCTGGTTTATAGAGATGAATGACTTTTGTGCTGGCCCTTGTACTGGGCCGTGCCAGGGACGGACGTCAGAAGATACAGTGTAAAGTTTGTTGCATTCTCGCGGCTAGTCTCTCATGGGAACAGAACTGCAGAGACGGAAGAGGGGAGGAGGTGAGGGGAGTAGCTTGCTCGCTGTGAGTGTTTGATGGGGAGAACTGCAGGCCTGCGTTTTAATTTCATGACTGTCTTGCCATTACAAAATGGAGTCGGTGACTTAGAAAATGGAGTCGCGTTCAACTCTGGTTTCATGCTGTCTTGAAGGGGGTCACAGTTCCTAGGGGTGTTCCCGCACGGGTGCCCTGCGGCCAGGGCCCTCGACCCACAGCAGCCACCGCTGGGCCTACCCAGGAAGTGTGGAGAATGGGGGTGGGGGTTCCAAGACCCTCTCCTCCCACACACCAGTTTGAAAAAACCTTAGGTTTTCTTGGGAATCTGGGTAAATGCAATAGATTTTAAAGTGTCTGAGTCCCTGGATGAAATGGTCAGGATGCAACGTGAGTTTCCCTTCAGTTGGAATGATGTTGAGTTAGACTATCTGGGGGTTAGGTTAAAACCGACCTATGCTGGCTTCTATCAGGCTAATGTCCTGAAGTGGGAGAATGGAAAACCAGACTCCCGTCCTTCACCTCTCGCGCTTGGCCTAGAGGGTCGCGGCCCAGACACCCGCCACGAGAAGAGTTTGCCCATTTACCAGATGACCAAATACCCTGGTACAGAAACATACGGATGTGTCCATCTGCTTGCCCAACAGCCCGCACTGGCCATGCCGACACCTGCGGCACGGACCAACTAGACTGAAATCTACACATCGTTAGAGATGCCATGACGACCTAGATAACGGGAAGCACCGCTGAACTATTATACACGCTGAACATTTCCACACCAATCTACACGAAGAACATACTCAGTGCTCTGACGTAGGCGACAGGCTTATTCACGGACGTGCATCTTTATTATTTTTACATAGGCTTTCAGAATGCAGAAACGCAAGACGCACCATGAGCTCATTTATAACGCTTGCTCACGCTTCTCTTGAAACCCGTTACCATCATGAGAGATATAATGGAAACACGATACTGGCCATGAAACTGTATGCCACTATAACCTAAAGCATCCATGCACTAAATGGATTACCCGTGCACCAGGCCCAAGTAGGCCTCAAGCAAGAGTTCCCGTGAACATTAACAAAGAAAAAGTCAGGTTGCTGAGCCTGCAGAAAGAACCCAGTGGAGCAACCAGCCAAGGTCGTAATGTTGCAAACCCACAGTCAAGAAACAAATCTTCAAAGGCACGATGTTGCAACCTCGCACTCCACGTACCAATGTTAAAATCATATCTGCAAATTAAACCAGACATACAGTGGAAAAACAATATTAATTGTGCAGAATTATGCCTCAAACACGGTCCCTCCCCACGTGACCAAGCCGAACCTGACGAGATGCCAAAACCCAGGAGAGAAAAGGCGTCTGGGTACCTCGCTACGAGACGCAGGCCGACACACTTGAAAGGCTCAATGGACACCTGCTACAGTGGGAACGGTCAGTCTCCCACCTATGAATAAATCCTCACATTGCCTGCGCGTACCCATATTGAAACACTGTTGCAACCACAGGTGCACCGTGTGCTGGGAACAACGGTGGTCCCAGGCTGGGGAGCTCACGGATGCACCAATCAGAACATGAGGTTCTTATCTCAGACGTCAGTAACGTTAGCCAATCCTCAGGGGTCTTCATGTAACAATTCTTATGTATCTAATTGTAGGGACAACCCAGATATACCACCTGACTACATCTTAACCACTAATATCATTCTCTATATGCGTACTATACTAACCCCACCACTCGAGCAACCAATCAAGAGTGGCGATAGGTTCTTTTGGTAACTTTTTGGAATGACGCAAGTAGCGCGTCATAATGTAGTAAAAAGGGCCTGCGAGCCCCACTATTGTGTGTGTGTCAGGACGAACGCGTACGCTCCTTGACCCATCCCTGCCGTTTGCATAATAAACGACAGAAGTTGCCTTGCTCCTTGTGTGTGCCTCATACTCTGTCTCGATCCGAGATATACACGGGAGGAGTTGGGGCCTCCCTGCCCGGAGGTCTGCGGACGGCCCGGCCGACCCCGGCAGAATCCCCCCCGACAAGTTGGAGGCACTGCTGAGATCTGTTTAAGATCGACTTTTATTTTTTATTTTTCCAGTGACTCCCGTTGCGGGGAGGCCCGGCGGCGCGGCCCCCTCTGCCGTTGCCCCCTTCTGAGGACTACAGGACCATCGCGGAGCTGCGAGAGGACCGGACAGCGCAATCCGGATATTGGCCCTCGGGAGCCGGTTGAGAAGTATCCCGCCCGCGGTCGGCGAGTGTCCAGACGTGGTCCAGACGAGGGGAGGTGGCGAGCCGCTTGGAGGGGTGCACGCAGTCGAGCGGCCCTGCATCGAGGGAACTTGGTGAGCATGACACGCACAACAAGCAATGCGAAATTGTGAGGGAGGGGGCGGAAGTAAATAAGGGAGGAGGGAGGTATTGTAAAAAGGTGGGGTGAAGGTTTAATTGAGTGATGATAATGGAATGAATGGTAGTGAATTGAGTGCGAGAGAAGGCGGCTAACGTTACGCGAAAGAGGGGGGCAGGGCACGAGAACAACACGTGCAGACGCTCGCAACAAAAAGCTAACGTTACGCGAAAGAGGGGGGCGGGGCACGAAAACATCACGTGCAGCCGCTCGAAAGACACTGATTGGCCTAAATCGCGACTACGTGTGAGGGTGGGTGTGTGTGGTTTCCTACGATTTGACATTTATCATTCAATGAGTAGATGAGGTTCCCTATTGTTCGAGCAAGAAACTCGATAGGTAGATGAGGTTCCCTATTGTTCGAGCAAGAAACTCGATAGGTAGATGACGTTTCCCTGTGGGCGGTGGCTAGTTACGTAGTTGCCCAAAACGGAAGATAATTGGCTGGTTAAGCCCTCCTGTTG
This sequence comes from Ambystoma mexicanum, assembly GCF_040938575.1. Taxonomy (NCBI): domain Eukaryota; kingdom Metazoa; phylum Chordata; class Amphibia; order Caudata; family Ambystomatidae; genus Ambystoma; species Ambystoma mexicanum. Next base: position 462,185,166 of record NC_090925.1, on the reverse strand, counting down.
AGGGGCGTATCACACGCGAGGCGACGCAGCGTGCGCAGTCCGGTTATAGTATTGATGAGATTACCTTGTTCCAGGAGAGACAGGAAGACAGCTGTAGGGTTAGCGGGGTAGATTGCAAGTGTATTTTGAATTTAAAGAACATAACACGAATATACCAGTAGTTCGAAGAAATAGGTGACGTCACCAGTAGGGATTTAGTAAGATATCGTGAACACAAGAAGCTTTGGGTTTGACATTGGTGGGGAAGAGAAACATGATAAAGGAGCGGACACGGAGATAAACGATAAACGAGTGGATCAAAGAGGAGAAGGGGAAGGGGGCGTGGCTGCGCACGGAGAACGCCGGCCACGGCAAGTGTAAAGGTGGGAGGAGAACGGGGAAAAAGGACGACTGTGTAAGATCGTCGTAAGGGGTACGCAGCTGCAGGGGGCTGCGTGCGCTTCGGCCGCAGGGGGCCGTAGGGGAAGGAATATAATATAACATCATAAATATATTTGTTTTATAATTTTTTTTTGTGATTATTATCATTGCATAATTTGTCAAAGGATTGTCGTAAGTCCCCACACTTGCGGGGCAAGGTAAGCAATAAAAGGTTGTATGTTGCAAACTGGTAGCAAGGGGAAGGGTAAGAAAGGGTGCGCTAGTATGTCATACGGGAGAGGGTTGGGAGGGTGGGGGAATACCCTCACTACCCCACTACAACATATATGCACCACACTGCCACCACATAGGGAGAAGTTAATTAAGTACAGCATAGAGTGGACCCAGGGGACGGACAACAAAATGTTGACACCATGGCCGCCTAATGGTAGCTTTGACCCATATGCCCAACATTCACTATTAAACCATCTGCACAATACATACAAGGGGAAGAAGTTGGCAAACCATGTGGAGGTGTTTAACTTATGGAGGATGTTCCAGGGGTCTAGACCAGGACCAAATGGAATGTTCACTATGGGGGAAACACCGGAAGAAAAGGAGATTAAGAAAGAAGGAACGGATGGGGAAAAGGAGAGTGAAGGAACAAAGAATATGGGGAATGAAAAACTGGGTGGAGGAAAGGTTGATAAATTAGCTGACATAAAACAGGAACCGAGCAATGAGATACCCTTAACACCGGGAGTGAAAACAGAGGGAGGAGGGTTGTACCCTTTAAGAGAATTAGGAGAAATAAAAGGACAGTTAAGGGCGGCTGAAGGATACTCAAACCCGGCATACAGCCCTCCACCATATGTGGCTCATGGAAAGATACCAATGGGGGACGGGAGGAGAGAAGAGCAGACTGTAGAGATAGGAAACGATGAGTGGGTAGCTGCACAGATATTGTTGAAATTACGAGGATCACTAACTGGAGAGGAAAGGGAGGCGGTAAAGAGAACAAACGAGGATAGTGAAAGAGAGAGTGAAATGAGGGGAGAGGAGCTGCTACGGCAGAAGGAAGAGATTTTGGAGGAAAGATTAGCTAAACTAAGGGATGAGCAGAATGAACTGATAAAACAACTTGAGGGGGAGGAAAGAGAGAGAGTGAGGAAAAGGAAAGAAGGTAAGGACGAATTGGAAAAATTAAGGGAGCAAAGTGAGGAGAGAAAGAGGGAAGCTGTAAGGGTAAAAGCAGCAGCAGAAAGGGTATCAAGAGTAGTGATGAGGGAGAAGAAGAAGGAAGAAGAAGAAAATGAAAAAGAAATGGAAATATGGAGGAGGAGGATAATATCAGAGACAGCTAAAAAATATGAAGAGGGGAAGGTAATAGAGAGTATAGTAGAAAGAGAAAGGGTGAAATGGGAAAGGAGGAGAGAGGATGAAAGGATATTGGAAGAGATGAGCAACGAAGTAATGGAGGAATTAAAAAGGAAAAGAGAGGAAAATAGTAGGGAGATGGAGGAGAGGAGTGAAGGGGAGAGAGAAGAGAGTAAGAGGGAGAGTGAAAGATGGGGAGAAGTATATAAAAATAGAGAGGTAGCAACAACGTCAGCACTAAGGGGAACAGGTGGTAACAACGGAAAGGAAGAGGGAGACCTAATAGACTTAAAAACTGTAACAATAAAAGGAAAAAAGGCAGAGTGGGGGGCGCAATTTATGAATGATTTTTGTAGTGAGGATGGAAGGAAGAGTGAAAGGGAAAGCTTAGATAAGCTATACCTCACTAGAACAAACATAGATTCGCCATGGGTGAGTAGAAGATGGGAGGAGCTGGAGAGAAGTAAGGAGGAAGTGAAAAGAATGGGAGAAACACAAACTAACGAACACACGCCACCGACGCTCACCAACCAACACACGCCACCCACATCACCATCACGCTCTCTAACGCCACACCCCACATGTTCAACAACTGCACGCTCTCTGCACAGAATAAAGCTCGCACCCTTCATGGACGAAGTTACACCTTATGCATGTCGGCTTAGGGACCTCCCTAGTCGCAGGCAAGACAGGCAAACAGACGTGCCAATATTGAACACAGGAAAGGATGAAAAAAGGGGAAAGGAAGAAGAGGGAGGTAGGAGAAGAGGTAGTAAGGAAGGATTTGAAGTAGTAAAAGGAATGGGGGAAGAGGAGGGGTGTGAAGAGTTAACATCATGGAGCATAAAGGATGACACAAGACAGAATGTAATGCCACTGCTGGAGAGAGGAGGGGTTAGACCACAATATGTACCTTGGAAACATACGGATAAGGAAAACATAAAATGTAGGCTCCCATCATTAAGTGGAGGTGCGGGTAAATGGATATATGAAATGGAAAAACACACCGCAGGACAGAAACTAGCAGTGGGAGATGTTAAGGGCCTGTTAATATCAATATTAGGGGATAGAGCGGATGACATTTGGAAAAGAGCGGGATTCCATGGGGTAACAATAACAAACACATCGCATGATGGGGCACCATTTGCAAACTGCAGACATGCGCTATGGCAGGCACTAAGAGTGCAGTACCCAGACACATCAGACATAGGAGCCATTACTTCCCGTAAGATGGGTGAGAACGAGGATCCTGTTGATTATATCCAGGATATTCAAGAGAAGTGGCGCATGGAAACTAGAGAACAATGGGACAAAACACCAGCCATATTTTATCATATACTAGTACAAGGGCTCCCAGAAGGAGTTCAGAGACAATTAAAGAAAGTAGTGGGGATGGAAGCAAAACCATGGCCGGAAATACAACTGACTATAGTACATCACTGTAGAACATGGCAAGGAAAAATGAAACAAAAGGAAGAGGACAGGAAAACAGAAGAGGCCAAATTAGTACAGAAAAAACTTACTAAATATACCATGGAAGGGGCACTAATAACTGCGCCAACACCAATGGCCCAAAGCCCAACGCAAGTAGTGGCTGCACAAAATCCAGCTCAAATAGCGCCCCCACAAGAGGTAATAGAGCAAGTGCTGCCTCTGCAATCACACGCACAGAACGTGGGAGGAGGGTACCCAATGCAAGGAGCTGGGTATTATAATTATAATAGAGGGAGAGGAGGGTTTATGAGGGGAAGAGGATACGGATATAATACCCAACAACAGGCTGGGGGACTCAGAAATAACTACCAGACAGGGCAACCAGTATACCAGGACAACACAGGGAACTTCCCATGGCAAAACAGGGAACCACCCGTGTGTTGGAGCTGCGGACTATTAGGACACATGTCACGTACATGCAGGGTCAGGCCAGGAACACCAGCATGGAACGAACAAGCACAACATAGGACATCACAAGAACAGCAGGGCATACAACCACAGCAGATGTCACCACAAGGGAGTGACCAACACTATTCCCTACCACAACAACAAATAAAACAATACCTGCCACAAGTAACTGGTGCAGCGTTAATACAACCACCACCACAACCTGAACGAACGCAATTGGGTGGGGTGACGGTGTTGGGGCACAACCCTTACACAGGGAATGGCCAGTCATTGTACCCCCAATAGGACAGCCCACAGACGGCCTTGGTGTGTCCCATCCTGTCAGTAACACCTAATAGTGCGGAGGAGCCACGCATAGAGGTAACGATAGGTGACAAAAAATTATCATTCCTTGTTGACACCGGGGCAACCCGGTCTTGCATAAGGGAAGGTAAGTTTAAGATGTCAGGCGAAGCCATGAACACACAAGGGTTTTCTGGGGCTAAAGGGTTGGTTCCATTTACTGATAACGTTCCGCTATCTATTGGAGATTACGATCTGTCAGTACCACTTTTGTATTATAGTGCCTCACCAGTAAACATACTGGGGAGGGACATAATGAACAGATTAAATATGACGATCTCCTTTACAGAGGATGGCATAATTTGCTCTACTCCAGGGATTAACATGCTTGCAGCACGACAGATTTTGCAAGCATACTGTGGACAGATAGCGATCAGGGCGGAGCCGGTAGACGGCGAGCTATTCCAGTACGGAACAGACATGGCATTTGCATGGATGCCAGGGATAGGAGGGAAAATATGGAGGAGACCAGCAGCCTATCTATTCCGACCAGAAACACCAGCTAATGAACTGGAAGGGAAGGTCCTTGCAGTGGACATTGAGAGCATTATTGCAACAGCTGATTATGTTGCTGTGCACGCCCAAGATAAAGAAGGGAGAGCATGGAGGGCGGTGATAGCACTAGCAGAAGGATGTAGGCTGACCCAGGTGTCAGATGAAGAGTTGTTTTCAGAAGAAAAGGAGGAAAATGAAATGGTGTTCATGATGAGTGTAGAAATGTGGCTAACAGTGGCTCACAAACAAGTGGCACAGAAAATTGCAATGGCACTTGAGGCACCCGCTGGCACACCAGTCCCATTTTTTAAAGAAGATATGTCAAAGGTGCCAAAATCATTATGGACTATTAGCCCTTATGATGTAGGATGCATTAAAAGCATAGGGGGTGTAAGGATAAAATTAAAAAAGGGTGCCATACTACCAAGAGTGAAACAATACCCATTGTCAAGAGAGGCAGATGAGGGCATATACGAAACCATAACAGCCCTTATAAACAATGGCATATTGGTCCCCTCAGAATCCCCATGCAACACAGCTGTGTACCCGGTGCGCAAGGCTAAAGGAGGGTCTTGGCGGTTCATACAGGACCTCAGACCGTTGAACAACATAGTAGAAGCAGAGTATCCAGTAACAGCAAACCCGGCCACAATTTTGTGTGGCATTCCAGCAGAAGCATCACGGTTTACAGTGATTGACCTTAAAAATGCTTTTTTCTCAATACCATTACACCCAGACTCACAAGACTTGACAAGCTTCACTTACCGAAATAGGAAGTGGAAACATACCAGATTACCACAGGGATATTGTGAATCACCTTCAATTTTCAATAGGGTAATACAGATGGATTTGGGTAACGTTGAGTTGGAAAGCACAGTGTTACAGTATGTGGATGACATAATAATTTGCAGTACAAATGAAGATAAATGTAGAGAGGACTCATTAAAAATGTTGACGATATTGGCTGAAAAGGGGTACAAGGTAGACATGGAAAAGATACAATACTGTCAGGAACAGGTACTTTACATTGGCCAACTGATATCACAATATGGAAGAAGGATTGCACCACAAAGAGCACAGGCAATATCAGGCACTCCCGTGCCACAGACTGTAAGAGAACTGCAGCAATTTCTGGGACTGTGCAACTACTGTAGAGCATGGGTATTTGATTACAGCTCTTACATAGGACCCCTGCTTGAGGGTTTGAAGGAAGCAAATAAAGGGGAGAAAAAGTTGGGATGGACTATGGAAATGAAGGAGGCATTTGATGAATTAAAAGAAGCAATATCAACTGCTCCAGTACTAGCATCCCCAGACTATGAGCGACGATTTTTTATATTTTCACATTGCGACTCAGCAGTAATGAAAGCAGTATTGGCCCAAAAAACTAGCATGGGCTATAAACCAGTAGCATTTTACAGCGGTCACTTAGATCCAATAATGTTAGGACAATTCTCTTGCGAACAAGGTCTTGCTGCAGCTGCATTTGCAGTAGAAAAAGCATCATCAATAACTATGGGGTGTCCAACTACACTATTTGTAGAACATGCACTATTTGCGATATTGAATAAACCTAAGTCCACACTGACGACACAGAGGGCAACAGGTTATGAGATTATTTTGTCCAAAGCTGAACTGGCAATTGTTAGATGTAGCACGGTTAACCCTGCAAGGTTCCTAGCAGAAGTAATTGAAGAGGGAGATTACGCCCACGACTGCACCCAAGTAACTGAGATGTACTCATGTACTAGGAAAGTTGAAGAAAACGCACTAGAGGGAGGTGAGCTTTTGTTTATTGATGGGTCATCAACTATTGATCAAGGAGACGGGATAAGGAGGACTGGGGCAGCAGTAGTACAAATGATGGAAGCGCCAGTGTGTGTGGCTATTAAGTGTGTACAATTACCACAGCATTACTCTGCTCAAGCGGCGGAACTGGTTGCACTCATATTGGCACTAAAGGAAAGTTTTGATAAAAAAGTTACTATATATTCCGACAGTGCATATGTTACATCCACTGTCCACTCAGGGCTATCAAAGTGGAGAAGAAGAGGGTTTAGGAGAGCTGACGGCACTCCAGTACAACATGCCCTCTTGTTGGCTGAACTAATTGAAGTAATAAACGATCCCCAAGAACTAGCCCTAGTAAAATGCACAGCACACACCAATGGAGAAGACTATATATCAAAAGGAAATGCAGCAGCAGACGCACATGCAAAATATGCTGCATATTTTGGTGAGATATGGAACCCCACAGACTCACAGAGAGGGAGAGGGAGGGGAATAGCGAGGGAGATGTTAATAAAAGAAGGGTACACCCATCTCCCAGCCACCCAGATTATGGAGTTACAAGCGGCTGCACCAATGGCCGAAAAAGAAGTATGGGTGAAAAGAGGATGCACAATGTCACCAACCGACGCACTATGGCGCCAGGGTGGCACTGGGAAAGTTGTAATACCATTGGCATTGTTAAATACCGCCTTGAACCAATTACATCACCCTGCCCATACAGGCAAAGAAATAATAGCAGCACGAATTAGAGAAGATTGGTTCTGTCCCGAGTTAACATCCCATGTGTCAAATTTTATCAGCAATTGCCTTACATGTCAACAGTTCACGGCCGGTCATACTTTAAAGGTGATAAGAGGTACCATACCCCGACCAGAAGGACCTTTTCGGCACCTCCACATTGACTATGTTGATATGATCAACATTTGTCAAGGCAATAGATACATGATAGTAGTAGTATGCCCATTTTCTAGGTGGATCGAAGCAGGGCCCTGTTCACACCCTGATGCGTTTAGAGCAGCCAAATTTATAGTAAGGGAGGTATTCCCCAGGTGGGGAGTGTGCGAGGTGTTAAGATCAGACAACGGACCCCATTTCGCAAATGAAATGTTCCAGCATATCACATCCCTACTGAACATTAAACACAAATTTGCATGTGCGTACCACCCACAGGCCAATGGTGTATGTGAACGCCTGAATGGCCTATTGAAGGAGGCAATTGCTAAAATACAGCAAACAACAAAGAAAAGTTGGTTGTATTGCCTTCCGTTAGCACTGTTCGAACTTAGAAACAGGCCAGGGTCCGACCACCACCTCACCCCACACGAGGTGGTTACTGGACGCCAAATGCGCCTTCCCCTAACACCAACGTCAAGGGCATTCACCGACCAAGAAAGTTCTGCGAATGTGTTAGGTGATGAAATGTATCAATATGTGTCTTCTTTGATTACTAGCGTTGTGTTTGTGTCTCAACAGCTCGAGCGCACACGGGGCGGGTCCACCAGCAACCAAGAAATAGACGAAAATACAGAATTGGGAAAGGAGAACTTGTGCCAACTTGCCAAAGGTGACCACGTACTACTTCGAAATTTTAATAGAAAGTGGAACCAGCAGAGGTTCACTGGCCCCCATTTAGTAGAGGACGTATCAACAAGAGCAGTAAAACTAAAGGATAAGCGTGCGTGGAACCACCTGCATGATGTAAAAATCTACAAACTGCAGACCCGCCCCAGCGCCAACGACAGGTCCATTGGAAAAACGCCAACAACATCCCCGGCAGCGGAAGAAAACACAACCACAGACAACGACCCAATTGTTCCCTCGGAGAGAATAACGGACGAAGAAGGGGGTGATCCCCACACTGCCCACCCCATGGTCACACGTTCAAAGAGTAAAACTGCTCCCGCCATCTGAGCAAACCCCCCCCCATTGACTACTAAATACAATTGTAATAAAAACTAAGGACTTCGCTTGCACCAATACACATGTAAACACGTGAATGTTCTCTTTTTCTCTCGCACATACAGGAGCTGCGTAATATTGTATTGTTAAGAAAAGTTATCTAACAAATTCAGTGTGCAGGCGTAGATGGTGCTGCCAGACGATAGTTACCCAGAAGAATTGTCACACCAATTTGTATACGAAATAAAAAGGCCAACATACTTAAAAAAGAAAAGGGTACGTGTATACTACACGGCCTTCCTCCTGGCCATAGAAAATTACATGCCCCACCTCCGCCCATACTTGCCGGTCTTGAGAGACCGATCACTTAGAGTAGCGTGGGAGCAACTCTTCACCTGGGCACTGAATGACTATTTGATAGGGAGAGCTTAATGAAACAAAACTAACATTTAATAACAAGCACTTTTTGAGAATTTTTAGGCGGGCAACTTTAACGTCGCAAGAATACGCTGCCAGGACTGCAGCAAGGTAAGAGCAAAAATGTCGGTGAGGTTAGCATATGTAATAAAAATAATAGGGATTTTTATGATCACCGGAGTTTTGGCTGCCTCTGTATGGCAGTACAGCTATGCTATGAGTTTTTTTGCTGCACCCAAACCTAATGTACCCCACCTCCCTGCTGCAACAGGTGTTACGTCAGGTGGTAACAGTAACAATGAACAAAAGCGAAATAAAGTTAAACGCAGCACATACTCAGACAATAAAGGTATTGATAATTATGTACAAGATTCAGCACACGTCACAAACAACATATGGTACCAGCACATGACCCGCATTGGTAAGCAGACAACTGAGGATAGCTGTTACGTTTGCTCATTAATACCATACGCCATGAGCGCTTCACGAACATTTGTTGCCACAGAAATAGATGAAAAAACAGCACAGTGCATAATATATTTGGCCCTGTTCCAAACGAAAGGAAGATTCCAAGGAACAGTAGTGCACATGACATGGAAAACACGAGACTCATACCCATATGAAAACAACTTCCTCAAGACCTATCTGAGTTATCACAAGACCAGTTTACATGCTGAAGCATTCAGATACATAACAAGTGGCCCTGAAAAAGGAGAAACAAAGAAGGTAACACTGCAGTATCTACCATGTGATTGGTACGCCACGGAAGTTCCGGGTAAACAAGGATGCTGGGAGAGGCCATTACTGACGATAACAGGAAAGGTGTTCCTGGGTACCAGCTGGGAGATAGGAGTGGTTGGCAGCAACATGGTAACAAAAGAAACTATCTCAACCATCGAGACACACAATCATCGATGTTGGACGACATGGATCAAGTATGTACCAATGCTCACGTGGGTAGAAGAAGATGAAGACCCGATAACTATATTACCATTGACTGCGCCCAAAGTATGTTACCAGCATAAAGGAGAGGTGGACGTGGGATATAACACCAATTGTGCAAGTGTGATGGAGTTACCTGAGGGGGGAGCGGGAACAGCAGTAATAATGGACCATTATTGGGCCTGCGGAGAAAAGGCATATCATACACTGCCTCCCCTGTGGAGTGGTGTGTGCACAATGGTACACGTCAATGTACCATCACTAGTGGTACCTAAGAAGCATGTCGATGTGGCGAAATTTCCGAAAATGGATGAAGGAGACAGGAGAAGAAAGAGATCTGCACCACTTCAGAAGGAGCAAGAAAACAGGACCAACAGCAATGATACTGTCCTAAACAGGAGAAAAAGACAAGGAGAGCCATTAACAGGAAATTATCTGTGGGGAAGGTCGGAAACGGAACTAACCTCAATACCGCCAGAACACAGACTATTCAGCAGAGCAGCAATGTTCTTCTCCTCAATAATACATCCGGGACTGCAGGCATACGCAAACGCAAAATGGCTGCAAATAACCAGATGGGAACTAATGATGACCATAAATTCGACAGTAAATGGGTTTAACGCAATTAAAGAGGAGCTGCGAGCTGTAAGGATGGTAGCACTACAGAACAGATATGTATTGGACCTTCTCACAGCAATGGAAGGAGGAGTTTGTGCAAAGATAGGACAATCATGCTGCACGTTCATACCTGCCAACGATGCCGACAATGGTACACTAACAGAAGCAGTTTCACAATTGGCCCAGATGCACTCCAAAATGATGGACGAAAGTAACGGCGTAAACAAGGATAAAAGCTGGTTTTCACTATTATGGTCATGGATGCCATCTTGGCTGTCAGATGGACTGAAAATAATAGTGGGATGTGCTATTTTGGCTGGAGCTGCACTGATAATAATTAGATTTTGGAAAGCCCGGAAGGCGCGCTCAACTGATGAGTTGCTGGAAATGGTGGGAATGCACCCCTTGATGCCAGCGGATGACGGCCAGCACACAGGTGTGATAATACACGAAAGGGAGAAGTTGCGCACCCAAATCATCGCCAATCATCTAGACCCACCATCAGTGAAGATCGAGAACCCAAGGAACCCTAGGAGCTACATAGGAAGATGGGTGTACTGTACTCCTGGAGGAACATGCGAATACATGTATTGGTCATTTGAAGATCACGTAAACCATTATGGACATCTCGGAGGGATAACCAAGATATGGAGAGTAAGAGGAGATAACGAGAAGGATATGTTTGTGGTCGACAAGTCGACCAGAGGGGGGACTGAAGTGGGAGAATGGAAAACCAGACTCCCGTCCTTCACCTCTCGCGCTTGGCCTAGAGGGTCGCGGCCCAGACACCCGCCACGAGAAGAGTTTGCCCATTTACCAGATGACCAAATACCCTGGTACAGAAACATACGGATGTGTCCATCTGCTTGCCCAACAGCCCGCACTGGCCATGCCGACACCTGCGGCACGGACCAACTAGACTGAAATCTACACATCGTTAGAGATGCCATGACGACCTAGATAACGGGAAGCACCGCTGAACTATTATACACGCTGAACATTTCCACACCAATCTACACGAAGAACATACTCAGTGCTCTGACGTAGGCGACAGGCTTATTCACGGACGTGCATCTTTATTATTTTTACATAGGCTTTCAGAATGCAGAAACGCAAGACGCACCATGAGCTCATTTATAACGCTTGCTCACGCTTCTCTTGAAACCCGTTACCATCATGAGAGATATAATGGAAACACGATACTGGCCATGAAACTGTATGCCACTATAACCTAAAGCATCCATGCACTAAATGGATTACCCGTGCACCAGGCCCAAGTAGGCCTCAAGCAAGAGTTCCCGTGAACATTAACAAAGCAAAAGTCAGGTTGCTGAGCCTGCAGAAAGAACCCAGTGGAGCAACCAGCCAAGGTCGTAATGTTGCAAACCCACAGTCAAGAAACAAATCTTCAAAGGCACGATGTTGCAACCTCGCACTCCACGTACCAATGTTAAAATCATATCTGCAAATTAAACCAGACATACAGTGGAAAAACAATATTAATTGTGCAGAATTATGCCTCAAACACGGTCCCTCCCCACGTGACCAAGCCGAACCTGACGAGATGCCAAAACCCAGGAGAGAAAAGGCGTCTGGGTACCTCGCTACGAGACGCAGGCCGACACACTTGAAAGGCTCAATGGACACCTGCTACAGTGGGAACGGTCAGTCTCCCACCTATGAATAAATCCTCACATTGCCTGCGCGTACCCATATTGAAACACTGTTGCAACCACAGGTGCACCGTGTGCTGGGAACAACGGTGGTCCCAGGCTGGGGAGCTCACGGATGCACCAATCAGAACATGAGGTTCTTATCTCAGACGTCAGTAACGTTAGCCAATCCTCAGGGGTCTTCATGTAACAATTCTTATGTATCTAATTGTAGGGACAACCCAGATATACCACCTGACTACATCTTAACCACTAATATCATTCTCTATATGCGTACTATACTAACCCCACCACTCGAGCAACCAATCAAGAGTGGCGATAGGTTCTTTTGGTAACTTTTTGGAATGACGCAAGTAGCGCGTCATAATGTAGTAAAAAGGGCCTGCGAGCCCCACTATTGTGTGTGTGTCAGGACGAACGCGTACGCTCCTTGACCCATCCCTGCCGTTTGCATAATAAACGACAGAAGTTGCCTTGCTCCTTGTGTGTGCCTCATACTCTGTCTCGATCCGAGATATACACGGGAGGAGTTGGGGCCTCCCTGCCCGGAGGTCTGCGGACGGCCCGGCCGACCCCGGCAGAATCCCCCCCGACAGTCCGCTTCTTGCTTAAAGACATGGCTGAGGACTTCTTACGATGGGGGACAAGGAGATGTCATGGATGGGTCAGATCACGGCTGTCAAACTGAATGTCATTCCCAGACTTTTGTATTTTGCACTGCTCTGCCGATTCTGAACCTGAGCGCCACCATTCAATTATTTCACCAAAAGATGAAGAAATGTTTGTGGTCAGATTGTAACCCATGGGTGGCCGACAGGAACTCCAAATGGACAAATATGATGGAGGCTTGGGTCTTCCAGTTCTTAATCGTTCTGTTATGGCTGCTACACTATCACACCTGTTGGAGTGTTGAGGGGACACGGATGGGGGCATTTGGGTGGACATTAAGCAATCCTTATCCACACAATCACCGCAGGACTTACCACACTTTTAGCATGCCCTTCAGGCAGGTATGGGGATTATCCTTCCCTCCGCGTTTGCAAAGCTTTATTACTGGGATAAGGCTATTAGGCTCCTGGTCGTATGAGCCTGCTGTCACCTGTCTTTGGTAACCTGGACCTCACTCCAGGATTGTGGGATGAGGCCTTTGGAGCTTAACATGGAGGAGGGCTTAATCATTTGAGGCAGCTGTATCATGGGGACACACAATTGACATTTGAGGAGTGCAAAGTTGAATTTAGGGTCTCAAAGTCTGAGCGGTTTTGGCATTACCAACAATGGAACTGGGTAACTAGTGCAATGGTGCGCAGGGCTGGAACGTGGGTCCCTACTGTGATAGAGCTCTCCACATGAGAGGGGGGACTTAAAAAATAAATAACTAGATTGTATAAGTTATTGGACAAATCAGACCCGGTCTTGCAGCTTTCCTATATGTCACATTGGGAGAGGGATTTAGGTCGGACAGTTTGCGATGAGTCCTGGTGCAGAATCTGAGGGAGGGCTGCTCCGGCATCCTGATGTGTGATGAACGACAACAAAGAGAATGTAATAATGTCATGTTTCAGTGATACGTGTACTTGTCCTGTAAGAATAGGATCAATAGTTCTAATTCCCCTCTGTGTTGAAGACACTGTGGGTTGGAGGGTGATTTTTTACACCTGGTGGACTTGTATTCTGGAAAAATGTTCTGGCATTGAACAGGGTTACAGATGCCAATGGACCCATTGGTGGGTTTTTTTGGCGAGACAGTAGAATCTATCTACCCCATGCATGGGCACATGGTGTCATTGCTTAACCAACTATTATTGTCAGCTTGGATTACAAATTGAAAGTAAATATTTAGTGGTACAAAATATGCGAAATAGGCTCATCAGAAAAGATCTGTTCCACCACTAAGGGTCTTCTGGCTAGCCTTACTGGGGTTTGTATTCCTTTACTTGATTTTTGTGACAGGTATCCTCTTTGTATGGTTAAACTGCTGCTGGTTAGACACTTGTCACTGATTTAATCCCCAAATGTTTCAATACGGAAAGTCAGGGTGGGCCTGTGCCAGGACTGATAGGTTGAGTAGTAATTTCTTAATGTCTGTGCTAAGATTAGGAGCTTATATGGGCCTCTTCCAACCAGATCACTAATTACTAATTCATCATAATCTGTTTTGTAATATACTGTGTAATTGTATTTACTTTTGTCTTTGAATTTGAAGACAAAAAGACTGCTCTCTGGCCCCAAATGTGAGTTTGGATCGTTTCCCCTTGGATTGAAGAACTGGGGTTGCATAACTGGAAACAAATATTGTGAGAGGGAGGTTTAGTAGCTCCTCCATACTAGAATCTGAAGTCACAAGCAGACTGTTCCAGGTCAAGGTTAGTGATGGATCATTTCTATCCTCAAGATGACCACTGATTCTGGACTCAATGAATCCAGGTAAACATGGTCAGCTCTGAGCCCCTCCCCGATCCTCCCTCTATCTGTGCTGCTTAGTCAAGTGCTTCAAATGTGAACCAAACAAAAGGCACCATCGCTCAGAGCAATGGTTGCCCCATGTCATTAAGATTGTTTCTGGATTAAAGGCCACCGCAGCATTTGGCTAAGAACATGTCCCTAATTCAGGGAATGACACCACAATACATCTATGCAGAAGTACCACAGAGGAGAGCACAGGGAAGTCAGTCTTCCTTAAACTATCCTATTTGGTTTTATAACAGTGACTTGTGTGGCATTGCTCACTCACCTGTCCAGATCCATTGTTCAGGTCCTGCCTTAGGGGGTGAATGCATTGCAGGGAATTCATAGAGTCAGTACACATATTTAGAAGACCCATTGACTCTGTGTGTGGTGGAATCCTTTCCTATTTTTGGGTAGTTGATGGCCACACCCTCCTTCAAAAGTATTTGACGTTTCACATGAGGTTTGCCCAGAGGTGGAGCCCAGACTCTAAACAGCTACACTCATATCCTGGCAATGTTGACATCATTGGACCACCTGTTTCTAGTACTAGAAGGTATTCCTCAATTATAGGAAAGGCAAGTCAATTTGGGGGGACTTGGCATTAAAGGACAAAAGGGAGTATTTGTTTTAAAATCAAGTACTCTCTTTGAGAGCCTATAAATTATAACATTGATTTGTAAAATGCTATACTCCTAATCATTCAGGTATCATTTAGTTTTAACAGGCAACTAGACCTTTTAGCCCTGTTCCAGGTGGCTATGAAGAGCAAATATATATTTCAACATCATGCACACAAGTCAGAGAAACAATAATTTAAAACTGATGGTGAATTGCTATCCTTTTCATAAGGTATCGATCATCAGCAATCATAAGCTTAACGAAGATGATTTGAGATTCTCAATGTTGATTCAGTAAGAAATATTATTCTGCAAGTTACAGCAACAAGCTACACCTATACTTGCATCACCTTCGAGTTCTAAAAACTCATATTTGAATTTGCAAAGATAGAACCAAAAATCCTCTTTTACCATTCCAAATGATATCAAAGATGTCTGAGGCATGAATCAGTTGAAAACCGATTGCATGTTTCGTACACTTCTTGGTCCTTTTTTGGAAGAAAATTGTGTAACCTGAATTTCACTGCAGTAAATCTAGCAGAACATCCCCAAAAGTGAGCTACACATTTTTGCATGTCAGCTAAGAAAACTTTCAGTAACCTCTTTACATTCATGTGTGTGAGATTAGAGGTCTCTCCTGCTGCAGTGCAGGTCATTGGTCATGCAGAGGGGCTTTCCCATTGTTGGCCACCCTCTACAATATAAGTAACCCTGCTTACTAGGGATGAACTTGAATGGCCTCTATTAAAGAAAGCTAGTCATCACTGCAACTCTGCCCCGCATGCAACTTAGGCGTCTGCCATGTATCATAATGACTGTGCCCACAATGGTAGCTTGCAGGCCTAAGGTCAGGATGGATGTCAGGCCTTCCTGACACGAGAAGTAAAATCAGAAAATGTTGTGATCTAGTTTAACAAAATTAAGCATAAAAGAATGTTAAGGTCAGGATTCCTAGCTGTGCTCCTCGTGCACTGTCAACCAAGACAACAATACACAGCAACAAATAAGTCTAGAATGAACACCTTTCTCTTCCAAATACAGTGAATTAAATCCTTAATAAAGATCTTAAGGTATTAGTCAAGATACACTTTGAGTGTAGGGGAGAATCATGCAGCTCTGGCACAAAGATTTCTACTCAAATATAAAACAGTAAACAGTGTCGTCAAGTGATGAACACTTACTGTAAATTCATTTTTTTGTTTGTTGAACCATTTGGACTTTAAACATTAATAGTAACTATTTGTTTTTTAATTTTTCCATTATAGACTTTACACAATACCAGGAAAAAACATGTCAAACAATTGTTCCTGATGAAGGGACCATGCCGAAACGTGTTGAGCACTCCCTTTGATTAAATTTCTTTCTGAAGTTTTCTTTAGAAAATCGTTATTGATACATATAAAATTTGTATCAACTTTTGACAATTCTTTTGCAGTATTTTAAAGGTGGGCAGGGGACGGGAGAGTCTGTCACTGTTTACTGTTTCGAACAATACACAGCAAACCAGACAGCTGCCACTTTTTCACCAGGGATAATTCTGGGATCCAAACAATTTCCAGCAAATGTATCTAGTTGTAATGGTTAGATAGGGTTGTTAGGTTTAGACAAGAGGACCCGTGCCCGCTGACCTAGTTTAAAACTGACTTGTGAGTATTTGCTGTATTTTGCTTTTGGCTTCCCTTCTCTTACATGCTTGAGAGTTCTGAATGCAGAATGTGGTGTGAGTAATAACTGCTGTGTTCTATGTATGACAGTTGGAGAGTCACTGGATGAGTGAGCGGGTGTGCTGGTGGATGTCTTCCTTTACCTAAGTCTGGTGTCCTGTGTTACCTTTGGGGCTGAACTATCATGATGCTTAACTTAATAAAGAAGATGTTCCTTTTCAACTGCTGTTCCCGATCATCTTAAGATTGAAAGAGTACACCACTGGTCACAAGGAGAACGTACAACTGTGTTAGCCTATCTACTGCCTGTGCTGAGATGGGGAGGGGGGTAGCCTAGTGATAGCTACCTCCCCGAAACAAGATAAGTCCCCTCTTCCTGATTTGGTTCTGTGGGGAAATCTTGCTACTAAGCTGCCAGTACCTATATTAACCTATAGAAAGAAGTTGTCAATTGATTACCTATAGCTCACTATTTCAGCTACTAACAATAGATGCCAGAGAGTTCAGCTATTGCCCAATGGTGCTGCCAGATGTTACAGTTATGCTATTTTGTGGTGTGCTATCCTGGCATCACTTGAGATTGCGGAGAGTGCTGTCTCACCCTGCCCTATTAAAGTGCTTGGTCCCCTAATGAGGGCTCCAACACATTGGACATTCCTAGATAAGGAAGGTGATGAACTACCTAGAAGGCAATTGAAACAAGTAGCTCCTTGTTTATATTTTATGCAGCATTGAATATTTTTTAAGTAGTCTGTTTTTCTTCAAGCTTCCCTTGGATGCCACCACTGAAGTGTCTCTTGCCAGCAGGCAATTTGCTCCCATAGTGCTGCAATCTCAATTAAGTTCTGACATATATTGGTCAGACCTTAGTGCTTCACCAAAATGGGCCAAGGTGCTGTCATTTCCGGATGCTGGACTGGGAGGCCTCCAGTATGCTCAGGAGCTCCACTCAAAACGCACTGGAAATGTGAAGATGTCCGCATTGGGATTGTAGAATGTGGCCAGCCACAGGACAGGGAGGCCTCGGATGTGCTCAGGAGCTCAGGTTGCCTCGGACTGCACTGGTGAAATGATGACATCAGTAAATGGAATGTAGAACATGGAGTGTGCTGTATGATGTATCTGCAAGCACAGAACTGTGCTGGAATGTTTTCACACAGCAGAAAGGGGGTTGAATTAGAAAAGGGAAGTTCACAGTTCCTGATGAATATTAGAAAGAAGAGATTGATACAAGTGATTAACCATGTCATAACTGGAGGAACACAGGCATTTTCAATACCGGGGGTAGCTTTCGATGAACAAAGATTTTGTATATTGCCACCTGGGACATAATTGTAACGTTTTGATAATGTTTTTCGACAAGCACTGGGCTCGATAGACTACTTGGCCAGATTAAGTTTCCATGGCTGTTTCGTGTGGAAATGAGGAAGAAACTGCCCTCTTTTTTGGCTTGACCATTTATAAGTGCATTAACCTATCATTAAGTTCATTGGAAATATCAATGTTAGCAGTTCAAAGATTCAGTGTTAGTTGTCATGCGAGGCCATTGTTTGACTGTAAGGGCTATGGGTATGACTGTTGTGGCCACTGCCATTGGGTAATAGGAACTCACATTCTTAGTAGTGTTACAGTGATGTGCACTGTTTCTTAACTTGTTTACTCCCACAGAACAGTCACCTGACAAATGTGGGCTAGAACCATGGTCCATGTGAGCAGTAGTTACTCATGCTAAATTTCCCTATGTCTAGATTTGCCTACTTGTTGTCTTTTGGTTGATGGGGGTTGCATGCCAATGTAAGATGTTTGCATGTTAAATGTTACAGAACCAGGTTTCGACTACTGCATTACTGGGTTTGTGACCTAGCAAATGATTTCCCCAGGAGGAAAAGGGAAGTTGTGGTGTGATTTATTATTTCATTATTTGATTTATTTATCCTTTCTGGATTTAGGTGTAACTTGTAATTGGTAGGCTATACACTGTCTATGTACATACCTCTGCATAAGTATGCATTAGTTATTCATGTGGCAGTTGTTCAACACCTGTTTAGCTCCTGCAGCTGATGGAGTGTGCTGGGTGATTGGGTCACATAGGGCATTGTGTCGCTTGCTCAGCAAATATGTTAGCCTTCTGGTGTGCCTCTGATTTATAGTGTGGCATCTCCGCTGCAGGTGGCTGGCATGCTACACATGGTCAGTTGTTGCCATGTTGGTAGCCGTTGCAAGTAAGGTGCTTGCTGTCTTTGAGGCAGTTGCCTGACAGTAAGTTGTGGTGCTTGGTTGCTTAGGTGTGGAGTGGTTGGCTTGGAGAGTACCATTTTTATGTCTGTTGAATTTTGTCACCCTCTTTTTGGTTACTGATTTTTGTGTTGGTGTGAGGGTTGGCAGGGTACAATGTTTGTCTCGCTGTCATATGGGCATGCGTTTTGTACGACCTGCAAGGACGCTTTGAGGGTAGTAATCTCTAGGTGGTGTGATGTGTGTTACCCAGTGATGGTGAAATTCAGAAATGCCCCTAATGTGAGTGTATGTGAATACTGCGCTGTGGAGGTGATCTGAGGACCAATTGTTTCATGTTGAGGATTGTTTCGGTTTTGAATGGTAGGGTGTTGGTGTGGATTGGTTTCATTGTTCCACCTCTTGCTTACACATGTCACTTTTTAAGTCAATTTTCTGAGTTCTGAACAAGGGGGAGATGTCTGGTGCCATCAGATTTATTATATTTATGTCCAAACTCTTTAATGTTTTTTGCCAGTAATCTCGTCTTCATATTCAAGGTTGCTGTTTTGAACTGATTAAACTGGCCATTAATTTCCCTAGGTTTCACCTGTGCATCTGCAATAGCAGTATTGGTGCTGAATTGTCTTTCCTCCTGACCTAAGCCCTTATGTATTGAATAAATAATCTTCTGCCCTGTGATGATGGTCAGAGGCGTAACACAAAATGTGGGGGCCCCCCTGCAAGATGTCCCAGTGGATGCCTCCTAAACTCCACCCCAACATGGTATGCACTGCCCACCAATTTAGACCACATCCACAACCATATGCCCCGCCCATCCAAATTTGCTCCACTCGTATATTTATGATCCACTCATGGCCATTCGTCCCGCTCATACCTTGACGAGCATCTGCACTCAAGTACAACGTTCTCACTTTTATTTTTGTAAACATTGCTGCCAATTAATGTACAATGCATTGTATCTAATACATAGCACATTCAGAATATAATGCAATACTTATGTTATCCTACAACACATACAAACTTAGCAAATATGCATAAAGAAGTGATAAAGATAGTGATTGATGTAAATTATTATAAAATATATGCTTCTGCTTGTCAGTAACACAATATAGTCATTATCCCAAATCAAGTATTAGACATTTGGAATTGCAATCGGGCCGTCATGGAAGCATTGGGAATTCACTTCAGTACCCCATATATATAGCAAGCATTGGTAAAGTCAATAAGCATTGTTTTGCAAATGTAAAGAATACACTTTTGTTGTTCTGTGGGACTTTATAAGAAAAGGCCCTCTTCCTTTACACAACCTGGCCAATTCGTTTTGCAAATATCCAAGGTGTACGGCAGTAATAGGCTATTTAAATGTGAGCCCCTAGTTTTATTTTTCACTATTCGGTGGTGCCAAACGGACATCAACAAGTCAAAACTATTGAATTTTAATACATAGTTGTGAGGTGAGATATGAGGGACCCACCCATTCACTGCACTTTGCCATGATAATGACGATGGCCATTCCTACCCACTCCCTGCCGCCCCCCCTCCAAAAACATCTTCCTAGCGTCTGTGTGAGCTAGCTTTATCATGTAGTAACATTAGACTGTGTGCTCAAAGTGCCTGACAGGGTTATTTCAAACAGGTTATCTGAGAGTTAAAGGTTTAATTGGAACTGTATATGTGCTGCTGGTGTAATAAAAATGTGTTTAACACTTCCTTCTTCTCTGCTTCCACTTTCTTTTCATATTCCCCCTCCCTCGCCGGATCCCTCGCTGTGCTTTGAGACATAAGGGATTTGCACCCAACTGATAACATTTCAGTCTGTGCCATCCCTTAGTGTCTCTCATGCTACAGCCAGGCTACTTTCTCCCAAGCAAATCGTGCTCTCCCGTTAGGCTCTGTGAGTCTAGCCCGAGGCACCATCTCTCACACCGAGGCTGCCAGCTGTAACCTGCCTATTCCCTGCAGCGGGTGATAAGAAGAGAATACTGAATACCACTGAATAGATAAAGGGCTCCTATATGAGAGATGCATGCACAAAACCTCTCCACCTTATCCAGGGCAGTTTCTAGCCAACTTGGTGGCCAGGGCGAAACTTCAGAATGCGCCGCCCGACTGGCTCACGTCACTCCTAAGCTACACCTCTGTCATGCGACAAAACCCCTCCTCAATATGAATTATTAATTGCAATATAAATGAAGCTGGTTTCATTACATTACAATTCTTCTGTAAAGTACTTCAATTACAATGTGAAAACACATCTGTTGCTGCCCAAGTAAATGTTTTTTCTGTCACCTGCTCTTAGGGAAGGCCTTGCCTGAATGCAGTTTCAAACTGTCTGTACTGGCACATTGCGGTGTGACCCGCCTGCAGGGGTGTGAGGGACCACTGGCCCTGTGTCGCAGCCTGGTGTTCTGTTAGTACCACCTAACTTGTATTTCGCAAGGGCCAATACTAGAGTAAAAAATATGAATTATTTTCTGATAGTAGGTTATCATTCCAAGATGAACAGTCTGGTAGACTCTTATTGTACTTTTTCAAAATACCTCTCTGAGAGTGGGAAAGGGGACAAATATCAACAATGAGGATTCATGTATGCTTTGCATTAAATGCGAGCATTTCAGGACTATAACAGTGATCAGAGATCTCTATATTGGATAAACAAGTCTGCGATAAATGGATTGTATGTGCGAATCTCTAAATTCATAACCGATGCATGGCTTGGTGCTCACATCATGGTTCACAATACTCACCCTAACATTAACATGTTTCTAACAACATGGTCATTTGGAGAGCTTAAGTTTTGGGATGCAATATTAAATGGCTGCTACATCAATCACTGAAATGAGGTATAAGGGCTCTTTTGCTTCTTGTTTCTGAAGAATTTTAGATGAGGAATGGCTGGGTCTCAGTGTGAGCATGTCCAACCCCAACAAGGAAACATCTTTAGGGAATTATAACTACAGACAGGACAGGATACCACACAAGAGACCCAATAAACAATGCACATAAAGGCTATACAGAAAGGATTGTACCTCTTACAAACTTTAGTCTGACCAGTAATAAGCTGATGAAGTGTTTTAAACAAAACCGGCTTCTAATGCGTGGTAAAGGGTCCACAGTTCCTCAGCCACTACCTCCTCACTATTACGCAGGCCTCAGGGGTTATTTTGTCAAGAAAGAGCAGGCCCATGCTCTAACAGAGCTAGCATTAGCATCTCTTATTAGTGCTGGCCTGCAGCTAGTGAAAGCCATGGTGTGGCAGTCTAGAATGGGTGTTTGGCCTAGTGGATGTACAATTTGAGGCAACTTCTTTGATTGCTTTTTGAGTTTAAGTGTGGGCACAGTATGGCATGTTCGTCAGAACCACATACACAAAACATTCCAGTGTGCTATTCTATGTACATTGGATACATCAGAAAACAACAGGTATATGTGTTGTTGCATAAGGGAGCACCACATAGATGCCATTAACCAACAGTGTGGTGGCTTGGGCAGTGCACAAATCATCGCTGCACACATATCACTGCATTGATTTACCATGGACTACTGTCTGCAAGGTGAACTCTGTTTTCCTAATCAAGGTGCCAAGTGGTATTGAGGTGCCATCTGGTGTGCGCGCTAGGGAGTTGTTGGCTTGTTTAGAAAATTAAAAGACCTTTGCTGCCAAGCTGATGCATTTAGTACACGTCCCAAAGCAGCTACTAGAATACTTAAGCAAGAAAATGACACGTCAACCTTCCCAGGGATGCGACATGTGTAACTAAAAGTGATATACAAGAAAAGGTTTGGTGTGTCAAATAAAGAGACATGAAAATAAAGAAAATAGTTCAACTTGTCTGTGTGGCCTGTCAATTCTCTTTGGCATAGGTTTAATCAGATAACGGACACTTGTGGCCTGGTGAAGAAAAATGCCCCAAGTAACTTTCAGTTCTTAACACTGAAATGTTAAGCACATACCGTATAAAAACAATGGCTTTTTAAATGAGCCATCGCTTATAAATTGCCCCACTCCCAGTCTGGTAGAAATTAATCAACTGGCTCCAATGACCTATGCAAAAGAGGAACCTACAACTTTTGAGACAAGAAATCGAGATGTCTAAAAGGGAAAAGGCCTGGAAAATAGCCTAAGCAATCTCTGCCTCCAGACTCTGAAAAAACAATCGGCTCGTCTATGTCAGAGTGTAGCCTCTCCGCTCTTGCACATGGTGCCCCTTTACTTACATAGCACATTCAAGTGCCATCTAGCCATGTTTGTGGTCCATTTTGAGATTGGCTCGACAAAATTAGTCACATATCACAAAAAAACAGGCATCTGACCTGAGATTCCATATGTCATTTCATTGCCCCTGGACCCAGGTTGCGATTATATTGCCCCCTGTCCCAAGTTACTGGCGTTGGTGGTCATGGTGGCTTGTACAGTAATGAGACTCCAGAACAGGTCTGAAGTCCAATGGCCTCAACATTTCCACACTGGGGAAAAAATGCACAATAGCTTCCGCTGACGATGGCAAAAGAACACATTTTAAAAATGCATAAGAAGCCCTCATCTGGGTTCCAATGTGTGCATAATAATAATCTATCAGGTGCGTACGTGAAGCATTTTTGCTTTTCCGGCAAGTCTGCACAAACCAACAAGACTGTCTGTTCAGAGAAATAAGCTTGGCTGAGAATCACAAACATATCAACCAAGCTTCATGCAATTGTGTTTTTTTCTTTCAGGCCGTGAACTTTTGATTTTCTTTTTTTAATTGGGAAAAGCACAGTGGGTCCACCTCTGTGGCGTGGGCGTCAGATTGGGGCATGGCACGGCCTGGCATTCATGGGAACGTCTGAATTAATTGCAGTACTTGCTGATTTTCCTAGGTCTGTACCTAGTAGCACCGGGAGGATAGCTCAGTGGCAACATGCTCGCCTTGGAAGCAAGACGACATGAAGCAACACAGGTTCGATCCCGGGGTCCGCACTTAGAAACCTCTGGGTATTTAAGCACGTTATAAATATGTAACTAAGACAACAACAAAAACAAATTCTGTAACAGCGCCTCTATGCCCCCGGGCTGTGTGAGCACTTTAAAAATGCAAATAAATAAACATGATCTAGAGATGGTACACTTGCACATAACAATGCATTTCTGGGCGCTATTTGGCCACAACGCTCCCTCTGATGACGCAGTCCAAGGGCCCCTTACAGCCACAAACTCATTGAGTTCTCCCGTAAGTACGTTTGAAGAAAAAAAAAGCATCCATTGTAATGTGCAGGGGAACTTTTTCGGGGAAAAGTTAACAAATCACACAGACCCACGCCCCCTGCCCTGCAGTTCTTTGCCTTGGGATTTCACTTCAGGGTCAAAGCACAAGAAGACACACAAAGCAAATGTTCACTTTTTATCTTCCGTTATAAAAAAAACACTATCACCTAAACCCTAACTGCGACTCAGGACTTCACAGAATCAAACACAGAACTCTCACTTAACACAGAAGATAAACAATAAAAGACGTGTTCAACCTCCTGGCCCAGGAGGACGCCTGAGGCCTCCATGGCTGCACAGTCGGTGCGTGAAAATACAATCTGCTCAGAGAGCAGGGAGCAGAGAGCAGCAGCTGAGCAGCCAGCCTAACGCATGCTGGCAGTGCCTGACATGATGCACGCACCAGTACAATGTAGTGCTTGCCTGCCAGCCTGCAGCAGTTAAATTCAAAATTACTTATCTTGAGAGTCCCGATCGTGTCCAACACAGGTGGGCGACCCGACTCACTCCTTGCTCCTTCTCCCTCAGTATAACAGTCAGCACGTGGTGTCAGGGTCAGGCTCGCCTCACTCTCCTCTGTAAGACAGAGCTTGTGGCATGTGTGGGCTCCAGCTCGCCTCGGCAATGTGCAACTGTTGCCAATGCCTTCCTGACAAACTGAAGTGTTCACCCCTCACCGCTGCCAGCCCAGGCAGCGCCATGGCCCGCTGCAGTGAGAACTGTAGTGCAGCAGCAGCACAGAGCACAGTGATGTTGCTGGGAGAGGGGCCACATGGCCCCCTCAGGGACGATGGCGTGGGACCCTCCCGCACCGCGGGGGCTGCAGGGGCCCCTGTTACGCCACTGATGATGGTTAGGACGATCAGGTCCCTTCTACATTTTGTAGCTATTGGACTAAATCATGTTTTATATTCCTGGTCGTCCAGGCACAGGAATTGATTGTTTCTCACTATGAGTACTGCCCTGATTGTGCTGGCCTTTAATGTACTCCCTGAGAAAGTGCCCATGCAGTTCTGTCCAGAAGCACTTTGTCTTAAGATTCAAGAGATCTATGCCTGATATAAGTAGTAATGTCGGTAAACCAATGCCTGCAGGATTAAACATGGAGGGCTCTCTCAAAATTTCAGAGGTCTGTTCCTCTGAAAAACTAAGAGTTTTATTTTCTGCCATGATGTTGACTGGGATGTTAATGCAGCCCCAGCGACAAGAACAGGGTTGTCTGACCTAACCTGATTCCAATACCTAGAGCACTCGAGCGAGAATCATCAAGGAACATACCTGAGGCCTTTATTCTAATCTTATTTACAGAGGTGATTTATCTGCACCTAAAAACTCAATGCCTGTCCATAATACAGGAAACCTATCATATCTTTCCTCTACAGCCTCGTTTCTCTCCTTCCACTTTGGACCTGTCTTCTTCATTTTTCAACTGAGGAAGGTCTTGGGTTGAGCTGCACATAAGCCACTCACAATGATCTGCTAGTAATCCAAGATGTGTGCAAATGATTCCAAGTTATTCTATTCTGCTTCCTGTTGTTGTCAATTCTTCTTTCAATCTCCTTATTCCAGTCAGCCTGTCAGTCAGTCAGTCATCAGAGAGTCCATTTGTATCTAGGGGTTTGGACTTTTATAAATTAGAAACCACTCTACTGGTGTGTATCATTTTGCAATTTGTACTGGTCAGCTTAGTTGATTGGCCAGTGTTCCAAAAGTAACATCACACTAAAACATCCCCTTAATACTCATTGGGCACATTAATGAAGAGGGGAGTCTAATGCAAGTAACGTCTAAACCCAGTTTCCCTCCCATTTGATGTGATGTCACCTTGGATACTTTTTCATTAAATAATTTTATTTTCTAAAATAGTATGTTCCAGACATGCGATTAAGTTACTAATTCCATTTTCAGATTGTTCTCACTAAGGTGAAGCAAATGATGCTCGAGTCATCTCGGCATTGCATGTTATGTTAAAATGACAGGTTTTTGCTTTTTATTTTATGATACTTTTACAAAGATAGTCTATCCCCCTCTCACACTATTGGCCTAGATGGCACAGGCAACAGGATATATGAATCACAGACATGCAATGTTTCTGCAAAAGAATAACTACAATCATCTAATTTGCATAATTAACCAAATATAAAACAATGTTCAACCTGAAAAAAAATAATTAAGTAAGTAATTATGACATTCCTGTCAAAAGATATTCTGGAATATCTGATCCAATAGGTAAACATTTAAATATGTTTTTCTTATTTAACAAAATATTAAATAGTATTTCCCTTACCTGTCCTGGCAGAAGGCCATATGGTGTTGGTCCTTTGAGGCTCACCTCTGGGCCATTTAGGACCTCTGAAAGGGCTGTATGCCATAGCAGCATTGTCATAAAGATCTTTGAAATTCAGTTGCTCTGAGTAATTACGCAAGCTGGCTGACACAAATGCCAAACTTCATGTCTGAGTAAGTGTAACTTGCATCCTAAATGGAAGACCTGCTTGATGGGAATGTCTGATTACTTGTGGTCAGTCCTCTCTGTGAGCTCAGTCCTCAGAATGTATCCTTTGTATTTTTTATGAAATGCTCAGACCAATGGGTGTTGTTAATGAGTAGAACTTGTTTACCTTGCAAGGCCTGTATGAGAACAAAAAGCAAATGTGGTCTTTTCGTGAATCCAGGCCATATCATTAAGTATATATTTACATAAAGCACCTAACGGGAGTAGTACTAACTCAATGGTATTCTAATTTCCTTTTCAACACGGAATACTCAAACAAGGATATCCATATAAAAAATATCTCCTTTATTCATTTTAGATTATATTCACACACAAAAACAGCAGCCACGGGATGTGCTAAACAATCATGAAATAAATGGGGACCCGGAAACCTACTCTACCACTTGGATTAAACACATTTATATAAAACACCCAACATGAGTAGTACTAACTCCATATTATGCTCATTTTCTTGGTTTATAGTCATAATGTCGAAAAAAAAATGTCGAAAAAAAAATGTCGAAAATAATAATGTCGACATCCTATACTTATAATGTAAAAAGTCATTTTTTCGAAAAAAAATTGTCGACATTTTTTTTTTGACATTATGACTATAAACCCTTAAAACTATCAACACCTCACCCAACACCCCCCTGCCACCCCCCCCACACCCCCAACCACCCTTTCACCCCTCATACTCAACACATACCAATTATTTATTTATTTATTTATTCAATAATTAAATAAATAAAAAATGTATTTACTATGGGGGGTCCCCCCAACCCCCCCTCACCCAACACCCCCCTGCCTCCCCCCCACACCCCCCCAACCACCCCTCATACTCAACACATCATATATATATATATTTATTTATTTATTCATACACTAAATTAAATTTCGAAAAAATATCGAAAAATGTCGACATTTTTGTTTGTCGACATTATTGTTTTTCGACATTAATTTGTCGACATTTTGACTGTCGACATTATTGATGTCGACATTATGACTGCACACCCATTTTCTTTTCAACAGGGAATGCTCAAAGACAAATATCCATATAAAATATATATATAACCTTTATTCATCTTAGATTGTATTCACAAAAAAACCTAGCAGCCACAGACTAAACAGTCATAAACAAAAGTGGCATGAATTTTGAGCACAAGAATATATTGTGTGTATATCCAGTGTGGCACAGCATAGTTGGATGAGAAGTAGCACAGAGGTGAATGAAAAAAAAGGTAGCAAAACTGTGATCCTTTGATTGTGAAGCAGGATTGCTTCCCAAAGCATTCCACGGTCAGTAGTATTTATGTAAAAGAAGAAAACACTCAAGAAATTGAGGTTGAACTCCCTGCACTCTACATGGAGTAAAGAACTCTTCAAACAAAGATAGCTATTTGGGTGAACATTTAATCATTCAGAAAAATAAAATAAAATGTATTTATTTTTTCCCAAAAAGATTACTTTAGGCAAAGAATTTAAAAAATCACATAATACAATTATACATTTAGACATAACTAGAATATCAGCTATGAGCAAGAAGCCTAAGCAGTCATCACCTGGCTAAGTTTTTGTAACAACAGAGTCGAAGTGTCAGATGTTGTATTGAACAAAATTGAGCAATGTTACTGATAGACCATCAATTGCAAAAGTTGTTCACAAATCACCAACTTTTGCCTACAAAAAAAGTACATCCTTGAAAGATAGATGGTACCCAACACACCCAGAGATAAAGTATAGAGGCACTTTACCATGCATGACCTGTAATTACTGTAATAACATAATTAAAGGTTCAACTATAGTGCATCCACATACTGGACAAAAATCCTGTTACATCATATGTCTACATGCAAGACTAAAAATGTAATTTGCAGTATTAAATGGCCCTGTGTGCTTTATTACGTAGGCTTGATGATACGCCTAGCCAATAGCCAAAGTGCGATGGGGCGGACATAAATCTAATATTAGGATGGTAACATATCTCCAGTAGCATTACACTTAAAGGAATACTGACACACAATATCACAATTTTGGTTTGTGATCCTTGAATCTTTGAAAGCCCCTAAATGAGAGGGGAACATGACACAACTGTTACAATGTATGGACGATTTATGGATCAAGAGATTAGATTCCCTTGACCCAAACAGTTTGACTCAAGAATTGGTTCTATCATGTTTCCTATAAATGTTGTAATTATAATTTGTATTGTCAAAATCTTTGAGTACATTGATGTTAAACGTTTTACCAATTTTGATGGTTATGCATTTTGTGATCATTTGACCATGTCTCAATACTTTAATACACGGCCCAGTTTCTGTCCTTAACATTTTTTATGTATTTTCACATTAGTGTGTCACTGAGAGAGAAATATGTTTCATTCAAATGATTTACCTACAGTTGGAAAATCCATGCTTGACACATAATTACAGAGTGAATCCTTATACTTTTGTGAAGCTTTGGGCTTCTACATTGACTCTATATATGGTGTTGGCACCTTCTGGCAGAAGCTTTTTTATGATAAAGTGGACTGTTGGTGTCTAGAAACTTCAATTTATGAGTCAGTTTATTTTGAAGCTCTTGGTGAGGGCTTGACACATGTCTATTCTACATTTTCTGTGAATTAATCACAGATTGTGCCCAATTGACTGTGATTGGTGACTCTACAGTTGTCATGCTGGACCTATCAGTAGCATTCGACTTCTTCGAGCACCAGACACTTTACAACCACCTCATCACAACAGCAAACTTGTCCCCAGAAGACTGAAAGTGATTGATTCTAGCAGACAGATCCTACTGTGTCTTCATGGACAACCATGCTGCCCCACAACACCAGTAACCTGTGGAGTTGCACAAGGGTCCAGCATCTCCCCAACTTTGTACAAAATGTATACCAAAAATCTTTTTGATCATATAGATGCCCTTGGCATACCCTAGACAAATTATGTTGATGACTGCCAAATCCTCATCCCCTCTCTGGTTCCTATCACCCTGATACCACAAACATCAACTCAGTTTATGAGATTGTCCAGAATTGGATGGCATGCCATCAGTTATACCTCAACTACAACAAAACAGAGATCCTCATTGTATGCTTGCACTCCACCCTCCACAGCATTTGTCCAGCTTACAAAGCATTTGCCATTGACAGCAACTGGATCTAATACATCTTCTGCAGCCAAAATCCTGGGCATCTACTTAGACGCCACCCTTGACCTCTCTCACCAGGTCAATGACATTGCTTCCTCCGCTGCCTACATCGCAAAACTATTTAACGCCAGCAAGCCATTCCTCAGCACAACCAACCGACTCACCATGGCCAGAGCAGTTATCGGAGCCAAACTGGATTACTGTAACGGTCTCTTTGTAGGAACATCAGAATGCAACTTTTGCATGCTGCAAACCATCCAAAACAATGCCATCGGAGCATCCCTAGGTTTGTCCAAATATGACCACATCACAAAGGACAGGAAAGACATCCACTGGCTCGGAATCTGTGTAAGGATCAAATTCAAGACCCTGTACTTTATTTTTTGTCTCACAATGTAACTAGCGCCTAGATACCCAAGGGTTCAGTGTGCTGCAACAAAAACAATACATAAGGTTAGTGATTTGTGACTGGGCTTCACCTTTCATTGTTTGAAGCCCTACTAGTGAGTTAATTGTAATACTAAGGGGGTAATTCATAGAATTCAGCGCACAAGTGGTGCACGCGGCTGGCGCACAGTGTGCGCGTGCGAATCCCTGCGCCAGCCGCGTGCGCCAAAACCCATTTCCGCGCACAGCGTATTCATGGATTCCAGCCACCAAAACCAGCCGTGGCGCAGCGACCTTCCAGCAGCGCCAGTTACGCCCCCAAGAACGCCTTCCGCGCAGGGAAAAGCCATCAAAATCCCCAATCCAGCGCAAAGGGCTGCGCTAACCCTGTACCAGCACGGCAAGCGGGCTACGTGTATTTCAGGGGTTCACGTGAAGTTCCTCACGCGATCGGGCCTGGGGGAGCGTGCTACGTGTATTTCAGGGGTTCGCGTGAACTGTTTCACGCGATCGGGCCTGGGGGAGCGTGCTACGTGTATTTCAGGGGTTCGCGTGAACTTTTTCACGCGATCGGGCCTGGGGGAGCGGGCTACGTGTTTTTCAGGGGTTCGCGGGAAGTTTTACACGCGAATATCCTGGGCGCGTGTATTTCAGGGGTTCGCGGGAAGTTTTACACGCGAATAGCCTGGGCGCGTGTATTTCAGGGGTTCGCGGGAAGTTTTACACGCGAATAGCCTGGGCGCGTGTATTTCAGGGGTTCGCGGGAAGTTTTACACGCGAATAGCCTGGGCGCGTGTTTTTTAGGGGTTCGCGGGAAGTTTTACACGCGAATAGCCTGGGTGCGTGTATTTCAGGGGTTCGCGGGAAGTTTTACACGCGAATAGCCTGGGCGCGTGTATTTCAGGGGTGCGCGGGAAGTTTTACACGCGAATTGCCTGGGCGCGTGTATTTCAGGGGTGCGCGGGAAGTTCTACACGTGATTTCAGCAGGGTACGTGTATTTCAGGGGTGCCGGGGAGTCCTACATGTGATT
Organism: Ambystoma mexicanum; assembly: GCF_040938575.1. Classification (NCBI taxonomy): domain Eukaryota; kingdom Metazoa; phylum Chordata; class Amphibia; order Caudata; family Ambystomatidae; genus Ambystoma; species Ambystoma mexicanum. The sequence goes on along the minus strand of NC_090925.1, from coordinate 462,154,072 downwards.
TGACAGTGTGGGTCCTCCCAGGTGTTCCCTGTACACCCTCCACGGCCCCTGCAGGCAGCCCACACCACAGGGGACTACCCTGCATCCCTGGTCATGTCCCGCAGGCAGCCCACCCAACATGGGCATGCCCCCCAGCAAAGGCATATGTCTCCTTGAACTAATGAACACCAACTCATGTCCCCCACCACCCCCACCCCCCAGCACTGTGGGGCACCTGCCAGCAGGCCCCCACCCATGTCCAACTCATGTCCCCCACCCCCCCACCCCCCAGCACTGTGGGGCACCTGCCAGCAGGCCCCCACTCATGTCCAACTCATGTCCCCCACCCCCCCACCCCCCAGCACTGTGGGGCACCTGCCAGCAGGCCCCCACCCATGTCCAACTCATGTCCCCCACCACCCCCACCCCCCAGCACTGTGGGGCACCTGCCAGCAGGCCCCCACCCATGTCCAACTCATGTCCCCCACCCCCCCACCCCCCAGCATTGCGGGGCACCTGCCAGCAGGCCCTCGCCCATGTCCCATCCATGCCCCCACCCCCCCCACCCCCCAGCACTGTGGGGCACCTGCTAGCAGGCCCCCACCCATGTCCAACTCATGTCCCCCACCCCCCAGCACTGTGGGGCACCTGCCAGCAGGCCCCCACCCATGTCCAACTCATGTCCACCACCCCTCCCCCAACCCCCAGCACTGTGGGGCACCTGCCAGCAGGCCCCCACCCATGTCCAACTCATGTCCCCCACCACCCCCACCCCCCAGCACTGTGAGGCACCTGCCAGCAGGCCCTCGCCCATGTCCCATCCATGCCCCCACCCCCCCCACCCCCCAGCACTGTGGGGCACCTGCCAGCAGGCCCCCACCCATGTCCCATCCATGCCCCCCTGCACCAGGGTCCCAACAATCCCCAATCATGTCGGTAATGGCCATCCTCCCCTGCCAAAAGGCCCAACCAACTATCACATCCACCCACATATCAAAGGCAATTACATGTTACACACCCAATGTAAATAATGCAAATGAACACATGTCTGTCACACACAATGGCTGCAAGTGAATGTTAAAACACCCAACATGACATGCATGAAAGTAATGAGATGATACGACACATTGAAGGATGAAAATAAAAATGTATTGAAAATCAACAAGAATGGAAATGAAATTAGAAAAACCACAAAGCAAAACAACAAAAAGAAGATGAATGAAAAAAATCCAAATAATCCAAAAATCCATAGAAGAACTATATACAAGACAATCCGGGTCCATGAGCCCAACCAAATGAAACCTAACTATGTCAACTAACTAAAAACTGAACTATATACAAAAAAGTGGCGCATTGTCCAATCGCAACCAAATAAAAAAAAAATCAAATTCTAAAGGAAACCTACCACTAACTATATAACTATATACAATGGCAGCGGGCAAGTCCTGCGGCTCACTCTGTGATGTTGCCGGCCAGGGCATCATCGAACTCCATGTCGATGTCCTGGAGGCGGGACTCTGTCCTGGCCCCGAGGTCTCGCAGGGATAACCCCATGTCCACCTCAAACTCCCTGCGAGCTTCCTCGAGGCACTCAGCCCGCCTCAACGCCCGACGCATGGAGAACTCCGCCCTGACCATGGTGAGCCGCTCCTCTTCCGCCCGCTGCCGCTCCGCACCTATCCGCTGGACCAACTGCTCCCACACGGAAGACACTACCATCCCAGGGTTCTCCTGCCCTCCGGCCGATGCCTGCCCCTCTGATCGTGATGGCCCCGAGCCATGATGCCTCCCACGTCGAGCCTGCTGCTGCCTCCGACGCCACTGCCTCTGCCAGCACGACGGCATCCAGGATGATGGAAACCACCGACGCCGTCGTGCACGTGCCCTGCCCGATGATGCCGTCACATCCTCCATCTGCTGGGGTCCAGTTGCTGTGTTGTCCACCCCTGCTGGACCTCTGACTCCCGACTGTGGCAGGGATGGGATCCCCACCGAGCTGGCTGCATTGGTCAGGGCAGGTCCACAGGGGGCCCTGGTGACATCTGGGCCGGAAGACGGCAAGGAGAACGACTGGCGTATGGTCTCCACAGAGGAGGAGAGGGCCGCCAGATTGGCCGACACATGCAGGAAACCCCCGAACATGGCCGATCCCAATTGGGCCACGTCGGCACGGTGCTCTTCGTGATGACGTGCGTGCTCCTCCTGGAAAGCACGCACGGCATCACGAATCACAGCCGTGCGCATCGCGACCCCAATCAGGACCTTCTCCACACGGCCAGGGGTCCCCTCGTCCGCAGGTGGAGGGGAGTCAGATGACATGGACATCCCCTCTACCTGCGGACGGGCCTGGGACGGGGCATCCCTGCTGGTGCAAGGTGGTGCACCCACAGGTTCAGGGACAGCGACATGCACAGGCCCCTCCACGGTGACCTGTGCTGCCTCCTGCCCCTGCCCCTGGACTGCACCACTTGCACCAGCAGGGATGCCCCCACCAGGCCCCATGTGCGCCTCAGTGGCGGCCTCCTCCTCCTCTGTGGAAACCACCAACCTGGATGGCTCCTCGCCGTCTACCGCCGTAGCAGGCCCCTGTGGGGGCTCACCCACCCCTTCCGCTGCAGCCGTGGGGGCATCCCCGCCGCCTTGCTCCACAGCGCCGTCTCCGCCCTCTCCTTCACTAGCCGCTGCGTAGAGGGAGACATAGAACACAAGCATCAGGGTACTGTACAATGGTCCCCTAGACAGGAAGCAATAGCAGATGAGTGCCACTGTCAAAGTACACTTCCATCATGTCACACCACAACACATGTGTCAGTCCAGGCAAAACACACACAGTGACAGTCATGATGCGTGCCATGGACATTTCAATGCATGTCCAATGGACTCTCGAATCATACAATGTAATGGGACTCACATGCATCATGGGTCATGCCTATCACATGCACACACTTCACCTCAGTCACATCCATCTGGCCCCGTACACCCCAATCACAGTGCATACAAGGATGACTAGGCTGCATCAGTGAATCTGTACATTGTCACAGACATGTGTCATGCATCCATGGCACTCACAAGTCACAGACACCCAGGTCAGGCACACAGACATGGATACCACATATGTATCTGGCATCAGCACCCATCCCTCGCCCCCACCCATGTCCAGGAACAGAGACTGCCATGCTCTCATGTGTGCAATCTGCACAGGGCTCCCCATGTCGCATTCAAACACATACAACAACCGTGCGGTTCACACATTACAGGTCGCACATGCATTCCCATGATGTCCCTGCACACATACATGCGTACATGGCCTATGTCACACATGCAGGCAAGTATCAGACAACCAGCACACTGCTACATGCCCTGTCTCACACACCAATGCTTGGCCACTTACCGCTCAACTCCAGACGGGTCTCCCTCTCAAGGACCTGGGCGTGGAGCGCTGGGTGTGCGTGTTCCAGGACCCTCAACTGGATGGAACTCATGCGGCCCCGGCCCCCCTCCACGAGGCGCCGGGCCTTCCTGAGGGTCCTGGACCTCAAGTCTTCCCAGCGCTTCTTGACCTTCTGGATGGTGCGGGTTGCCACCCCCTCCGCGTTGATGGCAACCACACAGTCGGCCCAGATCCTGTCCCGTCCTTCCTTGTTGGCGCGGGACGATCCGAAGAGGGCATCATACTGCCCCAGGACTTGCTCCACCAGGACACCAACTTCGGTGGCAGTGAAGCTGGTGCCCCTCTGCCCCTCTGGCTGGGGGTTGCCACTGGTGCCAGATGTTGATGTGCCCGACATGGCAACCCCAGGGGCAGGAGTGGGTGGGCAACTGGGTCCTGGGGCTGGGCTGTGGAGCGATGTTATCCGAGTCGGGAGTCTTCTGTTCCAGCAGGGGTGGACACAGCAACTGGACCCCTGCAGATGGCTGATGTGCAGGCACCAAATGGCAGGGCACGGTGGCAGCAGGCAGGCAGGCAGGCAGGCAGCAGCAGATGGCACGTGGGAGGCTGCTCGGGGCACTGGGGGGCAGTGATTCGGCCTTCTGGGCAGGAGCGTGGTCTTCCGTGTGTTTTCGCGTGGCCAGCTTGATACGGAGTGATTTGGCACGTGAAAATCCTGCACGTCAGCGTTAAAATCGAGGAAAGGCCCTTAGCGCATAAGCGCGTCAGCACGCGTACGCGATTTCATTGGACCCAGGGCCCTTGCAGCGTAAGCGCGTCTGTGACGTTTTGCGCACGGGCGTTGCCCTGGCAGGGCTTGGTGATCCCGCGTGCATTTATGTTCTGTACGTGCTTTTCGTGCGGTGCGTGTGTTTTCCATCCGTTGGGGTTCACACGCTATTACTTCACAGCGGGTGTTGGCTACGCGTTCTTCTACACGCAAGGCAGACGGTGAGTGGTACCCCGCTCCCCCAGGCCCGATCGCGTGAGAAAGTTCACGCTAACCCCTGAAATATACGTAGCACGCTCCCCCAGGCCCGATCGCGTGAGAAACTTCACGCGAACCCCTGAAATACACGTAGCACACTCCCCCAGGCCCGATCGCGTGAGAAAGTTCACGCGAACCCCTGATATACACGTAGCACGCTCCCCCAGGCCCGATCGCGTGAGAAACTTCACGCGAACCCCTGAAATACACGTAGCACGCTCCCCCAGGCCCGATCGCGTGAGAAAAGTCACGCGAACCCCTGAAATACACGTAGCACGCTCCCCCAGGCCCGATCGCGTGAGAAAGTTCACGCGAACCCCTGAAATACACGTAGCACGCTCCCCCAGGCCCGATCGCTTGAGAAAGTTCACGCGAACCCCTGAAATACACGTAGCACGCTCCCCCAGGCCCGATCGCGTGAGAAACTTCACGCGAACCCCTGAAATACACGTAGCACGCTCCCCCAGGCCCGATCGCGTGTGTGACTTCCCGCAAACCCCCGGAATACACGTATCCCGCTCAATCGCGTGTGTAACTTCCCGCGCAACCCCGAAATACACGTGCCCCGCTCGCACAATTGCTGTATGTTGCCACTTTTGTAATGCGCAGGGACGCTACCGCCTGCCTTCGTGTGGCGGACGTGTATCGGCTTGTGCGTGTCTTTCGCTGTGCGTGGTTTTGCCCTATTCGATTCCATGAATACGTGTGGTTCGGGTGCGTGTGGGCGTTCCGTCTGCTTCCCTGCAGTACATCCCCAGTTACGCCCTTGTTTTCGCGAGTTGTTCCCCATTCCGCGCGTTACGCCCCGTGTTCCGCCCACTTTCTGGTGTATGCGCCGAGGTTGTGCGCTTTCACTGTGCGCATCGCGCACGTCTTTTGGGATGTTGCAGTGACGTGTGCGCCATGCACGGGTTTGGCGCACATCCCGTGGTAAACACGCGCAGGGACTTCCATGTATCGCACGCGTGCGTGTGCGTCTGTTTTTTTCCGCTTGCGCTTGCTTGCGCCTGCTTGCGCGAAGATTTTCGGCTCACGTTTGTTCCATGAATCGGCCCCTTAGTGTCTTGAGTTTATTATTACTTGTAGAACATTTTAGTGGTGTCTGTCACTGATGAAGAAAGCAATATTCAAAATGCATTGGTTATGAAATTTATAAGCATTAAAAATTGGTGACATTTTGTTTGTAGATGTGTGTTAAGGAGGCTTTTCTTTAAATGATCCTCTTTGTTTTGTTAACCACAGAAAATGTGCACATCTCATTTGAAATCATAATAATGGGATATTGTATGACTTAAATGTATAATTGTATTATGTGATTTCTTATTTTTACCTAAATAATCTTTTTGGGGAAAAAAGAAAATACATTTTATGTTCCTTTTTGGAAATATTACATTTTCACTTAAACAGCTATCTTTGTTCAGAAGAGTTATTCACACCACATTGCATTTTTTGAGTTCTGTCTTTTTTAATGTAGATTTTGTGCACTAGGTATACGCAATGCCTTTCACTTCCCATCACCATAAATTCTTTGAATTGCATGTTAACTGAAAAATCTCTCTATATAAAACAAAGTTATGTTTGTTTGTGTGTTTGTATATAGCGTTGATCTTGGGCACGTAACTCCTCATGAACGGTGAGGTCTGCCGTCATGAATTTTGCATGGAATCATCTTTATTTCATTGCTGAATTAATGCAACTATTTCTTGCTCGATAGATCATCCCGTTCCCGAGATAATTATGTTTTTTGGTGTTCCGCATCTACAGGTCATTTGTGGAAAGTGATCATCATTGCACTGTCTGTTCTCAACTGGTCTTGCATTTTTTGTTTTCAAATTTCTTTAGAAGAAAATTAGACTGCATTTCTTTTATTGATTTGTTTTGCAATAAACTTGATACATGTTCATTTCAATAATTTATTAAATACCACATTTTTATTTACCTCCAATTTAAGTTCTCACATGAATATCATATTTGTATATTTACTCTGACTATTTGTAGCATATGTTTAGCATCAAAAATGGCCACCACTGCTAACAACACCGCAAATAATCAGAGTAAGCATACAAATATGACATTTGTGTGAGAATTTAAATCGTAGATAAATGAAAATGTGGTGTTCAATTAATTACTGAAAATAACATGTATTGCGTTTTTCTTTAGTTTGCAGTGGAATTAGAAAAATTGAGAATGGACATCTCGGGCGAAGCCGCGTACCTATGCTAGTATTATGAAATTCTGAAAAATATTGAGAAAAGTGAGTGCAACCAGTTATCAGTGTGTTGTGTTTTACCAGTAATATCTACCAGTAGTATTTACGGTCAAGTGGGCTAGATGGAAAAACAGTGTACTGGATTAGATGCAGGCTGCATGTGGTAATGTGTACACCATGAAAAGGAAAGTTTCCTTATTAATGCATTTCATTAGGGTACGAAGATCAAAGGATTTGATTAAACATTGCCGGACATCTGTGAGAATGATCCAGTCATAGAAGGTTTGAGCCAAATGGAAATTGCTTTTACGCAAGTTAGATGCACACTTCAACCCAAAAACGAGCACTATTCTAGAGATGTATTACTTTGTGACATGAATTCTAGAACCAGGGGAATTAGTGGAGGATTTTGGGCTCTGCGGCACATAGCACACAAAAGCAATTTCAGGGGCACTCTTGATTAACATTTTGGAGACCAATTTATGGTACACTGTACAGATAAAAAGATAACAGAAGAGTTATGGTTGAAAGAGGATCCTTCTTTAGAAGAAGTACCACAAATTGCAAAGCGTGTGGAACACTCACCTGCATGTGTGGTGAAGTTAAATAAGAAAAAAGTGAAGGATTCTCTCCAAGAAGTTTTGGCTGTGAGTGCACAAGGAATGGGCAAAAGCCTGGTTAAGTGACAGTTGAGATGGTTTGAGGAGAGATTAAAAACATACTGTATGGCAGGATTGTAGTGACAAATTTCTTTCTGCCGTGTAGGAGTATAAGGGTGAGTAGGTTGAAATGGCCCACTCAGCCCTTACACTTTTACAGACCAGAAAACAATGCAATCATAAAGGTGAAGCTGGGAAAATCAAGAGATATACCTCCTTTGCCTTTTTGGTAACACAGGGCGAGGTAAGGCTATGCTATGAGGGGTGTGAAGGTGAACCAGTAGTGACCGAAACAACACAGTATCACAGTCCAAAATAATGGGAATGTCTAATCAGGGTTCAATAAAAATATAAAGACGTTAATAAAACACACCATCTGCAAGTAGAAAAACAGATTACTATACAAAAACTCACCCCAAAGGAAAGGACATGGAAGATGTGACACACTGGGGAATGTATCACTCTGAGTGTAGTTCGAGGGGTGGTAGGTAAGGTACTACCATCACAATTATATTGGGCTAAAAACAAGAGTCATCATGACCTAACCAGTCTCGAGAGCCCAAGTGTGGCAGTACTGTCCATCTGACCGGAGTAGAAATTCACTTCCACACCAGAGATGACTCACAGAAGCTAAAACATTTGCAATATCAATTGGGATGTGGCGGCCATGATCAACCATATTGCCATGCACTATACCTAAACTCTGGCATAGATTACCCTGCCACCAGCATCGGGTACTGATGATCATCATAGTTTGGGTACAGGGGCCACCTCTTAAAGTCACCTTTGTCACCCCTGTGCTGCAGTGACTTTGCTTTTGCTGCAGTGGTCGAGTGTGAATCTCATGACCTTTGAACCTTTGAAATGTTCCTGTGCCCCGAACAGAGAGAGGGGGATCTGGTTAGCAGATTACCCCTTTGGAAAAGAATCACCCGCATCTTTTTATATACCAATAAAAATAAAAATAAAACAGGCCATTTCACTCTTGCTAGATGGCAATTCCTCACATTCCCCCCAACCAAAACGGGCCTCACTTGAGTATGGGTGGTGGGGAAGTCCAAGCCCACACTGCCTGGACTTTGGCTTGGAGAAGCTTTCTCTTTCTGCCACGACCTTGTGCCCAGTTAAGTTATAGTACCATGCACTGTCTAGCATTTGGACACCTTGATGATAAAGCCAGCCTTCTGCATGGTTTGAAGCACCTTTTTCCACTTGGGATAGATGGTCTTCTCAGACATCCCTGAATACGGCAACATCGTCAATGTAGGCGATGCTGAAGACTTCTGGTTTACCATCCTCTGGAATGTAGCAGTGTCATTCTTGAGTCTGAAAGCATAACAGGTAACTAACTGATAATAACCATCCTGGGTGGAGAATGTAAACTTCTCTTTTGCAGTATTGATCAGTCCGACCTGCCAATACCCAGCTGTGAGGTTGAAGGTACTGATGAAACGGCAGTGCCGAACCTGCTGATTAACTAATCTGCCCAACAGATGGGACAGAGTTGAGCCATTGATAGTTCACGCAAAAGCAGACCTCAGTCTTCCTGCTACTGGACCTTTTAGGGACCAGCACCACCAGGCAAGCCCAGTGGCTGCCGGGAGGCTTCCCCCTAAGGCCAACATTGTGGAGACCTCCTCCTTAATGTTATCTTTGACCTTTTCTGACATCCAGTGAATTCCTCTCTTCAACTGCTTATTGGCACTGGTGTCGTTGTCATGGCCGCACCAATCGATCTTCCCCGGAGTCAGGGAGAGCACGCCCGTGTACTGATCCAGCGATTTCTGGCAATCTTGCCAGCGCTGTTCAGTGAGGTCTGGAGAGAGTTGAACTCCCACGAGAGACCTGTCGGTGGGCTCTGTGTGCAACAAGTCAGGTGGTGATCCGTCCCCTCCTCTGTCTTGTCATCTGTGACTAGAGCCATCACAAAGTCATCCCGGCTGTAATGGGGCTGTAGCCAGTTGACGTGAAAGACTCGAGGCATCTGCCTCAAGGTCTTTGTGTCAATGAAGAAGTTGACCTCACTGACCCTTTCTAGCACCACATAGGGCCCAGTCCACTTGTCGTGTAAGGCACTGGACTTGACAGGTTCCAAGATCCAGACCATCTGGCCTGGTGTGTATTATGTCATGGTTGCTTTCTGGTCATGCCAGTGCTTCATGAGCTCCTGGCTGGCCTTCAGGTTCTGGGTGCTCTGTTACCTGAAGTATGTCATGGGAAGGAGTTCAAGGATTGCCCTCTCATCTTTCCCGCAACAGGATTAGTGGACCCCGAACCGGTTGGCCAAATAGGAGCTTAAAGGGACTGAACCCAACACAGCTCTGTGTCGCCTCCCACTAGGAGAACAGAAGGCATGGCAGGAGAATATCCCATGTTCTCCTCAGTGGCACTTCCAGGCTGCCTATCATGCCCTTGGGGGTCACATTTAACCACTCAACAGCCTGTTGGTGTGTGGGTGAAAGTCTGTGGAAAACCTATAGGTAACTACACACTCATCCCACATTGCCTTCATGTACACAGAAGTTGCATACCCGGTCAGAAACAACGTCCTTCGGGAATCCCACATGAGAGAATATCCTGATTATAGCCTTCACGACCATGGGGGTTTTGTTGCCCCTCAGGGGGGCAGCCTTAGGATACCGGGTGGCATGATCAATCGCGACCAAGATATAATACTGATTCTCGGAGGATTTTTACAGATCCAGAGAACTCACAATGTCCGCACCTATTCTCTCGTACTGCCACCCAACAATGGGAAGTGACGTATATGAGGTCTTGGTGCCTCTGCCTACCTTGATAACTGTGTGGCAGGATCGTACAAATGCTTTTATCTTTGACCCAATCTGGGGCCAGTAGAAATGGGCTAACAGCCGGTCGACTGTCTTAGTCATACTGAGGTAACTTGCCAACAGAATGTCATGTGCCAAGTCCAACAGGAAGCTTCTGTGGCACTGAAGATCCACTCAATGTCAGTTGGCCCCCACCTTCGAAGTCTTGGGCTCACTGTACAGGAGACCATTCTTCTAGTACACCCTGAACATCCCAGGGGCTTCACCCTGGGCTTGCTTCTCTGCCTGCTCGCAAAGCTCTACCAAAAGTCGGAGAGTCGCGCTGCGCCAGGCAAAAGTGAACCTGGAGATGACCCCCCGCTAAGGACACGTCATTTAGCTTGGGGAGACCCATGAGGTCTGAATCTACCATCTTGTTCCACCTCATGTTTGGGTTCTATGCCTGTAGGCAACCCCGAGGTCACTGAGTCATGTGCTATCGCAGCAGGCACTTAAGTGGCTACTAGACCATCTCTGGCAGGAGCAGGCATCTCTGTGGACTATGGATCTGGACTAGGTGGTAATAGCAGACCCATTCTTATGCCACTGTCGGAAAGGACACAAAGAGTGAGAGTTCAAAGTTGGGGATTTAGTGTGTGTGAGTAAAGCTATTGTGAGACTGGATGGAGAGTGGTTATGGAGTGAACCTTTAAATGTGGGAGATCTTAGTGGTGCTGTGCAGATTGAAGGAGGACTAGTATAGAGCATGGGAAGGTTAGTGAAGGTAGTGAAGTTGGTGGTGTGTGATGTCGATGAGGCCTATGAAGGATGGGAGCTATGTTGTATAGATCTAGGGTGGAATGGTGAGTTGAAGAGTTCCAGATTCCACAAGCAGCGGTCAGGGAGAATAAGGACAGTTTGGAAATCAGGCTGATGGTGGGGGTAACTTGTACCCACTGACTTGTGGTAATAAAGCAATATAAACTATAACCAAAAATGTGACGGGTGGAAGGTTTTGAATAAATCTGAACCACTGGTACTTACAGTGTCTTTGTCCTGATAGATATATTTGGTAAATGGTTATCAATAAATCAAAATCAATTTTCTGGAATTTCATCTGAATCTCCTGCCTTTATTTGTTGTTATGCAGGCATGGCTAGCTATAAAAAAGACAGAATCAATTGGTTTGAATATGGAAACAATAGTATAGAATAGCAAGCTCAGCTTTTCCACATGTGTTCATTAACAAATGATGCAAGATAACGGAGGTAAAGAGACATGCTGCATTAAGTTAAGTCATATTTGATACATCAAAACATAGAATGTTTTTATTTATTTTATTTTAATAGTATTTCTTTTAGCATAAACATAGGTTGAGTAGGCAAGTGCTTTGGATTGGTAGGGTACCACCAGCATTGGCCTTGGCATTGTATACAGTAGCACAGTGGTGTTCGTGGCAGGAGGGCAGGATTTTCATTTGTCCAGTAGATAGTGTTAGTGTTTTGGTGAAGGGGAGGATGATGGGGCATTTTGAGCCTCTGCCAGGATTTAATTCCAGCTGGTCAGGGTATGTCAGAAGAAGGACTACTTATGACTCTTCTCTTTATGGACCAGATAAGACTCCAACCTTTTTATAGTTTTGCTACGTGAGGCATGAGAGCATACATAGATGTGGAGTTTAACCACCAAGTAGGCTGTGTTCAGTTTGAAAATTCTTTGAATGTGAAACATGCAGTTTTGAATATGATCCTGACAGGAAGGGGAGCTAATGAATCTGATGCCATGTAGAAGTGTTAAGGTCAAATGTGTGGGTGCCCGTAATGAGACATACTGTATGGATGTGGCGTCCCTTGAGTGTAGGCAATTGTACGGCTGTAAGCACAGAAAGGAGGGCATTTCCCCCATCATCTGTGAGCTCACACGTGCTTGTATCAGCCATGTGGAATCATGTGGGGGGGATGAAGGGTTTCAATTTGTGGAGTTTGGAGCTGTGTAGTTACACGGTTTGCACCATTTTCAATATGTGCTTTTGGAAGGAAAGATTGCTGTTAACAATAAATCCAATGGATTTGCTGAGCTTGACAGCTGTTGGAGAATCTTTCCAGGCGATATCTTTCAGACATTGTTTCATGAGTTTTTGTTTGGTGGGTGAAGGTAGCCATGAGTTCACATGGGTGAGAGACATCCTGGATGCCAGTGAACTTAAGATACAGCTGAGTGTCATCAGAGTGCTGATGGATGTGTATGTTGGGGTCATTTAGGAGAGTTCCCAAGTGTTCCTTATATAAATTGTAGATAGCTGGGAGATAATGGAACCTGGAGAGACACCATACATGACTGGGAGTTGGTTGAATCTGAATTGTCCAATCTGTATGGCCTGTTGTGTACTCTTTTGAAGGCAGCCACTAGCTATACGATGATTAAGATGCATACTTCCCCTGTGCTAGTGATTACCAGTGCATCATTCACCACTTGGTTGGTTGCAGTCTAGTGGTAGATTTGGGGTGTAATCTGGACTAGTTATGACAAAGGAGGCTAGGATGGTCAATTTACATAAGTAGTTGAGTTGAAACTACTTTCTAAATAAGCTTCCTGATGAACGGGAAGCTCATGATGGGTCTGTAGGTTGCTAGGTCCTTTAGGCCAAGGGAGTTTTTTTTATTTTTTTTTTTAGAAGAGGCCATTTAATATCTATTTTATATACTTCTGGTAATGCACCTTCAATGTGGGAGGTGCTCACAATACAGAGGAGAGCATTCAGAATTGGGACAGTTGTTTAATGTGGGGGCCTAGGAGGATGTTGTCCATTTAAGAGGTTTTTGCAAAGTGAATTTGTCTGAAAGGTTCCTTAAGCAAGAGCAGGGTGAAATTGGTCCACAAAGGCAATGCCAAGTGGGGAATGGATAGTGGGTGCTCTCTGTCTGGTTATGAGGCTTCAATGAGACTTTAGATCTTATCAAATGTGTTAATTAAGAAGGTTTTGATTTCATTGCATTCCTCTTGTGACACCTGCACCTGAGGTGCTGTCTAGGAACAGTGCTTCACTACTTACAATTAGGAGCTATGCATGTTTGAGGGCAACTCAGTGGTGGAGGTGTAGTAAGTCGACTTTGCCCCTAAATCATGTTTCTGCATTGGGTGTGCAGAGATTTGACAGATGGGAAATCCTCTGAGCTGCTGTCCTTGACCACCACTTTTCAAGGAATCTGATCAAGCATTTGTTAGTGGCGAGCATGGGTGTGTACCATGGTGAAGACTGTTTGATTTTGGTGCGAGTAGAGTGTAAGGGCATGTGGGTGGTCTTTGGAGAAGTGGATGAATGTATACAGAAGTTCTGAGACATTCCCTGTGGTGGGGAACATTGATTGCTTTTAGAGTATCACACTGGAAATTATTGAACAGACAGCACACAATCACAGAGCATTTAGACTGGTCTTTGTGGGGTAGATTTGTGTGTGGTATAAAAAAGGGTTTCTGTGGCATGATCAATCCAGTCGAGAGGGGAGGGGAGGGGATGAAGACTAGATTGAATGTGTGTCCTTTGACATTCATGGGGGAGAGAATAATTTGTTTAAGGTCTGTAGTGTCAGTCAGGGAGAATAGAGTGTCACTTACATGTTTTACTGTGTTTGTACCTGGTTGGTTGTATGTGTGGATATTCTTTTCTCTTTTTACTTAGGAACCATGTTATTGCTCCTTTTTATTTATTTCGTACATGAGGACATTTTAGCATGAAGAATTGTAAAGGTTTTGTTTGTATGTTTTAAAGTGATGAATTGTAAAGGTTTGTTTTAAACCATAAACAATAAAAAAAACATGTTTTACTGGTTGGGACTGATTGGTGCTGAAGTCTCCTAGAAGGATCTTATTATAGTGGGAAATCATGGCAGAGGAGAGAATGTTGGAGGGATTATTGAGGAAGCTACCACTGCGTGGGGGGATACAAATGAGGTGGGAGTCATTTTTTGAGATCAGTAAATGACATGAGATGGACTGGAAGAAGATGTGTGAGGGGATTGGGATTACATAAGTATGACTATCACCTCACCACCAGTTTTTTTCTGTGGTGTCAGTATGATGGATACTGTTTATCTAAGAGGATGTTGAAGATGCAGGGGGAGGAGAGTGCAAACCATGTTTCAGTAATGAAAAGGACATTTAGATTGTTGTTAGCTATACAGTCTGAGATGTTGGCAATGTGTGAGAGACTGCTGAGCGGGCACTGAGTGACCTTAGTGGGCGTTAACCATTAACCATCTGTACAAGACAGGTACAAATAGAAGGTGTGTGTTGCAGGGGATATTGATGCGGTTTCCCATTGTAGCTGCCCAGCGATGCCTTTGGCATTTGTCTGTGTGGTGCCTGGAGAGGTTGGGAAAGGGTTGTGGCTAGAGGAGACACATTATGATGTCTATCTGGTGTAAAACGGTCGGGTGAGTAAATGGAACTTGGCCATTTCCAGGCAATAACAGGCCCAAGCAGAAATTGCTCTTTTCTTGATCTGCCCTTTGATTCAGACACTTGGGCGATAAATGAACTATGATTTAACAGTTAAGAAAGCAAAGGGAGGGGATGGGTGAAGCAATGGGGGCAAAGGTCACCTGACCTAGATATGATATGATATGATAGGTTATTTATAACGCGCTTAATACCCAGAGGTTTCTAAGCGCGGACCCGGGGATCGAACCCATGTTGCTCCGTGTCATCTTGCTTCCAAGGCAAGCACGTTGCCGTTGAGCTATCCTCGATGAACCTGAATCAGCTGATGAACTGCAAAGAAAGGAGTGTAAGTGATTTCAATCTGGCACACACCCAAGTCAACCCCAGCATGTAATGCGCAAATGAAACACTTATTTATTTTGTATCTATAAGTTCAATATTCTGAACGATATACCACTCATGTCAAGCCCTTCTCCTGAGACCCCCCCCCCGCACACCTGTCTCACTGAACCAGGAATCAGGCTAGTTTGCAAAGGTAAATATTTATTTATGTATATAGAAGTTAAATCACAATATATTTTAAAAGGTATCAACACTCACCAATGGGGTGACAGAACTGTGAATAATATCTTTAATGCACTGTGAATCAAGTAATGAGCACAGAAACAAATGCAGCACAGACAATAATACTTTTGGGTTGATTTGGAACAGATAGCGCTATAGTTAGAGGTTCCCTCTGCAACACCCCTCAACCCACCAATAGGCAATTTAAATAGATGTGAGGACAGAGCAGGTACTCAGGAATAACACAAATCAAACAGAATATCACTCCCACCTTCCCTCTTGTAAACACAAGAGAAAACACTTTTCAACTGTCAGTATGGCTTTGAAATTGTCTTTGGAATTGTCTGAGCAAAACACCAAATGTGGTCAAAAATACTTAAATTATTATAATTCCTATGGGAGCCACCTTGAACAGATGCAGACACCACAAACAATGATTTAGTCAAAAGAAAACATTTGAAATCTCAAAATCAAAGTAGGAAATAATTTAAAGCTAATTCACATGTGTACAATTTTTCAGAATGTCAAATCACGGCAAACCTTTCCTTGTGCGATTTTCGCAATATCGGGCCAATCACACTGTTTCGCACTGCAGAAAATTTGCTTCTATCACTAAAACTGAGGGAGTTATTGAGGTTTTAGTAAAAGTCATTTTTGCAAAATAGGCGCGAGAATGGAAAACCGAAATTCGGGTTTAAAACTGATAGATGGGTTCTCTTATGCTATGTTAAGGACTACAAAAAAGAGAATGCCACACATGAATCTGTCATTCACGGCCGCTCATAACTATTCATGTGTGATACTCTAGTTTCTGTTTGGTTTGGGAATTACTTTTCTTAATCAAATCAATAAGAAGTTAGGGTTTAGGAACACAGATGAGAGAAAGGTCAGAGCAAGGATAGTCCTAGCAATTCTATGGTTCTGAATTAAAGATGAGAAGGGATTGAGATTGGAATCATACAAAGCAGATATATTATGGGTCACAGGTCTTCATATTAATACTTACAGAATAAGTTATTAAATTGGACCGTCAGTTCGAGACATGGATTGGGTCTGTTAAGGAAGGACAGCACATGAGGCGCGGGACTGGATCAGCTAGGCTGGTCACCGGGTTTGCAGAGGATCTGCCCTTCTTGTTTCTGAGTATTTCAAATCAGATGGATAGCAAATTCCTCAGGCAAGCCTTGTAGTGGCAAGCCAGATAGTTTCAGGATACTAGTTCAGAAGGCCTTCCCACACCACAATGCTACACTGAGTTGTGAGAATGAGTTTGAGGATTTAGTCCTTTCTGAAAGTCAATTGGTCTCTACTGCTTGTCAAGGTTCTTGGCATCTGGATCTGGAAGGATGTTAAAGCTGGATGTAGAATGCTGGAACAAAATGCTTCGCCGGAATCAGGAAAGTGAGTGAATCAGTGAGTCCCTATGTGTTGTCAGCTGTCTCTATTTATCCTTTTAAATGACATCACAAAATGGGTGTTTGGGCCGGCTTAGCTAAGCTTGCCCCTGTGAACTGGGATTGGATCAGGACCTCATCTCCGCCTTGCATCTGAGTAATGGGATCAAGGACGGATGATGTCACATTTATGGTTTAGCTTTCCAGTACTTAGAAACTTCCCCTCAGCCACTAGTGTCAAAATCGTATCTTGTTTCACCTTTCTACCGAATTTTGTCCTTTTCGCCATGAACATATTTTCCAAATTGTCTGGAAATGATCACAAATGTGTGTGTTTACCATAGGGATGTGTGTGTACATTTTCACAATTTTAGTATTAAACAGTACACATAAAACCACATATATTGCCCTTCCTGTCCAGAATATGTTATACGGTTCTACTGCCTCTTGAAACGTGCAGCCCAAAATTAGACTAACAACTCTGTCCCTTTTATATTTTTCACCACTTTGAATCACAAGTTATGAGTCTCTAAATATTGTTAATTGTTCATTCTTAACAGCAAATGGTCTGCCGCTTTGTCTCCAGGAGTGGCCCCCTCCTTTGGGAATTCCTTCCAGGAGCAGTTTACAACCCTTTCACACATCTGTTTCCTGGGCTGGAGGATCTGCCATTGTTCCTTCTCTTTTTGTAGACAAAAGTCTGGCCTAACCCACAATTATGATCTCCCATTGAGTTTCTGCTGAGAGGATTTCCCTCCCCTTGGGAGAAACCTGTTTTTCCACTCCTTGCAGAGCAGCAAGGCTAATTTATTCTTAATTTCTTAAACCCAGCTGAAACCAAACCTGTTGCATCGAATAACCTAAATACATTACTTTCTTAGCTTTAAGTCTGTGGGATGAAAAACACAACTGAGATCTGTATTCCTTTTAGCAACAATCCTTTTATGTTTGCTAATCCGGCAGACTTTTAGTTTAGGTGCTTTGAAGTTTCAACAGGAGCTCATCTGACAGCTGTCATTCACAGGTAGCCCAGTGTACTGCACACAGATTTTGACAGTTTACAGACAATCCAGTTTGTCTGAGGAAATGTTTTGCTCTTTACACTTTAAGACTTTGGGCCTCATCACGACTTTGGCGGTAACCCTTAAATCCGGCGGTTGCACTATTACTGCCGGATTTAAGGGTCAGCCAAATCAGGACTTTGGCAGATTTTGCCCCAGCTCTTGGCTGGGGGGAAATCCACTGAAAATGTGCGCTATTACCGCTGGCGGGAAATCCGCTGGCGGTAAGAGCGCAAATTTTCCCGAATGGGCTCAATGGGGAATGAGGAATTACATTACCGCCGAACTTGTGATCCAGCGCTATCAGCGCCGGGGAGTTCGGTGGTAGGGCTAATACCGCCTGCGGTAATACCATTGGCGTTACCGCCAAAGTCGTGATCAGGCCCTTTGTATCTTCACCATGCTTCATTAGATTACATGAATTTTAGCACCAAGCAAGATTTGAATGTTGAGGAGAGTTGTGCATAGGCATTTTGGAGTTTTGCGCAAAAAAGCAAATGTCATTTATAGGCACATTTTGGAGTTTCACTTGCAAAGTGCTGCTTCTCTCTCTGCACTCAGTTTGCTGGTCATGGAGCCCACTGGCACATTTTCTGCAGTGTGTGTTCTATCCCACCACGCATGCACCATGGGTGTCAGGTTGTGCATCCATCTTTTTGTGTGTTTAAACACACTGTTTTGGAGGTTTTTGGTGCACACAAGAGTTTTGCCGCCATTGTTGCTGTTTCTTGCGCCATAACTATTAGAGTGATGCCGCATCATATAGCAGAGTGGGTCAATACATCCCACAGGAGAGTGGACAAATAAGCAACAAAACAAGAGATTAGGAGTGTTTGAAAGGTCCTTGAGGGAGAGGTCACATTATATGGATTGACCTGGACCAGCTGATCATTTGCAAAAGAAAATAGCCTAGAAGGCTGCTTAAATAGGGGGAAAACAGCAAAACACAAAGGCACAAACAGATTATCCATTATTGACAGGTGGGAGTGTGCAACCATGGTAGAAAATATAGTGTGTTTCATTTGCAAAATGTATATAATGGATTTTTACATAGAATCGAACATTTGTTGGTGTAAATATTTTTATATACATTTTGTATATCAAGAAATTGGACCACTGTTTTATTTGTGTATGGTTTGTTTATACCTGAAATCATTGGACTACATATGTAAAAATACAGACCAACATGCTGGACAAACCTTTTTTACTACCACTCGTTTTCTAATCATACGCTCCACAGTGCTTTATGTTTGCACCTTTCTTTCCATACATTCACATCTGCACCAGTTCGCCTTTTTCTCTGTTCATGAAGTATCACAGGGTCTGATTGACAAAGAGTTTTTCAATAGGATTTTCCCATTGACAAATACCTTCTGAATCAGTCCCACATACTCTGGATGCTATGCAGAGCAGGTCTGAATTTGTTGATAATGTAATATTTGTAAAGATACATTTTTCTGCCTCATGTATGAATTTTATATTGTTCATGGGGATCAAAAGACCCCACTTCTAATAGTATTATATTAACAATATTGCATTTAATATGGACTAATCAATCAATCATATAAATATTGCTTATTTGTATTATCATACATATTCTATTACTCTTATAATCAGTTTGTTGATGTAACGGGTGTTGCCATCTTGCTTTTTATTACATTATATTAATTTAGTACACCATAAATTGGTACCATATTCTTTCACATAGTATTTTGTGAGCAGGCAAAGCTACATTCTAGCTTATGCAAAACGTCAGAAAAAATCTTATTGTATCTGTTAAAATGTTGCATTGGAATAGTTCTAAACAAATTTCACTGAAATGTTTTGTGGAGGAAGAAAATGCAATAACATTGACTGAAATTTGGAAGAAAAAAATGCAAGTGTTTTTCTATAGAACCACATGAAGGGGAGAAGGCAGTTCAATGATTTGAGAGGCATTCCTTTCAAGCATAGCTATCAGATGAACACATGCAAAAACCTGTCTATAATTTAATTCTGAAATTGTGATTGTTGGAATAAAATATTTTTCCCAGAAAATATTTCTATACCTTTACAGGTATTAATAGAGTTCAGTGTTCTTGTTGGAAGAAAAACAACATTTCTCAGAGAAAACACTTTCATAATAACAATGACCTCCCTAGGGACCAGAATAACAGAAAAAGTGATCTTGAGTTGAAAAAATACCAAGTTATCTCTTTAAATTATCTTTTTTTCATTGCACTGTGGGGCCTGATTTACAAACCGTTTGATACAATGCTGTAATAAAACGTGACTTAAACAAATAATGAATGTTGATATAGATGCATGGGGTATTTTCTTTGTATTCTGCATATCATTAACATTGGATGCCACACTATCATCCTTAGTTTGAATTCCTGTAGGTGCATTTCCTAGTACAAATTAATTATTATCTAAATAAGAATATTAGTGTTATGGTTTGGATTCAAATTTTCTTTTCATTGTTACCGAAATATACAGTTTTGTGCTGTCCAATATAATTGCATATAAAGTTATAGCAGCCTTTTTTTCCAAATGGAAAAACAAGTTTCTTACAAAAGTCTCAGGTTACAAAGTAAATGATTGCTCAAAAGAAAATCCTATGTTGGTATCTTCTGGTTGTATTATGCATTGTCTGGATTCTTCTGTCTTCTGTTGTCTGTCCTCCACAATAATAATAATTTGAATGTCAAATTTTATTTGTAAAGGTCACGGAGCTCAACAATGTGAAAAATATTTTGCGACTACCAAAAACAACAAAGAAGCATGCTGTAGGCATTTTTTTTAATGATGACACCTCAAAAACGTTTACTTGTGAATCAGGTAAGTAGGTGGATTGGTAAAAATTAATTTTAAAAATTAATTGTTTGACATAATATATCAGGATAACTGAGTTTTAATGTTTTGGGTTCGTCCCCAGAACTTGAAGCTGATGAATGGTGTAAAGTATTACAGATGGACTGCCTAGGAACAAAAAGTAATGACATTAGTCTAGGAGAGCCCGATCTATTGGCAACAGGAGTAGAACGAGAGCAAACTGGTATGTAAACAACCAACTTATTTATAGTGAAGCAAACAAAAGGCAAGGCTGTTCTTATGTTCAACTATGTGTACTGATAAAGCAATTATCCATTCATGACACTTAAAATAGTTTGTCATTTTTATAGGGTACTTTGAAACACAATGACTTGCTGTATAAGTGCCTTACAAATGCACAATCAAATAAAGTAAATACATAAATAAATAAATAAATAAATAAATAAATAAATAAATAAATAAAACAGGGTTTATGTTTATGTGTGTACATTGCACTTTTATTTTGTATGTTTGGTTTTGTGATTTTCGGATGTTAAATATTTAAAACTTACATTTCTGATGTTACCAGACAGATGACAAATCACAATTTGATTTATTTATCATTTTGATGGGTGTTTGCTGTAGTAATCTAAGAATGTATGCACATTTCTGCACATTATTTTGAATGTTTGTCAATGTGTTGATGCTTTCCTCAAATTACTATTAGTTCATTGTCAGATAGGCTAATCAGTTGTCCATAAATAGATTTAACAAGTATGTTAATTTTGTTTTCTTGAAGTCATATTATCTCCAGCAACCTTCATTTTGAAGTCCATAAAATTCCAAACTTTAAGGTTTTTAAGAATGGGCCACACTTTGTCTCTTCTCTTCCATGCGCAATTTAATTAAAATATCAATAACATTACAAAACACAGCATTCACATCAGTGTAAAACATTTTGATATTTCCTTAATTTATTGAGACTTCAACGCATTAACAGCTCCATAGTGGCAATGAAAGCCAGTAAACTTAATTTATTTAGAACTGTCTACCAATCTCTGATAATTTTTGCATTGTGCATCTATATACTTGCCATCCGGAAATGGTATACAAAGTTGCTAAAGACCAGCTGTTATGCGATGAGGTGCTTCAATTTTATAATCTCATATTTTTTATGTTTTTTAAAATTGTATTTTAGATATTCACATGTTTATATGATTCTGCAATTATTTCGAAATTTCCAGTACTATTTCTTTTATTTTATGCTTAAGGTTTACATTTGTCATTTTCATAAGTAGGAAGAATGGAATTAACATCACAATATTTCTCAAAACAATGCATTCAATATGAACATGGTTATATTCCATGGTTGTAAAATAATGGAGAAGCTACTTAATTTGCATTGAGACCTTATCTCTTTATGCAAAGCACTTATTTTTGTATGCAGGCAAATACAGCTGTGCATACTGTCGTATTTATTGAGCTACATGGCATGGGATTCATGTACTGTAGTGTACTGTACCATGCTTACCCATTAACTGTAAATCCAACTATGTGGTGGGTCTTGCCTCATTTATTGTGCTTGCAAATGCCAGATTTAATGGATAAGTATCTAGCAAGTATCTAGCAAATTCAATAATTCAGCAAATTGCACAGTGCCCACTTTCATCATGAATACAATGCCACTGAAGTAACGTGTCAGCAAATCATACCATTAAGATGTTTGAAAAAGTTGGGCCAATGATTATTCCCATTTCAATGCCATACTTTGCAGTCAATTGTTGTTTACATAGATGAAGTTCATCTCAAATAACAGGTATGAACCCAGAGCTATACATATCACATTGTTTCAGAAATGTCTTGCCTCATTGATGGTAACTTTTTGCTATGTTTTGATGAAAAGGGCAGTCACAACAATTGTGACCACTGTCAAAACATATTGCTTAGCACCATTGTTCACTATACATAATACCTCTGTCAAGTCTTTAGCAAAAGTCCATGCATCTGGTAACATTTGAGGCTTTACATTTCTCACAGACTAGGAATAGACACAATGGGCCTCATTACACGGATGCCAAGGGTTTATCGGTACCAGTAAGGGTACCAGTGCCGGTAAACCCTTACCGCCTTACTACGAGGTCCCTTTCTGGGGCCCTACCTTAACGGCTGGTTTTACCAGCCGTTAAGGACGGGACCCGCAAAGGGACCTTGGAGGTAATTACGGTACCGCAATTTGCAGTACCGTAATTACCGCCTTCCCCATTCCCATTGAGCCCCATGGGGGCAAAAATAGGAATGGGGAAGTGCCATGGTGAATGGGGAATTACCGCCTCCACACACCTTGGAATAGGGCGGTAATTCCGCCATTCACCATGGCGGACTCGGTAAAATATCGGTGGCAACCATGGCGCTAATAGCGCCATGATTACCGTCGTCCGTGTAATGAGGCCCAATGTCATGCATCTTAATGTTGGTAAAATATGGTGTTTGGAAGGGGGTATTATTTATTTATTAATGATTTATATTGCAGCAATGCAGGCTAGATGCTTTCATGCACTCAAGAGGGATCTATGTGATCACTGCGACCACACACAATTGCGATGGCTGAAAATGCCGACTTTTTTAAAAACAAAACACCACATAGACATGCGGGGGAAACCCTCCGCCCCCTCCATATAACTATAATATCCCATATCCGCCACATATCTATGTGGTGTAAAGGGTGTGTTTACATTTTTTTTTTTTTTTTAAAGTCGGCCATTTCGGCTGTCGCAATTGTGAGTGCCACATTTTGGGCCATTATCCTCAAGATTAAATGGATAGAGAAAGGAGAAGACGGTGTTAGAGGAATTCATTCTATAGGATATACGAAATCTCTTTAAAGCTAGATACTTAAACTCCAGGTTACATATTAGTGTGCACACATAGGTATCTGTACTTAAGTGATGCTTGAGCACTCATAGTCAACATTTAGCAATTTACTTATGAATTATGCACTCATGGTAATCAGGTTTTATTGTTGTCATTAGAAAATGCCCAATTCTAAAGACCCCCACATTTACATTATGAAATTAAGGCATTTCGTTCTTGACTAACTGTTTGACAGAGAATAAAAGGAAAATAAGATGTGTACTTTCCATATTTAAAACAATGCACAATTATCACGTGTGTCTTTGTCAAAAAATGTAATTTAAATTTAACTTCGACCCATGGACCATTATTTACATAGACTTTTTTGCCTCAAATAGTTAAATACATCAATATGAGTGTTCTCACTTTGTCGAGAGCAACGCTGAGACCATATTCCAAATCTTCTTGTTGATGGTCAGATTTGAGCACTAATATCTTTGTCCTATCCTACAGACCTTTGAAATGTTGTTCCTGATTGGGTGGTCATGTCAGGACTATTTGTCTCTCAATTTTGTTCCTGCCACAAATAGAAAGTTTGGACTTTTCTCTTAAATGTGCTTCGTTTGCACCTTCTGGCGACTGCCCTTTAAGTCACCTCTTCTCCCACTAGGAGTATCTAAAGAATTGCACATCACCTGAAAGATACATTATTTGCGTAAATGCTATTCATTTTCCAATTATTATGTTCCAAAATGGTATAAGTTACTAAAAGTTACTGTTTAATTGGCATGTGTGTTTTTAGGGATTCGTAATACAACTGCGGGTGACAACTAAGCATGGTCAACTTACATGGTATTCACAAAGAATCATGCCAAAGGCATGGCTAGCCTAAACCTGTCAGACCCTACATCTCACTTGCACACATGGACAAGTAAACGTGTCACAAGCTATTTAAAGCCAATCCATGATAGCTCCTTAAAGACGTAACAATCCATCTTCAGGGCACGAGCTATTGGTTCCTAATTGGTTAATGTGCCTCTTCCCTAGGATCCTATGGGTTTATACAGATAGCCATTCCGTGTGGGTAATATTTAGGCTAGTCTACCTGACTCAATGTTCAAAGAGATGGTACTGACCTTCACATTCCTACAATGGTGACATAAGAAGCGTCATACCTGTTTGATTAAGAATTCATTGTAAGTAGGTTGTATCCCATAATAGGTACAAATCTAAATTCCAAGGCTACTGTGAGAAAAAGCAATAAGGACTCACCCAGTAGTATGAATGTAAATGGCATCAGCTGGGCAATGGCGGTAGTACGGTCAATTAAATGATCTGGTCACAGGTTCAAAAGTGGGAGAGAACATCTTGAGTAATAAAAGCACGTTAGGCAGACAGCTGGTGTACATGATAGAGGCTGTAGTTTAATCCTATAGATACTATAAATAGCCAGTTAGCAGTTTATAAGAAACGTATTTATGTCTAAAATGCCAAGAATAAAATGCATCATTTGTGAAAGATCAAGAAATGACCTCAGACGGCACAGTTTAAATGTGAGTTGCACTAAAATCAGTAAACTTTAACCTATTCGCATAAATGTCATGGAGGTGCCGGGATCTCTAGAGCCAGACAAAAAGTATTGAAAAGTAATGCAGCACAGGTCGGCTGGTCGATGTCCATGTCTTTTAAAATGAATGGTGTAAACCGTCATGTTCACAGTAAGCGAAGAACGCTTACACTCGAGCGCGGATCTGCTGTTTAATATCACACTAGTTCATAAAATAGGGTGTTAACAAGCCTCTTAATAGCATGGTATAAGGAACATTGACACTCTCAAGGACAGTGTGCATCTTACCGTGTCAAACAGACACTGGTTTGAGCTGACCACCTACTCGTGAGCTGCCTAGTTCCAACAATGTTTGCAGAGTAGCCATGGCACCCCCGCGCATGCGCATGGGTGCCACGACGACTGTCCCCCATTTGGTGTGGGCAAGAGGAACTCCTTGACTAGGCACGCTATGCAGCAAAGCCGCCAAGCATAAGGCAGCTGTTTCCATCTATATTTAGTACTCATACCAAGGTTATACAGTAGTTCTACAAAATGTAAATCAAACAGTCAATGCGTCAAGGCTACCGCCGGGTATGAGGCAGATTCAATGCATACAGATTGAACCGCTGCGGCCGTATGTATAGCCATGTCTAAAAATAGCACTTGTTTGGCTATAGAAGATATCTGTGAGCATACTCACGTGACCATACACTCATATTGTACCATATCTCTAACTCCACAATTTCAGATGGTGTCCGCTTTTCCCTCCCCTCCTCCAGGGTCACACCATTTCATCCTTTTCTCTGCTCCAAATAGCATTTATTCCACTTTTTGTTTTTGGCTAACCAAGGTTGTTTCCGTAATAACTCTGGTCATCTCTCGCATTGAGCAACAACAAGAAAATGTCAGATTTTTCATTTCTGAAACGTTCTATGCTACATAGAGGTATGGGAGATATAGCTATAATTTTGGGAGGAGGATGCATATATTAACAGCTGCATTCATGGTATAACCCCAGACCCCTCACACACATTGGGTCGATGCTTCATTCTTTTGTACCTGGCCCAATTCTGCCTTGTGGTTTTTGCTATAGAAATGTTGGCTTTCCCCATAACATTTTCATTTTTTTATGAATCTTTCTGAGAAATTCCAGTTGTGGGGGTGTGGGGGGGGGGGGGGAGAGTGGCGTGAGCCACTTTTATTTGCTAAGTATCAGCCAAATCTGTCATGCAAGCCAAAAGTTATAAGCAATCCAATATTCGGGTTTACTATGGAACTTGTTACTCAACTTAACTATAGTGCGGCACCAGACACATTATAATATATATATTACACGGCCTGCGGTAGCAGCTGTGTAGTTATGGTTAAGTTGCCCAACTCATAGAAAAAACACTTTTGGCCGCCTTATAACTTTTCCCCCTTGGACGAATCAGCACCAAACTCTGCAGAAAAAGTATAGGGCCAGCTCCGAAGAATGATTTTGTGAATTTGGTACGGGGTCCGTCGGGGGGGTATTAAGTGGGGTCCCAAAATATTTTAAATCCTTATAGACACAATGGAAACATAAATTTGCTCAGTCCTACAACCCAAACCACTGGACGGACTTTCACCAAACCTGCGCCAGGAATGGTGACTTGGTCGCAAAAGAATGCTTTTCTAAATTTGGTGTAAATCTATGCAGTATTTTTTTTTCAAATTGGCCAAAAAGTCAGTAAAAGAAATGAGTGATATCTGGGTCCTGTCTGCAGACTCATTTCCTGATTTGGAATCCGCGGACACCACTGGACCAATTGCACACTGGACCAGACGAACGTTGATTGGTTGTTTGAAAATGTGAGCTGGGTCAGAATTTTTGAAACAGTCGCCATGTTGGATCCACAGACAGCTGCCGTAGACCGCGAACAACGCAGTGAGGAAAAAGTCTGGAACACATATTTCGGGTTAGTTTGTGGCTGAAAGAGGGTCTGGAAAGGGTGGAGGAGTGGAAATAAGTTGACAGGGAGCTGTTTTTATAGGTGAATAAAAGCGCTGCAGTTGTGCCAAGTCGGCAGACACTGTGGTAGTCTTTGGAACCACATGTGTCATCTGGGTAATTTAAGGATGTCCGGAATGGAAAGAGGACATTGGAGGCTAGGCAATCAGGTTTTGGGGGTCTGGAGGAGGAGTTGAAGTGTACAGTAGTACAGCGAAGGAAGTGTTATCTTGTTGTGTGTAGTGAAGATGGCTCTGAAGAAGCAGAGTGTGTGGATGGTGGGAGATTCTTGAATCCATTCATTGTAGGTATACACTGAATCTCGTAGCATCTCTACTACTATTGTATTTGGTGAAGTGGAAATTTTGTGGTACGCAGATTATGGCTTAAACTGGATCACCTTATTACGATTCTGTAAGAGTATGGCTCACTTTAAATGTCCAGATATTATTATTTTGCATTTTGGAAGCAGCGGTTTGAGATATGTGACTGCACGATATTTGCAGTTTGCCATGAAGGATTTGTTTATGAGCCTTATGAAACTGTTTCCAGCTGCGAAGATTATATTTTCAAAAATCAATCAAAAACAAATATGGAGACGCCCAAACATGTTTGTCCTCAAATGGAAGAAGCTGGACAGCATGTCAATACAAGTGTATGTGTTTTTTTTAGATGCTTTAGAAATTGCATCTTTTAACAACAAAAACATCAAGGCGTAAATATTTTTCGAAGAGATGGAGTGCATTTGGCTGATGTCGAAAATCATATTTTTCTTTTGAATCTACAAAATGAAGTGAAACAATTTTTGTGAACTTGTGAAATATGTGAGGTATTTTTTTAATAGATCTAGTAAATAAAAAACAAAAACAAAAAAAAATGCAAAGCAGTTTGTGTGACAGTTAGAAAAAATAATTAAGTTCAGCAGAACATTTGTTAGTTCAGTATATTAAACCCCCAATGTTTCAGTGCCACCATTTTTGAGTGAAAAACAACTTCATTGATTTTAATTCCCCCACCCCACGTCTGGAATTTTCCACATGTCCGCAGTACTGTATAGTGTACTATGCAGATTGCAAAAGGTCCTGTGATTTTTGTTAGTTCGATTTTTTTACTGTTAAAGGTGGTTCCTAAAGGAAGCTTAATTTTTGTCTTTCTGACTTTTATATTGTTGGTGGAATTTTTGTTGTTGTAGGAGAGGCGAGTAGGAAAAATGGGGGTGAGAAGGGAGGGAAGGGGCGCCAACCCCAGAAACAGTGGGGCACATGGACAGGGGAAGATGTTGGGCACGCCTTAAGTCTAAGGTCGGTGGCAGTATTTCTCGTGCTCCTTGACCACGGCCTTGAAAGCACGCTGAAACTGCTTTCCCCTGCAGAGCGATGTGTCCAGAAAGAAACAATCTTTCTCCTATCACCCGGGTGGTTAGAGAGTGTGCAGTGTCGCATGGAGGTGTTCCGAAAAGAGCACTGCCAAGGCTTTCTGCGTATGAGTACGACCCTGCACTCAATGCATTCGACCTTGGCTGCCCAAGCTTTTGGTACACCCATAACAGTTTTAAAGAACCGCCACACCCACAACTCTCTCTGGGTACTTCATCTTCCTGGTCCTCGTCATCCACCTCTTTATTATTTTGCCTGTTCCCCTGTCCAGGCCCTCCACGTGGTGATGGTGGTGGCCCATTGGAAGGTGGGATTGCCATGACAGATGCCATTCTTAAACTCCTGGAAGTCTCCTAGAAATAGCTGTCAAAAGATACTCTTTCCTGGTGTGCCAGATTGAGAATGACTAAAAGTAATGGGTGGGAACCAGCAGAACCATCCATGGGCCGTGTGACTGTCGCAGTCTACCGTGCCGAAAATAGGCCTTGTAAGTTGTAATAAGTTGACAGATGAACAAAGAATGGGTGTAGGAGCTCTGGAAGGGTAAACTTGCAACTTGAAACATCCTAGATGGACCAAAAATGCAGTTTCAAACTGTACACAGTGAAGGACACTATCCGTGGACAGGCCATCACCCACACAGGTGCAGTGACATGGCGGGGTGAAGTGGGAGATGCAGCGTGCATGCGCATGGATGTGTGCAAACAGGCGCATTGTCCACTGAGTAATTAAAAGTGTGTCATGCAATACCGGACATGTATAGACAGGGCAAGATGTCCGCGGACGTCCCATGGCATAAACAGGCACTCCAAAGAGTTGTAATATCTGCGGACTATTAATTGGGGTTTTAATGAAAGAAATAAGATTTTATTTCACAATAATGTACACAATATTTATAGAAGAAAACATATATTTATTTATGAAAGGGATGGGGTATTAGAATGGGAAACATTAATGGGAGAGTTTGGAATTTCAATAAAGTCATCATCTGGGGTGGGAGGTAGAGAAGTTTCAACAACGTGTCTTTAATTTATGTTTTGTGATTTTGATTGGGTGATTGCTGGTGGAATGGGGACAGGTACAAGTAGGAAAGTGACAACCAACAGTTCTAATAACATGATTTTTAAAATAATGTAAAAGGTCTTTAAAGTCCTTCCTAAATTCATCCAATTGTGACGACAGGATCATTATTTCACTCGCTACATTTGGGGTTTGGAATTGTATTTCTGATTGTTGGGATTCTGCATGATTAATCTGTGGTGTAGTTTCTTCTTGTAAACTATGTAATATAAGAACATAATACATTATTATTTCAATGAGCTCCCCATAAATTACATTATTTGTTTATATTGAAAGATGTATTGATTTCATCTTCACTCATGTCCTTATTGGGAAAGTGTTCTTCTAGCCACTCAAGTGTGTTTGCTATTTCTGTCAAAATAAGAAATGGTGATATTTGCTTATGAGACATGTTTATATAATTAATGCTTATAATATCATTGGTTAAGTTGTTTAAATTATAGAAAGAGTACTTTTTGGGCAGCTTATAATTTTGGTGCCATTCGACGAATGGTCACCAAACTTTGCAGAGAGACGTTTGCGGATTGGATGTTTGAAAAAATGAGGTGCGTCATAATTTTAGAAATTGTTGCCATATTGTATGGGCGGATTCTGGCCTTTGTCCGCGGACAGTGCATTGACGAAAAGGAGTCTGGAAAGTATATTTGGGATTATTTTGTGAATGAAAGAAGGCATGGAAAGGGTGGGGAGTGGAACAAATTGATATAGAGCTATTTCTATAGGTGAACAAAAGCTGTGCAGGTGCTGCTATGTCTGCCGTAAATGTTTCTGTTCGTGGACGTTATTGAGATTTGGAGATGGAGGTCTGGGTGTGTCTTGTTATTTAAAGGTGTATTTTACATACTTTGCAGTGTTTGGTGCCACTCTGGGGGGCCAGAAACTAGCACATCTTCTCAGCCCACCCCGCCTTGGACATTTCTTGGCAGCAAAGTCCCCGCAGCAGTGAAGCCCATTGTGGGGCAGGGGCACAGTGTTAGGCACTACACTGGGGAGCCAGAGACTTGCTGGTTCCCGCATCTCCTCAGACCATGTCCTCTTGGAAATTTCTTGGCAGCAGACTCCCTGCAGCAATGAAGCCTGCAGCGGGCTAAGGGCACAGTGTTTGGTGCCACTGGTGTTAGGCGCAGCGGGGACCTAAGGCTAAACTAAAGTAAGGCTAATCTGGAATGATCCTGGGAAACTGGAACCTTCTCCGAAGACTTGAGGTGAGAGAAAGGTGAACGTAAACTAGGACTGAGCAGGAGACGCCAGTGGATCATTGAGATGGGCGACTGTCGGCCCATCAATCTGGCACATTGGTATTTTTGGCCTGCTCAATGATCTCATGGAGTTCCCGCACACCACCTCTTTCCCCCCGCTCCTCTTTTTTCCACAGCTCACCCCTCGGTCCACCACACAAGTCCAATTAGAGCAGAAGTCCCAGCTCAAGATGCTGGTTATGAGGAGACAGCAGCAGCTTGGGACTCACCCTATGAGTCACGGCAGGAAGTGTGCTGATACCTTTGACTTTGTCTTATGGGGGAAACTAGGGCATCCAATAACATTCCCAGCAACCCTGTGGGGGAGGCTTACTCCCTGATAGAAGAGATCCAGCAATTCCTGGAGTATATTCAAGAATCACCATGAGGGGCACAAACTCCTCTAGCTGACTGCTACCCAAAAGTAACGTCCTGCAGCTTGGGTGGTTTGCTAGCCATGTGCCATGGGGTAGGTCACAGAGCTATAAACCGGGAAGATAAAGCAACTAATAGAAATATGCCTATCACCAGAGGGAAACTTAAATGCATGGATATTGACAATGACAAAGTCGATGGACCTGCCAGTGTGAAAGATTGCCCTCGCCCAATTGTACCTGGCTTCCCTTAGCACTGTGACCCTCCCTGATTCCAATTTGGCTCCTATTACGCCCATCCAGCATCTGCCATCTGATTTGATACATCTTCATAAGATGCCTTCACCAGTGATGGATGATGCCTCTCCGGTCATCCCAACCAAATATACCCTGCTATCATAATGTACCCCTGTGACCACCAGCCTTACTCCTGATTCTCCACCAGTCTTTACAAGACCTATTGCATGCCCACTTCTCTCCCATATTCTCTGGATCCAGTGGACACAGCAAGCCACGTTCCCTCTAAAGACAAACCCTGTTTTTACTCCTCTTGTAGCACTTGGAGCGAGAATGTGTTTATCATGCACTCAGGGGTTAATTCCTTTCTCCGCTTAACACCACTTAGGGCCCCTAAGTCTCCAAGTTATGCAATTAATCATGGCATGAACAGCAGGAATCCCCTACTGCTCCATTTACCGTTACGGGGTCGAACAGTCTACCGTCCAAATTTTTTACTGAACAAAATAGTCTGAGCTTAGTAACCAGTGAAGCAAACATTTCCGTCACAACCTGGATCTTATAAGACCCCATCCAGAAAATTCCCCTGTCAATTAGATGTTAAGATTGGATACCCCAGAAAGGCCCTCCAAACTCAAGGCAGCATCTATTGTACTGGCAGCCTGTGATTTAAGTCCTACAGGTACCCAATGTGCCAGTATGAAGGAAGTTAGAGTACACAGTCCACTGCACAGAGAGTGCACGCTCAAGTGCTGTGATCAATGAGAGTCCAGAAGTGCCATAGTATATCTTCACTGGGTAGCTAAATTGGTGGTGACGCAGAAAGAATCAAGGGATGCCCTATTTAACAAATGCCTACATGGGTTACGCGCCATAAGGGATTGTGCTTTCATGTCCAGGGAAGCCATGGTGGGTTGCCGTAGAGTGCCCAGCGAAGGCAAGAACCCCTATGACACCATAAAACTGGAATGTTGGGACTGGAGAACTGCTAGCAGTGTCTTGGGAAGAAGTGGGTGGGCAGGTCGGATGGCCAAGAGGGGGATCTCAACCAGCCCATTCCCTCTCCCAGGATGTGTTGGTCCACATTGAACTACCCCACTTATCACCCCCGTAACTGGCACAAATCTTACTCTTTGGGGGTTAGGTCTAGAGGGCACTAATGACGTTGGTCAAGGGAGTTTGTAGTATTTCAATCTGGGGCATGTATATATATGTTGCGCTGTGTTCACTATGTATAATATTGTGATAGGATGTACTTTGATGGCCAACAGCTGAATTAAGCTCTTTGATGATGTCAAATACATGATGTCTCAGGAAGATAGCACAGGGGCAACATGCTCGCCTTGAAAGCAAGACGACACGGAGCACAACAGGTTTGGTCCCCGGGTCCGCTTAGAAACCTCTGGGTATTAAGTGCATTATAAATAACCTATCATAACCTATCATAACTTGTTATATGGTTTAATTCTATTATGGTGGTTGTGGCCAGTGGCCTGATTCTTGGGGGCATGGCCGTAGGCCTTGCCCCCAAGAAGATGGCCACTGGCCACATACCCTTTAGTAATATCTTTATAGTTATTATAGGTACTATTGGGGGAGTATGTCATATTTGTAATATGGTGGAATGAATGTATATGGTATTTATGATTATTGTACAATTGAGGATAGTGCTCCTCGATTTCTCCTCAGTCTCTGATATGGTCAAACATTGTATCCTCATTAAACGGCTACATGATAACTTCGGCATCACAAACCGGGCACTGGAGTGGCTGACCTGTTTCCTCACTAACGACAGTGGCAACTGAGCTGTTTCTCCTCCACCACCTCACTCTCTACATGGAGCATCCTCCAGAGTTTGATCCTATTGTTGTGGCTTTTCATTATCTATCATGTCCCCCTGGCTCATCTGATCCCCTCCTTATCTCCTCATGTCCATTGTTATGCAGATGACACACAGCTTTCCTTGAAACTTCCCTGTACAACTTTCTGCTCCCAGTCTTTCATCCCCGATTGTCTGACCGCCATCCAGGCATTGTGTGCAGCATACGATCTCTGTCTCAATGCCAGCAAGATGGAAAGCTTTCTTATTGGAACACCTGTTGCTCTCCTACACTCTGACTGCTCTCCTTGGGCTCTCTACCCTCACCATCCTGTGGGGCCAAAAAGGGTCATCTTTGATTACTCTCTCTCCTTCACTCCTTACATCTTGGACCTTGTCAAGAAGGCCCACTTTCAGCTTCACCTCCTGACAGGCATTCTACCTTTCCTCACCCTCCCTCAGAAGCTCAACGTCTGTAGAGCCCTGGTCCTGTCTAGGCTGAACTACTGCAACAGCCTCTTCCTCAAACTCCCCCTTTGTTCCCTACGCCTCCTTTAGCTGTTTCAGAATAGGACAGTAAGACTTATCCTTGCTCTCAAGCCCAGGGATCATATCTCTGGATCCCTAAAATCTGTACACTGGCTCCTGGTGGCCAAATGGATGAAATTGAAGATCCTCTGTTCATCGGCAAAGCTTTCTGGGGTCTGGGACTATGCTATCTTCAACTTTCTCTCCTAAATACTCCCCTGCTAGAGCCCTCTGCTCCTCTAACTTCAATTCTCTGCTTGCAAAACGTTCTTCCAGACAGGGAGCGGAAAGCATGTTGCTCTCTTCGGTTGGCTCCTCTCTTTGGAACAGCCTTCTTGCTCCTCTCAGATTTGAGCTGGAATTCCTTAAGTTCCGGAAATTTCTCAAAACTCTGCTTGTCTCTTTCCCTTTTCCTCTGTCCCTTCGCTGCTAACTCATACCTCTACCACTGAGACTGGTGGCCTGGTCCCTCCTGAACCTCACAGATTTTACGCCCTATACCTAGCCGACACCAGTACACTCCCTGCCCCTTCAGCACTGCCCTTGCAGGCTTACCACCTTCCAGCTGTGCACCCCACACTTGGGACTCCTCCACCCCAGCACTTAGTCAGTGGCCTCACACCTTGGCATCCCATGCACCTTCCCTCTCGGGCTCCCATCAGCACTTGCCCATCCATACTCCCCCTTCCATTCATGTACTTCTCTCACTGCACAATGCATATGTTTATTTATAGCAACACTGTGTACATTTTTTTGTATACGTAAGGGAAATGCACATGGAAAAGATTTCTAGAACATTTTTCAGTGGCAGTTGGTGTGTGGAAGTTTAATATGTTGATAGGGTTACATGTAAAGTTCTTGGAATTGATTGGTGGATGGATGTGTGACTGTTTGAAAGCAGGCAATGGGGGAGTGTTACAAGCTTCAAAGTAAAAAGGGTAGAAGGGCTGTCCTGTCCAATGGTGGGTATGTGCCTTCCAGGTCTTTTAATGAAACTTCCTAGAACAGCTGAAAATGCAGTTTTGAAATGTCCACGAAGCACAGACCCATTTACGAACATGTCATCATAGCATGACATGACACTGTTCGGAAAGTCTGCGGTGACATCAGACATTTGCAGACATGGACGAACAAAAAAAAACGGTGTAAAAATGTGTGGTAAGAATGTTGCTAGAAGGTGTGGAATGGAACAGTTTTCACATGAAACTTCCTAGATTGGCAGAAAATTCTGCTATATTGGGGGGGGAGTATGATATTAGGAAGCTGAAGCAATTTAGGGTGCACTGGTAAAAACCTACAAAATTATGTGAAAAAACTTTTTTAAATGGACGTTTTGGTTAAGCGGCACTAATTTAAAAAAAACCCTATGAAAACATGAAATTCAGTGAAAAAAACTTTGTTAAAGAAACGTTAGGGTTACAAATAAAACATAAAAACCCCAGAAATATGCCACTTATGGTAAATTAAGCAACTATAACTCGCACCACCACTATGCACTGCTAAGACTAACACCCAGGACATCACATTCCTCGGAGGATATCTCAGAGGCAACATGCTCATCTTGGAAGCAAGACAACACAGAGCAACACAGGTTTGATCCCTGGGTCCGTGCTTAGAAACCTCAGGGTATTAGGAGCACTATAAATAACCTATCATATCATATCATATCATACATTTAATTGATGACATCACTGATGACATCACCTATCTGGGCCATTTGTATTTGTTCACTGACATATCTCGGCCAGGCAATTTTGTTCACCAACAGTCAGAATATAAACTTGAACTGTGCTATATATCTAGACGTTAACCTTGTTGTATGTTCTTAAAGTACTTTCCTTAGGGTTTGGTTTTAGCTCATGGTGCATATGTATGGGGCAATAAGCAAGCCATAAATACAAAATTAATTTGTATGCATGATGATGAAATGTATTGTTATTGACATTTTCTGGTGATGTGTTTCTTTCTTCCTTACTTCAGTTTCCTTTTTTGTGCCTTTTAATTGTATGCATTGTGGGTCTTCATATGTATTATTTTTACTATCACAAGTATGTAGTAAGTCTTGAATTATTAGCTATTTATTCCATGGTTGTCATTACTCAAAACTTTTCATTATTTTACTAGCCAAAATTACCAGATTAAAAATGTGTACTTCTATGGTACATCCTGCAGCCATCGCATATGTGTATGTATGATTAGGTTCTGGTATCAACAACAACACTCCAATATAATATTTTGTTTAGATGAGTACATACTTTAATACATTAAGTAGTTCTTGGTAGGTCTCCCGATCACCCCTGACATCTTGCTACTAACATTATAAACACAACCCCTTGTAGCAATGTTTCATCAGAATTAATTTAATATGTGATGTCAGCAGCAATGTCATCAATGACATTTGTGATGTCATCAATGGCATTTGTGATGTTATCTTTGATGTTCTAGGTGTTAGTCTTAGCAACGCATGGTGGTGGTGTGAGTTATGGTTACTTAGCTTACCATAACTGGCGAATTTCTGAGGGTTTTTGGTTTTGCATGTAACCATAAATTCCCTTTAAAAAAGTTTTTTCACTGAATTTCATAGGTTTTTATTAGTGCAATTTAACCATAATGTTACATTAACCAATGCATTTCACAGATATATATATTCAAGGAAAAAACTTTAGTTGCAGGGACGTTACGGTGAGAACTACGCAACAAAACCTCTAAAATTCAGCTAAAGCCACCTTAAATTTGCACTTCCTGTTGCGCTGCCTATGACCACAATGATGACATCAGAGATCACATCACTGATGACATCCCTAATTACATTACAACAGTAATTGACATTAAGCATTACCTTCAGCCATGGTCAGTGTGCTTGGCCAAATATATATCAACTCATGAATGGGTACTAGTCATGGCCTTCAGTTATGGACAGGTGTCACAACCTTCACCCATGTGCACTGAATATTTTAAAACACTAATAGGCTACCAACCATAGGTTTTGGCTTTTACCAATGGATACCGCTTTCAACCATGTCCACTGTATATTATATACACCGGTTAGGAATTAGTAATGGAATTTAGTACAATACTGTCCAGTAGACACAATCTTTGGCTGTGCCCACCATATATTGAACAAGTTCATGGGCCACTGGCCATGGTCTTTACCCTTGCAAGTTTGTACATGTTTTGGCCATGTCTTTTAAAATAATGAAAGGCAATAAGTGATGGCCTTCGGCCATGCCCACTGTGTATTATATAACACTAACCAGGCACTAGCTATGGCCTTCGGCCATTGCCACTGTATATTATATACACTAACCACCCTCTAGCCATGGTATTAAACACAATACTAGCTAGTGGCCATGGCCATTGGCTGTGCCGACTGTAAATTCTAACATATTAATGGGCACCAGCTATGGCCTTTAACCATGGCCACTAACTACAGCTTTCAACGTTGCCCACTGTATATTTTGAAAAAGTGATGGTCTACTAAGCATGGCTTTTAACCATGCACATTGGTATTTTTGGACACAAACCGACCACTAGCTAGCCTTGGTACTGGCCAGTGACCCCCAACCTTTGTCAATGGCCTAAATTGTTGCTAAGGTAATCAAAGTGTTCATGAGATGAATTAGAAATGATGTAATGTCTAATTTAATTATTGATGTAATCATTTATACACAATGTAATTAGTGTTGTCACCCAAATGGCATCATTGATGTGATTTGTAAAGTCATCAGTGTTCTCATACAACATGAAATTAGGGATGTCATCAGTGATGTGATTTGAGGATTGGCAGAAGATAATTGCTGAATACCAGATTACCTGTCATTCTTAGTTTGCCACATGTTTTTTCCTCACATATGTTGCTTTTTATTTTAACTCCCTTTGTTATAGGTTTCATCCTCATGTGTTTTCCTCCCCTATTTCACCTAAAAAGGCCCTTTTAAGGGCCACCTTTTAAGTTACAAAAATAGATACAATTGAACACAGACTGCACAACTATATTACACTATCTATTGTATTTTAAATTATGCAGTTTCAGTAATTAAAATTTGCCAATTGTTTGTTTATAGCAGCAGTTACACTATAAATATGGGCAGTAGATTTGCCATGAATAAAAGCACTTAGTCGTTGCTTGTCTTAGTCCTGCATGCAAAATCCTGCAATTCATTGCATCATGCTGAAGCTGCGCTACAAATAATAATATCAAAATATATACAACTCTGTGTCTGTACATATGTGTATTTCACCTATACGTATTCAAGGAAATTAAGTGAGCAATACATTGTCAAAAAACCTTTTAAATTCAAGGAAAAAACTTTAGTGGCAGGGACGCTAAGGTGAGAACTCCTGACTATGTGCCTGTGCCCCTCCGGACAATGGGCCTCATTATGACTGTGGCGGCCCCGGTATGAATGGTGCCGGTAAGGGACTGGACCGTTCATACCGGGCCGCCACATTACGAGTTCTGCAGCAGGTCCCGCTCTGTACGCCTGGCCAGACCAGACGTGCCGAGCGGCACCCGCTAGCACAACAGATGCTAACAACGGACCCATCATTAACGGGTTTAATGGGCTCAATGGGAAAGGGGACGTACCGAATCTGGGTCCCGCGAATGGGAATTACCGGGCCTGCAAAGGTCAGAATACCCCAGTTATTCACATTTTGCAGGACCCGGACCCGAGTTTGGGGGAGCCATGCCACTAAAAATGGCATGGCTGCCTCCAAACTCGTAATGAGGCCCAATCTCTCTCATCTATCTCAGAGCCACCTCTTCTTCCAAGCACCAGGCCATAACATTTTTTTAGTTCCTGGCCTTCCAGTTCCACTGCCTACACCCTTGTACTGTTGTGCTGCTATACCTGTTCACCACAAAAATTTAATTTAGCCATGCTCACATCCTGCATTGTTTTTGTTGCTTGTTTCAAAATTGCATTTAGCCGTGATCACATCCTGTATTGTTTTTGTCGCTTGTTTCAAAATCAAATGTAGCTGTGCTCACATCCTGCATTGTTTTTGTTGCTTGTTTCAAAATTGCATTTAGCCGTGTTCACATCCTGCATTGTTTTTGTGGCTTGTTTCATAGTTGAGTTTAGCTGTGCTCACATCCTGCATTGTTTGTGTTGCTTGTTTCAAAATCGAATTTAGCTGTGCTCACATCAAGCATTGTTTTTGTTGATTGTTTCAAAATCACATTCAGCCGTGTTCACATCCTGTATTGTTTTTGTTGCTTGTTTCAAAATCAAATGTAGCTGTGCTCACATCCTGCATTGTTTTTGTTGCTTGTTTCAAAATTGCATTTAGCCGTGTTCACATCCTGCATTGTTTTTATGGCTTGTTTCATAGTTGAGTTTAGCTGTGCTCACATCCTGCACTTTTTGTGTTGCTTGTTTCAAAATCGAATTTAGCTGTGTTCACATCCTGCTTTTCATGGGAATGTGCTGACAGGTTTAACTGCCCTCCGCGCCCAAGCCCTCAGTTCTGGTCTGTTGTCTGTTCCCTCAAATTTCTTCATTTCCCATTGTTTCCTCCTATCCATGTGTGTGTCTCCCTGTGCGCTTGCTCCCTCCTTGCATACCTTGTCCCACGTACCCCAACTGCTCTGTCTGGTTAAGTTTACCACACTCTGTCCCCTCACTATGGTGCTTTCTATCCCCCCAATCTTCTGTAATTGCTTCTCCATTTCCTATCCTTCACCTCTCGCAGGAAGAAACTCAAGAAGGACATGCTAGCCTCCAACCCAGACCTTCCTATCGCGGACACCTACATCAGTGCTTCCGCCAGAGAGACTCTTACCGACTTCCTCTTCGTCGTTCCCTCTCTTGACCTACGGACTCTCCAAATAACCGCTCTGCTCTCTCCCTACTCTTCCTCAAACATAAATGGTGGCACCCGCTGGGAGGCCCTTCTTGTCTGCTCTTCCACCTCCAGTGCCATTATGAACATCTATCGGAATGGCACCATCCTGGTACAAGGGCCTCAACCCAGCCTCTTAATTTTAGATAGGGTCCTACCTCGCCTTATCAACTTTCCTCCTTCATCCTCACAGGATCCTTTGCCACCTGCCTCTGTGACTGCCCAGTCTCCCTCCTCTGCCTCCTCCTACCTTTATCACTCAGGCAACCTTTCCACTTGTGGGGTGGTGTCTGTCCACTGCTCCCCCCACTTAAGTCACTCAAATGTGGCAACCTGCTCCATGGTGCCACACTAAACTCTTGCTCCTCTGGCAAGCACTCCTCTGACAGCTTACCACCTTCTTGAACCCCTGTACCTCGATGTTCTTGCTCTTACTGTGACATGGTTTAAGGACAGCTCTGTCACATATTTTGACACACTCTTCCCTGAAGGCTACAAGATCCTCTCTGTGCCCGGGATAGGAGGTGGAGTAGCCTTTATCTTTCCTGAGTGGATCTCTGCTTCCAGTATTCCCACTCAGGTCTACTCAACCTTGAATGCCTGGCCTTCTGCTGTCTCTCTTACTCTAGCCACTTTCTATCGGCCGCCGGGCCAGTCCACCCTCTTTCTCTTGGAATGGGCTGGCATGGCCTATTCTCTCATCTCCATTTCTTCCCAACTCCTCCTGCTGGGGGATCTTACCATCCATCTTAACCCTCTTGACTCTTCAGGACTTTCCCCAACCTGTGTGACTCCCTCTCTCGTTCCATTCTACCCTCTGGTCTAATGCACACTGCTGGCCATACCCTGGATGCCCTCATCTCCACAGACATCCCACTCTCTATTCCTCTCACTACCCCACTCTCATGGACTGATCTTTCTCTTCCCTCTTACCTGAATCTCTCTTCTCCTTGGCACACCCAACACCACCTCCTGCCTTCAAGGTCATCCGGCCCATGAAAAGAGAGTCAGAGGCTGCCTTTGCCTCCACCTACTCTCCTCCTATTACTCCTTCAGATGATTCCCACCCTGACAAAACCCTCTCTAACTTTCAACTTTGATATGATATGGTAGGTTATTTATAACGTGCTTAATACCCAGAGGTTTCTAAGTGCGGACTCAGTGATCGAACTTGTGTTGCTCCGGGTCGTCTTGCTTCCAAGGTGAGCACTTTGCCCCTGAGCTATCCTCCTTTCCATCTCAAACACTCTTTACATTCTTGCCCCTGTCACAATGGTCCGACTGAAGACTGCCAAAAAAGTGCACCTCTTGGTACGACTCCGATCTGGCTACCCTTAAATGCAAGTGCAGGGCAGCAGAACGTAAATGGAGATCTTCAGGTGCACCCTCTGACAAACTGGCATGGCTCCTTCTTCAAAGGCAATATAGATTATGCATCTGCTCCAAGTAAAGAGTCCAAATTCAAGTCTGCATCTCTGCGGTATCTAACAACACGGCCCAACTTTTCAAAGTCTTCAAGGAACTGACCAACCCTAATGTAGCCGCATCCACTATTGTACCCACCCAGGCCATTTGCTCGGCCCTTGCCGCACATTTCACTACCAAAACAAAAGACATCCTGTCCTCTCTCTCTTCTGCTCCCCATCCTGCTCCAACATCTCTTGGGCCCCCTTGGCCAACCCCAGCCGTCCACCGCTTCTCTCCTCCCTCTCCCCTGTCACACCTGATGAGGTCTCTAGACAAGTCTGATCTATGAAAGCCTCGTCCAAACAGGTGGACCCCCTTGCCCCTTCAAAACCATCAAGGACAATCTGCAACCTCTCTTTCGCCAATGGAGTTTACCCCTCTACTCTCAAGCACCCTCTTGTTCACCCTCTGCTCAAAAAACCCTTCGTTGACCCGTCTATTTCGGCAAACTATCTTCCAATCTCGCTACCCCTTTCCTGGAAAAACTCTTGGAGAAGCTGGCTATCACTCAACTTACCCTCCACACTGAATCTGTCTGGCTTTATAGCATCCAGAGGCACGAAAACTGCTCTTCTGAACACCCGTGAAGACCTGCTCTCAAATCTTGACTGTAACTCCCCCTCTATCCTCATTCTTCTCAACCTCTCTTCTGCTTTTGATACAGTAAACCACAAAATCCTGATCACACATCTATGCGATACTCTGGGCGTCACTGATCAGGCCCTGGTGTGGTTCACCTCCTTTCCCTCTGACTGGCACTCCCAGGTGGAACTTGGGTGCTTCCTCTCCTCTATCACTCTCTCTACTTGTGGTATCCCCCAGATTTGTAACCTAACCTCCTGATTTTTCAATATCTGCATGGCCCCCGTGGCCCATAGGATCTCTACATTTACCTCTAACTTTCAGTGTTATGCAGATGACATGTAGCTCTCTTTCAGGCTACCCTCAGCCTGCTCCTCCTCCTCGCTCATCCCTGACTGTCTATCCACAATTCAGTCTTGGTGTTCTTCTAACGATCTCTGCCTGAACGCCAGTAAAACAGAGTTTGTACTCCTTGGGAACCCTGCTCGTGCTTTCCCACTCTCACACTGGATGGCCTCCCATGGCCCTACGCCTTCACCTACCAATGAGGCAAAAAATCTAGGGGTCATCTTCGACTTCACTCTCTCCTTCTCTTCTCACATCTCAGAAATCTGCAAAAAGTTCCACTACCAACTGCACCTCTTCAGACGTATTATACCTTTTCTCACTTTCCCCCAGAGGCTCACCACCTCACAAGCCCTGTTTCTCTCGAGGCTGGACTATTGCAACAGTGTCTTTCTCAATCTTCCTCCTTCTACTCTCCATCCTCTTCAACTCATCCAGAACAGAACCGCAAGACTTATCCTTGGCCTCAAGCCCAGGGACCACATCTCTCCAGCGCTGGCATCCCTCCACTGGTTCGCTATGGCTGCAAGGATCAAGTTCACAACCCTCTGCATAATCCACAAGGTATTTCTGGTGTCGGGGCCCAAACTATCTACAATGCTCTTGTCCGTAATGCTCTCCCTGTAGAGCCCTCATCACATCCTCCTCCAATTCTCTATGGGTGAACCACTTTCACAAACCGAGATTTGGGGGTATATATCTATCCTCTGCAGGTGCCTCCCTCTGGAACAGCCTCCCTGCCTCTCTCCATCTTAAGCCGAAGCAACTTAAGTTCCAGAAACTCCTCAAGACCTTCCTCTTCTCTTCCCCCTTCTCTCTACCTCTCCCCTGCTAACCTCAGTACTTTTTCTCTCCAACATCTGTCTCCTCCCTACTCTGTTCAGTTTTTGCTGACTGTATGCCTGGTTCACCTCCAGAGCCTTACAGGTCAGAGGCTCCCCCAACAGCCCTTTGCACTTGTCTTTGGGCCACTGCACTATGTTCACCATTGCTGCACTTTCAGCGCATGCTCCATGAGTGGGGCAACCTTTCTGCACTTAACCCAGGGTCCTGCTGGACTGGACTCGCTATTCCCCCCACACCCTCCTTCCTCGCACCTCTGGCTGTACGCATTCATGATCTAAATGTACTAGGACTAGTTAGTTTGTCTATTCTGTCCCCTCTGTCCCTTTTTTGCCCCCCCCCCCAGCTTGGTCGCTAGTGTAACACTTCATGCACTTGCACTAGGAGAAATGCCATCGGGACTAGTATGCTAGTTTTTTGTTAAATCATTCGGAAACTTCAAGGCATAAGAATGATTGCTGTATTCCCTTGTTCCCTTCGCACCTTGAAGTGCTTTGAAGCACTCCACCTGTGTGTAAGCACTGTATAAATAAACAATAAATAAATAAATGCGGCACCTCCCTTGACTACCCATTCGAGATATTGGGCCTCATTACGAGTTTGGAGGTAGTCATGCCTAATAATAATAAGGGCATGGCTACCTCCAAACTCGGGTCTGGGTCCATGGTCCCTGAATGGGGAAATACCGGGCCATTCCGACTTTGGAGGGACCGGTATTTGTCCATTCAGGGAACCCGGACCATCTCCATTCCCATTTGAGCCCCCATAGGGCTCAATGGGATTGGGGAGCATGCTAACAATGGGCCCGTTAATGACGGTCCCATTGTTAGCAGGCTGGTCCCCTTGCGGGACCCACAAAGGACGTCTGGTCTGACCAGGCGTCCAGAGTGGGTCCCGTGAGGGGACCTCGTAATGAGGCGGTACAGGGTTAAAAGCGCCGGCACCTATACCAGCGCCATTAACCCCTTACTGCTTCACTTGTAATGAAGCCCATTGTGTACACATGACTTGCATCATGGAAAGATTGGGAGTCGGTAAAACAGGAGTCTGTAAAGTTGACACTGCTACTAAAGTTGAGGGTTCATTTGCACTTTGCAATATTGTTGCATTGGTGAATGTATGTCCTGCAGGTGGTGCTTATGTCCATCACCGCAAAGGTTGGGATCGATGCATTTTTCTTTTATTATGTTTGTGTGCTTCCTGATAGTCATTATCAACATTATCCCAGTGGACTCACAGTAGATAATTAATCATAATAGATGTTCCCAGGCTTTGAGATTCAACATTGGAAGGCCCACGGCATAGAGTTTTGTGGCAGAATGTGCAACGTACATCCTCTGCCTCTTTTCTAGAACAATTTTCTTTAACTTTAAAGAAGCGCCCACTGTCAACAGTTCTTTTCATCCCAGTTGTCTTCCTCCTCTGGTGCAATGGATTCGGAACCCAAATGATAACGTCATCACTGCGTGGTCGGATATGTTGGAATGTCCAACCGGGAAGCAATATGTAAAACAATAAAAATGACAACACGAAAAAAAAAATGCCTCAAAAAGGATGAACAGTTTGCAATGCAATCACTTCTAACATGTTCATTTTTTAAATCACAACAGAGATATCAAGCACTACCATGCTGTTCAAAACACTTCTTGCAGAAATAATTGTTTCATTATGAAATCCAAAACAGTGGGCCTCATTATGACTGTTGCGGTAAAGCAACAACGGTGCCGGTAGTGCTACCGCTGCCGTTGTTGCCATGCCGCAACATTATGACTTTGCTCGCGGGGTCCGCTCTG
Organism: Ambystoma mexicanum; assembly: GCF_040938575.1. Classification (NCBI taxonomy): domain Eukaryota; kingdom Metazoa; phylum Chordata; class Amphibia; order Caudata; family Ambystomatidae; genus Ambystoma; species Ambystoma mexicanum. The sequence goes on along the minus strand of NC_090925.1, from coordinate 462,109,887 downwards.
GATGCCTGGTCAGACCAGGCGTGCAAAGTGGCACCCGTGAGAAGACCAGGATGGTAGCAACGGTACCATTATGAACAGTACCGCTACTACCATCCTCCCCATTCCCATTGACCCTTATGGGGGCTCAAATGAGAATGAGGACATACCAGCTCCGGGTCCAGCGAAAGGAAATTACGGTGCACTCCAAAGTCGGAATGGCTCGGTTTGTCCCCTTTTGCAGGATCCGGAAGCCAGACCCGAGTTTGAGGGTAGCCCTGCCCTTATTAAGGGCATGGCTACCTCCAAACTCGTAATGAGGCCCAGTGTCTACGAACATGAAGTGCCTCAGATGTGTCAAATCGTTTTTCTACAAGCAAATACCTATAAAGCTTTAATAGCCACCATGAAAAGGGAAAGAGACTATATGTAGTCCCTTCTTCCTTTCCATTTTGTCCATCTTCTTTGTTTAGCTATTTTTTTACTGTGTTAAATGGCCACCATCAAAAGGGTGAGCAGACTTCATAACTCATTCCATGGCAGACATTTTTTTTTTCAGTTGCACAATGCCAGAGTGTCTTCAACACACTATTATTAGCCCGGGATGGACTGGATGAAGACTTCCAACTGATGCATTGCATCAGAAAGAAAAGATTCTGGGAAGGCCTCTCATTTATCCAAGTGGTACTGCTGCATATAGGAGCAGCACATCTGTAGACACTTCATGAAAAGCCTCCTCTCTGAGCATCTATAGCATTTCTAATACCTTTTCAAATAGAGCGTTGCAGTGTTGCCAGTGTTTAAAAACTCTGTCTGTTGCTAGCAATGCCTTTAATGGGTGGAAGTTGATCCTGCACAACCACTGCTCATAGCTAGAATGATAAGTCAAAAAAGACTGCAGCCCAGTATGGTCCACACCATCTCATGCAATTTCCAAAACACATCATCCACATCCTCCCAGGAGAGTTGCACCAAATGATTGATCCCAATTGATGTTCCCAAGCTTCATATCCCAATTCTTTTTTTTTCTTTCTTTTGTTGTGAAATGCTGAAATATCTTCAACCAAATAAAACACTATTAGTACCCAGGGATGCAGTGGATGGAGGCTTCTGGCTGATGCATTGTATCAGAAAGAAAAGATCCTGCAAAGGCCTCTCGCTCACCCAACTGGTACCGGTGAAGATAGGAGCAAGGCATTTGTAGATACTTCACGAAAAGCCTCCTTTCTATACATCACAACCATTTCTAATAATTCCTCACATAGAGTGTTCCAGTACTACCTGTGTTTGAAGACTCTGCCTGTTGCTAGCAGCAGCTTTAATGGGTGGGGGTGGATCCTGCACAACCACTGCTCACAGCTACAATGAAGATAGAAGACTACATATAAATCAAAAAAGACTACAGTCCAGTATGTTCCAAACCATCTCATGCAATTTCTAATACACATCATCCACCTCATCCTACAAGACTTACTAACCATAATTGATGTTCTCAAGCATCATATCCCACATCTTTTTTTTTCTTTTTTCAGTTGCGAAATGCTGGAGTGTCTTGCATGGAATAATAGACACTATTAGTACCCAGAATGTAGTGAATGAGAGAGATGCATTGCATCAGAAAGAAACAATCATGTGAAGGCCTCTCGCTCATTTAAGTGGTACTACTGGAGATAGGAACACTACATCTGTAAACAATTCATGATAATCCCCCCTCTCTTAACCTATCTAGCATTTCTATTAACTCTTCAAATAGAGTGTTTCAGTGCTGCCAGTGTTTATAGGCTCTGGCTGTTGCTGGCAGCACCTTTAATGGGGTTGGTTGAATCTGCACAACCAGCGCTCATAGCTATAATAAAGATATAACACCACATGCAAGCCAAAAAAGACTGCCGCCCAGGATGGGCCAGATCATCTTGTGCAATTTCCAATACACATCATCTACATCATAGCAGCAGACTCGCACCCCATTATTTGTTATGTTTGATGTTCCCTAGCTTTCTGACAAAACATTAGAAGCGCCATGTCTTAGTGTTTTCTTGAACAATGTTTCTTCTACACAACCACTGCTCACACCTACAATTAACTGGTAAAACACATCAAAGACAAAAAAGGATGGCGCCCAGTATGGGCCATACCATTCAGAGGGAATTAAGTGCTAGTTAGAGACATAATCCTCTTGTGTTAAATAGCAACCATCAAAAGAATGAACAGACTTTGTATCCCATTCCATGGCAGAAATCGTTGTCAGTCTTCCGAGCAAAAAAATACACTATTACTACTCAAGTCTCAAGCAACACAATCCTATTAGCAAAAATAAAACACTACCAGGGGGGCATTCCTGCATCAGATGGTGCCCCAGGGATTTTATTAAAGCCCTCTCATTGGTCCGACCTGTAACTATGGACATGCTAAATATTCGCCTAAACTCAATAGAAGAGCAAATGTGCCCAGAAAACTGCCATTGACAGCTGCCAGTTCTTCTGTATCAAATAACAGTACAGCAACAACAACATTTAAACCAAAACAGTGTTTCCTCTATTTTAAACTGTTACACTTGTCAACTTCAAATAAACCATCCCAACATTTTACAACCTCTAATTTGTGTACTAAAATAGCATTCCTTAACACATACTGCGTCTGCATTTATTGAGGCAATTTACACCAAATAAAACATTCCATTTCTTATTTTGCATAATAGGAGTTTGCATAGCAATAAGCTCAAAGCCAAGGGGGCATTGCTGTGCCAGTTAATGCCCCATGGTCTTTATTAAAGCCCTCACGTTACTCAGAACCTGTAACTATGGGCGCACTAAATATTCCCCTTAACTCCATGCAAGAACCAACATACCCACTAAACTGTCATTGACAACTAACATTATTTTTATATCGGTTAGAAGTACAGTAACAAGAACATATAAAATCAGTGTGTCTTCTATTTTAAACTGTTGCACATCTAAACTTCTAATAAACCATCACAAAATGTGACAGCCTTTAATTTGTGTAATAAAATAGCATTGCAGAACAAATACCGTGCCTGCATTTATTCAGGCAATTTGCACTGAAAAATCCATTCCATTTCTTTTGTACATAGTAGCAGTTTGCGAAAGTAATACCATTTGTATATTCTTTATAAATATATATTTAAAAATAAAACCAATTACACATATTTTTATGAAATTAAGCACTAGGTTTCAAAAAACAACAAACAAATACACACAATGGGCCTCATTATAGGTGTGCAGGTCCGGTAACAACGGTGCCAGTAAGTGTACCAGCGCCGTTGTTATCCGACTGGCACACTCCGAGTCTGCAGGCGGCTGCTGTCCCGCCCACCAGGCGTGACCATGCGGGTGGGATGGCAGCTGCCTGCAGCCTTTCCAGTAAGCACCAGCACCATTATCAACAGTGCCAGTGCTTCACTCATCCCCATTCCCATTGAGTCCTATACGGCAAAGGCCATAAAACTGTTAAAAAAGACATTACGATTTTTGAAAGCAAGAATTATTGCAAGTCAAGGGGAAGGGAAATGTCCCCCTTGTCATTTTTTGATCTGAGCCCGGCTGAGAAAGATCCAGGGTTGGAAAGCTATCACCCAAAGCTCACTGAGAAGGACACTGTCTTGTGAATTTGTTGAATACTATTGAATACTATTTCTGAAGGGTCTACAAACAGAAGAGGGGGACCCAGAGGTGTAGTCATCACCTAAAGCGTTTGTTTGGTGTTTGTTTGTTGAGAGCATCAGTCGTCGAAGGCGAGAGACTATGAAAGGAGATTTAAACAACGAAAAACCTGATGCGGAACTGTTGGATTGCACTGGCGAGGCTCGAGCGTGTGCTGTGCTCCAGGGTCCCACTTTGTCCCATGCTGAAACCTGGGGAAGAGAGACCTTAAGGCAATCACATCCTGACTTATTATTCAGACACTGTTTCCTTTGTTTTGATATCCTATCCCACACTCTTTCTTTGATTAGTTCTAAGGATTTGGCAATAGGTTTTTCTTAGTATAGGCCCTTTTATTTTGACACAACGCTAGTAGGACTGCCTTATTTTTTATTTGATGGTCGACACTTGCTCCCATCCTAGATTGAGGTTTAGTTTCGGTGTTTTTACACCCTGCATTTATAGTTCAATAAACACCCTTGAACTGTGATCACTGGGGTCTGACTTTACTGTTGCCACCATGTATTCCTTACAGTACATGTCAAAAAACTGCAATCACCATCCCCTGTGCAGTCAACATATTCTTCCCAATAGTTGTGAAAGTGGGCGTCCCCCAAAAAGGCATCTAAAACCCTACAATGAGAGTCAATAATAGACACACCCCAGCAGGGAATGAGACCAAGACTAAGTGCGGGTGAAGTTATTAAAAGTTTTATCTAAATCAATATAGAGCAAGCAGAGAACTTTGCAAACTCCGAGAGCACTCTGCCAGACAATTGCAAACTTTCACATTTTGTTACAAATCCATGTCAATTATGACGTGGGAGCTAGGGATTACATGAATCGATGAGATTGGGCAAAAGAGAATGACCAGTATAGAATATGTAGGGTCGGCGCTCCTGATTGGTGAGACTCTGCATGGTGTCGTAACGATGCTTCTGGGTCAGCTGGGCTCATTGGGGTGGAGTGTCAGGTCAGGAGCTGTCCGAGTTGATACATGGTGGCTGTACTAACATTTGCCCTTGTGGCGACACATACCCACTCAACAAACATTATAGTTTATGCTGTCCTGTAAAAAATATGGGTTGTTAATCTAACATGACACCAAAAATAGCATATAACTCTGATCTCAAGTCACCGTTATAAACACATTATTCTAAAAGCCAGTATTATGAGTCCAGGTGCCTTGTCAGGGGGCACATGTCAGGATACCTTTATCCTTCTGCTGTGTTAGATTTAGTAGGAGACCTCATTATAGTATGTTAGTACATGAAAGAATAAACTGTCACCATGACCAGATAAGTTTGGGGTGAACTAGAATACCATTGGGTCAGGGGGGCACATAGCTGGTACATCATAATGCGGTGGGATGTGGGGCCTTGCCGTCCATATTTCTTTTAACCAGAGCATGGAGGTACATGGTGGCATCGTGTGTCGGGGGCATGAGTGGGAGCAAATACCTTGTGCGGGTTCACCAGGAAAGCAAGGAAGTGTACCTGTGTTATTCTAACATCAATAGCCCAAGGACCTTCAATCACCAGCCGGGCCTTGGAGGGAGGAAGGTGGGAGTTGAGTATTCAGCTCTGCAGGGGAAGGGAGAGATGGCCCTGTAACTTCATGCGCGTCTACGTTACAGGGTTGCATGCACATCAATATAAATTAAAAGCGTAGTTATGCCAGTATAATTGCGTATATATATATATATATTTATATATTACATGGCAACGGTAGTGGCCATGTAGTTATCGTTAAGTTGCTGTTTCCATAGGAAGAGCACTTTTTGGGCGGCTTATAACTTCGCTCTCCCGGGACGGATCCTCACCAAACTTTGCAAAAAAAGTATTTGGGTCACTCTGAATTTTTGCAAAGTTTGATGAGGATTCGTCCGGGGGGGCAAAGTTATAGGGGGGTCCCAAAACTTTTTTTTCCCCATAGACTGAATGGGAAAACATTTTTGCACGCGTCTACAGCCCAAACCGCTGGACGGATTTTCACCAAATTTGGACCAGGAGCAGCGGCTTGGTCCCGAAAGCGTGCTTTTGCAAATTTGGTGAAAATCCGTCCAGTAGTTTTTTTTAAAATGACCAAAAAGTAGGTAAAAAAAATTAGTGATATTTGTTTTCGGTCCGCGGACACACTTCCCTGTTCGCTCCACTTCCCTGTTCGCCAATCGGCTTGCATGATGTTCGCAGACATGCAATGTGTTCGCTGATTGGACGGCGTGGAGCGTGAAGCGCGTCAGATTTTCGGTAGCGCCTGCCATCTTGGATTTGCAGTCGTCCGCGGACAGCGCAGTGAAACTTTGTTCAAAATTTGTATTTAGTAGAGTGTGTTGGTGTGTAGGAGTGTTTGGGGAGGGTGGGAGTGTATGAGATAGGATGAAAGTTGTCTTTTTGTATGTGTTAGACGTTCTTTTTGTGTTCGATTTGTCAGCGGACATCACAGGTGTTCTGAAATGTTCTAAATAAACTGAATGGGGGGTGTTCTGAGGGCTCAATATGTGTCCGTTTTGTTGACAAGCAAACTGAAACTGTTCTAAGAACACTCGCAGTGTCCTGAAATGTTCGCAAATAAACAAAGGGGGTGTCCTGAGGACGCAGTCCGTATTGTTCGTTGTCAAGTTGAATATGTTCTAAGAACACTCGCGGTGTCCTGAAATGTTCACAAATACACAAAATGGGGGTGTTCTGAAGACGTTGTCGAACACTCGCTGTGTCCTCAAATGTTCGCAAATATGAATGGGGGTTGTGGCTGACAAGTTGAATGTGTTCTAAGAACACTCACGGTGTCCTGAAATGTTTGCAAATAAACAAGGTGGTGGCGTTCTGAAGACGCTTCTAAGAACACTCGCGGTGTCCGGGGAATGTTCGTAGGGTGTGTCCTGAAGACGCTGTCTGTATTGTTCTCTGTCAAGTTGAATGTGTTCTAAGAACACTCGCGGTGTCATGAAATGTTCGCAAATAAACAAAATAGGGGTGTTCTGAAGACGTTTCTAAGAACACTCCCGGTGTCCTGGAATGTTCGTAGGGGGTGTCCTGAAGGCATAGTCCGTATTGTTCGCTGGCAAGTTGAATGTGTTCTAAGAACACTCGCAGTGTCCTGAAATGTTCGCAAATAAACAAAATGGGGGTGTCCTGAGGACGCTGTCCGTATTGTTCTCTGTCAAGTTGAATGTGTTCTTAGAACACTCATGGTGTCCTGAAATGTTCGCAAATAAACGAAATGGGGGTGTTCTGAGGACACTGTCCGTATTGTTCGTTGTCAAGTTGAATGTGTTCTAAGAACACTCGCGGTGTCCTGAAATGTTCGCAAATAAACAAGATGGTGGTGTTCTGAAGACGCTTCTAAGAACACTTGCGGTGTCCGGGGAATGTTCGTAGGGGGTGTCCTGAGGACGCTGTCCATATTGTTCTCTGTCAAGTTCAATGTGTTCTAAGAACACTTGCGGTGTCCTGAAATGTTCGCAAATAAACAAAATGGGGGTGTTCTGAAGATGTTTCTAAGAACACTCGTGGTATCCTGTTCGTAGGGGGGTGTCCTGAAGGCATAGTCCGTATTGTTCACTGGCAAGTTGAATGTGTTCTAAGAACACTCGCAGTGTCCTGAAATGTTCGCAAATAAACAAAATGGGGGTGTCCTGAGGACACTGTCCGTATTGTTTGTTATCAAGTTGAAAGTGTTCTAAGAACTATTGCGTTGTTCTGAAATGTTCGTGGTGGGTGTCCTGAAAACGCTGTCCGTATTGTTTGCTGGCAAGTTGAAAGTGTTCTAAGAACACTCATAATGTCCGCAGACATTAAAAGTTTCTATAGACCATAGTTGAAATGTTTGACTCTATGGATGTGATATGCTGCGGTGGTTGTTGCCAGGGCATAGAGTCTTGGGTGCATGGCCATTTGGCCATGCACCCAAGACTCTATGCCCTGGCAACAACCACCGCAGCATATCACATTCATATTTGCTTATAACTTTGGGTGAAAAACAAATGTATAAGGAACAAAAGTATTAGATACTATGGACGTGATATGCTGCTATGGTTCTCCTTATTATTGTATACTTACTATTTGGTCTAGTAACCGGAGTACATGTATTTCTTGTTAATTTCTGTGGTAAAAGAAAATAGCATGTTAGTATTAGTATTTTGTAATGACTTATTACATTGTATAATCAATATATATATATTTTTTTTGGACCCTCATATTTAGTAGATTACAAATCAGAGTACTGTGCAATTTGCTCAGTTTCTGTATTTGTTGCTAAAATCATTGGGTCTGTGGGAGAAAAAAAAATCCATGTTGGATTAAAAAAAAAACTTTCTGTTATGCTACAGTTTATTTGTTTGTTTGTTTTCAGTGTTCACTTATTGTTTCTGGCTAATGCTTTATACTTTGGCTTGTTGTATTTTTTTGGAGCAGTAACATATTATTTATTGGTTTTGATATTATAAAATTTTGGAGCAGTTAGATACCAATTGGCGTATTATAACTGTCTATTTTTTTGACATATTTTAGTGGTATTGATTTATCTATTTGGATATTGTTAAATTTTGGGACACTTAGATACCAATTGGCGTATTCTAACTGTGTATTTTTTGGTCTAATTTAGTGGTATTCATTTATCTGATTAGTTGTTGTAGAATCTTTGAGCAGTTAGATAGCTTTTGGAGTATTCTAACAGTTTATATTTTTTTAACACAAGTTTACTTAGGGTTTAAATACAATTTAGTTATCAAATTTTGGTTTTAAGAACATCAAATAAGCATTTGTAAGATTTCCTGGTTATCTCTGCTTTAGAATAATGGAACTATCATTACATTCAAACCATCCACATTTCTTTTTTATATATGCAGTGTAGTGCCCTGAATTGGTTGTGGCTCCTGCGTGGTAGATTATACATATTGTTGTGAAGGTTTTCTTACCAAGTGATATTTGACCATGTGTGAATCCAGTCAGCTTGCAGTTGTTTTTGGTACCATCTGCATTGTAACGTAGAAGCATTAGTATTATGTATTTACTATGTGTTTCTATTACTAACGTGGAGCGATTATCTGAATTGCAGGTAGAGCATAATCTACCATGGTTTGCATTTTGTACAAGTCGCTGAAATGGATTCACAATTTGGTATTGATATATATATGAAGCGTTCATTGGGGATTTCTTCTTGTGTCACATTGTTGCAGAGAGTGCATGTATGTTTCCACATGTATGAAATCTGAAAGGTTTCATTTATAGGTATGTTTTTGTTTTCCAGTACTTGTAGTAAGTACATTAGAAATTATTGTGGATATTCCTGTGAATTTATAGTGAATTTCACCATTCCAACACAGTAGTCCAATTGTTGTCTTATTCCATAAACACTATACGTGTTGTCAGGATTGTTTGCTGCATTTCTGTGAAGTACTAACATTTGCAAACACAATGGGTCTGTACTGTGTAAGTAAATGTTGTCAACAATTGGTGGTAATTGAAATAGAATATTCATTGCTACATTTGCGTACCAATTTACACCAAGTATATTTGAGAATTTAAATGGTCCAGGTAGTTCTGCATCTAACTGCTTTTTTTGGAGTTTGTCTTCCTTCTTTAAAGAAGTACCTGGTTTACTTTCCCTAATTGATTCTTTTTTGCTTGTGGTACTTGATGAAGTATTAGTTTCTTTTACTCTCTTTGGAGGATTTGCAGTGACATCCTGTTGCATTTCTGTTTGATTTATTTTTCTTTTATAACGTTTTACTTTTTGTGGAACAGAATATGTGTTTAGGTGGGGGGTGTATAGTGATCAAAGTCTATTGTATTCTAAAATGCAAGGAATATCAGCGTTTATTTTACTTGCATCAAAGTTGATTAGAAATAGACCGTCAAGTGTACGTAAGCGTGATAGTGCTACATAGCTCATGCCTTCTTTAAAGACTGTGTTACCAATATCTATCATTGCTTTGTCTAGGGTAAGACCTTGTGATTTATGAATCATGACTGCGTATGCAAGAGTTAGAGAAAATTGTTCTCTGCGTACATACATATCTTTGAAGAGAAGGAATCTAGCTGTTGAGCGTCCTATCCTTTTTACTTCTGAAAGTTTGTCAAAGAGTATAATGACAAACTGAATTTTGATGTCGCGTGGGTATGTTTGAAAGCCAACAACTGTACCCAGTGCTCCATTAACTAGTCCTTGGTCCACGTCAAGGTTACGTTTAAGCATTACTCTGCAATTTAAGGATAATTTTAATATCTTTTCTAAGCCTGCTGTGTTTGAGATTGATTTTTCTAAACTATTTAGTCTTGTTGTGGCTTGGTCACACATGGGTAGTGTCATACCATGAACATCTAGTTTGTCTGTGGCGCTAATTTCCATGATTGGTTGCATTTCTTTACTTAGCATGATTTCATTGAATTTGAAACAGCTTGCAAGAGTTGGCATTAAGGCCATACAATTAACATTTTTGTGGGATAATTGTTCCATAACATCTGTAGCACATGCATTATCGCCATAAAGTGCATTAATGTGCCGGGTTTTCAATATTGCTTCTGCTTCTTTAGTATACCAACTCTGATACTTTTTAAAATGTTGGCATAAGTGAGATCTGCAGATTGCCGCATGTTCTCTGTTAATTCTCTGTATTGGAAATGTTGCCAAAGGTTGACATTTCCAATGCTGCCAACAGTTTTACGGCAGAGTTTGTGTCCTAATGTTTTAAAAATAGGCTCACCTTTTACTGGTGTTAATTGAAGCAGATCTCCAAAAACAATAATGTGTTTTCCTGCAAAGAGCTCTTCATAGTCTGTTTTGAGTACTTCTTGTAATCTGAGGTGAATCAAAGCTAACATCAGGTTGGAGACCATGCTCACTTCATCTATTAGTAGCATTTTCATTTGTTTCAATACTCTGCGTAATTCCATTGCAGCTTCTGCAGAAAGTTTGTAATAGTCTAATTTGTTCTGGTGTTCTACTGGTAATAGTAGTAATCGGTGTAATGTAACACCACCTATGTTGTAGGCAGCTAAACCTGTGGGGGCAGTCACAACAGCTGGCAGTTTGTTGTTTGTCAATTGTTGAAGGAACTTACTAATGATTTTGATTAGGAATGGTTTGCCAGAACCAGCTTCACCACTGACGTACAGTAGTATAGGTTTATAATTATGGCAGGAACATTCTTCATTTTCATGTTTTACACCATGTGCAATTTGTTTTGTTACTTCTTGAAAAATGCTACTTTGCTCATTGTTTAGTTTTGATTGTAGTATAATTAAGTCTTCCTTATCTTCATACTGACACATGGTGTTTTCTACTTCTATCATAGCTTATTCTGCCTCATTTATTATTAGTGGTTCTTCCAGTGGTTCTTGGCTTCCTGTTACAGAAGGTTGACTACTGTCAGGAGTGTCCTTATCTAGTTGGGCTTGGAGTTCTTCTTCGTGTTGCTGTTCATTGTGCAACATTGTTTTGTACTGTGTAAAGTTTACATCAGTTATAGTGCTTTCATTTGCTTTGAAAGCATCCTCATATGAGTCATAGTTATCTAATAATTGTTCTTCTTTTCTCCATGGTTTGAAGAGTTGTAGCAGGGACATGTAATATTCTTCTTTATGTTGAGGAGTCTTTAATGACAATTTGATATGATTAATTCAATTTGGTTTAGTGAGTTTAACTAAGCTGCCTTCACAGTGTGTCACTCTATATTTACCTTTTTTTTTTATCAGGTTTCATATTATTTTTGTATGTGTAGTTTTGGGCTATGTGGTATAGGAACATGTTTTCCAAAGTATTACTTCTGTGTGGGTAGTATGTGTCCAATAAATTGTTTTTTAAAATGTCTTGGCTGTTGGGATCATGTTTGGCTATTGTTTCTATATCTTCATATGATTTTAGAACTCTTTTTCTAGATTTAGCTGGACCAAAACTTAGCCATACTATATTTTCAGATTTACCATACAATGCAGTACTAGTTAAACAATCAGCTGCTTCATATGATCCACATTCTCTATGGGTGAGCATTTTTATGCCCAAGCTGTATATTTTCTGAGATACTGTTTTATCTGATGACAGGTCATTCCAGAGGTCTTGGAGCTCTGTCTTTTCTGCTTTAGTTAAGTATGCTGTGACATATTGTGCAACTGCAGTAGAATTGTCTGCAATGTACTGCACATCTATGTTTGCATTCCATAAGTGGGCAATGATTGCATTATAATCATTGATATATTTTTCTTCTTCTTTTCTTTTTATGTAATATGTATTTTTAGGTGACTTACCTTTAACACTATGTCTAACTGAAGACATGAGGTTGTTCACTTGACCTGTATTTGTAACTGGTCTAGGGAAACCAAATCGGCATTTGGTGTAGTATTTCCCTTTGTTTTTGTATTTGCGACAACAATATTTTCCACATTTGTCTCTTTGAAATTGTAAAATTTGTGCATGAAATCACTATTTGTGGCTTCTGATGGAATATCACAAGTGACATATTTTTTAATAAACTGTAAAACAGTGGCATCACTGTCTTGACCAAATTTAGGAGCATCTTTAATCCATAAAAGCATGTGGATATGTGGTGCTCCTCTGGCTTGGTATTCTTTTCTCCAAAAGAAGTGTAGCACTTCTCCATGGGGAGGAACAGTTTTATTACAAATAAAATGTAGCATAGCAATGAAGCGATGGTGAAATTATCTTGAAACATTAACAAGATCCAAAGAACAAAGTTCTCCAGGTGTTAGTATATCTATGTTTGTTTTGTTTTTATTTGATATGCGTAGGAAATCATGTAAATCTTCCCATGCATATTCTGCACAACTTAATGTAACAAACCAAGTGGGTGGGCCAAGGTTTCTGATCATACAACGTACATCTCCATGACGTCGAAACCAGTACTCTTTAGTACCACGCATATTTGCTAATAGATTTGTAATATTTGATTGTAAAACCTCTTCCTTTTGTTGCACTTTTTCTAATAATTGTGTAGCTGTCATATTTTGAAAGTGTGATCCTGATTTTAATATGTGTGCAACTCCGTAACATAAAGTTGCTAGTTCACTTTCAAAGAGTAGGTGGAATATGTATTCCACATTTTGTCTAAATCTGGGATCTTCAGAATACATCCGTAATGAGCGGTATTCTGAAGCTGATATTTGAATAGGTCTATCATCATACCTTCCTCCTTTGCCAGTAGGAAAGAGTAGAGGAAAAGCACGCGCTTCTATACTTTTTTCCCATATGCTGATTGGCGATCCTTTTGTTTGACGCATTTGGTAAGTTTCCAGTACATCTTCTACGGTGTCATTACAGTGCAAAGGATGAATTGTATAATGGTCTAAAGTATTTGATATTGTAGCAGGATCTAGCAGCTCAAATTGACCAGCTTCTTGTGTTTCTTGAATTATTTCAGTTGTATCTTTCAAGTTTTCTTCAATATTAATTTCTTTGTAATATTCATTATTCTCTTTAAGATATTGGAAGGCTTGTCTAACTTTATATAAATCTACCAGCTATTGCCATATTTTTTTTCTTTTGTAGGTACTCCATTTACTAAAATAATGAAAGATTGCTGCATTGGACGTTGCACTCCTAGAGTATGCACATTTTCTTTTAGATCTAATGGTAAATAAACTAATTTTCCACGAATGCCTTTTACCAATTTAGAGGGAGGTAATTTTGCTGTTTTTGGTTGAAGGCGTATTATTGCTTGAAATGGGTGTACTGTTTGAATTATGATGCCCTCATATAAATTAAGTTGTTGTAGGGGTTTTGGTACTGGGTATAATTCCAAATTATTTGTGATAGCACGTGAAGGAGTTTGGTTGTTGTCAAGTTTTGTAGTGCAGTAACTGCAAAGTATTGTTTTCTGCTACAAGGTAGAGAGCTAATTCAAACCATTAAGAATCTTCATTGTCTTTTAGCACTCAGGAATTTTAGCATACTACAATTTATAGACTACATTTCTCATAGTTGAATGATGGGTTGATATCCTTTTGATATCATGGAAAGTGGTTTTACAAGTAGGTCCTGTAATGCAGGCCAATGAATGTCCTTGTAGTCCTGTGTACTTGCGCACTGGACAGGTATCCATATTTTGCAGTAATTTAATTTTGATTTTGTCTTTGCTTTTTACATATTTATTGAGGAATTGGCGTAAAGATTTGAAACATTGTTTGGGAATGTTACACATGGACGTGCATGGCCATTTGTACACTAGACGTTCTGATTCAGTTGAATGGAGGGCTAATTCTAAGTTTTCAGGGCATATTTTTGTAAGGAGTACTTCTTGTTCCATTATTGTATTATTCACTTTTTCATAACCTCGACCACTGCTATGTATGGCAATTGTATTTGTTTGCTTTTGTTTGTACGCTTCTTCATTAAAATATGGTTCTGTGCTCGTAGTGTGATTCCATTCACCTCCGCAGATACTTAAGAAGTTCTTTCTGTTGACATTTCGCTTATTGAGAAGTCTTTTTTGTAATTTAGTTATTAGTTTTGTTAGTGGTTTCATTTTGTTTAACAGTAAAATAAATACATTTCTTTTGAGAAGAATTGCACTGTCCATCAACACTTCTAAGATTAATTTCCTATGATAGATTTTAAGCATTGAACCTGATTTCTCTCCTGTTTTTATAAGATTTTGAAGGACTTTGTGACAGTACATTTTGGCTAAAATACTTTTCTTGGTATGCTTACTTTGCACTATATTAAAATTTGAAGAAGTAGTTTTATCTGTAGTGATAGCTGATTTTCTGTTAATTGTTTTTTGGTATGTTTTACATTTTGAAAGAGGAGGCACAGTTTTTGTACTTGAAACTTCTTGTGTTTCACTAAATGACTGTATTAGCTGTTTTGTTTCAACTTTTTTCACAAATTCTGCTAGAGATGGATGCTTATGTTGGACACTTTTATTTTCATTTGCTCTACTTTTGCGTTGCTTTCTACGGACTTGACTTTTGGTAGGCATTCTTTAGGGTCTGTTGAAAAAATAAAGAAGATATGGGTTGGGGTGTTCTGGAATGTATGTGTGCTGTGGGCATGAGTGTTTGAGTAAGATGATAAAGATGTATGTAATGGTGTGTGATTGTGCATTGGGAACTACAACTAGTAGGGATAGGTATTCTTGAATTTATGTGTTACTATACTGGGGTTCAGATGACAAAAAAAAGTAAGCTAGTGGTGTGGAAAAGTACAAATAGTAAATCTAATGTATACAATTAAAACAGTTGTTTGTTCTATAATATGAAAATTGTAGCGGTTCAGTTGGGTAATTTGTGTGTCCAAAAATAGGAATTTGTGGGCCATTCTGGCTGTAAATCGCTGTTTAAGACATGGAGATTTTTGGACAAAATGGTACACAATCTCTATTTTTAGGCACAGAAATAGCTTGTATTAACGTTATAGTATGTTTGATTAATAATACAAATATTATGGTGATATTCTACTTACTTTTTTTAAATTAACAGGTAACTTCTTAGTTCTTCTTTGTTCTTCGAATTTGGCTGCTTCTTTTCAGGAGACTGGTCTTCACTGCAATTGTAAAAGCTTCAAATTAGTAACTTTGTTTGTATATAGCGCTGTTTTTAATTTAGATATTGTTTTTTTAAATTGAAATCCTCAGTGCCTTCTTTAAAACCATTAAACTAATTTATTTACACAAGATACATTGCATCAGTTCAGTACATATGATATGTTCTTAATGATCAAATTGTATTGAATGACTAACTGTAGGAAAATAAAATATCTTTACTATGTCTTGTGAAATTTATAATACACCAGTGAATACCACTATTTCTGTAAGTAAGCTGTTCTAGGTAATAGCGCCTCAATGTCATGTCTAAATTAAAGTAAATAAATAAATGAAAACAAAAAAATATGAAATTGTACAAGTATTTTTTTTAAAGATTTAAACATAGATTTGAGAGTGTGTGTATAAAGAAAGTAAAGAGTATAAAGGTTTATAAGTGATAGTTGATTTTACGAAATTGAAAAAAATACAGTAAATTCATTTTACAGATTACACAAGCTAAAAGTCTGTTTGAAAATGTGTTCATCTACTGTACAGAAAATATGCATACCTGAAGTTTGTGTTCATGCATATGGATATGCATGGAGCTGCAAGTAGAAATCTTGGAGACTTGTACAGTATTTCTGGTAGGTGGTGCTTGCCAATGATATGACATTCAGAGAGATTCACAGTACATTTGCAGTGCTGATCTATGATGATGCAGTTAGATGTAGAGGTCTTGAATGTGATTGGTGCATGGACATGTGATTTTTTAGCTACATCCAATGAGGGAATGGCAGAGAGAGAGTGAAGTGGAAATGGTAGAAGGTCTGTTCATGTTACAATATGTCCGCGAACATGGCGGTAGTTCGCGGACATCAGGAGTTACATCCGGGGATTTTTTGGTTCAGAACTCATGCAAATGAGAATAAGCACGGAAAGGGATTGGTCAGGAAAGTTTAGTGGGTGTGTTGTGCCAGGAGAGAGTTTCTCAGATACTCTTTTTGCTGAGAGAACAAAAGAGAGCTATAGCTGTGTGTTTTAGAAAACAGATTGTTTGGATTTTGGCAGATTCGTGGATACATTGGTTGAAGGTGCATGCAGAAAGCTGTGGAGTAGCTGTAGATCTTTGATTCCCACATGTGGAAGTACACTGGCATGGAGTACGTGGAATGAAGTGGTTGGACTTGCTACCTCTCTCTGCTACTTCGGAGACAGAGCAACATCCAGACATAATTGTAATTCATTGTGGAGGGAACAGTTTAGGACATGTGACTGGAATTTTTTTGCAATTTGCTATGAAAGAAGGACTTGACATTTGTGATGTCATCTTTGATGTCCTGGGTGTTAGTCTTAGCAGTGCACGGTGGTGGCGCGAGTTATGGTTGCTTAGCTTACCATAACTGGCGAATTTCAAGGGTTTTTCGGTTTTACTTGGAACCATAGCGTCCCTTTGACAAAGTTTTTTCACTGAATTTCATAGGTTTTTAGTAGCGCAACTTAACCATAACGTCCCTTTAACAAAGTTTTTTCACTGAATATATATATATATATATATATATATATATATATATATATATATATATTTGTTTAAAAAACTTTGATGTCCTGGGTGTTAGTCTTAGCAATGCACGTAGGTGGCGCCAGTTATGGTTGCTTAGCTTACCATAATTAGCGAATGTCAAGTGTTTTTCACTTTTACTGGGACCAATAACTTCCATTTAACAAAGTTTTTTTACTGAATAGACATATATATATATATATGGCAGTGAACAAAAACAAAGTGTCTAGACATGTGATATCATCAGTGATGTCATTATTGACCTTTGTGATAACATCTTTCATGTCCTGGGTGTTAGTGTTAGCAGTGCACAGTGGTGCGGGCAGGTATGGTTGCTTAGCCTACCATAACTGGCGAATTTCAGGGGTTTTTCGGTTTTACTTTGAACCATAATGTCACGTTTGTAAACTTTTTTTAGTGAATTGCACAGGTTTTTAGTAGTGCAACTTAACCATAAGGTCCCCTTAACAAAGTTTTCTTTTAGTGAATTGCACAGGTTTTTAGTAGGGCAACTTAACCATAACGTCCCCTTAACAAAGTTTTTTTTTAGTGAATTTTATGGGTTATTAGTAGGGCAACTGAACCATAACATCCCTTTAACAAAGTTTTTTTTTTTTTTTACTGAATTTCATAGATTTTTAGAAGGGGAACTTAATCATAACATCTCGTTAATTAAGGTTTTTTACTGAATATACACTTTCATCATGTGATTTTGAGAGATATGTAGTATAATTTCCTTACTTTATATACATGTAACATAGAACATACTGAACCCCCTCGCTAATGATATTTGAAAGGCACTGACTGAGCGGCTGTATGCGGACAGGCGCGGACGACGTCATCACTACCCAAACAGTCAGGGGGCATCTGAAATTGTAGTATTGTGTTAGACAAAAAATGCTCAGCTTTGAAAAAGGACACATAAAGACATTGGGCCTCATTACGACCCTGGCGGAGATCGTGGTGCAATATGCACCATGGAGCACGGCGGAAAGCTGCCGATACCGCCATGGGGGTTGGCGGATTTACCGCCCCATTCCAACCTTGGCGGGGCGGTAAATCCCCATTCCCCATTTTACCCTTCCCCATTCCCATTTTTGCCCCATAGGGCATAATGGGAGTGGGGAAGGCGTTAATTACGCCACCGTAAAATACGGTGGCGTAATTAACAACAAGGTCCCGTAGCGCCATGGATTTCTCCGCCCGGAAAAACCAGGTGGAAAACGCTCCATGGCGCTACGGGAACTCGTAGTAGGGCGGAAGGGTCCGCCGCGAATACCGCTGGCGTAAACCCACTCCGCCAGGGTCGTAATGAGGCCCATTATAATTACTAGTAAATAAGTAAATAAATAGGGAAACCTAAACGTCTGAAACAAAAACCATGCATTTAATAATCATGTAGAATGAAATGGATTGTACCATAAAATAAGAAAGTATGCCTCCCACGTAATTACCTCACAGAAACTCTGCAGGCAGACCGACAGTAGATGCACACACTACAGCGAAGACAAATTACAACAAAAGAGTAAGTCAACTTCATTTTTCTTGTATATGTGTGTGTACTTTTTTTGATATGAGGGGCAGAAAAAATAATTTTTTTCTGTTCTTTTGATACAGAAATGTGCAGTTCTTTGGAGTGGCTGGAGGAAAATTTTCCGCATGGGGAAATGTCCGAAGATAGCAATAGTAATGGTACACAGTATTCTGCATACGCAAGATAATGTTCAGTATTTTATGGGCATTTAACGTATATATATTTATTTGTAGCAAACTAGGAAAAAAGAAGAAGAAATGCCAACAAACGACACAGAGGAAGACAGGCTGAAAAGGATAGAACTTAAAACGGACACACTGAATAACAATTTTAATAGTTTAAGGAAATTTGTGGAGGAATTTGTCAGAGGAAAAATAAGTTATCACTGTCCCACCTCTACCTGCCCCCCTTCTCCATTCCCTAGTGAACCGTCCCCAAACCTTCAAGAAGAAAATAGATGTTTTGATGAAACATCCATCCCTTCTTCCCCATACAAATCATCTCCTCACAATCAGCCCGAATTGAACCCTAATTCCCCTATATTGATGTCAGTGTCTGCAGCCCCCTGTAATTCTATTGATTGAAGTTTGTGTGTGTTTTTAGAAAGTTTTTGTATATTTGTTGTAGAGTAAGGGTTGGAGTAAAAAAAGTTTTTTAAAAAGACTTAAAATGTTCACGAACAGCGTGCCTGTTCGAGCTAGCCGTAAGCAATGCAATATGGATTTTCTAACGGCAATACACCTACCTGTACCAATGCCAACCAAGATGGAACTGATCTTAGAATGCACCATCTGTGCAAGTTGTGCGTAAATGAACAGAATGGGGTGTGCTAAGGACATTATACCTCTCTGTACTGCACACAAACAAAATAAAACATGTTCCTAGAACATAGCAGGTGGGTAGGATGTATGTAAATGAGCCAAATTGGAAGTGTCCTAAGGACACTGTACCTGTCCGTATCGTCCGCAGCAAGATGGGACGTAGAACAGGCGCGGTGGCTGACATGTTCGTTGTCAAACAAAATGGAAGTGTCGTAAGGACATTGGACCTGTCCGTACAGTCATCAGATAAGGTACGCACATGCGCAGTACACCCATAAGTACTGCAAACTTCCCCCCTGTCCCTAAATGTCAGTCTCACTTGTGTCGCACTTTTAATTAGTTGCAGGACCCGAACACTGTCCGTAGAGCACTGGCGCTCATGCGCACGTTTGTTAGTCTGCATTTGCTGTCCAGCGGGCATGCTTTTCCCTCGCGGATGTGTTCAGGACATCATCATGTGACCGCACCCATGCTGAGCGTGAAGACTAATTTGCGTACTTTGCCTGCTCCGCAACATTGCAAAATAACTTACACATACATGGGAAATTATTTTCCAGTATAAAATCACCATTTGACATGTCCCATACAACAGCTCTACCTGTGAACGTGTCGTTTACAATTTTTGCAGCTCTTTTGAATGATCAATATGGTCATGAGCCACACCCCTCGAACCATATAAATGGCCTCAACCCCGAGCTCATCTTCATTGTGCTTCTGGCTATAGTAGTTAGAGTTGTGCTGCCTTTACTACTGTAGCGACCATTAGGCAAACAATCATTATGGCCTCCTTGGCTACTGTTGCTGCATTAGCCTCAGCACCACCCCCAAACCCTCCACAGCCACCACCTCCCCAAGGGCCTGCAGAGGGATATACGGGTGAAGTTGTAGAGATCAAGGAAGAAGAGGAAGAAGAGAATGGGGTGGAGGAACTCCGCACTACAAACACTCGCCGGGAGTCGTGGGTGTGGCGGTTGTTTTCTGTTTTTGGGAACGTACTGAAAGCATGTGCAAACCTGGTCAGGTTCAACCAGTGCCAGTTGCTTCTGAGTCGCGGAAGACCTGGTGCATACAGCTTTGGTACGACAATCATGAAGCAACACCTAACATCGTTCCACAGTGACATTCGCAAGGTGGTGCCATGTGAAGAACGTAGTAGATTGGGTTCCTCCACAGCATCCTCCGTGTACGGTCCTCTCACCACAAGAGACACTCCTGTGGGGGAGCGCACTCCTCCAGCTGCTTCACATTTGAGATGCTGTTGACCCTTACCTTTCGAGGATCACAATATTGTGTGTGTACTGTGACACAGTACACTGCAGGGGGGAGAGTCTTCGAAGTGCTGTTAAGGCTACGGTCACTGAGCACCAGAAGAACTGCTCCCTACCTAAGTGAAGCCCACTGTGTATCTTTCTCCACCCTTCCTTACCCTCCTTTGCCCTCATCTCCTAGTGTGTTGTGTCCATAAAAGCAGTAAACTGGAAAATTACAAAATTTACAAAAAGGCTCTTTTCAGAGCCGCCTTTCTCAGTTTAACAACAGAACCATCAAGTGACCGTCGTAGGCCCCCTCGCATTTTTTGAAAAGTCTGCAGACAGTCGTAGGACACTCAAAAATGGAGGGGGCAAGCAAAGCAAAACCAATGTACTTTTCGTTGGGACTAAGTGGTGGCTCTGAAAAGAGCATTTCGGTGGGGTTGTGTGTGCTTCAAAAACTGTAGGTTGGAAAAAACGCATTGCCAAATGGGTGACTATGATTAAAAAAAAAGTTGCAATGCATGTTGTGCATTGCGAAGAAAAATCTGATTGCCAGCATATGTGAGATGGATTCCATCTCTGCGAAATATGAAAGAGCTGTGAAACAAAATGTTTTCATTGTGGAATGAGGACATGCCAACATCAAACAGCCTTATTCACATTGTGCCTCGCTTTCTCCATTTGTGGGCCAAATGCAGAAGAACACAGCCACTTTTGTCTTTGTGCAATACGGGAAAAAACTATTTGGCAATTTGGAAACATGTCCATGACTTTCGCAAGTCCTTCCTTCATTGCAAATTGCAAAGAAATTCCAGAAACATATTTCCTCCGCAATGAATGATATATCAGGATGACGTCTGTTTGTAAATTAGTGCAGAGAGGTACCAAGTCCAGCCATCTCATTCCACGCACGCCATGCCACTGCACTTCCACATGAGGAAATCATAGATCTGCAGATAGACCACAACTTTCTGCATGCACCTTCAACCAATGTATCCATGTGTCTCCCAAAATCCAGAAAATCTGTTTTTGAGCACACAGGGCCATGGCTGCCTGGTCTCCTGTCAGGGAAAAGACGTTGTGACTAAATTTCTCCATACAAAACACACCCACTGACCTTTATTGAACAATCCCTACCTTCACACATTCTTATTTGCATGCGTCTCCACACCAAAATCCCTGTTGGTAATAAGTGCCGTCTCCAAACTACCTCCATGTTCGCGGACACGTACAGGATCAGAGCGGGACGACTGTACATTTAAATATTATTCCCCTTTTTCCCTTGAAGGTGGGCTCTGAAAAGAGCTGTTTTTTTTGGGCACATGCCTTAAAGACACCTGTTATTTTGTTTTTTTTTTAAATATTTTTTGTTCTTACTTTACTCCTACAACCATTATAGAAACTTCTCCAAAGCAAGCCTCACATTCCAAAAGAACATGGCATTTCCCAAAGAAGATAAAGCAACACCATCTGCTTCAAAATAAGGCGCATTACTGGGAACAATGTTCTCGTGGCTGCAGAAAAACATACCAGCACGTAACATAAAAGCACGCATGCCGCGATTGATGGTACACCTCCCAATACTTTGATCCGGACAGAAAACAGAACTATTATCCCATTTTCCTCTTGGCAGCAACCCAGAAAAAATTAATTTCACAGTTGGAAAGATGTTCATGACTGCTTCAACCAACTGTTCCAAATCTTTCAACAAAGTATGTGAACTCACGTAGCCCAAATGGCAAGTACCGTAGTGCAAAAGTACCACATGAGGAGTGGTCATCGTACGCATCTCGATGCAAACTTGGAGAAGTGCCGCAACATTGCGATCAGTCTCAGCGCTCCACACCACCTCCACTTCTCTCACATCAAAATTATGTGCCACATGCCTACTTTCAGCATAGAGCTGTAGACCTTGGACAAAAATATCTCCAAGGACCAAAACCCTGACCCTCTGCGCCTCTGCCATCTTCAGTATACGCACCGTCTTTCGACACAAAGGAACAATGTGAACATCTGATTGGCTGATGCCCACAGTCCCCTTTCCATGCTGGATTTGCTGTAGAAACCCGTATGTGACATGCCCTACCCGCAGACAAGCGTTGTCTACGTGCGGCACGTAACTCTTACCCAGTCCTTCCACCCTTTCCACATCACTTGCGATTCCATTTCCTCATTGGACACAGCTAAGCAGTCACACAACCATCCACCAATCACATTAACGATCCCTACATCTAAATTCTGTCATCAAAATTTCGCACTTCAAATGTACTATTGATCACTCTGAATGCAAGTCGCATATCATTGCAAAGCACCTACTTTAAAAACTACTGTGCAAGTGTTGCGGATTTCTACGTACAGCTCCATCCATGCGCATATGCATGCGTATAAACTACAGGTATGCATATTTTACTCAGAGAACATGTGCAACCCTTATGATTTCATTTAAACAAATTAATGCAACTAAATCTGCATAGCCAATACATATCAACGGTCGCTCTTTAAGTACAAGATGTCCAATTTTTCATTGACAAACCACACTACTTCTTACTGTCTCCCGCATAAGCTATACATATGTTAGAACCTTCCCTATTTAGTGGGAAACTCGATTTACGATTAGAAAATGGCACAATGTTTTACTGTGTACCGCCTACATAACGGCTACTTCCAATACGATCGTATGAGAAAAAGTAAACGCTCCCGATTGCTGTGGTGACATTTCCCTTCGAGAGTCTCCCGATTTTTCGCAATCGTACTTATGATATGAAAGTACAGAATTTGTCCCCATTTACTGTAATTACCTATCGCTTACAAACCTCTCTGCTATAGGTAGAGTAACATCACAGCTTTAAACACACAAAGTTACTAACTTCTTCTTTTACAATCACAATCAAACAAGACTACTCTCCTGAAAATCAACAGCATCTACACTGCAAACGACATATCCGAAGAAACCTGGTCATTCTGAAAAAAAAAGTAAGTACAATATGACCTTCATATTGTAACTATTCCTCAAACAGACTGTGTGGGTTATGTATTTAATTTGTGCACGCAAACAGTGATTTCTGAACCATTCTACCCACAAATCCCCATTTATTAAACAAAGAATAACAGGCAGAATGACTCACAAATCCATGTATGTTTGGGACTCAAATAACATACAGATAACTCAGAATGTTAGTAGTAGAAAACAAATAGCTGTTTCAATTTAATGCCAGTGTGTTCACTATTTATGCTTCTCCTCACCACTAGCCCACTTTCTACTCTCATCTGAAGCACATTGCAGTAGTATGCAAACAGAAAAATAGCCTTCCCAAATCATTGTAAGAGGCCAATGCACATTCACACACCACCACAAACAGCTTGTCCATCAAACTCATGCGTGCATGCACACAGCACACATACATTGTACAACAGACCAAACCATGCCTTCTTTTTTCAACAGACCCCAAAAAAATGCCTACCAAAAAGCAAGTCCGTAGAAAGGAATGCAGAAGTAGAGCAAATAAAAATAAAAGTTTCCAACCTAAGCATCCATCTGTAGCAGAGTTTGTGGAGAACGTTGGAACAAAACAGCTAATACTGTCATTTACCAAAACAAAGGAAGCTTCAACTACCGAAACTTTATATCCTCCAAAACCACCAAGCACAAAACTCTTCACACAAAATCGGCTACCAGTACTGCTAACAATGCTCCTAATAATCCTGATATAGTAACAAGAACCTATAGTAAAACAAATATTTTTGCAAAAATGTTTCGCCACATAGTCCTTCAGAATCTAAGAAGTAGAGGACTGAAATCATCCTCACCCATTAAAACCTACCGTAGAAAAATAATCATTCTCAAAAGGAAGTTGTTTTTATTGGTGTTAAATAGAATGAAACCACTAACAAAACTAAGTACCAAACTGCAAAAGAAACATATCAATAAACGGAATGTGAACAAAAATAACTTCTTACATATTTGTGTAGGTGAATGGAGTCACACAACAACCACAGAACTATATTTTAATGAAGAAGCATAGAAACAAAATCAAACAAACACAATTGCCATCCATGGCAGTGGACCAGGGTATGAAAAAATCAATAATAGCATCAGGGAACAAGAAATACTGCTTACAAAATTATCCACTGAAAATTAAGAATTACCTCTCGATTTAACTGAACCAGACCATTCAGTATACAAATGGCGGTGCACGTCAATGTGTGCCATTCCTAACAAATCTTTCAATTCTTTACGTCAGTTCCTCAATCAGTATGTGAAAGGTAAAGACAAAATTAAAATGAAAGTGCTGCAAAATATGGATATCTATCCAGTATGCAAATACACAGTACTACAAGGACATTCATTAGCCTGCATTTCTGGACCTATTTGCAAAAGCACCTTCCATGATACCAAAAGGATATTAATACATCATTCAAATTAAAGAAATCTAGTGTATACAATATACTATGGTAAACATCCAGCTCCAGTTTTAGCCAATTTAAATAACGCTCTTCTGCATGGTACACCCAAATATCTACAAGAAGAAATTGACCGTATCCAGAGAAAATATTTTGGAAGTGAAAGTCACTTACAAAATTCTATTAGTTTTAGAACAGACTACCAACATTTCTGCACTAGCAACCTTCTATTACACACATACAAAAAAGAAATACTAAAATTTAAAAGTGCATCGGCTGAAATACCACACCATGTGTGTTTGTGTTGCTGCAGAACGTTTTACAAAAGGAACACAAAAAATATAGACATAGCATACCAAATATGAGGCAATTAAGATGCCAAATGGTTTGAATTAGCTCTTTACCTTTTAGCAGAAAACAAATATCAAATAAGTGAACCCCTAATATGTTGTAGTTGCTGCACTACAAAACTAGACAACAACCAAAGTCCTTCATGTGCTATCACAAATAATTTGGAATTGTTTCCACTACTAAAAACCCTGCAACAACTCAATTTGTACGAGAGCATCATAATTCAAACTGTTCACCCATTTCAAGCAATTATACGCCTTCACCCAAAAACATCAAAATTACCTTCCTCTGAATTGGTGAAAGGCATTTGTGGCAAAGTAGTTCATTTGCCATTAGATTTTACAGAAAATGTACACACTCTAGGAGTGCAACGTTCAATAGAGCATTCTTTAATTGTCTTGGTAAATAGTGTACCAACAAAAGACAAAAAAAATTTGGCAACAACTGGTGGACTTACATAAAGTTAGACAAGCCGTGCAATATCTAAAAGACAATAACGAATACTACAAGCAAAGAAATATTGAAGAAAGCTTAAGGGAAACAACTGAAATAATTGAAGAGTCATCAGAAACTGGGCAATTCGAACTTCTGCATCCTGCTGCAGTATCCACTCTTTTGGACCAGTACACAATTCATCCATTGCATTCCGATGAAAGCATAGATGATGCACTAGAAACTTACCAAATGCGACAAACCAAAGGTTCACCAATGAGCATATGGGAAAAAGTATAGAAGCACATGTTTTTCCACTGCTATTTTCTACTGGAAAAGGTGGAAGGTACGATGATAGACCCACCCAGATTACGGCATCAGAATACCGCTCTTTACGAATGTATTAGCAAGATCCCAGGTTTAGACAAGGAATACATATTCCACCTACTCTATGAAAGTGAACTAGCAACCCAATGTTAAGGAGTAGCACACATTATGAAATCTGGAACCCACTTTCAAAATATGTCAGCTATGCAATTAATACATAAAGTACAAGAAAAAGATGAGGGTCAAGTACAACAAATGTGTTTGCAAACATGCGTGGTACAAAAGAATACTGGTTCCGACGGCACAGAGACATAAGTTGTATGATCAGAAACCTTGGACCACCGACTTGGTTTGTTACACTAAGTTGTGCCGAATATGCATTGGAAAATTTACATGAGTTCCTACGCATATCAAACAACAACAAAACCAACATACATTTATTAACACCTGGAGAACTTTGCTCTCTAGATCCATTTAATGTGTCAAGATACTTCCATCATCGTTTCATTGCTATGCTACACTTTATTTGCAATAAAATTGTTCCTCCCCTCAGAGAAGTGCAGCACTTCTTTTGGAGAAAAGAATAACAAGCGAGAGGAGCACCACATATTCACATGCTTTTATGGATCAAAGGTGCACCTAAATTTGGTCACGACACTGATGCCACTATTTTGCAGTTCATCCAAAAATATGTCACTTGTGAAATCCCTTCACAACGGACACATAGTGACCTGCACGGGCAGATTTTACAATTTCAAAGACACAAATGTGGCAAATATTGTCGGCGCAAATACAAAAACAAATGTAAATACTACACCAAATGCTGGTTTGGTTTCCCTAGACCAGTTACAGAAACTGGTGAAGTGAACAACTTCATGTCTTCAGTTCGACATAGTGTGAAAGGTAAATCACCAAAGAACACGTACTACATAAAAAGAAAAAAAGAACCGAAGAATGTAAATATATCAATGATTACAATGCAATCATTGCCCTCTTATGGAATGCAAACATAGATGTGCAGTACATTTCAGACAATTCCACTGTGGTTGCACGATATGTTAGAGCCTACTTAACAAAAGCAGAAAAAACAGAGCTTCAAGACCTCTGGGATGACTTATCATCAGACAAAACACTATCTCAGAAAATGTACAGCCTAGGCATAACAATGCTCTCTCATAGAGAATGTTGCACCTATGAAGTGGCAGATCGTTTAACTGGTACTGCTTTGTATGGAAAATCAGACAACATAGTATGGCTAAGTCTTGGTCCGGCTAAATCTAGAAAAAGAGTTCTCAAATCATATGAGGACATAGAAACAATTGCCAGAAATGATCCCAACAGCCAAGACATTTTAAAAAACAATTTACTGGACACATACTATCCAAACAGTAGTAGCCCTTTGGAAAGCATGTGTCTATACCACATAGCTCAAAACTTTGCATACAAAAACAATGTAAAGCCCAATGAAAGCAAAGGCAGATATAGAGTCACAGATTGTGAAGGCAGCTTAGTGAAGCTTACAAAACAAAGCTTAATATATCATGTTAAATTGTCATTAAAAACTCCTCAACAGAAAGAACTATATTACATGTCTCTGCTACAACTTTTTAAACCAAGGAGAAAAGAGGAAGAGATACTAGATAACTATGACTGCTATGAAGATGCTTTCAAAGCAAAGGAAAGCACTATCACCGATGTGAACTTCACACAATACAAAACAATGTTGCACAATGAACAGCAACACAAAGAAGAACTTCAGACCCAACTAGATAAGGACTCTTCCGAAAGTAGTCAACCTTCTGTAACAGGATGTCAAGAACCACTAGGACAGCCACTAATTGCAAATGAGGCAGAATTAGCTATGACAGAAGTGGAAAACACCATGTGTCAGTATCAAGAAAATAGAGAAGACTTAACTGTACAACAAGCAAAACTTAACAAAGATCAGCGCACCATTTTTGAAGACGTAACAAAACAAATTGCACATGGTGTACAACATGAAAATAAAGAATGTTCCTTCAGCAAGTTCCTTCAGCAATTGACAAACAACAAACTGTCAGCTGCTGTAACTACCCCCGCAGGTTTAGCTGCCTACAACATAGGCAGTGTCACTTTACACCGATTACTACTTCTTCCAGTAGAACACCAAAACAAATTAGACTACTACAAACTTTCTGCAGAAGCTGCATTGGAACTACGCAGAGTATTAAAGCAAATGAACAAATGAAAATGCTGCTGAGAGATGAAGTGAGCATGGTCTACAACCTAATGTTGGCTTTGATTCACCTCAGATTGCAAGAAGTACTTAAAACAAACTATGAAGAACTCTTTGCAGGGTAACACATTATCATTTTCGGAGATCTTTTACAATTGACACCAGAGAAAGGTAAATCTATTTTTAAAACCGTAGGACACAAACTGTGCCGTAAAACTGTTGGCAGCATAAGAAATGTCAACCTTTGGCAACATTTCCAATACAGAGAATTAACAGAAAACATGCGGCAATCTGCAGATCTCACTTATGCCAACATCCTAAAAAGTATTAGAGTTGGTGTACTATCTTAGGAACCACAAGCAATATTGAAAAACCGGCACATTCTTGCACTTTATGGTGATAATACATGTGCGACTGATGTTATGGAACAATTAGCGCACAAAAATGTCAATTGTATGGCCTTAATGCCAACTCTTGCAAGCTGTGTCAAATTCAATGAAACAATGTTAAATAAAGAAATGCAACCAATAATTGAGATTTGTGCCACAGACAAACTAGACGTACATGGCATGACACTACCCATGTGTGAGCAAGCCACAACAAGACGAAGTAGTTTAGAAAATTCAATATCCAACACAGCTGGGTTGGAAAAAGTATTAAAATTATCCTTAAATTGTAGAGTAATGCTTAAACGCAACCTTGACATGGAACAAGGGCTAGTCAATGGGGCACTGGGTAGAGTTGTTTGCTTTCAATCATACCCATGTGACAACAACATTCAGTTTGTCAATATTCGCTTTGACAAACTTTCAGAAGTGAAAAGGATAGGGCGCTCAACTGCTCGATTCCTTCTCTTCAAAGACATGTATGTACGTAGAGAACAATTTTCTCTAACTCTTGCATATGCAGTCACCATTCATAAATACCAAGGTCTTACCCTAGACAAAGCATTGATAGATATAGGAAACACAGTCTTTAAAGAAGGCATGAACTACGTAGCACTATCATGCTTACGTACACTTGACGGTCTATTTCTAATCAACTTTGCTGCAAGTAAAGTGACCGCTGACATTCCTTGCATTTTAGAATACAATAGACTGCGTTCACTGTACACCCTCCATCTGAAACAATATCCTGTTCCAGAAAAATTGTGGTAAAAGAAAGCTAATTCAATCAGAAAAGCAACAGAATCTGACAGCAAATCCTTCAAAGAAAACAAAAGAAGGAAAAGGTTCATGAATTACCACAAGCAAAGAAGAACGTTTTAGTGAAAATAAACAAGGTACTTCTTCAAAGACAGAAGAGAAACTCCAAAAAAAGCACTCTGATACAGAATTAGCTGGTCCATTCAAATTTTCAAATGAAACTGGTGTAAATTGCTATGCAAATGTGACAATGAATATTCTATTTTAATTGCCACCGATTGTTAACAATATTTACTTACACAGTACAGACCAATTGTGTTTGCAAATGTTAGTCCTTCATAGAAAAGCAACAAGCAATCCTGACAACACGTACAGTGTTTACGGAATAAGACAAGAATTGAACTACTGTGCTGGAATGGTGACATTCACTATAAACACACAAGAAGATCCACAAGCATTTATAATGTACTTACTACAAGTAATGGAAAACAAAAGCATACCTACAAATGAAATCTTCCAGATTTCATACATGTGGAAACATACATGCACTCTCTGTAGCAATGTCATACAGGAACAAATTCCAAATGAGCAATTTGTGTATGTATCCATACCTAATTGTGAATCCATTCCATTTCAGCAACTGGTACAGAATGCAAACCATGCCAGACTATGTACTATATGCAATTCAGACAATCGCTCCACCTGACTGATACAAACGCATAGTAAGTACATAATACGTATGCTGCTACATTATAATGCAGATGGTACAAAAAACAACTGCAAGCTGACTGGATTCACACATGGTCAAGTGTCACTTGGAAAGAAAACCTTTACAACAGTAGGTATAATCTACCATGCTGGAGCTACAACCAATGCAGGTCACTACACTGCATACATTAAAAAGAAATATGGATGGGTGGAATGTAATGATAGCACCATTACTCTAAAGCAGAGATTGCCAGCTAATATTACAAATTCTTATTCAATCTTCTCAAAGCCAAATTTTAGTGACTAATGTGTACTTCAACATTACCAAAAAATGAAGTCAAAGCCTACATACAGTTAGAATACGCCAACAGGTATAAAACTGCCCAAGAGTCTATAACAACAACACAGATAAATGAATACCACAGAAGCATAACAACAAATGCACAGTTAGAATACGCCAACTGGTATCTAACTGCTGTTAAAAATAGCAACAAGGCAACAAGCATAACATTAATCAGAAAGAACAAGGAAACACTCAAAGAAAACAAAGAAATAGTTTGTAGCATAGCAATTAAAGGTTTCTTTTAATCCAACAAGGATGTTTTTCCTCCAAACCCAAGGATTTCAAAACAAACACAGAAACTGAGCAAAATGCACAGTACACTGGTTTGTAAACCAAATTTGAGGGTAAAAAAAGCTAAACTGTCTATTATGCAATGTAATAAGTCTTCATGAAATGCAAACACTAACATGCTTTTTTCTTTTATCACAGAAATTTTAAAAGGCTAGGTCCGCCAAGTACTGCAGTCAGGTAAAACATATATGTATTCTGCACAAATTAAACAGTAAGTATAATTACAGTCATTTCATACATATGCGAATCAACATGGCTAATCTATAGCAGTAATATGGTGCAGTGGCTGTAGGCTGGGCCTAGCATCTTTGATGTATAACCTACCACCTACACCCTACGGCCAAGCAACCCACACTATAGGTCCTACCCACAACCATCGCTACATATCAAAACCATGGTGCTTCTAATTTCACTACTTCTAAGTTAAGTTTTGGGTGCATGGTCTGCAGCCATGCAAGCAAGACACTAGAACATACACACAACCACAGCACCACACCACACCCATGTTCACTTATAACTTCACTGCTTTTCACTTCAGTCTTGGGTGCATGGCCTTTGGCAACAACACAGATAAATGAATACCACAGAAGCATAACAACAAATGCACAGTTAGAATACGCCAACTGGTATCTAACTGCTGTTAAAAATAGCAACAAGGCAACAATCATAACATTAATCAGAAAGAACAAGGAAACACTCAAAGAAAACAAAGAAATAGTTTGTAGCATAGCAAGTAAAGGTCTAGGCCTTTGGCCATGCACCCAAGACTCTGGGTCCTTGCCAGAAACATCAAAGCATATCACATGCATTTCACTACTTATATACGCCCTCCCCACAACCACCTAAATGATGTTTCATAGTACGAGTGTACCTATGCCTGTTATATGCTGCATTAGTTGTGGCCACAGACTACAGACTTGGGTGTAAGGCCATAGATTTTTGAATGTATGGGTATGCAGTGTATAAAATCCATAGTGGCTTACAACTGTAGTGCTTATAACTTTGTTTTTGGGTGCATGGCCTTTGGCCATGCACCAAAGACTCTAAGTCCTGGCCACAACTACCACACCATATCACACACATTGTGGCTTGTAGCAACACTTCGGCCATGCAGCCAAGTCTCTACACACTCTCCACAACCATTTGACCCTTAAGCAATACTACAATTGTATCAATTTCTATAATATGCTGCGGTGGATGTGGCCAGGGCCTAGAGTCTTGAAAGTATGGCCTATGTCCTACGGCCATGCACCCAAGACTCTAGGCCCTGGCCACAACCACTGCAGCATATTACACTCATGGTCGCTTAGAAATGAGTGACACACCCATACAATGAAACATTATAACTGTAGCATGCACTGAATTTGTACCCAGGACTCTAGGCCCTGCCCACACCTACCAGATACATAATCAAATGTGTGGGTGTGATGTATGAATGAGATATCCTGCACTGCTTGTGGACAAGGTCTACAGTCTTCGGTGTATGGCCTACAGCCTGCAGCCATGCACCCAAAAGTATACGTCCTGCCCACAACCACTGCACTATGTAAAATCCATGTTGGCCTATAACTTTGGAGTTGACAAGTGTGTTCTTAGGTGCATGGCCTTTGGCCATGCACGGAAGACTGCAGAACCTCCCCACAACGACCTGAGTGATGTGTGGTAGTACGGGTGTATTGATAGTTGTGGTATGCCTCAGTGGCCAGAACCACTGAGGCTTGACTCCTACCTGTATGTCCATTGATATTACAATGTATGGGTGTGCAGTGGCTTATACCTCCAGTGCTTATAACTTTGTTCTTGGGTGCATGGCCTTTGGCCATGCATCCAACACTGTACACACTCCCCACACCATCTAATCGATATTCAATACTACAGGTGTATCCATGGGTGTGACATGCTGCGGTGGTTGTGGCCAGGGCCTAGAGTCTTGGAAGTATGACCTTCGGCCTATGGCCTACGGCCTGGCCACAACCACCCCAGCATGTCACATCCATGGCAGCGTACTAATCAATAACACACCCATAGGAAAAAATAATGTAATAACAACATGTACTCAAATTCAATATTCGCTAACACCACGCATGTCCTTAGAAGAGTTTCAAGGTGCCTGTGTGCAGCACAGACTGAAATAGTACCCCTATTAACCCTTTAACTGCCATGGGTATCTCCCCCCAGTGCCAGGGCCTTTTTTGGTGATTTCGGTATGTGGCCATTCAATGCCTTGTAACTTTTTTGTTACATGAGATATCTAGGCCAAATTTGTCTCCTCTTTTTCCCACATGGAGTTGGTCGTAACACTACCCAGGAATCCTAGGTTGCTGTAGGGGGGATGAGAGAAAATAAGCAAAAAGTCTGAAAATCTTGAGTTTTTTCAATAAATGCCAATAAAATGATGTACAAAGAAGCCTGTTTTTTTTCCTTGTTAGAGCTAGGAACAAATGGTTTGCTGTGCTGAATTCCCCAATTTCCTGGCTGTCGAGAACATGTTGAGTGGAAATGAAAATACATTATTTTGATGTGGTTATCAACTGTTTTGTGAGAGGTAGGCGGATTCGGCCATTTTTGCCAATTGGACATGCATGGACGGAAAGGAAGAAAAGGGTAGGAAAGCTGAATTGGAGAACAGAAAGGCATATATTTCAGAAAAGTAGACAAAATTCCAAGTTTAGGAAGGGATGATTTGCATAGGTCAGGCAACAACTAGGAAGGGAAAATGCCATAGATTGGGGGAAAAGCGGGAAAATGACCGAAAAAACAGTATGTGTTGGACATGGTTGGCTTGGTACGGCAATGGCTTCTATGCCTTTTGAGAAAGCAATACTCCGCTACATTCCCCCGACTCTTGCAGTTAGGAAAGCACACATTTTTTGTAGTGTTTTACAAAACAAGCAGTAATGCAAGCCAAACACTGAGCCATGGTACACAGGAGTTTTTTGCTCATGGCTTGAACAGAAGCATTTCGCATTTGTAAATCGGGAAAACCAATGTGGTGAGGAATAGCAAGCATACATTTTTCGAAAGAGCACAGGCAGACCTTTTCAAGGGTAGGTGACTTGTGCAGGTTACAAAAGTGTATGGTGCCTAAAGCAGCGACTAAATGTAGGTCACATTTGGGAAATGAAAGGGCACTAGCAAATGGGTCAAAACGTTATGAAAACCACACAAACACAACAAATGTTATACCTTCCTGCGTTCCCAAAGGTTTCCCAGAATCAGTAGAGGTATGATTTGCGCAAATCGGCCCAGAATGTATTGCCCAGACACCCCCGCAAAGTCCGAAATGTGGAAAAAAAACGCATTTTCCGCACATTTCACTCGGCTCACCCATCGAAACACTCTGCCAACAACACATGGCCTACCGTCCCATGTTTCCACTGGTGTCCCGATGAAAACAGTACCTCATATGTGTGGGTGCACTTACCTGGGTGCCAAGGGGAAAGCCTAAAACACAGGTAACCCCATGTCTGTTTTGACACCTGAATTTCACACTTTCTCCAGACAAGCAGAGCATATAGTATGTGTTGGACATGGTTGGCTTGGTACGGCAATGGCTTCTATGAATTTTGAGAAAGCAATACTCCGCTACATTCCCCCGACTCTTGCAGTTAGGAAAGCACACATTTTTTGTAGTGTTTTACAAAACAAGCAGTAATGCAAGCCAAACACTGAGCCATGGTACACAGGAGTTTTTTGCTCATGGCTTGAACAGAAGCATTTCGCATTTGTAAATCGGGAAAACCAATGTGGTGAGGAATAGCAAGCATACATTTTTCGAAAGAGCACAGGCAGACCTTTTCAAGGGTAGGTGACTTGTGCAGGTTACAAAAGTGTATGGTGCCTAAAGCAGCGACTAAATGTAGGTCACATTTGGGAAATGAAAGGGCACTAGCAAATGGGTCAAAACGTTATGAAAACCACACAAACACAACAAATGTTATACCTTCCTGCGTTCCCAAAGGTTTCCCAGAATCAGTAGAGGTATGATTTGCGCAAATCGGCCCAGAATGTATTGCCCAGACACCCCCGCAAAGTCCGAAATGTGGAAACAAACCGCATTTTCCGCACATTTCACTCGGCTCACCCATCAAAACACTCTGCCAACAACACATGGCCTACCGTCCCGCGTTCCCACTGGTGTCCCGATGAAAACAGCACCTCACATGTGTGGGTGCACTTACCTGGGTGCCAAGGGGAAAGCCTAAAACACAGGTAACCCCAAGGCTGTTTTGAAACCTGAATTTCACACCTTCTCCAGACAAGCACAACATACAGATATGGGCCTCGGGTGTCCAAGCCACCAAGTAAAACAGGGAACCCCATGCATTTTCAAAAAGAGGACACCCGTGGGAATCCGTAGAGGTATGATTTGCGCAAACAGGCCCAGAATTTATTACCCAGACACCCCCGCAAAGTCCAAAATGTGGGAAGAAAACGCATTTTCCGCCCATTTCACTCGGCTCACCCATCGAAACACGACGCCAACAACACATGGCCTATAGTCCAACGTTCCCACAGGTGTCCCGATGAAAACAGTACCTGACATGTGTGGGTGCACCTACCTGGGCGCCAAGGCAAAGCCTAAAACACAAGGAACCCCAAGTCTGTTTTCACACCTGAATTTCACACTCTCACATCATACAGATATGGGCCTCGGGGTGTCCAAGCCACCAAGGAAAACAGGGAACCCCATGCATTTCCAAAAAGAGGACACCGTGGGAATTCGAAGAGGTATGATTTGCTCAAATCGGCACAGAATGTATTACCCATACACCCACGCAAAGCCCGAAACGTGGGAAAAAAAATGCATTTTCTGCACAATTCACTAGGCTCACCCATCGAAACACGCTGCAACAACACATGGCCTACCGTCCCCCATTCCCACAGGTGGCCCAATGAAAACGGTACCTCACATGTGTGGGTGCACCTACCTGGGCGCCAAGGGGAAAGCCTAAAACACAGGTAACGCCAAGTCTGTTTAGACACCTGAATTTCATACTTTCTCCAGACAAGCACAACATACAGATATGGGCCTCGGGTGTCCAAGCAACCAAGGAAAACAGGGAACCCCATGCATTTCCAAAAAGAGGCCACCCGTGGGAATCCGTAGAGGTATTATTTGCGCAAATCGGCCCAGAATTTATTACCCAGACACCCCTGCAAAGTCTGAAATGTGGGAAAAAAACACATTTTCTGCACATTTCACTCGGCTCACCCATCGAAACACAATGCCAACAACACATGGCCTATAGTCCCGCGTTCCTACAGGTGACCCGATGAAAAGGGTGCCTCACATGTGTGGGTGCACCTACCTGTGCACCTACCTGGGCACCAAGGCAAAGCCTAAAACATAAGTAGCCCCAAGTCTGTTTTGACACCTGAATTTCACACTTTCTCCAGACAAGCACAACATACAGATATGGGCCTCGGGTGTCCAAGCCACCAAGGAAAACAGGGAACCCCATGCATTTCTGAAAAGAGGACACCCGTGGGAATCCGCAGAGGTATGATTTGCGCAAATCAGCCCAGAATTTATTACCCAGACACCCCCGCAATGTCCGAAATATGAGAAAAAAACACATTTTCCACACATTTCACTCGCCTCACCCATGTAAACACGCCGCCAACAACACATGGCCTACCATCCCGCGTTCCCACAGGTGTCCCGATGAAAATTGTACCTCACATGTGTCGGTGCCCTTACCTGGGCGACTAGGGGAAAGCCTAAAACTCAAGTAACCCCAAGTCTGTTTTCACACCTGAATTTCACACTTTCTCCAGACATGCACAACATATAGATATGGGCCTCGGGTGTCCAAGCCACCAAGGAAAACAGGGAACCCCATGCATTTCCGAAAAGAGGACCCCCATAGGAATCTGCAGAGGTATGATTTGTGCAAATTGGCCCAGAATGTATTACCCAGACACCCCCGCAAAGTCCAAAATGTGGGAAACAAAAAAAGGCATTTTCCACAAATTTCACTCGGCTCACCCATCGAAACACACCTCCAAAAACACATGGCCTACCGTCCCGCGTTCCCACAGGTGTCTCAATGCAAATGGTACCTCATATGTGTGGGTGCACCTACCTGGGCACCAAGGGGAAAGCCTAAAACACAAGTAACCCCAAGTCTGTTTTCACACCTGAATTTCACACTCTCACAACATACAGATATGGGCTTCGGGGTGTCCAAGCCACCAAGGAAAACAGGGAACCCCATGCATTTCCAAAAAGAGGACACCCGTGGGAATTCGAAGAGGTATGATTTGCTCAAATCGGCCCAGAATGTATTACCCATACACCCACGCAAAGCCCGAAACGTGGGAAAAAAAATGCATTTTCTGCACAATTCACTCGGCTCACCCATCGAAACATGCTGCAACAACACATGGCCTACCGTCCCCCATTCCCACAGGTGGCCCAATGAAAATGGTACCTCACATGTGTGGGTGCACCTACCTGGGCACCAAGGGGAAAGCCTAAAACACAGGTAACCCCAAGTCTGTTTAGACACCTGAATTTCACACTTTCTCCCGACAAGCACAACATACAGATATGGGCCTCGGGTGTCCAAGCAACCAAAGAAAACAGGGAACCCCATGCATTTCCAAAAAGAGGCCACCCGTGGGAATCCGTAGAGGTATTTTTTGCGCAAATCGGCCCAGAATTTATTACCCAGACACCCCTGCAAAGTCCGAAATGTGGGAAAAAAACACATTTTCTGCACATTTCACTCGGCTCACCC
Source organism: Ambystoma mexicanum (assembly GCF_040938575.1). Classification (NCBI taxonomy): domain Eukaryota; kingdom Metazoa; phylum Chordata; class Amphibia; order Caudata; family Ambystomatidae; genus Ambystoma; species Ambystoma mexicanum. Next base: position 462,072,648 of record NC_090925.1, on the reverse strand, counting down.
ATCGAAACACAATGCCAACAACACATGGCCTATAGTCCCGCGTTCCCACAGGTGACCCGATGAAAAGGGTACCTCACATGTGTGGGTGCACCTACCTGTGCACCTACCTGGGCACCATGGCAAAGCCTAAAACACAAGTAGCCCCAAGTCTGTTTTGACACCTGAATTTCACACTTTCTCCAGACAAGCACATCATACAGATATGGGCCTCGGGTGTCCAAGCCACCAAGGAAAACAGGGAACCCCATGCATTTCTGAAAAGAGGACACCCGTGGGAATCCGTAGAGGTATGATTTGTGAAAATCAGCCCAGAATGTATTACCCAGACACCCCCGCAATGTCCGAAATGTGGGAAAAAAACACATTTTCCACACATTTCACTCGCCTCACCCATGTAAACACGCCGCCAACAACACATGGCCTACCGTCCCGCGTTCCCACAGGTGTCCCGATGAAAATTGTACCTCACATGTGTGGGTGCCCTTACCTGGGCGACTAGGGGAAAGCCTAAAACTCAAGTAACCCCAAGTCTGTTTTCACACCTGAATTTCACACTTTCTCCAGACATGCACAACATATAGATATGGGCCTCGGGTGTCCAAGCCACCAAGGAAAACAGGGAACCCCATACATTTCCGAAAAGAGGACCCCCATAGGAATTTGCAGAGGTATGATTTGTACAAATTGGCCCAGAATTTATTACCCAGACACCCCCGCAAAGTCCAAAATGTGGGAAACAAAAAAAGGCATTTTCCGCACATTTCACCCGGCTCACCCATCGAAACACACCTCCAAAAACACATGGCCTACCGTCCCGCGTTCCCACAGGTGTCTCAATGAAAATGGTACCTCATATGTGTGGGTGCACCTACCTGGGCACCATGGGGAAAGCCTAAAACACAAGTAACCCCAAGTCTGTTTTCACACCTGAATTTCACACTCTCACAACATACAGATATGGGCCTCGGGGTGTCTAAGCCACCAAGGAAAACAGGGCACCCCATGCATTTCCAAAAAGAGGACACCCGTGGGAATTCGAAGAGGTATGATTTGCTCAAATCGGCCAAGAATGTATTACCCATACACCCAAGCAAAGCCCGAAACGTGGGAAAAAAATGCATTTTCTGCATAATTCACTCGGCTCACCCATCGAAACACGCTGCAACAACACATGGCCTACCGTCCCCCATTCCCACAGGTGGCCCAATGAAAATGGTACCTCACATGTGTGGGTGCACCTACCTGGGCACCAAGGGAAAAGCCTAAAATACAGGTAACCCCAAGTCTGTTTAGACACCTCAATTTCACACTTTCTCCAGACAAGCACAACATACAGATATGGGCCTCGGGTGTCCAAGCAACCAAAGAAAACAGGGAACCCCATGCATTTCCAAAAAGAGGCCACCCGTGGGAATCCGTAGAGGTATTTTTTGCGCAAATCGGCCCAGAATTTATTACCCAGACACCCCTGCAAAGTCCGAAATGTGGGAAAAAAACACATTTTCTGCACATTTCACTCTGCTCACCCATCGAAACACAATGCCAACAACACATGGCCTATAGTCCCGCGTTCCCACAGGTGACCCGATGAAAAGGGTACCTCACATGTGTGGGTGCACCTACCTGTGCACCTACCTGGGCACCAAGGCAAAGCCTAAAACACAAGTAGCCCCAAGTCTGTTTTGACACCTGAATTTCACACTTTCTCCAGACAAGCACAACATACAGATATGGGCCTCGGGTGTCCAAGCCACCAAGGAAAACAGGGAACCCCATGCATTTCTGAAAAGAGGACACCCGTGGGAATCCGTAGAGGTATGATTTGTGCAAATCAGCCCAGAATTTATTACCCAGACACCCCTGCAATGTCCGAAATGTGGGAAAAAAACACATTTTCCACACATTTCACTCGCCTCACCCATCAAAACACTCTGCCAACAACACATGGCCTACCGTCCCGCGTTCCCACATGTGTCCCGATGAAAATTGTACCTCACATGTGTGGGTGCCCTTACCTGGGCGACTAGGGGAAAGCCTAAAACTCAAGTAACCCCAAGTCTGTTTTCACACCTGAATTTCACACTTTCTCCAGACATGCACAACATATAGATATGGGCCTCGGGTGTCCAAGCCACCAAGGAAAACAGGGAACCCCATGCATTTCCGAAAAGAGGACCCCCATAGGAATCTGCAGAGGTATGATTTGTGCAAATTGGCCCAGAATTTATTACCCAGACACCCCTGCAAAGTCTGAAATGTGGGGAAAAAATGCATTTTCCGCACATTTCACTCAAATCACCCATCGAAATACACTGCCAACAACACCTGGCCTACCGTCCCACATTCCTACTGGTGTCCCGATGAAAACGGTAACTCACATGTGTGGGTGCACCTAACTGGGCGCCAAGGGGAAAGGCTAAAACACAGGTAACCCCAAGTATGTTTTGTCACCTAAATTTCACACTTTCTCCAGACAAGCACAACATACAGATATGGGATCGGGTGTCCAAGCCACCAAGGAAAACAGAGAACCCCATGCATTTCTGAAAAGAGGACACCAGTGGGAATCTGCAGAGGTATGATTTGCGCAAATCAGCCCAGAATGTATTACCCAGACACCCCCACAATATCCGAAATGTGGGATAAAAAAACATTTTCCACACATTTCACTCGCCTCACCCATCTAAACACGCCGCCAACAACACATGGCCTACTGTCCCGCGTTCCCACAGGTGTCCTGATGAAAATTGTACCTCACATGTGTGGGTGCCCTTACCTGGGCGACTAGGAGGAAAGCCTAAAACACAAGTAAACCAATTCATTTCTGAAAAGAGGACACCCGTAGGAATCCGCAGAGGTATGATTTGTGCAAATTGGCCCAGAATTTATTACCCAGACACCCCCGCAAAGTCCAAAATGTGGGAAACAAAAAAAGGCATTTTCCGCACATTTCACTCGGCTCACCCATCGAAACACACCTCCAAAAACACATGGCCTACCGTCCCGCGTTCCCACAGGTGTCTTAATGAAAATGGTACCTCATATGTGTGGGTGCACCTACCTGGGCGCCAAGGGGAAAGCCTAAAACACAAGTAACCCCAAGTCTGTTTTCACACCTGAATTTCACACTCTCACAACATACAGATATGGGCCTCGGGGTGTCCAAGCCACCAAGGAAAACAGGGAACCCCATGCATTTCCAAAAAGAGGACACCCATGGGAATTCACAGAGGTATGATTTGCTCAAATCGGCCCAGAATGTATTACCCAGACACCCACGCAAAGCCCGAAATGTGGGAAAAAAAACACATTTTCCACACATTTCACTCGCCTCACCCATCTAAACACGCCACCAACAACACATGGCCTACTGTCCCGCGTTCCCACAGGTGTCCCGATGAAAATTGTACCTCACATGTGTGGGTGCCCTTACCTGGGCGACTAGGGGAAAGCCTAAAACACAAGTAAACCCATTCATTTCCGAAAAGAGGACACCCGTAGGAATCCGCAGAGGTATGATTTGTGCAAATTGGCCCAAAATTTATTACCCAGACACCCCTGCAAAGTCCAAAATGTGGGGAAAAAACGCATTTTCCGCACATTTCACTCAGCTCACCCATCGAAATACACTGCCAACAACACATGGCCTACCGTCCCACATTCCCACTGGTGTCCCGATGAAAACGGTACCTCACATGTGTGGGTGCACCTAACTGGGCGCTAAGGGGAAAGCCTAAAACACAGGTAACCCCAAGTATGTTTTGACACCTGAATTTCACACTTTCTCCAGACAAGCACAACATACAGATATGGGATCGGGTGGCCAAGCCACCAAGGAAAACAGGGAACCCCATGCATTTCCGAAAATAGGACACCCTTGGGAATCCGCAGAGGTATGATTTGTGCAAATCGGCCCAGAATGTATTACCAAGAAAGTCTGAAATTTTCCGGAAAAACCTACATTTTTCACATTGTCGGGGGTTCTGGGTAAAACATTCTGGTCCGCTTCGCGCAAGTTGGACCTCTGTGGATTCCTACTGGTGCCCTCTTTTCATAAATGCATGGGGTTCCCAGTTTCCTTGGTGGATTGGACACCCTATGTCCAAAACTGTAGGTTATCTCCCCAAACCCTTTTGTGGTTATCAGTGGGTTAGCCTTTTCCCTTTGCGGCTAGATTGGTGAAGCCACACATGTGAGGTACCATTTTCATCAGGACACCTGTGGAAATGCGGGAAGGTATGACATCTGTTGTTGGCAGCGTGTTTTGGTGGTTGAGCAGAATCAAATGTCTGGAAATTGTGTTTTTTACCCCCAAATTTGGAATTTGCCGGGGGTTCTGGGTAGTAGATTCTGGGCCGCTTTGCGCAAGTCAGACCTCTGTGCATTCCCACAGTTGTCCTCTTTTGGGAACTGCATGGTGTTCCCTATTTTCCTTGCTGGTTTCGACACCCTAGGCCCCAATCTGCAGGTTTCCCACATGAACAAATTGTGCTGTGGTGAAAGGCTTGGGGTTATCAGCGGGTTACCAATTTCCTTTTGCACCCCAGTAGGTGCACCCACACATGTGAGGTACCTTTTTTGTCGGGACACCTGTGGGAATGCGAGAAGGTATGAAATCTGTTGTTGGCGACGTGTTTCGGTGAGTGGACACATAGAAATGTCTGTGAAATTGACTGGAAATGAAGGCAATTCTCAGACATTTCGCTCTGGCCACCCACTGAAACACACCGCCAACAACACATGGCCTACCTTCCCTCGTCCCCACACGTGTCCCGATGAAAACTGTACCTCACATGTGTGGGTGCATCTAGCGGGGGCGCAAAAGGAAAAGGGTAACCCACTGGTAACCCCAAGCCTTTCGCCACTGACCATTTTGTTCATGTGGGCAACCTACAGATTTGGGCCTGGGGTATCGAAGCCAGCAAGGAAAACAGGGAACCCCAGGCATTTGCCAAAAGAGGACACCCATGGGAATCCACAGAGGTCTGCCTTGCGCAAATTGCCCCAGTTTTTATTAGCCACTATCCCCGACAAAGTGTGATATTTGGTGGGGAAAAAACACAGTGTTCACTTTGTCTGGGGTTCTGGGTAATACATTCTGGGCCGTTTCACGCAAGTAAGACCTCTGTGCATTCCCACCGGTATCCTCTTTTGGGAAATGCATGGGGTTCCCAGTTTTCCTTGCTGGCTTCGACACCCTAGGCCCAAATCTGTAGGTTGCCTACATGAACAAATTGTGCTGTGGCGAAAGGCTTGGGGTTACCAGCGGGTTACCCTGTTCCTTTTGCGCCACCAGTAGGTGCACCCACATATGTGAGGTACCTTTTTTGTCAGGACACCTGTGGGAACGCGAGAAGGCATGACATCTGTTGTTGGCGCCAATATCCCTGGTGGTTTAGTGGGCCCCAGTGCCCAAAACCCCCTCCCACCTCCCCCCTTCCCTCGATTTTTTTTTCTTTTTCACCCCTGGGGGCAGTGATCATCTGCCCCCAGGGGTCTCCAGTGCTGTGGCCCCATTCTTTGGGGCTACGGGGCGAAGGGGGCTGCTTACCTAGTAAGCAGCCCCACTCCCCCGCGTCACAAACGGATCTCTATTGATCCTGTGACATTGCTGCTTACGGATTGCGCGTCCCGCGCCCGATCCATGAGCAGAAATAGCACATAATGGGGATTGTTGGAAAGGGGAGAATCTCTCCTTTCCAACGATACCCACCTCGATCTCTGGCTTGAAATACAGCCAGCGATCGAGGCAGAGAAAGAAGGACACTCACCTTCTTTCTTCACTGCAGCAGCAGAAAATGGCTGCTGCAGTGATTTTACTTTCAGTTTCACGCCGATGTGCTTTACGCACGCCGACGTGAAACTGAAGGTAATCCAGCCCGGGGGTTTGGATTACAAAACAAGGTGCCAAAAAGGACGAGCTATCTCGTCCTTGGCACTGCACATGCAATTCCAAGGACGAGATAACTCGTCCTTGGCACTAAGAAGGTTAAAACCCTCATTTTCTGTGAGTGATGTGCAATACTATAGGCGTATCTGTAGCTGTGATATGCAGCAGTGCTTGTGGCCAGGGCCTAAAGTCTTAGATGTATGTCCATACACAGTTCAATTTAAGTCTCTACACACTTTGCACAACCATTTGACCCATAGGCAATACTACAGTTGCATCAATTTCTGTAATATGCTGCGGTGGTTGTGGCCAGGGCCTAGAGTCTTGAAAGTATGGCCTATGGCAGCCAGGTCTGTACACACTCTCCACAACCATTTTACCCATAATCAATACTACAGTTGTATCAATTTCTGTAATATGCTGCGGTGGTTGTGGCCAGGGCCTAGAGTCTTGGAAGTATGGCCTACGGCCTACGGCCATGCACCCAAGACTGTAGGCCCTGGCCACAACCACCGCAGCATATTACACCCATTTTAACTATACTCAATTTCAATGTTCGCTAACACCATGCGTGTCCTTAGAACAGTTTGAAATGGCCTGTGCGCAGCACGGACTGAAATAGTAACCCTATTAAAATCCTCATTTTCTGTAAGCACAAACATTCAGAACAAGGCGTGCATAGAGAATATATCATTAACAACTACCGCCTGAACAAATTCAGTTTTTCACCCATCTCTTACTGTGTGAACCTCTGCAAGCACTATGACACAGCAAAATAGGTTTCGAAATAGCATGTTGCCGCTGGTCGCCGCTGCGCTGTCGGCAGATCCAAGATGTCGGGTGCATCCAAACAATCTGACGCACAACACGTCTCACTGCAGCCAATCGGCAGAGATGTCGCTTGTCCGCGGTCATGACGCCAGCCCCTTAGCCAATCGGTATCTTGTCCACGGAGTGAACAGGGAAGGGTGACCGCGGAGCGGACATAGATATTACTAATTTTTTTAGACCTACTTTTTGGTCGATATAAAGAAAAGTAGTGGATGGATTGTCAGCAAATGCACAAAAGCACTCTTTCGGGACCAAGCTCCTGCTCCTACCGCAAATTTGGAGAAAATCGGTCCAGCGGTTTAGGCTGTAGACGTGCGCAAAGTTTTACCCATTCAGTCTATGGAAAAAAAGACGTTTTGGGACCCCTCTATAACTTTTCCCCCTCTTGACCAAACATCACCAAACTTTTCAGAAAAATTCAGAGTGGCCCATATACTTGCAAAGTTTAGTGGTGACTCGTCCAGGGGGAGCGGAGTTATAAGCCACTCAAAAAGTGCTCTTCCTATGGAAACAGCAACTTAACCATAACTACACGGCCACTAAAGTGGCCGAGTAATATATATATATATATCGATGATCATGATAGCTTATAAATACTACATGTATTACACCTTTTCATATTTCATGGGTACAATATTTACAGAATCAATAGAGGTTTTGTTAGCATCACATCATTCACTGGGCTAAAGTTGTACATCTGGGTGCAGAGACACATGGGAAAAGCTAGCATTAAAATGTGAGGTAGAACCAGGTTGGCGTATACATTAGTATTGGCAAGAGTCTGCAACATTCTACTTATAATCAGACTTGTGTTCATGCTTAAAGGGTAATCAATTGATTCAAATTATATTTCATTAATATGGGTGGTGCTTATTATCTTAGAAGACCTTTACTTATTGCAACACTTAATTGTTTACTTATGGACTTGTGTATTTATGGAAATCATATTGTACATAGGGATACCACACATTGCTTTTAAATATTATGCAGCAACAATAACCCTTGAGTAGTAATGGCAAGTTCGAATATACATATATTTGATACCTTCACATGTGGGTGTTCTTAGATGGGCGAGGGTCGTCCCATTCTAATATGCACAATCAATGTTTTGGACTCGTGCCTATTTCATCGTTCTTACAGATGGCTTAACAGCATGGGTAGGGCTGGGTGGCACACAGACTTAACATACATGCCTGGGACTTCAAACGGGGAACTGGGTTGGAGGTTATCCACAGCATATATCATAAGTGTGGGGGTCTGCAAGAGGACAAGACAAGTTTTATGGATGCAGTTTGTTTTTCTTAGACCCAGCTTCAGCCCAGTCATCTGCAGGTCAATGATGGACTGCAGAAGGTGTAAGATACTGTGTTTGTAATGTAGCTTGTTCGTGTCTAGTCGACCATGAGAACAGGCCTTCAGCTGAACCGCCGCGGGGAGGAGGGTGAAGGGAGTGCTTGCTCACTGTTCATTGTTGGGTGGGGGAGAGCCGCAGCCCTGAAGGCTGCTTGTGCCACTGAGGCCTAGATTGTTGTACTCAAAATGGAGTCTAGGTATATCACAAAATGGAGTTTGTGTCATGCTACAGGGTGAGCTGTGCAGTCTCATGCGGCGACCCGCAGCCATACCACATCCCGGGCCCAGGTGCATAGATGGCTGCCAGCGAGTCATAAGCCCCATGTAGGTGAGAAATGTAGGGGTAGGGGGTCCTAAAGACCTTTCCTCCCACACATTCCCCCCTTTTGTCACTTAAGTAACGAATATCGTAACTCACCCAACCTACTTTGTTCCTTTTCATCAGCTACTGCTTCATCCCAAGCCAGCGTTCCCTTTATTGGCATCCAGGCTCTACACACTCCCCAGAGACTCTGTCCTGCTCTAGCATATTCATCAGGGGTACAGGTCATGTATATACACCCCCCATCTCCTTCTAGGTCCTCCCATACCTCCTTATACCATTCTAGTGTACGGGGGTCTTTTATTCTGGTGTGGTATAATCTGTCCACTATGTATCCATCATAGTATAATGCTACCATTCTATATTTGGGCCCAGGGTCCTCACCTGTTTGTACTTGTGCTTCATGTGTCATCTGCACCACTCCTCTAGCATTGCCCATTTTCACCATCATCGTTGCACCATTTGGAATTGCGGTTGCGCAGCACCGAAGACCCAGATGGCACACACATAAAATCAGGAGCAAGAAGACAATGACAGGTACCAATAACTTAACAGTCATTCCGAGCATGGAAGGTACCCATGAATAAACGTCATCAATCCATGAACTCGGCTCCATTCCTCCTTCTTTCTTCATCCGCTCGCCCAGTTTGTGCACTGCTGTGATAACGTGTGTTCCATTGTCCGCGTCTGCAGAAGGTACAAACGTGCAGCATGTGCTCCAGATTTTTCGGCAAACACCTCTATCCATGGCCGTCAAAAGGTATTGGGCATACCTGTTCTCCATTGTCATCAGCTGCAAGGCCCTCAGCTCCACCTTGATTACGTTGAACCACTCTTTATTGTTGTTGGCCAGTTGGATCAGCTCCCAGTGCATAATCTGAAACCATTTTGCGTTGGCTCGCGCTTGGATACTCGGAATAAGGGAGGCGAAGAATGTTTCAGCAGAATTGAACAGCCGGAATTTGCGCCAAAAGTTCTGTGGATGCTTTGGATATGTAATTGGACGACCTCCTTTTTCTGGATACCGGGCTTTGCATGTTGTCCGCAGATAGGGCATACACTGGCGTCTCATCCATTGGTTGTGTGTCCTCTGGACCTTGGACTGCTTGCAGCTCCTTCCCCCCTTCGATGTGACTCTCCAGAACCATCATCAGGGTAGAGTGCAGCATTGCCAGAGAACACCTGCCCCTCTAGCACTGTGGAAGGTGCACGTATGCCTGTTTACCGCAAACCCAGTAAGTGTCCACCAGGGCAGCTGTCCCTTTCTTCATATCTTGGATGATGAGCGTTTTGTTACAGTTCTTGTTTGCACCAATGTTGGTTTTCCCTTCACTGAGGAAGCACAGTTCATATGTCCGTTCTTTTTGCAGCTTGAAGGGTTTTTCCAGGGCTGTGAGCCAAGTGAGCTTTGTGATATGTTCGGCCAATACTTTTGGGCACGTTTTCTCGACCCATTGCAATTTTTCTGCTGCCAACCCTCGTAGTGCTTCTGCTTTGCATGCCACTTGTTCCTCTTTCCATTTATTGTCTAAATACAGTGTCGCTTTAATCACTAGAAACGGTACCTTCAGGCATATCACTCCTTTAGGTCTCGAGTAGCAAGTTTTTTTGTTCTGCAGCATTTCAAAAGAAACTGTATGTGCCTGGAAGGTGTTCTTTATTCTACATAAGGTGAGATGAAGGAGACACTGGGCATCTGTAAGAGGTAGTTCTTGTGACATGAGCACCTTGGGGGTACCTGAGGCGTGGGGTGTTAGAGAGCATACGTAACATCTCTCGTTTGTGGGTTGTTTGGCAGAGGAACTCATGTCTGCATACCACTTGTTGGACTGGTGCGGGTGTCTGGAATCTTCTATTGTGTCTAGCCCCAACCCAGAGTATTCATTGTACATCCTCTTCCCAACCTCCTTCCTTCTCCTATTACTTCTGGGGTTTACTTTCTGTTTTTCTACATCATGCTGCATTAGATGTGTTCCCCCCGCTCCCCCTTTTCCCATTAATTATACAAGGCAATAAACCTATCGGCTGTTTCCCCATTTTATTCCTTTACACTTGTGTGGGATTCATAGCCTATAGATGTTTCAAATGTGGGCATTACAGCGGTGGTGGTGTCATCATATAACCAAGGTAACGTAGAGGGATTTGGATCGTTTAGTTCAGATACATACATATACATGTATTCAGAGGCATTATACGGGGCGATAGGACCTGGGGGTACCTGTTCATTGCTTGCATCATTTGGGTGCCGTGTGTCATCATGATGGGTACCATGCCTCCATATGAGCTGAAAGCCATCCCATATGAGGTAGGTCCCTTGTTTTATCATGGTCGTTCCATTTCCTCCCCCCTCGTTTATATCAATGGATATAAATGAAACTGGCCAGTATATCACTAGGACGAACATCATTGTAAAAAATATTACTGCACACACAAACAGACCACACTCATAAGAATATCTGCGCAAGTCAAAATGAGTGTTTCCATTTCTATCTATTCTAGCATTTTCTGCGGCGGGGCCCCCCTCAGTTGCCATTGTTTCTCCTACATAGTGGGACATAAAAGTGCATTAAGCATCCATAACATCCATTTATATTTACTTTAACATGTTCATTTTTTAAGCTGAGAGAGGGAAGGAGAAGAAAGAAGAGGAAGAGAGAGAGTAAAAATAAAAGAAATAACATCTCTTCGGTTCATTATCATGATTATGTACATCACAGTATTTATTTATTTAACATTTCTTGCAGTTGTCACATGGGTACTTTTAAATCTTTCCCTTTACTTATGAAGTCTGTGTTTCTCCTTAATTCATTCTCCCTTCTGTTTCCTGTGTTACACTTTCGTAAGCTTTTCACACGTCTGTCAAATGTATCCAATATCTCAGGCCCTTCACTTTCACCGCAGTTGGTGTGCAATACACCACTTCGTATGGGCCATGAAATCTTGGAGCATTCCACCGATGAACTAAACTCCTCACGTACACCATCTCCTCTGGCATTAGCTGACCTGTTGGACTATCTGCTGCAGGCGTTATAGTGTCACTGGATTCTTCGCGTGTAAATCGGGTGCTAGCTGCCTTGCTATCATACGAGCCGCTCTTGTGAGTTTTGTCAAGTATTCATTGAATTATTCCCCTAGTACTGTAGCACTTCTGTGAGCATCTGAAAGCCTGCGGAGTGGAGAATGTGCAGTATGCATGCGCCTCCCTGTTACAATTTCATGTGGGGACAAATGGTGGTCCTTGCTGGGTTAATTTCTCAGTTCAAACAAGGTCAGGGGTAAACAGTACACCCAATTTTTCTTGAGTGTAAAGCACAACTTTGACAACCTTCCTTTCAGGAGGCCGTTTATCTTCTCAACCATGCAGTTTGATTGTGGGTGATAAATAGTGCACAGTTTATATGTTATCCCTAACAGTGATGTTACTTCTCTGAATAGATCATTAACAAAATATGTGCCATTGTCGGAGCAAATTACGTCGCAAATTCCCCAGCGCAGGAACACTTCCAGCACTAAGAACTTTGCAGCACACTTCACATCGGGGTGGGCGCATGGTCCTGCTTCCACCCATCTTGAAAAAGGACAGACCACCACTATCATTTAGCGTGACCCATTGCACTTTTCTCCCATATCTGCATAATCAATATGCAGCTCTCTGAAGGGGCCTGTTGGTTTGGGCAGTGTCACTCGCAATGTTCTTAATGTCATTTCTGAATTATATATCTGACATGTTGTACACTCCATTGTTAATTTTGATAGTTGTTCCTGCAGCCCCGGTATGAACCAATTTTCCTGTATCTCTGCGGCAATGTGTTGTTTGGCATTGTGAGCTGGCAGGTGAAGCTGTTGGAAAGCTATGCCTAGTAGTTTGCGGGGCATAACTACTTTACCTGTGTTGTCCTGGCACCAAAGGAGATCCGTGGACGACTGGCTGCACCCTCTTTTCTCCCATAACTCCTTTTCCTCACCTGACACCCCTTCTTGCAGCTCTAATATTTGGGATATGGGCATTGAATTATACCCATCTGGGCAACCCTCTTCCACATGTTTCTGCACTAAGTACTCAACTGTTCTCCCTTTTGTTAAATATGACGCTTCTTTCACGGCAGTGTCCATTGGCGCGTTTCCCAAAGAGGTGACGTCACTGTTGTTTGTATGGGCTTGGCATTTCATTATGGCCACAACTGTAGGTTCTTTTAGTGCCTCTATCAACTCTTTAAATAGCTCAGTGTGTTGCACTGGGGATCCGTCTGCTCTGGGGAATCCTCTTCTCCCCCATCTGGCCAATCCCCCATGTACCGTCGTGGTCATGTATGCTGAGTCTGTATAGATTGTTACTGCACAACCCTTAGCTGTATGTAATGCTTCAATACATACTACTAGCTCTGCTGCTTGTGCTGAATAATGGGCTGTTAGTGTCTGTTGGATGAGCACTTCATATTCACCTTCCTCTAGTCTCACCGCAGCCACCCCCACATGTTTTTCTCCAGTTTCTAAGTTTTTTGATGTTGACCCATCTATGAAATATACTTCCTATCAAGGCATTTCCACTCACTGTGGGCATGTCCCCATCCTCTCCTCTGTATGTGGCATAATCGTGTGTTTGCATGTCCTCCAATGTGCATGCTTCTGTGATGAATGTTGCAGGGTTAACTGTTTTGCACATCACTATGTGTATGTTAGCGCTGGTAGAATAACTTCATAAACTGTGGCACTTTGTGTTGTCAATGTGCTCTTCGATCTTTCTAATATTGTGAATAGTGAATGTTCCACGAATAGTGTCACAGAACACCCCATCACAATTGTTGCACTCTTCTCGATCGTGAACGCTGTGGCTGTGAGAGACTGCTTGCAAGCAAAGTGTCCTTGCATCACTGCATCTAGTGTGCCACTATAGTAAGCCATGGGCATGTGCCCCAGTGATGTTTTTTGTGTTAATACTGCTGTCATGAGTTGCAATGGGAAAATAAATAAAACTTGCATTCGTGATCCGGGTTCCTGAGTACTGGTGCCATTGAAATCAGACCTTTGAGTGTCCTAAAGGCCTCATGCATTTCCGCTGTCCATTGTATTTCTATGCTTTCTCTTTGTACTTCTTTGAGTTCCTGCAGTAATGACTTTTTATACCCTGCATATTCTGATATCCAGGCACGGCAGTAGTTACACATGGCGAGAAATTTCTTTCCTTCACTGTTTTTGGTTCACTCACTGCCTTGATTGCAGCTGCCCTGTCTGGTATGATCCAAATTTTGATAGCAATTGTGCAAAATATAATACTTCTTTATGGCAATATTGTAACTTCTCCTTGTCCACTTTGTAAACTTTGTGGGCCAACAATGTCAAAAGTGTAATAGAATCCGTCCTGCAATCATCTTCATTTTTTCCACAAATCAGTATATCATCCACATATTGAATAATTGTGCTTTCTGTGACAATATTTCCTAGATCCTCATGTAAAATTATGTTGAATATGCTGGGGCTTTTACAGTATCCCTGGGGTAGTCTGCAATGTTCATATCTCTTCCCTCCCAATGTGGATGCTATCAAGTATCGAGAATCTGGATCTAGTGGCACTGAGAAGAATGCGTTTTTCAAGTCCACCACTGTGAAACAAGATGCATCTTTGGTATACTGCACAGAATTGATGCCGGATTAGGAACTAATGGGAATTCCTTATGTATGATGTCATTAAGAGGGTGAAAGTCCTGGATCATCCTCCACGCCGCACCTTTTGCTTTCTTGATGGGGTAAATACAAGTATTGCATGGCGAGTTTGAGGGCACTATTATTCCTTGCACTAATAGTGCTTAAATCATCACTTTTATCCCTTCTTCTGCTGTTCGGGACAGGGGGTACTGTTTTACTCTGGGCAGTAATGCTCCAGGTTTGAATTTTATCTTCACTGGTGTCACCTGATGCAGTAGCCCTACATCATGTGGGCCTGTTGTCCACAGGTCAATTAGCACTAGCTGCATGTCGTTGTTAAGAAAGGAGGGTGGCACTCCTACCACTGCCATTAGCTGCACTGGCACCTGCCTTGTTTGTATCATGATATCGCAGGGGATCGCCATTTCCATTATTATTTCCCCATCGCTGTCTAAGTCTGTGAAGAGATCCTCATCTGACAAATCTCGTAGTGCAATGTTGGCATTAATGCAGAGCACTGTGCACCACTGACACCTATGTATGTCCATTCCAATAACTGCTATTCTTTGCTGTAATACCTGTACTGCATGCAAATCTAGAGACATCAATGTTCCTGGGATTATTACTGGCCGTGATACAAGACGAAAAAAAAATTCTGCGGGTACCCTCCACTCTTGGTGCTTTAACTCTGGGATCATTTGTATTAGGGTTTTTAACCCCTGAATGAACATGTCTGGGTCCACCGGTATGCCGTGTACCTCTGGTGCTGTGGCTCGTGTGTGTACCACCAACATCACTCGCAATGGGCAGATCCCCAGGGTCGAGCAAACTATCCCTCTCTCTGTGAATGAAATGGTCATATTGAGCTTGCTGAGGAGGTCTCTCTCATGCTAAATCCTGCTGTATGATTTTCAAATGCATATATACATTTACTTGCCCCTCCTGACAGCGGGGGCAATAATTTCAACAAGTTGGTATTATACATCCATCTCTCCAGTAAGTTAATCGGAGATTCTTCATAGTACAGTAAGGGTGCTCGTACTGTTTCCCCCCCTACTGTCACATCCAAATCTTCTGTGTATGGAACTTTGACCACCGCCCCAGAGAACCCCTGCGTCTCCAATTTACGATTAGATAGCAGAAACCTGCCTTCTCGTAGGCATGATTTTTCATCTCCCGAATCTACCATAAAAATAAATGGTTTGTTCCCTATCTCCGCCCCCACCAATGGTTCCTCTGCTGCATCGAGGGTCATTGATAGTACTGGACACGCAAGCACTCTCTGTGTGCTGTCCTATGCTGGGTGCCGTGTTGTTCCCCCATTGTCAAAAACATTTCCTGACACCACAGCCACTCCACCAAAGGGTGCAGGTGCACCATTTGCTGTTGTGATGAAAGGGTGGCCTTGTATGTGCGCCATGTGCTCACGGCATTGTGGTTGCTGCTGAGTATTACGAGGCTGTATCCTGCGCTCGTCTGTGCATCTTTTATCTTGCTGTCCTCCTCCCCCTCCACCACCTATTGGCAGCCCATATTGGCTTCCTGGGTGGGGCGGCCATACTGCTGTTCATTTTGATAAGTATTCATGGGTCTGCTACTACACTCCCTTGAGAAATGTCCCCATCTCCCGCAATTCTAGCAATTCCCTGGACCTCTGTACCCGCTATACCCCCATACCTTGGACTACCACCTCTTTGCCCTCTGTACCCACCTCTTCCTCCAAGGATGCTCCACATTTGCCACTGTGGCCCTCCGTAATGCTCCAGCCCGTTCCACTGTTCCTGTCCATTTCCTGCCCAATTAACTGTCATTCTACCTTGTATTGCTACTGACCCCTCCTCCTCCTCTGGTTCTCTATCTGTGGGGAGTGCAGCTACAGCTGCTGTGACCTTCACCAGTTTCGTCTGTATTAATTTTGCCTCTGTGCAATCTCCTTTTCCCTTTCTTTGATCCTTTTGCAGTGGTGTACTATGATGCTTTGTATCTCAGGCCAGCCTTTGGCTTCAATTCCTGCTATTTTGTCAAGTGCTTTCTAAACTTCTTTTGGGAGCCCTCTTTTTGTTATGAAATAAAACAAATATGTTGATTGATCCCACGCCGTTCCCGTTTCCGCTCTCCACATCTCCTGCACCCGTAAAATGAAAGCAATTGCATCTTCCCCATCATTCATCGTGCACTGCATTACTGACTGTAAATATGGCGTGTCTTGGAAGGTGTCTCTTAAGCATCCAAAATTCTTGCTCTCACTGTGTTGAAAGAAGCACCATCATGTCTATCGCAATCTAATGTTATTCCTGGGAATCCGGCCTTCACCCAAACTCGATCAGCTTGATCACCACTCTGGATACTAGCAAACTTTTAACATCACCCACCGCCAAGGGAAATCCTGCTGTATGATTTTCAAATGCATATATCCATTTACTTGCCCCTCCTGACAGCGGGGGCAATAATTTCAACAAGTTGGCATTATCCATCCATGCCCAGGGTATATAAGTTGGCCTCCCTCCTCCTCTGTGTATTAAGGGCAGCTGTAACCTTCCTTGTGTTCCCTTCGCGGTACTCACCTTTGACCCTTTCTTTCCCAGTACTGCCATTCTTCCCACACTGCTTCCTAGTCTTCCATTCCATTCTTCCTCCATTGCCCTTCCCAGAGGCATTTCATCTAACCTCACTGGTGCCCCTCCCGCTGCAAATCCTATACTTCATCCTTCTAGCTCGTCTTCTTCTATGTCACACCATAACACTTCCACCCCCCCTGGGGTCTTACCTTCTTCCAATGTGTCTCCCACAGGCGTGTGTTGCTCTAACTCTATTATTCGGGTTGGTTCATCCTGTCTTCGGAATAGTATCTCCCCTTTTTACACCCTTCTTCTATAGACCTGTCGGGTGTCTGCATCCTCTGTGTTTGCTCAATCCTAGAACTCCCTGATCCGCTTTGTTCACATATATCTCTTATTATAGACAGTTTGTTTCGGGCCATTGATAGTCTGGAGTCTAGATCTTCTGTGAATTTTTTGATGTCTGTTGCCAGGGTACTCACCTGTCCACTTGTTCTTGTGCTTTCATATGGTGGGGGTGCGGTGGGTCACGGTGCAATTGGGGGGGCGGGTTTTGATACATACACTGGATCACTGTACCCTTCAGCGGGCACTGGTTTATTCAACAGGGGATATATTCATGCTACTTATACTGACCCTTCCTTCCCTCTGCCCTCTTTTTCATTCACTTTTGTTGCCAGGGGAGATGCAATCTGTTCCTTTGTTTGTTCCTTTCTTTTAATTGGAGGCACGTCTTCAAACGACCTCCACAAGTTTAATATCTCTCTTCTATTCTGAAATTGTTTTCCCTTATATTTCACAAATAAGCATGTGGCACCATATCTAGCACACTTTTATCAAAGGATCCTCCTTGGGGCCATACCTGTGGTAGCCCTTCCCCTTTTAGTTCCGTGACCCATTGGTCATGGTATTTTGTTATACGTTCTGCATAACATGGTACATTTTGGCAAATATGGGCCAGAGGTGTTTCTGTCCCCATGTTACTCTTCCATTCCTACCCCCCTTTTAGTACCCTCTTTTTCTTGGTGGGCATTATGTACACGCTGTTGGTAATGGCGATATTCTAGGCTAATATACCACTTTTGCATACCCTGCGTACCAAATTTTGGAGGGTCACACTTACAATGACCAATTTTCATTGAAACATTACACAGTCATTTCATCAATTCTCCAAAACATTGTGATCACAAAATAAACATAACATGTTCAATATATGTTATTGGTTTGACGAACATTTTACAGACAACATGTAACATATACCTCCCTTTCTTTTTCTACACTATTCTTCATCCAATGATTTCCTTTTGCTTCAACCCATTGCACTCTTTAACCCTTAAATTGTCGGATTGTCTCCCCATAAAGTTTTTTAGAAAAGATAGATAGAAAGCATTTCTATATCGTACTCCGAGTCTTCTCCTTATAAGAGACCCTTACTAATATTTTCTCTGTTTCACTTATTCCCAGTACTAGTCAAGATAGCCCTATGCAGCGCCGCCTTCCACCCCCTTTCAGAGCTAGGTTCCCGTATTCCCTTTTCACCTTGTAACTTCCTTAACTCATCCTAATGGCCATATGCAAAAAGAAAGAAAAGAAAAGAATGAATAAAAGTACCACTACTTTTATCTTCAAGAACCCCCTTTTAATTTAACTCAACCTCATATACTACATATACTACTATCTATATACAACTCCTTTTAATATCGCTCACACTCGATACTCACGTGTCCGTCTTTGTTCGAGACCCTCTGGACCCGGTCTGTCCAGGCGGCACCTGCCCCATGCTCAAGGGCCACCCCCGGCTCCGGCGAGTGGTACTATGGGTTTTGTGAAGTGGGATCCGTACCCTCTCGGCCTACTGCGTGCGCACGTCTAAGAATACCGGTTGCCGTAGGCGGGCAGCCCTCTTGAGGTGTACTGTGCATCTCCGCTGTGGCCGGGGATGTCTCGTGCCAAAAGGAACGAAAAGACAAATCACGTCTAAGGGGTAACCCCTTGAATGTAGGCATCCCCCAAAAAGGCATCTAAAACTCCACAATGAGAGTCAATAATTGACACACCCCAGCAGGGAATGAGGCCAAGACCAAGTGCTGGTGAAGTTATTAAAAGTTTTATCTAAATCAATACAGAGCAAGCAGGAACTCTGCAAACTCTGAGAGCGCTCTACCAGACAATTGCAAACTTTCAAATTTTCTTACAAATCCACATCATCTATGACGTGGGAGCTAGGGATTACATGAATCGATGAGGTTGAGCAAAAGCGAATGACCAGTATAGGATATTTAGGTTCGGCGCTCCTGATTGGTGAGACTCTGCATGGTTTCATAACAATGCTTCTGGCATCGCGTGGAGTACAAGTTGATACATGTTGGCTGTACTAACATTTGCCCTTGTGGCCACACATACCCACTCAACAAACATAGTTTATGCTGTCCTGTAAAAACTATGGGTTGTTGATCTAACATGACACAAAAAATAGCACATAACTCTAAGTGCTCTCAAGTCACCATTATAAAGACATTATTCTTAAAGGCAGTATTATGAGTCCAGGTGCCTTATCAGGGGGCACATGTCAGGATACCTTTATCATTCTGCTGTGTTAGATTTAGTAGGAGACCTCATTATAGTATGTTAGTACAAGAGAGAATAAACTTCCACCATGACCAGTTAACATTGGGGTGAACTAGAATACCATTGTGTCAGGGGGGCACATAGCTTGTGCATCAAAAGGCAGTGGGATGTGGGGCCTTGCTGTCCATATTTCTTTTAACCAGCGCATGGAGGTTAACAGTGGTTTTATGGTGGCATTGTGTGTCAGGGGGCATGAGTGGGGGCAAATACCTTGTGTGGGTTCAGCAGGAAAGCAAGGAGGTGTACCTGTGTTATTCTAACAACACACATTGCTTTCAAATATTATGCAGCACCAATAACCCTTGAGTGGCAAGTTCGAATATACATATATTTGATACCTTTACATTTGGGTGTTCTGAGATGGGCGAGGGTCGTCCCATTCTAATATGCACAATCAACCTTTTGGACTCGTGGCTATTTCATCATTCTTACAGATGGCTTAGCAGCATGGGTAGGGCTGGGTGGCACACGGACTTAACATACATGTCTGGGACTTCAAACGGGGAACTGGGTTGGAGGTCACCACAGCATATATCATAAGTGTGGGGGTCTGCGAGAGGACAAGACAAGTTTTATGGATGCAGTTTGTTTTTCTTAGACCCAGCTTCAGCCCGGTCATCTGCAGGTCAATGATGGACTGCGGAAGGTGAAAGATACAGTGTTTGTAATGTAGCTTGTTCACGCCTAGTCTCTCGTGAGAACAGGCCTTCAGCTGGGCCGCCACGGGGAGGAGGGTGATGGGAGCGCTGGCTCACTGTTTGCAGTTGGGTGGGGGAGAGCCGCAGCCCTGCAGGCCGATTGTGCCACTGAGGCCTAGATTGTTGTACTCAAAATGCAGTCTAGGTGTACCACAAAATGGAGTCTGTATCATGCTACAGGGTGAGCCGTGCAGTCTCATGCGTCGGCCCGCAGCCATCCCACATCCCGGGCCCAGGTGCATATATGGCAGCCGGCGAGTCATAAGCCCCACGTAGGTGAGAAATGTAGGAGGGGGCTTTCCTCTCACACAGTTGTCTGGGTCAGGAGGGGGATGAAAACATGTTTCTGGTGGACCAATCGGATGCCCTATTCTAACCCTCTGATGTTCAATTTCACCATTCCATTTGTCTGTCAGTGTGTGTACATGTTTCAAAAGGGGAGTGTCCTCATCTGTTATAAGTGTAAATGAAATCATAGGCATTCCCTTGGCCACTTTCTTTCTGAAGCAACCAATAACCAGCTGATAGGCAAAGGATTAGCAACAGAACAGGGACAGGGTTCAGCACTTTGAATAAATTACTCATCCACAATGCTACCCATGAAAATATAGACATAAACCAATCATACTCTGTGGCCCCCCTTCTTTCTTCATCATAATGCACAAAGTGTGTAGTGAGTGAGTGGGTTAAGGTGCTGTTATCTGCATCATTGGAAGGTATGTAAGTGCAACAGGAACTAACTATCTTTGTGCAAATGCAACCCTCCATGGTACTGAGTAAGTTGAGTATATACCTATTCTGGAGAGTGGCCAACCTAATGGCTATCAATTCCTCTCTAACAGCATTCAGTCCATGTTCTGTTTCACTTGAAAGTTGAAGCGTTTCCCATTGAGTTATTTGGAGCCATTTCACATTCGCTGCTGCCTGTGCCCCGCGAGCAAGAAGAGAGGAAATGAATGTCTCAGCTTTACTAAACAGCCTAAACTCCTTGGACATATCATTCAGTCTGTTACTAGAGTGCTGGGAGAAATACTTACTGTGCTGATGACGTTGCAAGCCCAAAGAGCATCAGACACATTTATTCATGACATGCACTGGTTGTACTTGGGGTGCTTATGGATTGTGGTGAGATTCACATCTGGGACAGTGAGCATGGGAGACTGCAGGGTTGCCAGGGAACACACACCCTTCCAGAGTGGCAGCAATTGGGTGTAGTATGAAAGTGAGCAGTCCCCAAAATACAATCCAAACTCCCCAATGAGAGTCAGTAAAGGACACACCCCAATAGGGAATGAGACCGAGAACAAGTGCGGGTGACTTTAAGAAGCAAAGTTTATCTAGATAAAATAGGGCATGCAGAGAACTCTGCTTACTCCGAGAGCGCTCTGCCAAATAATACACTGTCAGTGCATTAAAAAGGGTTACAGCATCATCAGTGAGGAAAATATATATCGTACAAAAGGTACACTCTCATGTGAGGAGCCGTAGATCCAGTATAGCTTCATAGAAGCCGGCTCCAGACGATTGGATAGTTGCTTTGCGGGAAGGACAGACATCACGTGTATCAGCTGGGCTGGTCAGTGCGAGGTAAAGGTCATGTGGTTCTGGATGACGTGATTAATACTAGCTCTCTAATCGAAACACCACTTCAAAGTATACAATAAAAAGACAATCATTTGTATTCTAACAGGTTGCGAGAAAACCATATATCTTACTGACCGGTTGCTTTTATATACATTGTCCTGAATCACTGGTCAGGTGAAAGGTATGGGGGGTCATCTCTGTCAGGGGGCATGGGGGTGAGCGCTCTGTGCGGGCTGAGTGGAGGGATGAGAGGAGACATTTGTTGTGCTGGGACATCCGTGAGAAATGGGCCTGCAGCAGCATAGTCACAGGGAGAGGAAAAGGTGGGGGCCGTTTGCACTCCATGCACAGCGCTGCCGGGGAGGGAGAGAAGGCCCTGGGGCAGGTAAAGTGCGGCCTAGTTCAAAAAAGCGGAGTTTAAAACACACAATAAAAAGGAGTACAAACAAGTTCTCGTGGCCTCTTCTGCAGGGCATAGGGGAGGAGGTTTGGTTGTACCTTGGACCAGATCTTCATATGTGAAGTATATGGGTGTAACAATGTCCGCTCTGCTGCAGGATGACTCTATTTACATTGGCTCCATGGGCCACACATTTTGCACCACGACACATGAGTCTTTTTAACATTTACCATCTTCACATGTGCATATATTACATAAAGACAATGGATTTACATCATGAAACAGAGATATGTGGGCCCAGATATCTTATCTAATATAATCAATTAGCTAATACATACATCAAACATCCCTTTGGATCTCATAAATCAGCTTTAACACACGTGAGTACAAGAGTAAAATATATGGTTACAGGTGGGATTAGGGTCAGGGGTGAATCTTAGTGGCATGCAGTCATGGGCAGGCATCTGTTACATCCAAGAGTAGGTGAGGGTAGAGGCTGGGTGAGTAGTATATCCTTTGAGTTGGGTCTGTGGGTGCGGAGCAGGTTTGTGGAGATGAATGGGTTTTTTCTAAGACCAGGCCTTGGTCCGGTCATTTTCAGTGATGCTGGCAGGAACGCGCAAGATACAATGTTTTATTTGGAGCCTTTCTCGCCCAGCTTTTTGTGGGAACAGGACAGTTGCAGAGACACCGGAGGGGAGGAGGTGGGGTGAGTAACAGGCTGACTGTGCACAGCCCCAGGGAAGAGGTGCAGGCCTGCAGGCTAGCACTTCTGTGAGACCTGTTGGGGCTTTTTTACAAAATGGAGTCGATGTTTGTACAAAATGGAGTCAGTAATCAGACTGCTTATAGCAGTCGCACCTGTATGTCTCGTCCCGAGGCTGCCCGGCACCTATGGCCAGGGGTGCATTGCAAGCTGGGGGGATGAGCATAGTGTGCGTGTGGGGACAGGAATGGAGGGTAGGGGAAGCAGAAGACTTTTCCTTCCACACATTGCCCCCTTTTGTTACTTAAGTAACAAATATTGTAGTTATCTCCTAACATCTGGAGTTCTTTTTCTTCTGCTATTTCCTCATCCCATGCAGGTGTTCCCTTTCGTGGCATCCATGCCCTGCATACTGCCCTCAGGCTTCCCCCCGCCCTAGCATATTCATCAGGAGTGCAGGTCATGTACATGCAGCCCCCATCTCCTTTCAGGTCCACCCAAACTTTGTTGTACCATTCTAATTCCCGGGGCTCCTTGATTGTTGTATGATAAAACCTGTCCACAATATACCCTGGGCCTCATTACGACCCTGGCGGAAATCGAAAAACGATGGCGGAAATGCAATACCGCCATCGAATAGCGCTCGGTGCGATCATGACCCGTCACCGCAAAGTACGATGCCATTAGCGACACCGTAGTGAACGCCAACGCTAACTGCACCAAGTACGCGCGCGCGCGCCATGCCAAACCGTAATTACCACCATGGCGCAACGGTACGCGAATTCCGACCCTAGCGGACATGCACCTAACGCCATCAAGCACGGCGGAAAGTACCATTCCGCCATGGTCAGAAGTACGGCATTGCGAACCAACCGTAAACGGCCCTACTGAGTGCTTGTACACCGCTCCCTGGCCACATTGTACAACCCCCCGTAGGTGCAATGAAGTCACACAATGCAACCAGTGAAATGTACTAGTCATCCATGCCTGCCAACGAACAAATGAATCTCAAGAGGGCCCAATGGGAGCTGCAGGGCACAGATGGCACGAATACAGAAGCTATACAAATGGACATGACCTCAGTCTCCCACCAAGAAACGCACGCAAACACAGGCACCTGTGACCAGCAATATTCCGATAATCACATCATTCCACCAATCCAACTGGCTGACCGGCATCTGTTACACAAAAGCTAATCCCCCGCCCCTGAGCATGGCATCATCAAAACAGTCATAATGGCAGCCCTTATCCCTCACCTCACTGGGCTCCGTAGGCAAACGCGCCCAGCACAGTACCACGCAACTATACTCCGAAGCTGGAACCCAATGCAGATCTCCTCACAATACATCGCTCCCCAAATAGGAATATGCCACATCACTCGCAAAGAAGAACGCTACACGGTTCATATCAGAATAGAAATTTAATGCACAACAAATTCACCAAGCCCATACAGCCATTAGGCCATGAACTCTAAAATATATTTCATTATTGTGGTCTGCATCCGCAATAAATGACCAGCTACTTCTTGTGTGACGCCCTGTTCCTTCATGGTACACAGGGGCTACATTCCCGTACGAAAAGGCAACATGGAAGCGCCTAGAACCGCAGGGCCGTCCCAATAGGGAGGCACTAGTCCAGCTGAAAGGCCGAAATGTTGCTCCTAGCCACTAGTACTGCGTAAGGGCATGTGGCCCATTGGCGATCGTCCCATAAAATCGTAATGCTGCTCCACTGATTAACACGAAGCAGCAGGTGTCGGGAGTAAAATCCATCTGCAGGAGTGGCATACAGATGGCAGTGGCAAAAGGGGAGGAGATACCTGTCAACCAAATGAAATGAAAAAGAATAGTATGGCCATCAGAACTACATTTGAATTACTCACTTCAATGATCACACCAAATCCACAGCCATATGCATGCTAGCCCACTCCAAAGGATCATCACCACCCAAAAACCACTTGCGAATCATAACTATCTATATCGAGGTGAAAACACTATCACAAACGAGTGTACCTGTGCATGCGTCTGTTAAAACAGAATCCATCAGATGGGATTGGTAACGTGCATAGACACAAGTGTCTGAAGGCGCGTCGAGACAGGGAGGGCTCAACAAGGCCAGATAGACGATGGCCCCACTATGGCAGCCCTGCATCACATAGCGCAGGGGAGGCGGATAGATTCCAAGAAGCCCTGCACATGGCAAACTCTGTATCAAATCATCTGTCCATGCATCCATACATCATTCCCTCATCCCGTAATGAAAACGCCTGTTTCCATACTCACATAACATGTGAAATTTCCATTGAGTCTGTGCGTTATGCAGCCTGCAAAATCCACTGTGCCCCAGCCCGTTATTCCAGTGTTGTGAAGTAACATGTATTTGGGAACGTCCGGCCTCATCGCCCACGTCGCTATTGCGCATCCCATACTATTCATATCAATCATTGCATCCTCGCCATGGCCCCTGTCCCAAGGACATTGAACAATAGAACGTTATATTTGCAGTCAGACCTGTGGGCATCTCCTCGCCGCTAGCTGAAAACCGAAAGCGCCGCCCTTCGAATTCCTCATTTGCAACATCACGTCGAAAAGGCATCTGTGGCCGCTTGAAACCACAAATTAATCCATCTAGTGCGGCTGTGTGTGAAAATGGCAACTGCCTTCACTCACAAATGGAACGCCCCGCCCGTCGGTGAAGCTCGGTACAGTGTTGCATGAGGGTCCACCGTTACTCGAGTACTACGTTCCACTGACCCTTCACAAGTCTGTTCGCGACTGCAAAGATTGTATGTGAAACAATGGGACCATAGCCGAATGAACATATCAACCAATGTTACACTGCCATCGGGTACAAATACATGATTGCAATAGCAAGATGCCATTCGTCGAATTGCAGCGTTGTGTGCGGGACGTGCTCGCCCAAAGGGGAGTGCAGCTTGCACAGGTGGAATGAATCACCACAGGTGGAGGCCATACAGCCTGAAAACACATAAATTACACACCCAGTCTCCTCCCACAACCACACCCACTCCGAAATGCTACCGGCAGGACTAGCCATGTTGGCCCTGGGGGACCTGATAGCACTGCAAGTACTCCAACTTCAAGAAGAAGACGAACACCAACTACAACCGGCCGCACGGCGGAGACGCAAGAGGAGGAGGAGGCCAAGGCAGGGCCAGCAAGGGCCGCCAGCACAGCCACTACCACCACGCAGGCAGCCCGCAATCCCACGCCTCCGAGCACATCCGTTCAACCTCACTGATGAGCAGATCCACACCCTCTACCGTTTGGACCGGGACACCATAACCGCCATTGTGGACATGACACAGGCTGACCTTGTCAGCATGATAGATAGCCCAACCGCCATCCCACCCCTACTGAAGGTGGTGTCTGTACTACACTTCCTGGCCACAGGCACCTACCAGCACACAGTCGGACAGTTGCATGGCATATCACAGCCACTGTTCTCACGGACACTATTGCAAGTGCTCGATGCCCTCCTGAAGCACGCAGACGACTACATCTCTCTACCACGCTCAGAGCAGGAAATTACCAACACAAAAGTGGGATTCCATGCACTTGCCGGCATACCGGGTTGCATTGGTGCCATCGACTGCACCCATGTGGAATTGGTCGTCCCACATGCCATGGAGGCCCAGTACCGCAACCGAAAACAATTTCATTCCCTGAATGTACAAATGGTGTGTGACTCCAACAGCATCATTACACATTGTTGTGCCAGATTCCCTGGATCAACCCATGATTCTATGGTCTTGAGGAACTCTACTATACCACGCTACATGGAGCGACACGCAGGGAACAGATCCTGGCTACTCGGTGAGTCTCATTTCATGCATGATGATGTGGGGTATGTGATGCGGCAATGACCTGGCAGGAAGGGGGGGGGGGTGCGTACGTAGCAATGGCATTCCTCAATATTCCTTTCTTGTCCACATACAGGTGATGCCGGGTATCCACTGAAGAGATGGCTCCTCACAATAGTCCGGAACCCACGGGACCAGCATGAGGAGGACTACAACCATGCCCACTCACGTACCCGTGTAGTCATAGAACAGGCATTCGGCCTACTGAAGACTCGTTTCCGCTGCCTCAGCAGGTCTGGCGGGGCACTCCTGTACCGCCATGTGAAGGTTGCAAAGATGGTCATGGCATGTGTCATGCTCCACAACATGTGCGTACGTAGAAATGTGCCCATGCCCCCTGACGCAGAACTGCAAGCACCTGATGATGGTCATGATGAGGGTGGGGATGTGGCAGCACCTCAAGGAGTCCGCGAGGCACAGGAGGGCCGTGACATTCGTCAGCATCTCATAGATGCATGCTTCTAGCACTCACGCCTGGTGGCTGATACATGGACACGGGACTCGTGGCACTGTGTGTGTCTGGAACATGCACAATATGGACTGTACGCCTATAATGGCCTCGTACACAAAGATCAATGTCCACACATCTCATTGCATGATCGTGCATTGTTTATGGCATATGTGATATCATGTTAAACACCCTATCGACCCGCCACCCAAGTGAGCCCAACACACCCCCTCCACCCTCCTACCTCCCCCCCGAACACCAGTGTCCAAAGATGCTCATTGTCAGTGGGCTGTCGCTATTGCAAGCCCCCTCTGCGGGTATCAGGGGCACCCCTGCCTGTGGAGCGCAGGTTCCTCCCAGATCTACGTTGGGGGCTGCCCTGGACGGAACTTGCAACGGATGATGTCTCTGCCTGCTCACGTCCATGCATGTCCCTAAGGGTTTGTGAGAGCTCAGTGAGCACACGGCGCACTGCGGCAAGTTCGGCACATACGTCTTTGGACGTCGCATGCAGTTCCCCCCTCAGGCTCTCGGTGCTTCTCTCCATTTGTACTCTCAGGCTCTCGGTGCTACTCTCCATTTGTACTCTCAGGCTCTCGGTGCTACTCTCCATTTGTACTCTCAGGCTCTCTGTGCTACTCTCCATTTGTGCCCTTAGTGTCTCTGTACTTCTCTCCATTTCTGCCCTAAGTGTCTCAGTTGATGTTTCTATGTCTGCCTTAGTGCCCCCACATTCATCGGCATGGTCCTTGAGGAGCGTGGCCAGTTGCTGCTGTTGCACGATTAACTGGTCGAGGGACTGTTGCCTCTGCTGGGCCATGGCCATTTGCGGTGGTGTCACAGAGGGGCTGATCACCTCATGTTGCCTTGCCACAGGGCTTGTGGGGGATGGCCAGTCGTCGTCTTGTGGGTGCCCCTGCGTGGTATCCTCATGGTGTACGGGATGGAACAGACAGGGGGATTGTGACAGGTCATGGATGGATCTGACTTCGACATCCCCGTTTTCTGTGTCGGAGCATGCTGCCATTAATGCAGTATCACCTATGGTGCTGCTGCCACCAGAAGCAGTGCCTACTGTGGCATCCATTGGGGGGACCTGTGGTGGTGGTGTTGTGGGCATGCTGGCTGCTGGGGTGCCTGTTGGAGTTCCCTCCTGTGTGCTGTCACTTGATTTGTGCTGCTGCCGTGTCTTGATGCGTGCAGCTGAGGTGGAGGGTCTTTGGCCGTTGGTCTTGGCCCTCTTTGCAGGTGTGCTGGTAGGGGTGTCCTGGAGCTCGTCGTATGGCTGCCGGCGAGTCATAAGCCCCACGTAGGTGAGAAATGTAGGAGGGGGCTTTCCTCTCACACAGTTGTCTGGGTCAGGAGGGGGATGAAAACATGTTTCTGGTGGACCAATCGGATGCCCTATTCTAACCCTCTGATGTTCAATTTCACCATTCCATTTGTCTGTCAGTGTGTGTACATGTTTCAAAAGGGGAGTGTCCTCATCTGTTATAAGTGTAAATGAAATCATAGGCATTCCCTTGGCCACTTTCTTTCTGAAGCAACCAATAACCAGCTGATAGGCAAAGGATTAGCAACAGAACAGGGACAGGGGTCAGCACTTTGAATAAATTACTCATTCACAATGCTACCCATGAAAATATAGACATAAACCAATCATACTCTGTGGCCCCCCTTCTTTCTTCATCATAATGCACAACCTGTGCAGTGAGTGAGTGGGTTAAGGTGCTGTTATCTGCATCATTGGAAGGTATGTAAGTGCAACAGGAACTAACTATCTTTGTGCAAATGCAACCCTCCATGGTACTGAGTAAGTTGAGTATATACCTATTCTGGAGAGTGGCCAACCTAATGGCTATCAATTCCTCTCTAACAGCATTCAGTCCATGTTCTGTTTCACTTGAAAGTTGAAGCGTTTCCCATTGAGTTATTTGGAACCATTTCGCATTCGCTGCTGCCTGTGCCCCGCGAGCAAGAAGAGAGGAAATGAATGTCTCAGCTTTACTAAACAGCCTAAACTCCTTGGACATATCATTCAGTCTGTTACTAGAGTGCTGGGAGAAATACTTACTGTGCTGATGACGTTGCAAGCCCAAAGAGCATCAGACACATTTATTCATGACATGCACTGGTTGTACTTGGGGTGCTTATGGATTGTGGTGAGATTCACATCTGGGACAGTGAGCATGGGAGACTGCAGGGTTGCCAGGGAACACACACCCTTCCAGAGTGGCAGCAATTGGGTGTAGTATGAAAGTGAGCAGTCCCCAAAATACAATCCAAACTCCCCAATGAGAGTCAGTAAAGGACACACCCCAATAGGGAATGAGACCGAGAACAAGTGCGGGTGACTTTAAGAAGCAAAGTTTATCTAGATAAAATAGGGCATGCAGAGAACTCTGCTTACTCCGAGAGCGCTCTGCCAAATAATACACTGTCAGTGCATTAAAAAGGGTTACAGCATCATCAGTGAGGAAAATATATATCGTACAAAAGGTACACTCTCATATGAGGAGCCGTAGATCCAGTATAGCTTCATAGAAGCCGGCTCCAGACGATTGGATAGTTGCTTTGCGGGAAGGACAGACATCACGTGTATCAGCTGGGCTGGTCAGTGCGAGGTAAAGGTCATGTGGTTCTGGATGACGTGATTAATACTAGCTCTCTAATCGAAACACCACTTCAAAGTATACAATAAAAAAGACAATCATTTGTATTCTAACAGGTTGCGAGAAAACCATATATCTTACTGACCGGTTGCTTTTATATACATTGTCCTGAATCACTGGTCAGGTGAAAGGTATGGGGGGTCATCTCTGTCAGGGGGCATGGGGGTGAGCGCTCTGTGCGGGCTGAGTGGAGGGATGAGAGGAGACATTTGTTGTGCTGGGACATCCGTGAGAAATGGGCCTGCAGCAGCATAGTCACAGGGAGAGGAAAAGGTGGGGGCTGTATGCACTCCATGCACAGCGCTGCCGGGGAGGGAGAGAAGGCCCTGGGGCAGGTAAAGTGCGGCCTAGTTCAAAAAAGCGGAGTTTAAAACACACAATAAAAAGGAGTACAAACAAGTTCTCGTGGCCTCTTCTGCAGGGCATAGGGGAGGAGGTTTGGTTGTACCTTGGACCAGATCTTCATATGTGAAGTATATGGGTGTAACAATGTCCGCTCTGCTGCAGGATGACTCTATTTACATTGGCTCCATGGGCCACACATTTTGCACCACGACACATGAGTCTTTTTAACATTTACCATCTTCACATGTGCATATATTACATAAAGACAATGGATTTACATAATGAAACAGAGATATGTGGGCCCAGATATCTTATCTAATATAATCAATTAGCTAATACATACATCAAACATCCCTTTGGATCTCATAAATCAGCTTTAACACACGTGAGTACAAGAGGAAAATATATGGTTACAGGTGGGATTAGGGTCAGGGGTGAATTTTAGTGGCATGCAGTCATGGGCAGGCATCTGTTACATCCAAGAGTAGGTGAGGGTAGAGGCTGGGTGAGTAGTATATCCTTTGAGTTGGGTCTGTGGGTGCGGAGCAGGTTTGTGGAGATGAATGGGTTTTTTCTAAGACCAGGCCTTGGTCCGGTCATTTTCAGTGATGCTGGCAGGAACGCGCAAGATACAATGTTTTATTTGGAGCCTTTCTCGCCCAGCTTTTTGTGGGAACAGGACAGTTGCAGAGACACCGGAGGGGAGGAGGTGGGGTGAGTAACAGGCTGACTGTGCACAGCCCCAGGGAAGAGGTGCAGGCCTGCAGGCTAGCACTTCTGTGAGACCTGTTGGGGCTTTTTTACAAAATGGAGTCGATGTTTGTACAAAATGGAGTCAGTAATCAGACTGCTTATAGCAGTCGCACCTGTATGTCTCGTCCCGAGGCTGCCCGGCACCTATGGCCAGGGGTGCATTGCAAGCTGGGGGGATGAGCATAGTGTGCGTGTGGGGACAGGAATGGAGGGTAGGGGAAGCAGAAGACTTTTCCTTCCACACATTGCCCCCTTTTGTTACTTAAGTAACAAATATTGTAGTTATCTCCTAACATCTGGAGTTCTTTTTCTTCTGCTATTTCCTCATCCCATGCAGGTGTTCCCTTTCGTGGCATCCATGCCATGCATACTGCCCTCAGGCTTCCCCTCGCCCTAGCATATTCATCAGGAGTGCAGGTCATGTACATGCAGCCCCCGTCTCCTTTCAGGTCCACCCAAACTTTGTTGTACCATTCTAATTCCCGGGGCTCCTTGATAGTTGTATGATAAAACCTGTCCACAATATACCCTGGGCCTCATTACGACCCTGGCGGAAATCGAAAAACGATGGCGGAAATGCAATACCGCCATCGAATAGCGCTCGGTGCGATCATGACCCGTCACCGCAAAGTACGATGCCATTAGCGACACCGTAGTGAACGCCAACGCTAACTGCACCAAGTACGCGCGCGCGCGCCATGCCAAACCGTAATTACCACCATGGCGCAACGGTACGCGAATTCCGACCCTAGCGGACATGCACCTAACGCCATCAAGCACGGCGGAAAGTACCATTCCGCCATGGTGAGAAGTACGGCATCGCGAACCAACCGTAAACGGCCCTACTGAGTGCTTGTACACCGCTCCCTGGCCACATTGTACAACCCCCCGTAGGTGCAATGAAGTCACACAATGCAACCAGTGAAATGTACTAGTCATCCATGCCTGCCAACGAACAAATGAATCTCAAGAGGGCCCAATGGGAGCTGCAGGGCACAGATGGCACGAATACAGAAGCTATACAAATGGACATGACCTCAGTCTCCCACCAAGAAACGCACGCAAACACAGGCACCTGTGACCAGCAATATTCCGATAATCACATCATTCCACCAATCCAACTGGCTGACCGGCATCTGTTACACAAAAGCTAATCCCCCGCCCCTGAGCATGACATCATCAAAACAGTCATAATGGCAGCCCTTATCCCTGACCTCACTGGGCTCCATAGGCAAACGCGCCCAGCACAGTACCACGCAACTATACTCCGAAGCTGGAACCCAATGCAGATCTCCTCACAATACATCGCTCCCCAAATAGGAATATGCCACATCACTCGCAAAGAAGAACGCTACACGGTTCATATCAGAATAGAAATTTAATGCACAAGAAATTCACCAAGCCCATACAGCCATTAGGCCATGAACTCCAAAATATATTTCATTATTGTGGGCTGCATCCGCAATAAATGACCAGCTACTTCTTGTGTGACGCCCTGTTCCTTCATGGTACACAGGGGCTACATTCCCGTACGAAAAGGCAACATGGAAGCGCCTAGAACCGCAGGGCCGTCCCAATAGGGAGGCACTAGTCCAGCTGAAAGGCCGAAATGTTGCTCCTAGCCACTAGTACTGCGTAAGGGCATGTGGCCCATTGGCGATCGTCCCATAAGATCGTAATGCTGCTCCACTGATTAACACGAAGCAGCAGGTGTCGGGAGTAAAATCCATCTGCAGGAGTGGCATACAGATGGCAGTGGCAAAAGGGGAGGAGATACCTGTCAACCAAATGAAATGAAAAAGAATAGTATGGCCATCAGAACTACATTTGAATTACTCACTTCAATGATCACACCAAATCCACAGCCATATGCATGCTAGCCCACTCCAAAGGATCATCACCACCCAAAAACCACTTGCGAATCATAACTATCTATATCGAGGTGAAAACACTATCACAAACGAGTGTACCTGTGCATGCGTCTGTTAAAACAGAATCCATCAGATGGGATTGGTAACGTGCATAGACACAAGTGTCTGAAGGCGCG
Organism: Ambystoma mexicanum; assembly: GCF_040938575.1. Classification (NCBI taxonomy): domain Eukaryota; kingdom Metazoa; phylum Chordata; class Amphibia; order Caudata; family Ambystomatidae; genus Ambystoma; species Ambystoma mexicanum. The sequence goes on along the minus strand of NC_090925.1, from coordinate 462,039,887 downwards.
TCGAGACACGGAGGGCTCAACAAGGCCAGATAGACGATGGCCCCACTATGGCAGCCCTGCATCACATAGCGCAGAGGAGGCGGATAGATTCCAAGAAGCCCTGTACATGGCAAACTCTGTATCAAATCATCTGTCCATGCATCCATACATCATTCCCTCATCCCGTAATGAAAACGCCTGTTTCCATACTCACATAACATGTGAAATTTCCATTGAGTCTGTGCGTTATGCAGCCTGCAAAATCCACTGTGCCCCAGCCCGTTATTCCAGTGTTGTGAAGTAACATGTATTTGGGAACGTCCGGCCTCATCGCCCATGTCGCTATTGCGCATCCCATACTATTCATATCAATCATTGCATCCTCGCCATGGCCCCTGTCCCAAGGACATTGAACAATAGAACGTTATATTTGCAGTCAGACCTGTGGGCATCTCCTCGCCGCTAGCTGAAAACCGAAAGCGCCGCCCTTCGAATTCCTCATTTGCAACATCACGTCGAAAAGGCATCTGTGGCCGCTTGAAACCACAAATTAATCCATCTAGTGCGGCTGTGTGTGAAAATGGCAACTGCCTTCACTCACAAATGGAACGCCCCGCCCGTCGGTGAAGCTCGGTACAGTGTTGCATGAGGGTCCAACGTTACTCGAGTACTACGTTCCACTGACCCTTCACAAGTCTGTTCGCGACTGCAAAGATTGTATGTGAAACAATGGGACCATAGCCGAATGAACATATCAACCAATGTTACACTGCCATCGGGTACAAATACATGATTGCAATAGCAAGATGCCATTCGTCGAATTGCAGCGTTGTGTGCGGGACGTGCTCGCCCAAAGGGGAGTGCAGCTTGCACAGGTGGAATGAATCACCACAGGTGGAGGCCATACAGCCTGAAAACACATAAATTGCACACCCAGTCTCCTCCCACAACCACACCCACTCCGAAATGCTACCGGCAGGACTAGCCATGTTGGCCCTGGGGGACCTGATAGCACTGCAAGTACTCCAACTTCAAGAAGAAGACGAACACCAACTACAACCGGCCGCACGGCGGAGACGCAAGAGGAGGAGGAGGCCAAGGCAGGGCCAGCAAGGGCCGCCAGCACAGCCACTACCACCACGCAGGCAGCCCGCAATCCCACGCCTCCGAGCACATCCGTTCAACCTCACTGATGAGCAGATCCACACCCTCTACCGTTTGGACCGGGACACCATAACCGCCATTGTGGACATGACACAGGCTGACCTTGTCAGCATGATAGATAGCCCAACCGCCATCCCACCCCTACTGAAGGTGGTGTCTGTACTACACTTCCTGGCCACAGGCACCTACCAGCACACAGTCGGACAGTTGCATGGCATATCACAGCCACTGTTCTCACGGACACTATTGCAAGTGCTCGATGCCCTCCTGAAGCACGCAGACGACTACATCTCTCTACCACGCTCGGAGCAGGAAATTACCAACACAAAAGTGGGATTCCATGCACTTGCCGGCATACCGGGTTGCATTGGTGCCATCGACTGCACCCATGTGGAATTGGTCGTCCCACATGCCATGGAGGCCCAGTACCGCAACCGAAAACAATTTAATTCCCTGAATGTACAAATGGTGTGTGACTCCAACAGGATCATTACACATTGTTGTGCCAGATTCCCTGGATCAACCCATGATTCTATGGTCTTGAGGAACTCTACTATACCACGCTACATGGAGCGACACACAGGGAACAGATCCTGGCTACTCGGTGAGTCTCATTTCATGCATGATTATGTGGGGTATGTGATGCGGCAATGACCTGGCAGGAAGGGGAAAGGTGCGTACGTAGCAATGGCATTCCTCAATATTCCTTTCTTGTCCACATACAGGTGATGCCGGGTATCCACTGAAGAGATGGCTCCTCACAATAGTCCGGAACCCACGGGACCAGCATGAGGAGGACTACAACCATGCCCACTCACGTACCCGTGTAGTCATAGAACAGGCATTCGGCCTACTGAAGACTCGTTTCCGCTGCCTCAGCAGGTCTGGCGGGGCACTCCTGTACCGCCATGTAAAGTTGCAAAGATGGTCATGGCATGTGTCATGCTCCACAACATGTGCGTACGTAGAAATGTGCCCATGCCCCCTGACGCAGAACTGCAAGCACCTGATGATGGTCATGATGAGGGTGGGGATGTGGCAGCACCTCAAGGAGTCTGCGAGGCACAGGAGGGCCGTGACATTCATCAGCATCTCATAGATGCATGCTTCTAGCACTCACGCCTGGTGGCTGATACATGGACACAGGACTCGTGGCACTGTGTGTGTCTGGAACATGCACAATATGGACTGTACGCCTATAATGGCCTCGTACACAAAGATCAATGTCCACACATCTCATTGCATGATCGTGCAATTGTTTATGGCATATGTGATATCATGTTAAACACCCTATCGACCCGCCACCCAAGTGAGCCCGACACACCCCCTCCACCCTCCTACCTCCCCCCCGAACACCAGTGTCCAAAGATGCTCATTGTCAGTGGGCTGTCGCTATTGCAAGCCCCCTCTGCGGGTATCAGGGGCACCCCTGCCTGTGGAGCGCAGGTTCCTCCCAGATCTACGTTGGGGGCTGCCCTGGACGGAACTTGCAACGGATGATGTCTCTGCCTGCTCACGTCCATGCATGTCCCTAAGGGTTTGTGAGAGCTCAGTGAGCACACGGCGCACTGCGGCAAGTTCGGCACATACGTCTTTGGACGTCGCATGCAGTTCCCCCCTCAGGCTCTCGGTGCTTCTCTCCATTTGTACTCTCAGGCTCTCGGTGCTACTCTCCATTTGTACTCTCAGGCTCTCGGTGCTACTCTCCATTTGTACTCTCAGGCTCTCGGTGCTACTCTCCATTTGTGCCCTTAGTGTCTCTGTACTTCTCTCCATTTCTGCCCTAAGTGTCTCAGTTGATGTTTCTATGTCTGCCTTAGTGCCCCCACATTCATCGGCATGGTCCTTGAGGAGCGTGGCCAGTTGCTGCTGTTGCACGATTAACTGGTCGAGGGACTGTTGCCTCTGCTGGGCCATGGCCATTTGCGGTGGTGTCACAGAGGGGCTGATCACCTCATGTTGCCTTGCCACAGGGCTTGTGGGGGATGGCCAGTCGTCGTCTTGTGGGTGCCCCTGCGTGGTATCCTCATGGTGTACGGGATGGAACAGACAGGGGGATTGTGACAGGTCATGGATGGATCTGACTTCGACATCCCCGTTTTCTGTGTCGGAGCATGCTGCCATTAATGCAGTATCACCTATGGTGCTGCTGCCACCAGAAGCAGTGCCTACTGTGGCATCCATTGGGGGGACCTGTGGTGGTGGTGTTGTGGGCATGCTGGCTGCTGGGGTGCCTGTTGGAGTTCCCTCCTGTGTGCTGTCACTTGATTTGTGCTGCTGCCGTGTCTTGATGCGTGCAGCTGAGGTGGAGGGTCTTTGGCCGTTGGTCTTGGCCCTCTTTGCAGGTGTGCTGGTAGGGGTGTCCTGGAGCTCGTCGTATGGCTGCCGGCGAGTCATAAGCCCCACGTAGGTGAGAAATGTAGGAGGGGGCTTTCCTCTCACACAGTTGTCTGGGTCAGGAGGGGGATGAAAACATGTTTCTGGTGGACCAATCGGATGCCCTATTCTAACCCTCTGATGTTCAATTTCACCATTCCATTTGTCTGTCAGTGTGTGTACATGTTTCAAAAGGGGAGTGTCCTCATCTGTTATAAGTGTAAATGAAATCATAGGCATTCCCTTGGCCACTTTCTTTCTGAAGCAACCAATAACCAGCTGATAGGCAAAGGATTAGCAACAGAACAGGGACAGGGGTCAGCACTTTGAATAAATTACTCATCCACAATGCTACCCATGAAAATATAGACATAAACCAATCATACTCTGTGGCCCCCCTTCTTTCTTCATCATAATGCACAAAGTGTGTAGTGAGTGAGTGGGTTAAGGTGCTGTTATCTGCATCATTGGAAGGTATGTAAGTGCAACAGGAACTAACTATCTTTGTGCAAATGCAACCCTCCATGGTACTGAGTAAGTTGAGTATATACCTATTCTGGAGAGTGGCCAACCTAATGGCTATCAATTCCTCTCTAACAGCATTCAGTCCATGTTCTGTTTCACTTGAAAGTTGAAGCGTTTCCCATTGAGTTATTTGGAGCCATTTCACATTCGCTGCTGCCTGTGCCCCGCGAGCAAGAAGAGAGGAAATGAATGTCTCAGCTTTACTAAACAGCCTAAACTCCTTGGACATATCATTCAGTCTGTTACTAGAGTGCTGGGAGAAATACTTACTGTGCTGATGACGTTGCAAGCCCAAAGAGCATCAGACACATTTATTCATGACATGCACTGGTTGTACTTGGGGTGCTTATGGATTGTGGTGAGATTCACATCTGGGACAGTGAGCATGGGAGACTGCAGGGTTGCCAGGGAACACACACCCTTCCAGAGTGGCAGCAATTGGGTGTAGTATGAAAGTGAGCAGTCCCCAAAATACAATCCAAACTCCCCAATGAGAGTCAGTAAAGGACACACCCCAATAGGGAATGAGACCGAGAACAAGTGCGGGTGACTTTAAGAAGCAAAGTTTATCTAGATAAAATAGGGCATGCAGAGAACTCTGCTTACTCCGAGAGCGCTCTGCCAAATAATACACTGTCAGTGCATTAGAAAGGGTTACAGCATCATCAGTGAGGAAAATATATATCGTACAAAAGGTACACTCTCATATGAGGAGCCGTAGATCCAGTATAGCTTCATAGAAGCCGGCTCCAGACGATTGGATAGTTGCTTTGCGGGAAGGACAGACATCACGTGTATCAGCTGGGCTGGTCAGTGCGAGGTAAAGGTCATGTGGTTCTGGATGACGTGATTAATACTAGCTCTCTAATCGAAACACCACTTCAAAGTATACAATAAAAAGACAATCATTTGTATTCTAACAGGTTGCGAGAAAACCATATATCTTACTGACCGGTTGCTTTTATATACATTGTCCTGAATCACTGGTCAGGTGAAAGGTATGGGGGGTCATCTCTGTCAGGGGGCATGGGGGTGAGCGCTCTGTGCGGGCTGAGTGGAGGGATGAGAGGAGACATTTGTTGTGCTGGGACATCCGTGAGAAATGGGCCTGCAGCAGCATAGTCACAGGGAGAGGAAAAGGTGGGGGCCGTTTGCACTCCATGCACAGCGCTGCCGGGGAGGGAGAGAAGGCCCTGGGGAAGGTAAAGTGCGGCCTAGTTCAAAAAAGCGGAGTTTAAAACACACAATAAAAAGGAGTACAAACAAGTTCTCGTGGCCTCTTCTGCAGGGCATAGGGGAGGAGGTTTGGTTGTACCTTGGACCAGATCTTCATATGTGAAGTATATGGGTGTAACAATGTCCGCTCTGCTGCAGGATGACTCTATTTACATTGGCTCCATGGGCCACACATTTTGCACCACGACACATGAGTCTTTTTAACATTTACCATCTTCACATGTGCATATATTACATAAAGACAATGGATTTACATCATGAAACAGAGATATGTGGGCCCAGATATCTTATCTAATATAATCAATTAGCTAATACATACATCAAACATCCCTTTGGATCTCATAAATCAGCTTTAACACACGTGAGTACAAGAGGAAAATATATGGTTACAGGTGGGATTAGGGTCAGGGGTGAATCTTAGTGGCATGCAGTCATGGGCAGGCATCTGTTACATCCAAGAGTAGGTGAGGGTAGAGGCTGGATGAGTAGTATATCCTTTGAGTTGGGTCTGTGGGTGCGGAGCAGGTTTGTGGAGATGAATGGGTTTTTTCTAAGACCAGGCCTTGGTCCGGTCATTTTCAGTGATGCTGGCAGGAACGCGCAAGATACAATGTTTTATTTGGAGCCTTTCTCGCCCAGCTTTTTGTGGGAACAGGACAGTTGCAGAGACACCGGAGGGGAGGAGGTGGGGTGAGTAACAGGCTGACTGTGCACAGCCCCAGGGAAGAGGTGCAGGCCTGCAGGCTAGCACTTCTGTGAGACCTGTTGGGGCTTTTTTACAAAATGGAGTCGATGTTTGTACAAAATGGAGTCAGTAATCAGACTGCTTATAGCAGTCGCACCTGTATGTCTCGTCCCGAGGCTGCCCGGCACCTATGGCCAGGGGTGCATTGCAAGCTGGGGGGATGAGCATAGTGTGCGTGTGGGGACAGGAATGGAGGGTAGGGGAAGCAGAAGACTTTTCCTTCCACACATTGCCCCCTTTTGTTACTTAAGTAACAAATATTGTAGTTATCTCCTAACATCTGGAGTTCTTTTTCTTCTGCTATTTCCTCATCCCATGCAGGTGTTCCCTTTCGTGGCATCCATGCCCTGCATACTGCCCTCAGGCTTCCCCCCGCCCTAGCATATTCATCAGGAGTGCAGGTCATGTACATGCAGCCCCCATCTCCTTTCAGGTCCACCCAAACTTTGTTGTACCATTCTAATTCCCGGGGCTCCTTGATTGTTGTATGATAAAACCTGTCCACAATATACCCTGGGCCTCATTACGACCCTGGCGGAAATCGAAAAACGATGGCGGAAATGCAATACCGCCATCGAATAGCGCTCGGTGCGATCATGACCCGTCACCCCAAAGTACGATGCCATTAGCGACACCGTAGTGAACGCCAACGCTAACTGCACCAAGTACGCGCGCGCGCGCCATGCCAAACCGTAATTACCACCATGGCGCAACGGTACGCGAATTCCGACCCTAGCGGACATGCACCTAACGCCATCAAGCACGGCGGAAAGTACCATTCCGCCATGGTCAGAAGTACGGCATCGCGAACCAACCGTAAACGGCCCTACTGAGTGCTTGTACACCGCTCCCTGGCCACAATGTACAACCCCCCGTAGGTGCAATGAAGTCACACAATGCAACCAGTGAAATGTACTAGTCATCCATGCCTGCCAACGAACAAATGAATCTCAAGAGGGCCCAATGGGAGCTGCAGGGCACAGATGGCACGAATACAGAAGCTATACAAATGGACATGACCTCAGTCTCCCACCAAGAAACGCACGCAAACACAGGCACCTGTGACCAGCAATATTCCGATAATCACATCATTCCACCAATCCAACTGGCTGACCGGCATCTGTTACACAAAAGCTAATCCCCCGCCCCTGAGCATGACATCATCAAAACAGTCATAATGGCAGCCCTTATCCCTGACCTCACTGGGCTCCGTAGGCAAACGCGCCCAGCACAGTACCACGCAACTATACTCCGAAGCTGGAACCCAATGCAGATCTCCTCACAATACATCGCTCCCCAAATAGGAATATGCCACATCACTCGCAAAGAAGAACGCTACACGGTTCATATCAGAATAGAAATTTAATGCACAACAAATTCACCAAGCCCATACAGCCATTAGGCCATGAACTCCAAAATATATTTCATTATTGTGGGCTGCATCCGCAATAAATGACCAGCTACTTCTTGTGTGACGCCCTGTTCCTTCATGGTACACAGGGGCTACATTCCCGTACGAAAAGGCAACATGGAAGCGCCTAGAACCGCAGGGCCGTCCCAATAGGGAGGCACTAGTCCAGCTGAAAGGCCGAAATGTTGCTCCTAGCCACTAGTACTGCATAAGGGCATGTGGCCCATTGGAGATCGTCCCATAAGATCGTAATGCTGCTCCACTGATTAACACGAAGCAGCAGGTGTCGGGAGTAAAATCCATCTGCAGGAGGGGCATACAGATGGCAGTGGCAAAAGGGGAGGAGATACCTGTCAACCAAATGAAATGAAAAAGAATAGTATGGCCATCAGAACTACATTTGAATTACTCACTTCAATGATCACACCAAATCCACAGCCATATGCATGCTAGCCCACTCCAAAGGATCATCACCACACAAAAACCACTTGCGAATCATAACTATCTATATCGAGGTGAAAACACTATCACAAACGAGTGTACCTGTGCATGCGTCTGTTAAAACAGAATCCATCAGATGGGATTGGTAACGTGCATAGACACAAGTGTCTGAAGGCGCGTCGAGACAGGGAGGGCTCAAAAAGGCCAGATAGACGATGGCCCCACTATGGCAGCCCTGCATCACATAGCGCAGGGGAGGCGGATAGATTCCAAGAAGCCCTGCACATGGCAAACTCTGTATCAAATCATCTGTCCATGCATCCATACATCATTCCCTCATCCCGTAATGAAAACGCCTGTTTCCATACTCACATAACATGTGAAATTTCCATTGAGTCTGTGCGTTATGCAGCCTGCAAAATCCACTGTGCCCCAGCCCGTTATTCCAGTGTTGTGAAGTAACATGTATTTGGGAACGTCCGGCCTCATCGCCCACGTCGCTATTGCGCATCCCATACTATTCATATCAATCATTGCATCCTCGCCATGGCCCCTGTCCCAAGGACATTGAACAATAGAACGTTATATTTGCAGTCAGACCTGTGGGCATCTCCTCGCCGCTAGCTGAAAACCGAAAGCGCCGCCCTTCAAATTCCTCATTTGCAACATCACGTCGAAAAGGCATCTGTGGCCGCTTGAAACCACAAATTAATCCATCTAGTGCGGCTGTGTGTGAAAATGGCAACTGCCTTCACTCACAAATGGAACGCCCCGCCCGTCGGTGAAGCTCGGTACAGTGTTGCATGAGGGTCCACCGTTACTCGAGTACTACGTTCCACTGACCCTTCACAAGTCTGTTCGCGACTGCAAAGATTGTATGTGAAACAATGGGACCATAGCCGAATGAACATATCAACCAATGTTACACTGCCATCGGGTACAAATACATGATTGCAATAGCAAGATGCCATTCGTCGAATTGCAGCGTTGTGTGCGGGACGTGCTCGCCCAAAGGGGAGTGCAGCTTGCACAGGTGGAATGAATCACCACAGGTGGAGGCCATACAGCCTGAAAACACATAAATTGCATACCCAGTCTCCTCCCACAACCACACCCACTCCGAAATGCTACCGGCAGGACTAGCCATGTTGGCCCTGGGGGACCTGATAGCACTGCAAGTACTCCAACTTCAAGAAGAAGACGAACACCAACTACAACCGGCCGCACGGCGGAGACGCAAGAGGAGGAGGAGGCCAAGGCAGGGCCAGCAAGGGCCGCCAGCACAGCCACTACCACCACGCAGGCAGCCCGCAATCCCACGCCTCCGAGCACATCCGTTCAACCTCACTGATGAGCAGATCCACACCCTCTACCGTTTGGACCGGGACACCATAACCGCCATTGTGGACATGACACAGGCTGACCTTGTCAGCATGATAGATAGCCCAACCGCCATCCCACCCCTACTGAAGGTGGTGTCTGTACTACACTTCCTGGCCACAGGCACCTACCAGCACACAGTCGGACAGTTGCATGGCATATCACAGCCACTGTTCTCACGGACACTATTGCAAGTGCTCGATGCCCTCCTGAAGCACGCAGACGACTACATCTCTCTACCACGCTCGGAGCAGGAAATTACCAACACAAAAGTGGGATTCCATGCACTTGCCGGCATACCGGGTTGCATTGGTGCCATCGACTGCACCCATGTGGAATTGGTCGTCCCACATGCCATGGAGGCCCAGTACCGCAACCGAAAACAATTTCATTCCCTGAATGTACAAATGGTGTGTGACTCCAACAGGATCATTACACATTGTTGTGCCAGATTCCCTGGATCAACCCATGATTCTATGGTCTTGAGGAACTCTACTATACCACGCTACATGGAGCGACACGCAGGGAACAGATCCTGGCTACTCGGTGAGTCTCATTTTATGCATGATGATGTGGGGTATGTGATGCGGCAATGACCTGGCAGGAAGGGGGGGGGGTGCGTACGTAGCAATGGCATTCCTCAATATTCCTTTCTTGTCCACATACAGGTGATGCCGGGTATCCACTGAAGAGATGGCTCCTCACACCAGTCCGGAACCCACGGGACCAGCATGAGGAGGACTACAACCATGCCCACTCACGTACCCGTGTAGTCATAGAACAGGCATTCGGCCTACTGAAGACTCGTTTCCGCTGCCTCAGCAGGTCTGGCGGGGCACTCCTGTACCGCCATGTGAAGGTTGCAAAGATGGTCATGGCATGTGTCATGCTCCACAACATGTGCGTACGTAGAAATGTGCCCATGCCCCCTGACGCAGAACTGCAAGCACCTGATGATGGTCATGATGAGGGTGGGGATGTGGCAGCACCTCAAGGAGTCTGCGAGGCACAGGAGGGCCGTGACATTCGTCAGCATCTCATAGATGCATGCTTCTAGCACTCACGCCTGGTGGCTGATACATGGACACGGGACTCGTGGCACTGTGTGTGTCTGGAACATGCACAATATGGACTGTACGCCTATAATGGCCTCGTACACAAAGATCAATGTCCACACATCTCATTGCATGATCGTGCATTGTTTATGGCATATGTGATATCATGTTAAACACCCTATCGACCCGCCACCCAAGTGAGCCCAACACACCCCCTCCACCCTCCTACCTCCCCCCCGAACACCAGTGTCCAAAGATGCTCATTGTCAGTGGGCTGTCGCTATTGCAAGCCCCCTCTGCGGGTATCAGGGGCACCCCTGCCTGTGGAGCGCAGGTTCCTCCCAGATCTACGTTGGGGGCTGCCCTGGACGGAACTTGCAACGGATGATGTCTCTGCCTGCTCACGTCCATGCATGTCCCTAAGGGTTTGTGAGAGCTCAGTGAGCACACGGCGCACTGCGGCAAGTTCGGCACATACGTCTTTGGACGTCGCATGCAGTTCCACGCTACATGGAGCGACACGCAGGGAACAGATCCTGGCTACTCGGTGAGTCTCATTTCATGCATGATGATGTGGGGTATGTGATGCGGCAATGACCTGGCAGGAAGAGGGGGGGGGGTGCGTACGTAGCAATGGCATTCCTCAATATTCCTTTCTTGTCCACATACAGGTGATGCCGGGTATCCACTGAAGAGATGGCTCCTCACACCAGTCCGGAACCCACGGGACCAGCATGAGGAGGACTACAACCATGCCCACTCACGTACCCGTGTAGTCATAGAACAGGCATTCGGCCTACTGAAGACTCATTTCCGCTGCCTCAGCAGGTCTGGCGGGGCACTCCTGTACCGCCATGTGAAGGTTGCAAAGATGGTCATGGCATGTGTCATGCTCCACAACATGTGCGTACGTAGAAATGTGCCCATGCCCCCTGACGCAGAACTGCAAGCACCTGATGATGGTCATGATGAGGGTGGGGATGTGGCAGCACCTCAAGGAGTCTGCGAGGCACAGGAGGGCCGTGACATTCGTCAGCATCTCATAGATGCATGCTTCTAGCACTCACGCCTGGTGGCTGATACATGGACACGGGACTCGTGGCACTGTGTGTGTCTGGAACATGCACAATATGGACTGTACGCCTATAATGGCCTCGTACACAAAGATCAATGTCCACACATCTCATTGCATGATCGTGCATTGTTTATGGCATATGTGATATCATGTTAAACACCCTATCGACCCGCCACCCAAGTGAGCCCAACACACCCCCTCCACCCTCCTACCTCCCCCCCGAACACCAGTGTCCAAAGATGCTCATTGTCAGTGGGCTGTCGCTATTGCAAGCCCCCTCTGCGGGTATCAGGGGCACCCCTGCCTGTGGAGCGCAGGTTCCTCCCAGATCTACGTTGGGGGCTGCCCTGGACGGAACTTGCAACGGATGATGTCTCTGCCTGCTCACGTCCATGCATGTCCCTAAGGGTTTGTGAGAGCTCAGTGAGCACACGGCGCACTGCGGCAAGTTCGGCACATACGTCTTTGGACGTCGCATGCAGTTCCCCCCTCAGGCTCTCGGTGCTTCTCTCCATTTGTACTCTCAGGCTCTCGGTGCTACTCTCCATTTGTACTCTCAGGCTCTCGGTGCTACTCTCCATTTGTACTCTCAGGCTCTCGGTGCTACTCTCCATTTGTGCCCTTAGTGTCTCTGTACTTCTCTCCATTTCTGCCCTAAGTGTCTCAGTTGATGTTTCTATGTCTGCCTTAGTGCCCCCACATTCATCGGCATGGTCCTTGAGGAGCGTGGCCAGTTGCTGCTGTTGCACGATTAACTGGTCGAGGGACTGTTGCCTCTGCTGGGCCATGGCCATTTGCGGTGGTGTCACAGAGGGGCTGATCACCTCATGTTGCCTTGCCACAGGGTTTGTGGGGGATGGCCAGTCGTCGTCTTGTGGGTGCCCCTGCGTGGTATCCTCATGGTGTACGGGATGGAACAGACAGGGGGATTGTGACAGGTCATGGATGGATCTGACTTCGACATCCCCGTTTTCTGTGTCGGAGCATGCTGCCATTAATGCAGTATCACCTATGGTGCTGCTGCCACCAGAAGCAGTGCCTACTGTGGCATCCATTGGGGGGACCTGTGGTGGTGGTGTTGTGGGCATGCTGGCTGCTGGGGTGCCTGTTGGAGTTCCCTCCTGTGTGCTGTCACTTGATTTGTGCTGCTGCCGTGTCTTGATGCGTGCAGCTGAGGTGGAGGGTCTTTGGCCGTTGGTCTTGGCCCTCTTTGCAGGTGTGCTGGTAGGGGTGTCCTGGAGCTCGTCGTTTGGATCGGACCCTGTGGTGGAGTAAAGGAGGGCGAGCGTTATTAATGGGTCTGTGGGAATTGGAATGGCAATGTATCACATGCATTGGGGTGGTACATGAGGGTGATTTGGGTCGGGGCCTTGGAGGTGGTTTCATTTGTGTGTGGAGTGAGGGTGCAGTTGTTTGGCAGCCTGCAGTTAGGGTGTGCCTGCTGCACGTGTAGAGGGTGTTTTTAGGATTTTTAATTATTTATGTATTTTATGTGAGTTTTAAAGTGTGCTATCAGGCCTATGTATGTGGACATTCTCCTGGACATGTGTTCCTGTTGCACTATGTGGGCACGTGGTACTTCACATGATTGGACATTGTGGTTTTGGCATTGTTTTATTTGGGACACCTAGCTGAATCTTCGGATGTCTGCACTCCTTTCTCCATCCCTCCGACTCCCTCTATGCTCTCCATTCCAATGGTGGAGGCACAGATTTCTTCCCAGGGGGTCAACTTGATGGGTGATTCCGATCCTCCCCCGGTAGCTGTGGCAATGTTGCGGTTGGCAGAAAGTATGCTACGGACGCGTATCCGCAGGTCGTCCCATCGCTTTCTGCATTGCTGTGGGTTGCGGGGTGCGGTCCCCACCGCACTTACACGCTGTGCCACCAGGGCCCATATGGCCTTCTTGTTCGCAAGTGCCGTCCTGGTCATTTGCATGGAGAAGACGACGGCAGCATTCTCCTGGAGGGTCTCCGTGAGCACCGTGAGTTCCTCACGGGAGAAGTGGACCTGCCGCTTGCGGTCGCACGCTTTCTTCGCTACTTTTCCCATTTTTCTTGGTTTCACTAGGGTGGATGACGGGTTGGGATGTGTCTCAGGGTAGTATTTTTTATGGTTGTGTGGATTTTGTGGTTTTATAGGTGTACGGCGTGATGTTTCCCGTTCCGGGACCATGCTTTTACTTCCGTTTCCGTATATTTACGGTCACCGTACTTTCCGGTTGGCGCTCACTGCGGTGCCCGCTGAGATGGGTGGCGGTATTGCACCTAGGGCGCCGTACGGCGGCGGTGTGGGCCGTTTTGGGGTCATTTCCGCCATCGCAGACTTTGCACTTCCGCCATGGCGTGGTGCTCGTGCCCGATGGGTCGGAATGAGCCGCACTTTGCTCCATCGTGCAATGGCGGAAACGCTATTTACGCTATGGCGGTCCGGTCGGTTGATTTCCGCAAGGGTCGTAATGAGGGCCCCTGTGTTGTATATTGTCTTCATTCTATATTTTGGCTCTGAGTCATCCCCTGTTTGTACTTGTGCCTCGTATGTCATCTGTACCAAGCCTTTTGTCCGGCCCATTGTCACCATCATCATTGCACTGTTGACAGTCATTCCGAGCCAGGATGAAACCCACGAAAAAAGATTGTCGAACCACGTACTAGGCTGCACTCCTCCTTCTTCCTTCATCCGCTTGCCGAGATTGTGCACTGTAGCTATAACGTGGGAAAGGGTTCCATTGTCCACATCTGCAGAAGGTATGAACATGCAACAGGCGCTCCCGATTTTTCAGCAAACACCTCCATCATTGCTGTCGACAGGTCCAGGACATACCTGTTCTGCATTGTCATTAACTTCAGGGCTCTTAGTTCCACCTTTATCATGTTGAACCCCTCTTCTGTGTCATTGGCTAGTTGGATCAACTCCCAGCGAATGATCTGGAGCCATTTTGCATTGGGCCGTGCTTGGATGCTTGGAACGAGGGATGGGAAGAACGTTTCTGCGGATGTGAACACAAATCTGCGCCAAAAGTTCAGAGGATGCTTTGGAGATGTAGTTAGATGATCTTCGTTTTCTCGACACTGTGCTTTGCAGCTTTTCCTCAGAGAGGGCGTATACGGGGGGTTCTCCAGTTGTTGGCAGGGGCTCTGGATACGGGGCTCCGGATACTTGGTTGTCGACAGCCCCTTGCCCCCTTGGATACGACTTTCGGGTATCACCATGAGGGTGGAATGCAGTGTTGCCAGAGCGCACGTGCCCCTGCATGACTGGAAGGTGCAAGTACACCTGTTTGTCACAAACCCAGTAAGTGTCCATTAATGCAGCTGTTCCTTTTTCATGTCTGGAATGAGGGTTTTACTACAGTTCTTATTCGTGCCCAAATGGGTTCTCCCTTCTCCATGGAAACATAACTTGCACGGAATTTCTCTTTGCAGCTTGAATGGTTTTTTGAGGGCTGTTACCCGCGTGAGTTTTGCGATATGTTGTATCCATGTCGGGGCGCACGTTCTCTTGATCCACTACAATATTTCCTCTGACAGTCCTCACAGTGATTCTGCTTTGCATGTTATTTACTCTTCTTGCCATTTATTGTCCAGAAATAATGTTCCCTTTAACACTAGAAAAGGTTCTTTTAGGCAGATCACCCATTGTGGTTTGTGGTAGCACGTCTTCTCGTTCCACAGCATTTCTAAAGAAAAAGTGTGTGCTTGAAAAGTGGTTTTTATTCTGCACAATGCGAGATGGAGGAGACATTGGGCCTTGCAAATAGGCGACTCTTGTTGTAACAGCACTTTAGTACCTGAGGCATGTGGTATAAAGGAGCACACGTAGCAGCTCTCATTCGTGGTCTGCTTTACCGTTTTGCTCAATCTGCATACCAATTGTTAGACTGATGTGGATGCTGTGGGTATTCTATAGTGTCCAACCCTAGCTTGTGGTATTCATCATATCTGGCTCCTCATACCCCCCTTGTCCTTCTTCCTTTCCCCCATGCAGTGTTATGTTGTTCTTTTAGCCCCATGTACTCCTAGGAACCTTTCAACTCCCCCTTTTCCCATTTGTTATACATTGTGACATATTTCTTTGTAGTTTTGGCATTTGCATCTTTTATACTTTGGGTTAATGATGTAGCTTGTGTGGTTGTATTAGGTTCATAGAACAACCATAAGAATTCAGGGGCATATGTGAAATTTTTCTCACGGCTGGTAAACACAGAATCATTGGGCGATAGGGTAAGAAAATACAGGGGCTCCGATAGTGTGATTTTCACTGTGCGTGACATTGCTATGGGCCCCATGTCCCCAAATCAATTTAAATCCATCCAATATAAGATGAGTGCCTTCTTTTAATAATTTCACCCCTCCTCTCCTTTTTTATCGATAGATATGAAGGCTATTGCCAATACAGTATGAGGCCAAACATCATGGAGAAGAAAATAATTGCACAACAAAATAGACCACACTCATATGAATAATGTCTTACATTATTTTCTCATTCCTTTCACAATCTATATTGTTTGGATTGACATTGGGGGCCACCATTGTTGCCATGGGTGATCCAACAGAGTGAAGTATACAAAGGGGATTAAGTACTTATTACATAAATATTCTTTTAACAGTTTCATTTTCATTTATAACTCTTTAATTTCTATTCTAATTTTCACCCATATAACTTTTATCACTACGTGTTAGAGAGAGCGAGAGAGAATGTTTTACTTAAAGAAGAAACCTTTTAGCTACTTAGTTTTTGTAATTTGCATTTCCTCATTCATTGTTTGTATTACCTACCTAGTTGCATCTTTTACTTGTACATACATCTTTTCTCTTAATTTGTTTATTTTCTGGTGTTTCTTTTTATACTCCAGTTTGCCTTTCTCCCTTTATGTTTGTGTTGTTCTCTCTGTTTTGCTGTGTTCATTTTCTTGTGTTACACTGTCATACGCTTTGTGCACATCAGACAAATGTATCCAATGTGTCATGAACCGTCGGACATGCCCCTTTTGGACCTCCTGGTCCTTGACACATTGGGACTTACACTCTGCTGTACTTCCAACATGGCCATTGAACACAGAACGCTGCCTACCAGTTTTCACGTCCGACGTAGCACGTTCTATAAAGAAGCCACGCCCCCGCGGCCCCGCGCGACTCAACGCTACTGATTGTTGTGGCTAGACGTGTAGTTCGCCTTCGCTAAACTCTGTTGTTTCCTGGTTCCCGGACCCCCCGCTTCCTCCTACTATCCTCCTTATCCTGTCTTGCTTCCCGGACTCCGTGCACCCACCTTAGAGTACACCTCCTTCGAATCCTGGACTTCCTGGAGTTTCCTATTGATCCTGGACGTAGAAGCTGAACGAATGCTGGAAGTCAAAGACGGCTGTGCGGGGTTGTACAAAACCCGAACCGTACGGAAGAAGACTCCTCCCAAGAATTCCAGCAAGCTGCAAACTCAGGTGAGAAAGGGGGAAACCTGTGACAGAGTGAGACGCCACCTAACTGAAGTCAATACAGACATGGAGGCGGCCATTCAAGATCCTAAGCGCAGCATGCAAGAACTAACGACCGAAGTACAAAACCTAAAGGCAGAGAATGCCACATTAAAACAATTAGTCTTCTCCCGCGACTCCGCCACGAAAGAAAGCGTACTATTGGGCGGCATTGTGGACAAATACGATGGGTCTGCAAAAAACCTTTGTGGATTCCTTGATTCCTGTTTAGTCCACTTTATCTTTAAGCCCTATTATTTCTCTACTCCCAGGGCTAAGGTGGGATTTATTATTTCACACCTTTCCGGGAATGCATTAACCTGGACCACACCTTTAGTTAATGCTGGAGATGCCCTCCTGGATGTTTATGACGGATTCATTCAAGCTCTTAAGACCATGTATGACCGCCCAGAACAGGTCTATAGTGCTCAGGAACGTCTACTCGATTTCCAACAAGGCTCCCAGGACATGCTCACATATGTAACACAGTTTAAACAATTGGCTAAAGAAGCGGATTGGCCCTCAGAAGCCTGCTTCACTCTTTTTTTCGAAAAGGGCTGAATGAAGACATCAAGGATGAACTAGCCAGAGTGACTCGCCCAAGTTCATTCCCAGCCCTTATGGATCTCGCTCTGCAGATTGACTTCCGCATCCAGGAAAGGAAGGCAGAGAAAAGGAAGACCAAGATATCCTTCCAGAAAATCCCTATAGAGACCTCCTCAAAGTCTGATTCTGTTCCTGCCCCTAGTAACGAACCCAAACCCATGCAACTAGGGGCTTCCGTGGACCCATATCCCCCCAAGAAAGGATGCGAAGGATCCATACGGGTTTATGCATGTACTGTGCCTCGGACAAACATTTAGTGAGAGAGTGTCCTATAGCCCCTCCACGGCGTTCGGGAAATGCCAGCTCGCGATCCTAGATGGAGCACAGTTTCGGGAGAGAGATGTTTGCTCCACATCTATTCCATCCTTAAACTCTCCTGGACAAAACAATCTGGTAATATTAAAGGCCTTTCTATCGCCATCCAAGAAGGAAACCTACCCCATTTTGGAATTGGTGTATTGTGGAGCCATGGTAATATTCATAGATCAAGATTGGGTCTTTAAACACCATATTCCATATGAAACCCGGGATATCATGCAACCTGTAGAAGCAATCAATGGAAGACCCCTTTCTTCAGGACCCATAACCCTTCAAACGAAGGAAATTGAGCTTTCAATAAACCGCCATCGAGAGAAGATAAAGTTTGACATCATAAAGTCTGCCCATTACCCAATGGTTTTGGGTATGCCCTAGCTACAAAGATACAACCCATACATTAATTGGGCAGCAGGTTCCTTGTTTCTGGGTTCCGAGAACTGCATGTCTCATTGCTTACTCCTGGATTCCGCTCTGACACCATCGGAAGGAGCTTCGGCAGACCATCAAGGCCCGCTCACAGTCTCAAATATCATCCAGGTTCCTAAAGTCTATCAGGAATACACCGATGTGTTCTCTTCTGCTATTGTTCAAGCCTTACCTCCTCATAGACCCGAAGACTGTGCTATTGATACCAAACCTTCAGCTGTGATTCCTTTTGGAAGGATGTTCATCTTATCCGAACCTGAGAAAAGGGCCCTCTGTGAATACCTAGATACTAACCTTGAAAATGGCACCATACGACCATCCAAATCCCCAGCCGGAGCCTCAAGGTTTTTTGTTCCAAAAAAGGATACCAATGAGCTCAGACTTTGTCTTGATTATCGAGGTTTAAATCAGTGCACCCTGAAAGATCACTCTCCATTGCCCTTGATCTCAGATATCCTGGAAGCAGTAAGAGGAGCCGTAATCTTCACTAAATTGGATCTCAGAGGTGCCTACCATCTGATCCGTATTAAAGAAGGAGACGGATGGAAGACAGCCTTTAGAACACCCTTTGAGTACTTGTTCATGCCCTTCGGACTTGCAAATGCCGCAGCGGTCTTCCAACGCTTCATGGATTGGGTTGGGTGTTTTCAGATATGTTATTCCTCTTCGTCATTGTGTATCCGGACGATATCTTAATATTCTCTAAGGACCATACTAAGCATGAGGAGCATGTTAGGCCGTGTTACAACGGCTACGTGAACACAAGCTCCTGGCTAAACCCGAGAAGTGCCTTTTCCATGTCTCTACTGTTCACTATCTAGGATTTGTCCTTAGCCTAGAAGGTATTGGAATGGATCACTCCAAGGTAATAGCCATACTATCCTGGCCTATTCCGACTACCGTGAAACAAATCCAATCCTTCCTGGGGTTAGCTAACTTTTATCGGAAATTCATATCTTCCTTTTCTGAGATAGTGCAACCGATCATTGCCTTGTTGAAAAAAGATACTCCCTTTCTTTGGACAACAGCCCAAGAGGAGGCATTCCAACGGTTAAAGACAGAGTTTACACAAGCTCCAATCCTGGCTCAACCTGACATCAATCGACCTTTCCTAGTGGAAACAGATGCCTCTAACTACGCCATTGGAGCAGTTCTAAAACAGGAATTCAACAACAGCCTGGTACATCCCATTGCTTATCTTTCACGGACACTAACTCCCAGTGAAACCGATTATTCTGTTTTGGAAAAGGAACTGCTAGCCATCCGTCACGCCTTCACAGAGTGGAGTCATCTACTTCTAGGAGCAAAACATTCTGTCCAGGTCCGCACGGACCATCGGAATCTTCAAGTTTTACAGGCTCTGGAATGTATAGATAGCCATCAAGACCGTTGATCCTTCTTCTTTGCCCAGTACCAGTTCCAGATTGCTCATGTCCCTGGAACACAGAATATAATTGCTGATGCCTTATCTCGACGTCCCGACTACGAAACTCTTGAAATTCGTAGCTAAAGCAATCAGCCTCCTGGACGATGTTCGGATACAAACCCAGTTCTCTGAACTATGGAAAGAATTTTCAGGAAAGAACCGTTGGAATCTGAAAACAAAGGACGGATATCTTTTCAAGGACAAAGGTTTAGTCATCCCCACACAGAAACTACTGCAAAAGATAATAACCCTCTGCCACGATACCCTTCACTCCGGACATTGTGGCATCACAAACACCCTCCATCTACTACAAATACAATTTTGGTGGTCGAGAATGAAAAATGACGCATGACTGTACATCCAAGCCTGTGCAGTCTGCAGTCAAAACAAACATGATAACAAAAGACCGGCGGGCCTCCTACTTCAGCCCACACCACCAACAAGGCCCTGGGAAATTATTGGTATGGACTTCATTTTGGAATTACCACCTTCCAGGGGGTACACGACTTTCATGGTCACCACCGATTTATTCACTCATATGGCTCATTTTACACCATTATATAAGCTACCTTCTTCCTCAGAATTTGCTGGAATCTTCCTGGAACACATATTTAGACTTCATGGACTCCCTTCCAAGATCATATCAGACAGAGAACCTCAATACAAATCTCAATTTTGGAAACACATTTGCCGGATACTAATAATACAACGTGCCCTCTCTTCAGGGTATCATCCACAGATTAATGGGGCTACCGAACGTGTGAATCAAACCCTGGAACAATATCTTCTTTGTTTCACTACCAAGGTCCAGGACAATTGGTTACTTCTAATGCCTGTGGCTGAATTCTCCTATAACAATTTGGATCACTCGGCTGTCAAGACCAGCCCCTTTTTCTGCAGTCAAGGATTTCACCCTTCGGTGCTACTTTCGATCCTCTCACATCCTACACCTGTTCCTAGAGTTTATTCCTGGATTCAAAACACTCATCAATGTACAGAAGGAAGCCAAAGAGCATTTAGAAAGGGCCCAAACTCATGCCAAGCATTATGTGGATTCCTAGAGAAGACCAGTTCCCTCCTACGCAGTACGAGATAAGGTATGGCTATCCTCGAAACTACTGCCCCGACATATGACCGAATAAACTTGCTGCCCGGTATTATGGGCCCTTTCCCATAAAAGAAATCATTAACCCAGTGGCCTGTAGCCTCAAATGACCAGACTCCTGGAAGAAAATTCACCCAGTTTTTCATACGTCTATAATGAAACCATACATCCAGTCCCCCTGGACTACCCTCAGGCCCAATCCTGTGCTTGTCAATGACCAACTGGAATATGAAGTGTCCAGAATATGTGACTCCAGATACAAACGTGGTCAGCTCCACTACCTGGTTGAATGGAAGGGATACCCTCCCAGTGAACGCACTTGGGAACCAATCTTAAACTTAAATACCCCCAGATTACTCACAAGGTACCATCACATAAACCCGGGCAAACCCGGTGGGACGGGTTTTTAGAGGAGGCATGCTGTCATGAACTGTCAGACACACCCCTTTTGGACCACCTGGTCATTGACACATCAGGGCTTACACTCTGCTGTACTTCCAAGATGGCCATTAAACACAGAACGCTGCCTAGCAGCTTTCACGTCTGACGTAGCACGTTCTATAAAGAAGCCACGTCCCTGCAGCCCCGCGCGTCTCAACGCTACTGATTGCTGTGGCTAGACGTGTGCTCTGTAGTTCGCCTTCGCTAAACTCTGTTGTTTCCTGGTTCCCTGTCCCCCGCTTCCTCCTTCTATCCTCCTTCCTCCTTAACCTGTCTTGCTTCCTGGACTCCGTGTACCCGCCTCCGAGTACACCTCCTTCGAATCCTAGACTTCCTGGAGTTTCCTATTGATCCTGGACGTAGAAGCTGAACGAACGCTGGAAGTCGAAGACAGCCATGCAGGGTTGTACAAAACCCGAACCGTACGGAAGAAGACTCCTCCCAAGAATTCCAGCAAGCAGCAAACTGAGGTGAGAAAGGGGGAAAACTGTGACACAATGCCAAAGGCCTTCTACCTTTACTGCAGTAGGGGTGTAATATACCACTTCATAAGGGCCATGGAATCTGGGCGCATTCCGTTGACGCACAAAGCTACGCACAAAAATCATCTCAACTGGCAGTTTGGGCTGTCTGTGGCTGGTGTCACTGTGTCACTTTCATTCTTTTGTTTGAAGGGGGCTGCTAACTGTTTTGCTATTATCCTTGCTGTATTTGTTCATTTTCTCAAATAGTCCAGGAATTCCTCCCCCAGTACTGTGGCACTTCTGTGTGCATCAGATTGTCGTCTAAGTGGTTATACTGCCGTATGGATGTGTCTGTCTATAATGCAGGGACATGAGGTGGTCTTTACTTGGCTGGTTCCGCAATTCAAATAGTGCCAGTACACCCAATTTTTCTTTAGGGTACGGTTTGGACAGCCTACTTTTCAAAAGGCTGTTGATTTTTTCCTACAAGTCTGTTAGCCTGCGGGTGATAAATTGAGCATAATTTGTGTTTAATGCCACCAGGGTCATTACTGTTTTGAAGAGATCATTGACGAAATGTGTCCCATTATCGGAGCATATGACCTTACATATTCCCCAGAGGAGGAATACCTCTCTCACTAGAAACTTTGCCGTGCATTTTGCATTTGGGTGTGCGCATGGACCTGCTTCCACCCAGCATGAAAACGGGCAGACCACCACTATCAAGTATCATGCCCCATTGCACCTCTCTCCCATGTCTGTGTAATCAATGTGCAGTTCACAGAATGGTCCAATGGGACGGGGCAGTTTCATCTTAGTATTCTCAACATCATCCCTGAGTTGTATATTTGACATGTTGTACACTTGAAAGTGAGTGTCCCCCAAAAAGGCATTTACAACTCCCCAATGAGAGTCAATGATGGGCACACCCCAGATGGGAATGAGACCAAGACCAAGTGCGGGTGAAGTCAAAAAGTAAAAGTTTATCCAAACCAATATAGGGCAAGCAGAGAACTCTGCAAACTCTGAGAGCGCTCTGCCAGACATCAGAAAACATTCACATTTTGTTACAAAACCACGTCCCTTATGACTAAGGGATACATGAATCGATGAGATTGGGCAATGAGGATGGGCACATATAGATCCTTAGGGGCGAAGCTCCAGGATTGGTGAGGCTCCTTGAGGGGTCATGGTGACATTTGCAGGTCAGCTGGACTCATCAGGGTGGAGCTCTGGTCAGATGATGGTTGATTGATACATCATGACTATTCTAACATGTGCCCTTGTGGCCACACATACTCATTCAGTGTTAATTATAATTCATGATGCCCTGTAAATCCTACAAATCGTTAATCTAACATCACAAGAAAAATAACACATCACTCTAGGTGTGAGTATTTCATCATTCTAAAGAAAATACTATACATGGGGTGAACAATAGGTAAGCAGCTTTCATGGGTTCAGGTGGCTTATCAGGGGTCACAGACAGGGATACATCTATCATTCCTCTTTGTTAGATCTAGTGGGGGACACCTTTATAGTATGTTAATACAAGAGAAAATATACGGTCTCTATGGTCAGTCGGGGTTAGGGTGAACTGGGATACTATCGGGTCAGAGGGCACTTAGCTGGTACATCAAGAGGCAGTGGGATGAGAAGCTTGTTGCCCATATTTCTTCCAATCCATGTCTGGGGGGCTTAGGAGGGTGCTCACTGGGTGCAGACACAAGGGAAGGGTGAGGGGTTACAATCATAGCATCATATCATCGGTAAGACCAGGGCTTTACAACTCAGCCCGGCCAGAGGGGGAGGGAAGGTGGGGCTGAGCATGCAGTGTTACCTGAGAGGGAAGGAAAGGCCCTGTAGCCTGCTGTGCCACATATTGTTTATGTTGCAGAGGCAAGTGGACCATACATAAAAACGAGGTAGAAATAAGTTAGTGCGTATATTGGTACATTAAACAGATGAGCTAGGGTCTGCTTACAATACGGGGTGCATGATTCAATGCTCAGGGGTTATACATATGCTACAAAGGACACTATTTTATACAGTTGACATGCATCATAATAAACCATACACATTGCGACACTAATTGAATATATTTGAAATCATACATTCGTAGGAAATCATTGAGTATATGCTGATATCATACATTGCTTCGTGTGTGTGGTAACGACCAATAATCCTTGCTTGGTGATGGGAGGCTTAAACATACACTGCATGGCTCTGCGTGCAATCTGGGATGGGTGGGGGTCACCTTATTTCAAGTTATACAATCAATCTCGTGGCATACAACAACAGAAGTGAATTTATAGTCCCTTCAGAGGGATTAGCTGGATGGGTGCAACAGGGTGGAACACGGACTTGGCATACGTCCCTGGCACTTCAAACGGGGAACAGGGTTGGGGGGGGTTATTCACAGCATGTGTAATGAATGTGGGGTCTGCAAGGGGACAGGACTATTTTTATGGAGATGCCTTGTTTTTCTCAAACCGCAGCTTCGACCCTGTCATCTGCAGGTCAATGAAGTACTGCAGAAGGCGAAAGATACAGTGATTGTCATGTAACTTGTTTGCGCCTAGTCTCCCGTGAGCACAGGCCTGCAGCAGGGATGCCAAGGGGAGTAAGGCGAGGGAAATGACTGGCTGGCTGTGCGTGATCAGGAAGGGAGAGCTGCAGCTCTGCAGACCGCTTGTGTTTGTGAGGCCTTAGTTACTGTGTTCAAAATGGAGTCTGAGTATGCCACAAAATGGCATCTGGTACCATGCTGCCGGCTGAGTGATGCAGCCACATGTGTCGACCCGCAGCCATCCCGCATCCCTGACCACAGGCGCATGGGTGGCTGCAGGACGAATCATAGTCTGCACGCTGGTGAGAATGGAGGGGAGGGGGCCTTGAAGACCTTTCCTTCCATTCATTCCCCCTTTCGTTACTTAAGTAACAAATGCTGTAGTTCACCCAAACTCTTTTGTTCTTCCTCCTCAGCCACTGCTTCGTCCCATGCAGGAGATCCCTTTTGTGACATCCAGGCCCTGCACACTCCCTGGAGGCTCTGCCGAGCTGTAGCATATTCATCAGGAGTGCATGTCATATAAATACAGCCCCCATCTCCCTCCAGGTCCACCCATACTACCTTATACCACTCTAGTGTGCAGGGTTCATTTATTGTAGTGTGATATAATCGATCTATTATCTACCCATCATAGTACAGTGGTACCATTCTATATTTAGGGCCTGGATCTTCACCTGTTTGTACCTGTGCCTCATGTGTCATCTGGGTACTGCATTTGCGCAGCACCGAAGACCCAGCTGGTACACACAAAAAGTCAGGAGCAAAAAAACAATGGTGGGTTCCAGTAGTTTGACTGCTATCCAGAACCAGGAAGGTACCCACGAAAAAAGTTAATCGAACCACGAGCTGGGCTGCACCCCTTCTTCTTCATTCATCCGTTCGCCAAGGTTGGGCACAGCTGCAATAACATGCAACAGAGTTCCATTGTCCACGTCTGCAGAAGGTACGAAAGTGCAAGATGCGCTCCCAATTTTTCGGCAAACACCTCCATCCATGGCTGTCAACAGGTCTAGGACATACCTGTTCTGCATCGTCATTAGTCTTAGGGCCCTTAGTGCCACCTTTATTATGTTGAATCCTTCTTCTGTGTCATTGGCCAGTTGGATCAGCTCCCAGCGTATAATTTGGAGCCATTTTGCGTTGGCTCGCACTTGGATACTTGGGATGAGGGAGGCGAAAAATGTGGAATTGAACAACCGGAACCTGTCTGGAATTTGTGCCAAATGTTCTGTGGATGCCTTAGATATGTAATTGGACGACCGTCTTTTTCTGGATACTTAGCTTTGCCTGTTCTCCGTGGATAGGGCATACATTGGTGGTGGGGCCGCTCGTTCCTGGACAGCCTGACAGCCTCTTCCCATCTTGAATATGGCTTTCAGGCACCACCATCAGGGCACAATGCAGCGTTGCCAGGGAGAATGTGCCCCTCCATGTATGTGGGAGGTGCAAGTATGCCTGTTTACCGCAAACCCAGTATGTATCCATTAATGCAGCTGTCCCGTTCTTCATGTCTGGGATGATGAGCGTTTTGTTGCAGTTCTTGTTTGTGTCCATGTTCACTTTTCCTTCTCTGAGGAAACACAGTTCATACATAATTTATTTTTGCAGTTTGAAGGGCTTTTCCAGGACTGTTACCCAATGAGCTTTTTGATGTGTTGAGCCCATATCGGAGCACATGTTTTCTCGATCCACTGCAACTTTTCTACTGCCAACCCTTGTAGTGCCTCTGCCCTGCATGTAATTTGCTTGTCTTGCCATTTATAGTCAGAATACAATGTTCCTTTAATCACTAAAAATGGTTCCTTCAGGCACACCACTCCTTTTGGTCTTGAGTGGCATGTTTTTTCATTCTGTAGCATTTAGCACATGTTACAGCTCTCATTAGTTGTTTGCTTTGCAGTGAAGCTCATGTCTGCATACCATTTATTGGACTGGTGAGGGTGGTGTGGATCTTCTATTGTGTCTAGCCCTAAGAATATTCATTATACTTTCTCTTACCCGCCCCTTCTCCGTCTTTTGTTGCTTTTAGAAGGTTCTCCTTCTTTCCCTGCTTCATGCTGCATTAAGGGTGTTCCCCCCTCATCCGCTCTTTTCCCACTCATTGTACAGTGCAATAAACCTTTCAGCCGCTTTTGCATTTTCTTGTTCCACACTTATGGGGGATGGTTTCCCTATAGTTGTTTCAGATAGTTGTGTCACAGTTTGAGTGGTGTCATCATATGACCAGGGTAATTCAGAAAAACTTGGATCATTTAATTAGTAAATATTGTATTCAGAAGCATTGCATGGTGCAGTGGAGCATGCTGTTACACATATATCACTGGTTCTTAGTGTCATCCCTGAATTGTATGTCTGACATGTTGTACATTCCATGGCCATTTTCAATATCTGTTCCTGCAACCCTGGTGCAAACCAATGTTCCTGTATCTCTGCTGCAATGTGTTGTTTTGAACTGGGAAGTGAAGCTGTTGGAATGCTATTTCTAGTAGCTTATGGGGCATTACTATTTTACTTGTATTGTTTTGATGCCAAAGGAGGTCAGTGGATGACTGGCTACACCCTCTTTTTCCCACAATTCCTTCTCCTCAATAGTCGCTTCTTGTTGCCATTCTAATATCTGGGAAATGGGCATGGACTTATATCCATCGGGGTGGTCCTCTTCCACATGTTTCTGCAATATGTACTGACCTGCTATTTTCTTGGCTAAATATGATGCTTCTTTCACGGCAGCATCGGCTGCTGCATTTCCTAAAGAGATGAGGTCATTGTTGTTGGTATGTGCCTGGCATTTCACTATGGCCACAACTTTAGGTTCCTTTAGTACCTCTATCAACTCTTTCAGTAACTCAAAGTGCTATACTGGTGATTTGTCTGCTCTATGGAACCCTCTCCTCCCCCATCTGGCCAATCCCCCATGTACTGTTGTGGTCATGTATGCAGAGTCTGTATAGATCGTTACTGTGCATCCCTTTGCTCCGTGCAGTGCTTCTATCAGTGCTACTAACTCTGCTGCCTGTGCTGAGTAAGGGGCAGGTAACTTTTGCTGAACGAGTACTTCATATTCACCTTTCTCTAGTCTCACAACAGCCACCCCCACATGCTTCTGTCCTGTCTCTGAATTAATGGATGCTGACCCATTTATAAAATATATCTCTCCTTCCGATAAGGCATCTTCGCTTGCTGTGGGTGTGTCTCCATCCTGTCCTCTGTAAGTAGCATAGTTGTGTGTTTGCATGTCTTCCACTGTGCATGCGTCTGTGAGAAATGTTACAGGGTTCACTGTTTTACATCTTGCTATGTGTATGTTAGCACTGGATAAGATGGTTTTGTTTGCTGTTGCTCTCTGTGTTGTTAGTGTGCTCTTTGAGCTCTCTAATATTGCGAATAGTGAATGTTCCACAAATATTGTCACTGAACACCCCATCACAATCATTGCACTTTTCTCTATTGCAAAAGCTGCAGCTGCGAGAGATTGCTCACAAGTGAAGTGCCCTTGCATGACTGTGTCTAGTATACCACTGAAGTATGTCAGAGGCTTATGACCCAAGGACATTTTTTGTGTTAGTCCTGCTGTCATGAGTGTCCCATTGCAGTGTGAAAAGAGATAACATTTCCGTTCATAATCTGGGTTTGCGAATATTCGTGCTGTTGAGATCATGCATTTCTGCTGTCCATTGTATTTCTGTGTTTTCTCTCTGTGCTTCTTTGAGTCCCTACAGTAGTGGTTTCATGTACCCTGCATTTTCTGATATCCAGGCAAAGCAGTAGTTGCACATGCCGAGACATTTTTGAATTTATTTCACTGTCTTTGGCTCATTTACTGCACGTCCTGCAGCTGCTCTGTCTGGTATGATTTGTTTACCATCTTTTGAGATCAATTGACATAAATACAACACTTCTTTCTGGCAGTATGGTAATTTCCCTTTGTCCACCTTGTAGCCTTTGTGGGCCAACAATGTCAAAAGTGTAATAGAATCTTTCCTGCACTCCTCTTCATTTTCCCCACAAATCAGAAGATCATCTACATATTGAATGATCATGCTGTTTGTGTCGATATTTCCTAGATCTTCATGTAAGATCCTGTTGAATATGGTTGGACTCTAACAATATCCCTGAGGTAATCTGCAATGTTCATATATTTTTCCTCCCAGGGTGAATGCTGTCAAATATTGTGACTCAGGGTCCAGTGGGACTTAGAAGAATGTGTTCTTCAAGTCTACCACTGTAAAACATGATGCATCTTTTGGTATACTACACAAAATTGATGCAGTATTTGGGACCAGAGGAAATTCGTTTTGTATAACGTCATTAAGTGGGCGTAAGACCTGGATCTTCCTCCACTCCCCACCCTTTGCTTTTTTGATGGGGTATTTGCAATTATTACATGGTGAATTTGAGGGTACTATTATTCCCTGTGCGAGCAAGGCATGCATTGTCTCTTTTATCCCTTCTTCTGCTTCTCGGGACAAGGGGTATTGCTTTACCCTGGGAGGCAATGCCCCATGTTTGTGCTTTATTTTTACTGGTGTCACCTCACGCAACTATCCTACATTGTGCAGGCCTGTGGTCCACAATTCCTGTGGCACCAGTTGCATGTCATCATCAAAAAATTGAGGTGGTGCCCCTACCACTGCCATTAGCTGTACTGGCACCTGTCTTGTCTGTATCATTATATCGCAGGGGATTACAATCTCCATCACTATCTCCCCATCGCTCTCTGAGTCAGCAAAAAGGTCCTCATCGGACAGGTCTCGCAACGCAATGTTAGCATTATTGCGCAACACCATTCGCAGTTGATACCCATGTATTTCCATACCTATAAGTGCTATTCTTTGCGCAGACACCTGTACTGCATGCAAATCCAGGGACATCACAGTTCCTGGCATTATTTCTGGGCATGCTATGGGGCGGAAAACAAATTCCATGGGCACTCTCCATTCTTGGCGCTTTAATTCTGGTACCACTCGTGCTAGCATTTTCAACCCCTGGTTGAACATGTCTGGCTCAACTGGTATTCCCCTCACCTCCGGCGCTGTGGCTCGTGTGTGCCCTACCAACATCACTCGCATTAGGCAGATTCCCGGGGTTGAGCAAACTATCCCTCTTTAAGTGAAAGATATTGTCATATTGAGCTTACTGAGGATGTCCCTCCCCAGTAAGTTAATCAGTGATTCTTCATAGTATAGTAAAGGTGCTCGTACTGTCTTCCCGCCCACTGCTACATCCAAATCCTCTGTGTAAGGAACCTCGACCACCGCCCCAGAGAACCCTTGGGTTTCCAATTTACGATTATATAATGGAAACCTGCCTTCTTGTAGGCATGACTTTTCGGCTCCTGAGTCTACCATAAAAATGAATTGTTTATTTCCTATCTCCACCCCCACCAATGGTTCTCAGCTGCATCGAGGGTCGTTGATAGTACTGGACACGCAAGTGCTCTCTGTGGGCTGTCCAAGGCTTGGTGTCTTGTGTTTCCCTCATTGTCAAAAACATTCACTGACACCACTGCCACTCCACCAAAGGGTGCAGGTGCACCATTTGCTGTTGTGACTAAAGGGTTACCTGGTACGTATGTCATGTGTTCGTGGTATTGTGGGTGTTGTTGAATATTGCGCGGTGGCACCCTACGCTCATCTGTGTACCTCTGATCCTGCTGTTCTTCTCTCCCTCCACCGCCCAGTGGCAGCCCATGTGGGCTTCCTGGGTGGTGGTGGCCGTACTCTTGTTCATTTTGATAATTATTCATGGGTCTGCTTCTACGCTCCCTTGAAAAATGTTCCCACCTTCCACAATTCCAACAATTCCCTTGTCCTCCCCGTGGACCTGGACCTCTCTACCCTCCATACCCACCATACCCTTGACCACCCCCCCTTTGTCCTCTGTACCCACCTCGTCCTCCACGGGCACTTCTTGCTTGCCACTGTGGCCCTCTGTATTGTTCCTCACCATTTCACTGTTCCTGTCCGTTTCCTGCTAAATTAGCTACCATTCTAGCTTGTATTATTGTTGACCCTTCCTCTTCCTCTCGTTCCCTTTCTGCGGGGAGTGTGGCTACAGCTGCTATGACCTTCACTAGTTTCATCTGAATTAATTTTGCCTCGTCTGCCAACCTTCTCTGTGCTATCTCCTTCTCCCTCTCTTTGATCCTTTTGCAATGGTATACTATAATGCTCTGTATCTGAGGGCAGCCTTTGTCTTCAATCCCAGCTATTTTATCGGGCGCTTTCTTCGGGAGCCCTCTCTTTATTATAAAGTAGAACAGGGAGGTCGACTGATCCCAAGCCATGCCTGTTTCCGCTCTCCACATCTCCTGCACCCGTAAAATGAAGGCCATCACATCTTCCTCATCACTCATTGTGCATTGTGAAAGTGAGAGGCCACCAAAAATACAGTCAATTCACTCAATAGAGTCAATAAAGACACATCACTGGAGGGATTGAGAACAAGACCAAGTGCTGGTGTTAAGAAAAGGATTTATCTAAATAGGGCAAGCAGAATCTACTCTGCTCACGCCGAGAGCGCTCTGCCGAAAACATGTTACAAATTGCTTTCATACAACAATATTGTCATCAAACAGGGGGAAGGTCTAAGGGGCACATGATCGATTGGGATTGGTCACTAGGGGCAAACACCTATAGGTGCCATAGGGCTGGAGACGCTTGGTTCGCTTGAGGACATGTGGTGTGGCGATGAGATTTCTCAGGTCAATCGGTCATCTGGGCTCATTGAGTTGGCATGTGGGATCGGTAACTTGTTGCGCTGTTTAAATATTAAATAACCATTTGACATTTGCCCTTGTGGCCACGCATTACCATTCATTCCCTACCATAATCTGCTTGTCCAGTGAGCTCAAAGACTTAGACACTTAGGAAGAACGTTTTTCAAGTACAGGTTAATTTATCTGTAGGCATAGGCAAGAATATAACTTTTAAATGCATCACTTGATCTGTTGGTAGGCATCTTAACTGTGTGTTGATACAATGCAAGATGTATTGGCTAAAGAGGTGAGGCCTTTGAGGTCATTGCATGGTCTGGAATGTCCATCTGATAAACAACAAAGAGGGCTCTACATCTAAGACTGGAATTACACTTTAAAAATAGGTCACAAGATGTACATACCATTATGCGCATAAATCTCATTGTGGGGGGTTAGTGGTCGTTTGTTCAAACACCATTAAATCTCTGCTAATCTACTTTGACACCATGATGGGTGGAGGGGAATCAAAACACATTTGCGGTATAATTCGGCGTTGCATAAAGAGACAGGGCCTTCAGAAACAGGTTTTACATACAGGCTCTTTTCACGTGGCCTATTAATTTACATTCTGGTTACATTTGTTTAAAGTATACTATACTTCTATCGAGCTAAATATCCTCACTGTTACAAAACTCATTAGGAAAGCAAACATATGTCAAGGTTAGTGTCCATTCTACACTAAGCAGTTCATGGTTCAGGTTCTGCACATGCGGCCTTAACACATATCGTCGTAATACAAACATTCTAGTCAGAGCGATAGGTTGCTGTATTAATTTCACACAATATCGTTCATATAATCACAGTTAAACCAAAAAATGAGGTAGCTTTATGCTGGTGTGTACAGTGTTATGTTGGCTATGCATGTCGTTATGGCAATCCATTTCTATTAGCAGCATCGTACCATACTTCAATATACATCACACTTTTATAATTGAATTCTAACATTAGGGCTTTCAACTACACATATATTATACAGTGTGCTACCATGCTTATTGTTCTACTACAATCCTTACATTATTTTGCTTGAGATAGAACCGGTCCATGAGCAGCATTTTCTGATTGCATGAAAAAAGGCATTTTGGCTATCGCTTTACCAAGGCGCGAACAATCAAACAGACTTGGGGGTTGCTTCAACTGTTTTGTTCTTTATGACTAGGGTCTGCTGGCTGGGGGGCAGGTTTATAGAGATGAATGACTTTTGTGCTGGCCCCTGTGCTGGGCCGTGTCAGGGTCAATGAAGTAAGATGGAAGGCAGAAGATGCGGTGTAAAGTTGGTTGCATTCTCGCAGGTAGTCTCTCATGAGAAACAAACAACTGCAGAGACAGCAGGGGGGAGGAGGTGAGGGGAGTAGCTTGGTCGCTGTGTGCGTCTGACTGGGAGAACTGCAAGCCTGCGTTTTAATTTCACGACTGTCTTGCCATTACAAAATGGAGTCAGTAACTTACAAAATGGAGTCTCGTTCAACTCTGGTTTCATGCTGTCTTGAGGGGGATCACAGTTCCTAGGGGTATTCCCGCATGAGTGCTCCGGGCCGGGGCCCTGGACCCACAGCAGCCACCGCTGGGCCTACCCAGGAAGTGTGGAGAATGGAGAGAAGGGGCGTTCCAAGACCCTCTCTTCCCACACAATTGCATTACTGACTGTAGTTTAGGCATGTCTGGGAATGTGTCTCTTAATGCATCCCATATTCTTGCTCTTACTGTGTTAAAGGAAGCACCATTCTGGCAGTCACAATCCAATGTTATCCCCGGGAAGCCTGCTTTCGCCCAAAACTGTCAGCTTGATCACCTACCGCAGACACCAGCAAGCTTTTAACATCACCTACTGCCAAAGGGACCCCTGCAGTGTTCTTCTCGAATGCATATATCCATTTACTTGCACCTCCTGACAGTGGGGGCAGTAACTTTAACAAATTTGCCTTATCCATCTGTGCCCAGGGTATGTAATATGGCCTCCCTCCTCCCCTGTGTATCAGTGGCAGCTGCAAATTGCCTTTTGTCCCTTTCCCCGTACTCACCTTCGTCCCTCTTTTTCCCAGTACTGCCATCCTCCTTCAATTCCATTCTTCTTCCATTGCCCACCCCAGAGGTGTTTCGTCTATCCTCACTGGTGCCCCTCCTGCTGCAATCCCTATTCTCCTTCCTTCTAGCTCCTCCATGTCGCACCACAGTTCTTCCGCTCCTCCCGATGCCATACCCTCTCCCATCTTTTCTCCCTCAAACGTGTGTTGTTCAAACTCTATTATTCTTGTCGGCTCATCGTTTAGTCGGAATAGTATTTCCCCCTTCTTCCACCCCTCTTCTATGGACCTGTCTGGTGTTTGTTACCTCTGTGTTTGATCAATCCTGGAAGTACCTGATCCACTTTGTTCGCACATATCTCTTAGTCTGGACAGTTCACTTCGGGTCATGGATAACCTTGAGTCTAAGGGCCTCATTATGACCCAGGCGCTAAGTGTTTAACGGCGCCGTAAAAGGCTGCGGCGCCGTTAAACACTTAGCGCCTAATTACGAGGTCCCTTTGCAGGACCCGACCTTAAGGGCCTGTTTTACCAGCCATTAAAGTAGGGACCCGCATAGGGACCTTGGTGGTAATTACGGTACCGCAATTTGCGGTACCGTAATTAGCACCTTCCCCATTCCCATTGAGCCCTATGGGGCAAAAATGGGAATGGGGAAGGGCCATGGCGGCATGGGGAATTACCGCCCTACCAACCTCGGAATGGTGTGGTAATTCCCCATTCCGCCATGTCGGACTCCGGCATGGACTATGGTGCTAATAGGTCCATGGTTTAGCGCCGGAGTCCTAATGAGGCCCTAAGTCTTCTGTAAACTTTTCAATGTCTATTGCTGGGGTACTCACCTGTCCACCCGCTCTTGGGCACTCATATGGTCGGGGTGCTGTGGGTTGTGGTGGAGTTGGGGAGGTGGGTTTTGACACATATACCAGGTCCCTGTGTCCCTCAGCTGGTACTGGTTTTTGTAAGAGGGGGTATATTCGTACCACTTCTACTTGCCCCTCCTTTTCTCCAGCCTCCTTCTCATTATTCTCTATTGCCAGGGGAGATGGAACCTGTTCTTTTATTTGCTCTTTTCTTTTTATTTGCGGCACCTCTTCAAATAACCGCCATATATCTAATATTTCCCTTCTATTTTGCAATTGTTTTCCTTTATATTTTACAAATAGGCTTGTGGCTACCATATCCAGTATATTCTTGTCAAATGATCCTCCCTGGGGCCACACCTGTGGTAGCCCTTCCCCTTTTAATTGCGGTATCCATTGATCATGATATTTTCTAATTCTCTCAGCATAACCTGGTAGATTCTGAGAGATATGGGCCAATGGTGTTTCCGCGCCCATTCTAACCTTTCACCCCCTGTGTTTCCTTTGCTGGTATGTATTATACAGTCACAATTCTAGCTATAGCAGTATTATGTGTTGGTTGTATACCACTTTTGTATGACACTATACGCTTACTCTTCACAGGGTCACACTTACAATGACCACTATTCATGGGGCAACAATGCAACAATTTTGGTCATTACAAAATCAGCGATCACAAAAAGACATAATGAGCCCAGTACATAACATTGACCAACGGACAGTTCACATACAAAATGTAACATATACCCTCCCTACCTTCTCTCAGTCTTCTACTACCCAAGATCTCCCTTGTCCCAATACACTACACCCTTTACCCCTTAGTTGCGTGGATATTTTCCCGTTGATCAGAAGAGAAAAAGAATAAAGCATTTCTAAGTTATATTCCGAGCCTTCCCCTTATGTGAGACTCCCACTGATTCCTTGTATTTTCCACTTATTCCCAGTACTAGTCAAGATAGCACTATGCAGCGCCGACTTCCACCCCCTTGCGGAGCTAGGTTCCCGTATTCCATTTTCACCTTGTAATCTCCTTAACTCATCCTAATGGCCATATACAGAGAAGAGACAGAAAAAATAAATAGTATCTATTATACCCACAAGACCCCCCTTCTGTTTTCCCCTCAACTCGATCTGACCCCATATACTCTATCCACCTCCTTTTAATGTCGCTCACACTTGGTACTCGCATGTCTGCCTTGATCCGAGACCCTCCGGATCTGGTCCGTAAAGGTGCTGCCCCACACTCAATGGCCGCCCCCGGCGAGCGGTACAGTGGGTTTTGCAAAGGGGGACCCGTACCCTTTCGCCCTACTGCATGCGCACGTCTAGGTGTACCAGTTGCCGCTGGTGGGCAGCTCTCTTGAGGGGGCGCGCCGTGGGTCTCCGCTGTGGCCGGGGACATCTCATGCCACAAGGAACGAAGGGACAAATCACGTCCCAGGGGTCACCACTTGAAAGTGAGCATCCCACAAAAAGGCATTTACAACTCCCCAGTGAGAGTCAATGATGGACACACCCCAGATGGGAATGAGACCAAGACCAAGTGTGGGTGAAGTCAAAAAATAAAAGTTTATCCAAACCAATATAGGGCAAGCAGAGAACTCTGCAAACTCTGAGAGCACTCTGCCAGACATCAGAAAACATTCACATTTTGTTACAAACCCACGTCACCTATGACGTGGAAACTAAGGGATTCATGAATCGATGAGATTGGGCAATGCGGATGGGCACATATAGATCCTTAGGGGCAAAGCTCCAGGATTAGTGAGGCTCTTTGGTCAGGTCAGCTGGTCAGGTCAGCTGGACTCATCAGGTTGGAGCTTGGGTTAGATGATGGTTGATTGATACATCATGACTATTCTAACATTTGCCCTTGTGGCCACACATACTCATTCAGTGTTAATTGTAATCCATGATGTCCTGTAAATCCTACAATCATTAATCTAACATGACAAGAAAAATAACACATACCTCTAGGTGTGAGTATTTCATCATTCTAAAACAATACTATACATGGGGTGAACAATAGGTGAGCAGCTTTCATGGGTTCAGGTGGCTTATCAGGGGGCACAGCCAGGGATACATCTATCATTCCTCTTTGTTAGATCTAGTGGGGGACACCTTCATAGTATGTTAATACAAGAATACAAGAGAAAATATATGCTCTCTATGGTCAGTCAGGGTTAGGGTGAACTGGGATACTACCGGGTCAGAGGGCACTTAGCCGGTACATCAAGAGGTGGTGGGATGAGAGGCTTGTTGCCCATATTTATTTCAATCCGAGTCTGGGGGGCTTAGGACAGTGCTCACTGGGTGCAGGCACATGGGAAGGGTGAGGTGTTACAATCATAGCATCACATGATCTGTAAAACCAGGCTTTACAACTCAGCCCGGCCAGAGGGGGAGGAAAAGTGGGGGTTGACACACAGTGTTACCTGAGAGGGGAGGAAAGGGCAAGTAGCCTGCTAGGCCGCATATTGTTTATGTTGCAGAGGCACACATGGACCATGCATACAAACAAGGTAGAAATAGGTTAGTGTGTATATTGGTACATTAACCAGATGTGCGAGGGTCTGCTTACAATGTGGGGTGCATGATTCAATGCTCAGGGGTTATATGTATGCTACAAAGGACACTCTTTTATACAGTTGACACACATTATAATAAACCATACACATTGTGACACTAATTGAATATATATGAAATTGTACATTCGTAGGAAATCATTGAGTATATGCTGATATCATACATTGCTTCGTGTATGCGGTAACAACCAATAATCCTTGCTTGGTGATGGGAGGCTTAAACATACACTGCATGGCTCTGTGTGCAATCTAGGATGGGTGGGGGTCACCTTATTTCAAGTTATACAATCAATCTCTTGGTATACAACAACGGAAGTGAATTTATAATCCCTTCAGAGGGATTAGCTGGATGGGTGCAACAGGGTGGCACACAGACTTGGCATACGTGTCTGGCACTTCAAACGGGGAACAGGGTTGCGGTGGTTATTCACAGCATGTATAATAAATGTGGGGTTTGCGAGGGGACAGGGTGAGTTTTATGGAGATGCCTTGTTTTTCTCAAACCCCAGCTTTGGCCCGGTCATCTGCAGGTCAATGATGTACTGCGGAAGGTGAAAGATACAGTGTTTGTCATGTAACTTGTTTGCGCCTAATCTCCCATGAGAACAGGCCTGCAGCAGGGACGCTGAGGGGAGGAGGCCGAGGGAAATGCCTGGCTCGCTGTGCGCGATCAGGAAGGAAGAGCTGCAGCTCTGCAGACCGCTTTGTTTGTGAGGCTTAAGTTACTTGTGTTAAAAATGGAGTCTGAGTGTGCCACAAAATGGCGTCTGGTACTATGCTGCTGGCAGAGTGTGGCAGCCACATGTGTCGACCCGCAGCCATCCCGCATACCTGGCCACAGCATGGGCGGCTGCTGGACGAATCATAGTCTGCACGTTGGTGAGAATGGAGGGGAGGGGGGCCTTAAAGACCTTTCCTTCCATACACACTCTATCACCATTTTAGACACATGCTCTTGTAACCCTTGCACAAACCAATTTTCTTGTATCTCTACAGCTATGTGCTGTTTTGCATTGTGAGCTGGGAAGTGGATCTCCTGGAAAGCTACTTCTAACAATTTCACTGGCATTACAACTTTATCCGTGTTATTTTGTGTTCATAAGTGGTGCGTGGACGACTCGCTACAACCCCTATTTCCCCACAACTACTTTTCTTTCGTTGGTGCTTACTGCTGCAGTTCAATTATTTGGGACATTGCCATTGAGTTATATCCCTCACCTTGCTCTTCCTCCACATGTTTCTGTAAAACAAATTCTCCTGACATTTGTTTTTTGAGATAGGCTTCTTCTTTCCGGGATGATGTCACTATTGTTCGTGTGGGCTTGGCATTTAACTAGCACTACCACTGTTGGGTCCTTCAGTGCCTCAATCAATTCCATCCATCTCACAATTTCTTGATGCTGACCCATCTATGAAATATACCTTGCCCAATGAGAGAGCATTTTCGCATGTTGTGGGTGTGTCTTCATCCACCCCCTGTAAGTGGCGCAATCATGGTTTTGCATGTCTGCCACTGTACATGCTTTTGTGATAAATGTTCCTGGGTTTGCTATCTTGCAACATACTATGTGTATGTTTGCTCTAAACAAAATAATTTAATGTGCAGTAGCTCTCTGAGATGTTAGTGTACTTTTTGATCTCTCAAGTATTGCAAACAATTAGTGCTCCACGAACAGGGTCACTGAGCATCTCATCACAATCGTGGCCCTTTTTCAATGGCGAACGCTATGGCTGCGAGAGATTGTTCACAGGCAAAGTGCCATTGCATCACTGCATCGAGAATGCCGCTGTAGTATGCCAAAGGCTTGTGGCCTAGTGATGTTTCTTGTGTTAATACCGCAGTCATTAATGTTCCATTGCAATGTGAGAACAAATAGAATTTGCGATTATAATCAGGTGTCACCAGGACGGGTGATGTGGAAATAAATTCTTTTAGCGTTTCAAAAGCAGAGTGCATTTCTTGTGTCCACACTAAAACAGTGTGTTCTCTTTGTGCTTCTTTGAGTGCATGGAGTAAGGGTTTTGTGTAAGAGGCATAGTCCAATACCCAGGCATGGCAGTAATTGCACATGCCAAGACATTTCTACATCTCATTTACCATTTTGAGCTCACTGACTGCCAGCATGACAGCTGCCCTGTCTGAGATTATTTGTGTGCCATCTTTTGATATCAGTTGTCCAAGATACAGTACTATAGTTAAGCAATATTGCAGTTTCTGTCTGTCCACTTTATATCCCTTGTGTGCTAACAAAGCGAGTAGTGCTACTGAATCCTTTCTGCATGTGTCCACATTCACGCACAAACCAACAAGTCATCTACATATTGAATAATAGTGCTCTCTGCATCAACATTCCCAAGATCTTCATGTAATATCCTGTTAAAAATACTTGGGCTTTCACAATATCCATGGGGCAGCCTGCAATATTCAAACCTTTAACCGCCCAGTGTGAAGGCTGCCAAATATTGTGATTTGGGGTGCAGTGGTACTGAGAAAAAAAAAAAATTTCAGGTCCACGACTGTGAAGTGTGTTGCTGTTTTTAGAATGCTGCATAAGATTGATGCAGGATTTGGGACAAGTGGGAATTCCTTCTGTATGACATTATTGAGGGGACGTAGGTCCTGTATCATCCTCCACGCCCCTTCATTTGCCTTTTTAAGGGGATAAATACAAGTATTACAAGGTGAATTTGATGGTACAATGATCCCCTGCTGTAAAAGTGCATATATCATTTCTTTTATCCCCTCCTCTGCTTCCCGGGACAGGGGGTATTGTTTTACCCGGGGTAGTAATGCTCCGGGTTTGAGTTTTATTTTGACAGGTGTCACTTATTGGAGCAGACCTACATCATGAGGGCATGTAGTCCACTATATTGGTGGTACTTGGTGCATGTGTTCGTTGAAATACTCTGGAGGTGTGCTTACTATTGCCATGAGGGGGATAGGTACCTGTCTGTGTTGGATCATTATCTCGCAGGGGAATGCTATTTCCATAATTATTTCCCTGTCAGAGTCTGCATCTGTGACTTACTCCTTGTCAGAAAAATCTCGTAATGCTATATTGGCATTGATACATAACACTGTATGCCACTCACATCCATGTTCATTCATCCCAATCACTGCAATTCTTTTGTTTGATACCCGCACTCCATGTAACTCTAAAGACATTACCGATCCCGCTACTATCTCTGGAGGTGCCACGGGATGGAACAAAAATTCTGATGGCGTTCGCCACACATGGCGAGTGAGTTCAGGCACAACACGCGCCAACACTTTTAGTCCTTGTATGAACATATCTGGATCAACTGGTACTCCACGTACTTGTTGTGCTGTGTCCTGGGTGTGTATTGTTAACATCGCACACATAGCACATATTCCTGGTGTCGAGCACACTATCCCTCTCTCTGTGAAGATATTGTCATATTCAACTTACTAAGGAGGTCTCTCCCTAATAAGTTTATGGGCGACTCTTCATAATACAATAGGGGTGGTCGCACTGTCTTCCCTCCTACTGTCGCATCCAACTCTTCTGTGTAAGGAACCTCGAGCGCCGCCCCAGAAAACCCCTGCATTTCCATTTTATGATTTGACAACGGAAATCAGCCTTCTGTAAGGCACGATTTTTCCGCTCCCGAATCCAGAACAAAAATGTATTGTTTATTTCCTATCTCCGCCCCCACCATTGGTTCCTCGGCTGCATTTAGGGTTGTTGATAGTACTGGACATGCAAGTGTTCTCTGTGGGCTGTCCTAAGCTGAGTATCTAGTGTTCTCACTTTTGTCAAAAACATTGCCTCCTACCACTGCAGCTCCTCTGAAAGGTGCTGGTGCACCATTTGCTGTGGTAACAAAAGGATTTTTGTGGGCCGGGGGCATGTGTTCCCTTGATTTGGCGTGTTGTTGCACGTTCTGTGCGTGTATCCTGTGTTTGTCTGCATACCATTGATCAGGTTGCTGGTCTCTTCTTGAACCATCCATAGGTAATCCATATGGGCTCCCTGGGTGGGGGTGGCCATACTGTTGCTCATGTTGATGAGGGCCCATGGGATGACTCCAACATTCCCTTGAAAAATGTCCCCACCTCCTGCAATTCCAGCATGTCCCTTGTCCTCCTCCTCTGGGGCAATGTCCTCCGTACCCATAGACACCCCCTTTATAACCTCTGTACCCACGTCTTCCTCCTCGGGCACTCATTCCCTGCCATTGTGGCCCTCCATACTGTTCCTCGCCAGCCCATTGCTCCTGTCCGTTTCCTGCCAAGTTCACTGCAATCCTTGCCTGTATAGCTACTGGCCCTTCCTCCTCCTCCCTTTCTCTCTCCGTGGGGAGGGTGGCGACAGCTGTAGCGACCTTCACTAGTTTTGTTTGTATTCATTTTGCCTCTTCTGCCAGTCTCCTTTGGGCTATCTCTTTTTCTCTCTCTTTGATCCTTTTACAGTGGTGTACTATAATGCTCTGTATCTTTGGCCAGCCTTTGGCTTCTATCCCAGATATTTTATCAAGAGCCTTCTCCACTTCATTTGGGAGCCCTTTTTTAATTATGAAATAAAACAGGGAGGTGGATTGATCCCAAGCTGTGCCCATCTCCGCCCTCCACATCTCTTGCACCCAGAGAATGTAAGCCATCGTATCTTCCTCCTCCCCCATTGTGCATTGCATTACTGACTGTAAATTTGGTGTATCTGGAAACGTCTCTCTCAATGCATCCCATACTCTTGATCTTACTGTGTTAAATGATGCCCCATCATGGTGGTCACAATCTAGTGTTATTCTGGGGAATCCTGCCTTTGCCCACATCCTGTTAGCTTGGTCACCTACCGCAGACACCAACAGGCTTTTGATGTTGCCCCTGGGACCCCTGCAGTATTTTACTTGAATGCGTAAATCCACTTGCTTGCTCAGCCCGGGAGCGGGGGTAGTGTCTTTAACAAATTTGCTTTATCCATCTGGGCCCAAGGGACATAATTAGGCATTCCCGCCCGTCTGTGTATCGTGGGTAGTTGTAATTTGCTCTTTATCTTTCCTGTACTTACCTTTGCTCCTTTCTTCCCTAATACTGCCATCCTTCCGGTTCTATTCCTTACCTCCCATGCCACTCTTCTTCCTTCGCCCTCCCCAAGGGGGACTGTGCTATTCCTGCTAGTCCTCCACCTGTTGCACTCCAAAGTCTCCTTTCCTCTTCTTCTTGCTCTTCTATAGGTCACCAGTATTCTTTCTCCCTGTCTGATGCCACGTCCAAACCTTCTGCACCTGTCTCACTGGCCACTTGATCTATTTCTATTATTCTTGTCAAGGTATCATTAATTCTGAACAGTATTTCTCCATTTTTCCATCCCTCCTCTGCCTATCTATCAGGTGTTTGGAGCATTTGCGGCTGTTCCGCTGTGGGTGTGGGTGAGCAACTCTGATCACATATTCCTCTTAATCGTGACAATTCCGTTAGAGCCATTGCTAATCTTGAATCTAAGGGCCTCATTACACGGTAGGCCTTACCGCCTTACTACGAGGTCCCTTTCCGGGGTGGGGAATTTAACTCCTGCTTTTTGCAGGCGTTAAAAACCAACCCGCAAAGGGACCAGTGGAGCTAATTACGGTACCGCAATTTGCGGTACCGTAATTAGCACCTTCCCCATTCCCATAGAGCCCTATGGGGCAAAAATGGGAATGGGGAAGGGCAATGGTGGAAGGGGGAATTACCGCCCTGCCAACTTTGGAATGGGGCGGTAATTCCCCTTTCCACCAAGGCGGTGCCGGTATTTTACCAGCATGAACCATGGCGCTAATAGCGCCATGGTTCTCCGCCTACCGTGTAATGAGGCCCTACGTCTTGGGTGAACTGCTCTATGTCTATTGCTGGCATTCTTACCTGCGCACCTGCTCCCCAAATATCATATGGGGGCTTTGCTGGGGCTCTCAGTAAAGGCGCAGGGGGTGATGTGGGCTTTGACACATACACTAGGTCACTATATCCTTCAGCCGGCGCTGGCTTGGGCAGAAGTGGGTACAGCTGTGTTACATCTACCCCTATTTTGTTATTTTGCCCTTCTCCCTCGCCACTATTTGCTGCCAAGGGAGACTCACCCTGCCCTTTTATTTTGCTCGGGGGTACTTCT
Source organism: Ambystoma mexicanum (assembly GCF_040938575.1). Taxonomy (NCBI): domain Eukaryota; kingdom Metazoa; phylum Chordata; class Amphibia; order Caudata; family Ambystomatidae; genus Ambystoma; species Ambystoma mexicanum. The sequence goes on along the minus strand of NC_090925.1, from coordinate 461,997,333 downwards.
TCAAGTAGCCTCCACAGGTCCAATATCTCCCTCCTATTTTGGAACAGTTTTCCCTTGTATTTTATTAACAGACATGTCGTTATCATATCTAGGACACTCTTATCAAACAACCCCCCTTGGGGCCATACGCCTTCCCCCTTCAATTCTGTGATCCACTGGTCATAATATTTGTTTATTAAGTCTGCATACCATGGAAAACTGTGACATATGTGTCAAAGTGGTGTTTCTGCACCCATGTTTATTCTATCAATACCTGTCTGTTCGATGTATATCAGATCTAGGCAACCAATCGATAGGGCACAATGCTTCACCACTTCTTATGTCGCTCTCTTTGACAATACCTCTGATTGGACGTTGTTGGTCACGCTATCTCTAATAAAGCATTTTCAAATCACCTTTGTAATTACACTTTTTGTTTTCAATACTTAATCAAAAAACATAGTGTGCAGCAAACATAAACAACACATATTATACACCACAGGACTTAGACATGCCACACTTAACATTTAAACACAAATCCGCCCTGCTTGTTCCACTCCCCCATTTTAATGTTTTCTCCTTGTACTTTAACTTGTCCCTTATCTTAGTCCCTTATGAACCTTCCCTCCCGTCTATGAGTGTCCCCTATCCAAAGGAAAAAGAAAGAAGATAAAAGAGTTTTGTAAATACTATTCCAAGTCTTCTCCTTAAATGAGACTCCTACTGTTTCCACTTATTTTCATCGTTATATCCTGTACTAGTCGATTTAGTACTATGCTGTGCTGCCTTCCATCCCCTTGCGGAGCTAGGTTCCCGTACCTCTTTTCATCTCGTAATCTCGTTAACTGTCCTAATGGCCATATGCAGAAAGAAAAAGTATAGAATTAACCCAAGAGTTCCCCCTATATTCAATGAACCTTCTCCCCTCTATATTCCCACCATTCACCTTCAAATGTCTTTTTATCTGACTCCTTATACTACTGTTTCTCTCTGCGCCCCCCTACTGTCTTTTAAAGTTATAATTTCACTTGCATTGGATACTCACATGTCCGTCTTGATCTGAGACCCTTCAGAACCTGTCTGTCAAGGTGCTGCCCCGCACTCAATGGCTGCGCCCAGATCCGGCGAGCAATACGGTGGGTATTTGCAAAGCTGGGACCGGTCGACCCTCTCGTCCTATTGCATGAGCACGTATCAGGTGTACCGGTTGCCGTAGGTGGGCAGCTCTTGAGGAGGTGCACCCTGGGTCTCTGCTGTGGCCGGGGGATATCTCGTGTCAGAAGGAAAGGAAGGGCGCAATCACGTCCAGGTGTCACCAAATGAAAGTGAGCAGTCCCCAAAATACAATATCTACTCCCCAATGAGAGTCAGTAAACCAGTTTAAGAAGCAAAGTGTATCTAAATAAAATAGGGCATGCAGAGAACTCTGCTAACTCCGAGAGCGCTCTGCCAAAAAATACACTGTCATTGCATTAAAAAGGATTACAGCATCATCAGTGACAAATATATATAGTACAAAAGTTACACTTTCATTGGAGGAGCTGCAGATCCAGTATAGCGTCATAGGCGCCGCCTCCAGATGATTGGATAGTTGCTTGACGGGAAGGCGGACATCACGTATATCAGCTGGGCTGGTCAGTGCGAGGTGAAGGTCATGTGGTTCTGGATAAGGTGATTAATACTAGCTCTCTAATCTAAACACCACTTCAAAGTATACAATAAAAAGACAATAATTTGTATTCTGACAGGTTGGGAGAAAACCATATATATCACTGGTTGCTTTTATATACATTGTCCTGAATCACTGGTCAGGTGAATGGCATGGGGGGGTCATCTCTGTCAGGGGGGATGGGGGTGAACGCTCTGTGCGGGCCCAGTGGAGGGATGAGAGGATACATTTGTTGCGCTGGGACATCCATGAGAAATGAGCCTGTAGCAGCATATTCGCAGGGAGAGGAAAAGGTAGGGGCCGTTTGCACGCCGTGCGCGGCACTGCCGGGGAGGGAGAGAAGGACCTTGGGCAGGTAGAGTGTGGCCTAGTTCAAAATGGCAGAGTTTAAAACACACAATAAAATGGAGTTCCAACAAGTTCTCTTCTGCAGGCCATAGGGGAGGAGGTTTTGTTGTACCTTGGACCAGATGTTCATATGTAAAGTATATGGGTGTAACAATGTCCGCTCTGCTGCAGGATGACTCTATTTACGTCGGCTCCATGGGCCACACATTTTGCACCATGACACATGAATCCTTTTAACATTTACCACCTTCACATGTGTATATATTACATAAAAACAATGGATCTACATCATGAAACAGAGATACGTCGGCCCAAATATCGTATCTACTATAATCAACTAGCTAATACATACATCATACATCCCTTTGGATTTCATAAAAACAGCTTTATCACACGTGAGTACAAAAGGAAAATATATGGTTACAGGAGGGATTAGTATCAGGGGTGAATCTTAGTGGCATGCAGTCATGGGGCAGGCATCTGTTACATAAAAGAGGAGGTGCGGGTAGAGGCTGGGTGAGTAGTAAATCCTTTGAGTTGGGTCTGTGGATGCGGAGAAGGTTTTTGGAGATGGATGTGTTTTTTCTAAGGCCAGGCCTTGGCCCGGTCATTTGCAGGGCAGCAATGCTGGCAGCAAGGTGCGAGATACAATATTTTATTTGTAGCCTTTCTCGCCCAGCTTTTTGTGGGAACAGGACAGTCGCAGAGACATCGGAGGGGAGGAGGTGGGGGGAGTAACAGGCTAACTGTGCACGGCCCCATGGGAGAGGTGCAGGCCTGCAGGGTGGCATTTCTGTGAGACCTGCTTGGGCTTTAACAAAATGGAGTTGATGTTTGTACAAAATGGAGTCAGTAATCAGACTGCTCTTAGAAAGTTGCACCTATATGTGTCGTCCCGAGGCTGCCCGGTACCTTTGGCCAGGGGTGCATTGCAAGCTGGGGGGATGAGCATAGTGTGCGTGTGGGGATGAGAATGGAGTGGAGGGGGGCCAGAAGACCTTTCCTCACACACAAGTACAACCCCCCACAAATCCAATAAGCATCCATGAGAGCTGCTGTTCCCCCTGTGAATTCTGAGAGATTGATGGCCATGTTACTACAGTGTCCTAGACCTCACATGCATGCTGCCATTGCCTCTGAAACACAAGGAGACTTGTGTGAGTTTCAGTACTTGGGTAGGCTTCTCATGTTGGTGTATCCAGGTCAATTGTGCAACATACTTCTTCCAAACAGCAAAATAAGTCTAATTTATTTGTGATACTTCCCTCTTTGATAGTCCAACCATTCCTCCTGCTTTGCACCCCTTCAGTCCTTCGACCCACTTATCTCTATAATAAACAGCACCTTCCATCTGCAATTAATGTTTTGTTCAGCACTGAGACTGTTCCTGTCCTACTTCTTCAGGACACCTTATCCAGGGTGGTACCATAAATACAGCTTCACCTTTCCTCTGCCCTACTGCTTGATAGTTACGTATAAGATGTTTCAAACTCTCCATCTCTCCCATCTTCTTTGACTTTATGTAGTTATCTGTGTATGCTGTGGTATCAACTTCTACCCATTGTGCTTGGACCCTGTGTCCCTGAATCAACCCTTGATCCCTACATAAAGCAAGATGAAATAAATATTGGACTACTTCGGGTGGCAACTCTAGTGGTATAAACTATCTGGGTGTGCCGATTGCATGGGGAATTAAAGAACACGCGTAGCAAGAATTGCTTTGATTCCCTCTTCCCACTACCTTGATGTGTTTGTACCACATATTGTCAGTTTTGGGGTGATGCACATCGTTAACACTATTTAAACAAACTCCTGGGTTTGAAACATCCCTTCTAATTCTGGTCATGGATACACTACTATTCACTGGTATATATGCAGTGTTAATACCATTGATTGCAAAAGAGGTCTAGTGGGGGTTAAGGATTTTGAGCACTGCCAGGGGGCCTACAAGGATGATGTTGGTATTTTTATCTTGTCATCATTGAGGCAGAGTCATTGTGAAGACATCCAAGCCTGGATGGTCGCATAGACCGCGTTGAGAGTATCAGTGTCTTCACAGCAGTTGCCTGAAAGGGGAAGGAGAATGTGGGTGACATTTGTGTAATTGGTGTATGAGATACCTATAGAATCCAATTGATCGAAGAGAGGTTTAGTAACGATGTTGTATAGGGTGGGGAGACACAGGAGCCTTGAGGGACACTGCAGGAGATGGGTGACGGGGGTGCACAAGCATTGTCGGTGAATACTCTGGTGGATCTTCCCTCTAGAAAGAATGAAATCCACATTGTGACTTCAGGTGAAATGTTAGCTGCAGAAGAGAGGTGTTGACAGAGAATCTTGTGGTCTACCAAGTCAAACGCTCTAGGAGTCAAAAGGTCTAGGAGTAGAACGAGGGCTTGTTTCCCAGCATCTTTGACGTTGTTCAGTTGATTCTTTAAGTCAAGTAAGACTGCATCAGTGCCATTGCCCGGTCAGAAGCCAGATTGACCTGTTCCCTGGTAGTACTCTCGTTCAGGTTGGAATTGCCATTGCATTTCGGTGCTGGACTGCCCCTGGGCAGGACAAAGACTGATATGCAAATGGATATTTCCCATCTGTGAAAGGCACAGTGAGTAAAAGCAGTGGCTGCGAACTCTCAAGTGGTTAATAACCACTGAACAGGTTATCAGGCCTTGTTCTGTCGAGGGAGGGGCGCCCGCTACCTTTGCAAACTAAATTTCAAGGAACCTGGGATTGGTAACCCTAGGTCTCCTGGGGGCAACCAGACGTGGTCTCCCTCTCATTGTGCTTAGAGAGGCATCAGCTTCACCTCACTGATGATCCCCAACAAGGGTGAAAGACGTGTATGGGGTTGCTGGTGGTACTCTCGTTCAGGTTGGAATTGCCATTGCATTTCGGTGCTGGACTGCCCCTGGGCAGGACAAAGACTGATATGCAAATGGATATTTCCCATCTGTGAAAGGCACAGTGAGTAAAAGCAGTGGCTGCGAACTCTCAAGTGGTTAATAACCACTGAACAGGTTATCAGGCCTTGTTCTGTCGAGGGAGGGGCGCCCACTACCTTTGCAAACTAAATTACAAGGAACCTGGGATTGGTAACCCTAGGTCTCCTGGGGGCAACCAGACGTGGTCTCCCTCTCACTGTGCTTAGAGAGGCATCAGCTTCACCTCACTGATGATCCCCAACAAGGGTGAAACACGTGTATGAGGTTGCTGGTGGTACTCTCGTTCAGGTTGGAATTGCCATTGCATTTCGGTGCTGGACTGCCCCTGGGCAGGACAAAGACTGATATGCAAATGGATATTTCCCATCTGTGAAAGGCACAGTGAGTAAAAGCAGTGGCTGCGAACTCTCAAGTGGTTAATAACCACTGAACAGGTTATCAGGCCTTGTTCTGTCGAGAGGGGGGCGCCCGCTACCTTTGCAAACTAAATTTCAAGGAACCTGGGATTGGTAACCCTAGGTCTCCTGGGGGCAACCAGACGTGGTCTCCCTCTCACTGTGCTTAGAGAGACATCAGCTTCACCTCACTGATGATCCCCAACAAGGGTGAAACACGTGTATGGGGTTGCTGTTGGTACTCTCGTTCAGGTTGGAATTGCCATTGCATTTCGGTGCTGGACTGCCCTTGGGCAGGACAAAGACTGATATGCAAATGTTTATTTCCCATCTGTGAAAAGCACAGTGAGTAAAAGCAGCGGCTGCAAACTCTCAAGTGGTTAATAACCACTGAACAGGTTATCAGGCCTTGTTCTGTCGAGAGAGGGGCGCCCGCTACCTTTGCAAACTAAATTTCATGGAACCTGGGATTGGTAACCCTAGGTCTCCTGGGGGCAACCAGACGTGGTCTCCCTCTCACTGTGCTTAGAGAGACATCAGCTTCACCTCACTGATGATCCCCAACAAGGGTGAAACACGTGTATGTAGTTGCTGGTGGTACTCTCGTTCAGGTTGGAATTGCCATTGCATTTCGGTGCTGGACTGCCCCTGGGCAGGAGAAAGACTGATATGCAAATGGATATTTCCCATCTGTGAAAGGCACAGTGAGTAAAAACAGTGGCTGCGAACTCTCAAGTGGTTAATAACCACTGAACAGGTTATCAGGCCTTGTTCTGTCGAGAGAGGGGCGCCCGCTACCTTTGCAAACTGTTCCCAAGATATGATTGGAATCCAAGCAGTGCTGAATTTGGAGGTAAGCTTCCATGTCCAGGATTTCCAAGAGGAATGGGACAGTGGTCGGTATTTCTCTGGGGGAGTATGGACAAGGCCAGTGGTGAAGGAGGAGTTGATAAAAGTTGTGATAAACAGGAACAAGGTTTCTGCACATTCATTAATGATGGTGGTTGGGCAAACATAACCTTTACATCTGGAATGTTTCAGGTCCTTCAGGATGGTTGTCACCACTTTGATCGTGATGCTGTAGAATCAGAACAGGGTTAGGTCATGCCAGGCTTGTGGGAGCCATGGGGGGGTGGTGGTTGATTAGTGTTGAGGGTGGTTTGTTTAAGGAGAATTGTTTTGTGGAGGGTGGTGATTTTCTGTAGGAAGGCATTTTGAATTTCGTGAGGTTGGGTGGAGGGGAAGAAAGGGTTTCACGTTCTTTGAGTATAGAAACAATCTCCTATTTATTTGACTTGGCATTAACAATTCTTGTGTTGTAAATCATAGATTTTGCAAGTAGAATAGTTTGTTTGTACTGTTTAGCTGCACAGGCAAACAGAAGCCTATTGCATTCTGAAAGTGAGTTTTTCCATTTTGTTTCAGCTTTGTGCTTTTTAGTGCAGAGGGCTTGGAGATCTGGGGTGTACCAGGAATTAAGCTGATGGGATGATTTCGTTTTGGAGAGTGATAGAGGAGAGATAGAGTCCACAGCACCGGCCCACATTTTTGAGCATAGGTCGGCTAACATGGCAGGGTCTGAGTTGCGTGGATACTCAAACTGTAGAGTGTCGAGCAAGGGCAGTATCCATTCTTTAGTGAGTTTGCGAGAACTGTGCACCAGGGTAGGTGGCATAGAGGCATGGGACTGTACAGGTATATTGAGGGGAATGATGTTTGAGCAGACCGAGACCTGACAGCTAAATTATGCTACCTAGTCTAAGGGTCAACCTTTGACGTGCATCGGCATCAGTACATAATGTTTGAAGTACAGCACACTAAGGAACTGGCTACTGCAGTGGCATTCCAGTCTTAGGGGTCATGAAGGCTTAGGTTCAAGTCTGCCAAGAGGATGGTTTTGGTAGTAGGCTTGATGTTAGTGCCTAAAGTGAGTAGGAGGTCCTCTTCAAAGGAGAGTAATGGGCCTGGCAGAAGGTAGGAAACATGGATGGACATGGTGTCTGAATGTGAAAGAGGCAATTTGACAGAGAGTATATCATTGTTAGCTCCTAGCATGGTGCTAAACTATCTTATAGGGATAGAAACTTTAGCCATCAGTACTATCACCCCGCTCCACCACCTCTAGAGTTGAGGCGATTGCTAGAGAATGGTAAAGCCCATTGACCCTGGGGGAGGTTGACAGAGAGGGAATGGTCTGCTACTGCGGGTAGCCAGGTCTCTGAAACATCAGAGGTGGGACAACCATTTTGCAAGTCCAAAGCCTCTTCGTGGAAATCACGGTGGACATGTTTGCTTGTAGCATTTGCTCTGTTGTTGAATGAAATGCTGAATTTAGCCCAACAGACCTTGCCTTAATTTGTCCATCGCCTGTGGCCATCTCTTCATCAATCAGGGGTCGGCAGGGTGGTAATGCTGATCGGCGGGCTGGGGCAAGTCGCTGGCCTAGACAAGGGTAAATATGACCCTTAGTGGAGGACCTTTGTGGAGTCCCTTTATGTCTTAAAATAACCCCACAATTCGTATTACTATCTATTACTATTGGATGTATTTATTTATTGGCAAACATTGCATCTACTGGTTGCATGCTGTTTCTTGATGTTTATTGTGTGGATTGTCCATACAATAAATAATGATCAGCCTACCAAAAACGTTGTGCTTATTCGGTTAGTTTTTAATTTTTTTGTAGTGGGCATGCTCTGAGTATTTGAATCGCATGCCCATAACTTTGCGATAAACCACACTGACACACTCGTACAGATTAAGAGTGAACCTGCAACGTTAGACAATTATAAAATATATATGCTCATGGTTTAAAAGATGCATTTTGTCCTTTCCTTCTAGAGAGATTTCATGTATATTTGATGCCATCTCCCAACTTTGAGGTCCATGGGGAATGTACTCTGCAGATAACATTTGAAAATATCTGTCTTTGGGACGTGCAAAATCCAAGATTAAAACTCGTCTCATGGCCTTTGAGTTCCTTACGACGGTATGGACGGGACCCAACTTGGTTTACGTTCGAAGCTGGACGGTAAGTATAACAGACATATATATCATTTATTTTTGTATGCATGTATTTATTTATTTTTCTGATGCGTTTAATGTACCACATATGTGCTTCTGCATGCAAAGCGAGAATGTGAGGGGAAAACAATCCGGAGCCAAATACACGGGTTTGGCAAAGGACAAAAACATATCCGTTTGGTGTGGAGGAGCGAACCGTTCGCTATGCCTATGCAGAGCTTGTTTTGGACAGATTAATGATGTAGTGCTAGCCTAGGTTCCAGTTGGCTTTTCTTGTAAGGCAGTGGACCTTTTTTTTATTCTATGTGGTACTGTTACCTAGTGAATGCAATAGAATTTCTGGCGTGCTCTGGAAATGCAGTGATGACATTTCAAGTCTAGGATCACGCATTCTGGTCTGTGCTGGATGGCTTGCACTGTAGGCATTCCTTTTTATGTAGGCCGGTGGGCAAGCTATTGTTGTAATCCAGTCATGAAGATCCTAGAGCCAGCAAAATTTGCAGTTCATGTCACGTGCTTTTGCACCTCTTAGAATATGGAGTTAGTCAGAAGTTATAACTGCTGGACACTGATGCTGTTTGTTTTCGAGATTAAAAGTTACTGTTCAAAAAGTCTGTTTTAGATTTTTAACAGATTTCTCTGCTCATGTATTTTATTCATGTATTCTTTTAATTATAAGGCAGTGAGTCGTTTCTTATTGACCACTTCTCAGGTTAGTTGGCAGCTTCATGGAATTACTGAATGTCTTTTGGGGGAATTAGAAGTACAAAATAAGTTTGGATTTGGATATTGATTTATGAAGGGTTAAGAGGCTTAACTAGTGTTAAGAGTGGGAGTGTTGTATACTGATCTACTGCACTCAGGCCATCTTTACTTAAACAATTGTCAGAATTCTAATAAAGTGTATGTTCCCTTGTGATTGACAATTGCATACTTCGTTCATGTGTGTTAATTGTGTATCTCCATAATGTAATTTGTATTCTTGAATTTGCTTGCTCGAATTAAAACAAATACACCATCTTAGTTAAACATCCAGAAAAGGAATCTTAAAGATGTGCATGTTTTAATCAAAACAAAATACATATATGAAATATGATTAATTAAGGCAAGACAGATCTCTCTTTCGTGCAGGAAATTCCTCTACTTAAAAGAAAAGTCAAACTACTCCAGAGATGTGGGGTAGGTACAGTGAATAATAATAGTTTCAAGACATATGCACTCCTCCTGCTCTTTTGTAATGCAACAGACAAGGCGTAATGTATATAAGATTCACGCCCCCCTCCCAGGCCACAATAGAGTGTGATGCTGGCATCGGTAAACTCATAAACCATAATTCCCACCCCGTGACCTACTACATCCAGGGAATCATATCCAACAGAGTGCAAATGTGTTCGACTTTGCATATTTTACTCATCCATGCCATTTTGTGAACAAAAGAAAATGAGCATTTTAGAAATTAAATATTACAAGTTTGGAAAGATGATGAGGGTAAATTCATTGTTTCTGAAATGAGATTAGAAAGGGGTGCCTTCATTTTACCAAATGTCTATGCACTTAGTATTCAACTGAAATAGATCACCAACATACATTCACAGTTGTTTTAAGGAATGAAAGTAAAAGAACATTATTTTATATGGATATTTCCTATGGTTTAAGTTATAGTCTCGGATGCCTACTGTCAACCCATTTACAAGATGGTTGGAAAAGGCATTATAGAGAATGGTAAAGTCCTTGGCACTGGCTGATGTTAGGAAAACTCACAATCAGACAGTAAGAGACTGTTTAATTTAATTTTCACCTGCTCATATGACACTTTGGAAATCAGCCGGGTGGTGGCTGGCCTTAAATCTGCCTCAACCCTCGATGATATTCCCTTGCGGTTAATTAAACAGGCCCGGGAAAACTTGTGTGCTACTATTTCTGAAGCTGTTAATTCGCCTTTGACCATCATTGGACGCCTCAGTTTTTTCTATTTCCCCATTTCTTTGTTACTGTTCTTGATGAAGGTATTGGGGGTGGGTGTTACGCCTCAGCTGAGATATTTTCTGGAAGGGCAGAATGTCCTTGACCCCTGCCAAATGGGCTTTCGCCCCATGATTGGTACAGAATCCGTTCTAGTGGCAGCACTGGATGAGCTTAGCATGATCAGGGATAGAAGCAGCATGGCAGGTATTATTTTCTTGTACCTGTCAGCCTCCTTTGATACCATTGATCATGCAATTCTCATATCCAGGCTGCAGAGCACGGGGACATTGGGCCAGTGTTGGAGCGGTTCTGTGCTTTTCTGGCTTTTCAAGCTCAATTGGTTTCTCTTTCACCTTTTATATCATCACCAACTGCGGTGACATGTGGGGTGCCACAGGACTCTGCCTTGTCCTTGCTACACTTTAATGCATACATCCAACCCCTGACAACACTTATTCAGTCCTTTGGGTTCCTGTGCTTTTCCTATGAAGACGACACTCAAGTCCTGTTTAGGATGGACCTGGACTAACAGTTACTCAGTTGAGGCTTTGCCTCAATGCGGTTAGGGACTGGATGGAAGCTAACTTGTCAAAACTAAACAACGGTAAAACCAAGGTCCTGATTGTGGGCCCTGCTGGCACCTCAGCAAGCTGGACCTCTGATTTTAAGCCACTGTCGCCTGCACTGTTACCAACGCCATCGGGGATGGTCCGCAACCTTGGTGTAAAAATATCTTCCTCTTTAGCAATGGATAGCCAGATTCATTCTGTCTGTAGTCTGGGCTTCCTTAAATTGAAGCAACTAAAAAAGTTCTCCACTTTATTCCTAGGGAGCTCCACGCTCAAGTTGTTGCAGCATGAGTTAATGGCAGCATTGACTATTGTAATGCCATCGACCTTTCTCAGCCTGCATACTTAATTCTTTGACTCCAGGTTCTGCAGAATGCAGCTGTTCGTTTAGTTAAAGGTTTTCCGTTTGGCTCACAAATCTTTGCATTGACTATCTGTTTCTGCGCAAATTAAGTTCAAAGCCTCTTGCATTATCGATGAAGCTCGGAATGAGAAAGGTTGGTCTATGTAGGCAGCATTACTGTGTATACCCAGCTACTGTAAAGAGTGAGTGGGCGACAGAGCTTTTTCAATCGATTTTTCCATCGCAGGGCCAGAAATCTGGAACACTCTGCCGATAGCAGTGCATCGCACCTCAGATTTCAAGTTGTTTAGACAGGAACTAAAAACGTTTCTGTTTGTGTGATTTACGTTTCCTCTCACGTGTAGCTTATTGCGCCATGATGCCTTATGGTGATAGCACGCATTACAAATACTTGATTGATTCGAAAAGAGATTTTTCTGAGAGTCAATTAAAACTCTGGCACACGTTCTGTTGGTGCTATTTCTCTGCTGGATTGCACCCCAATCTCCTTCAGGATGATACCAGTTGTACTCTATGAAAATCCACAAAGATTGCAGATGAAAACCTCTATTTTAAAGAACAGAGAAGGGCAGGTAATCTTCAGAAAGGAAATAACAACAGTGTCCAAATATTATATTTGAGGGAAATTAATGTGCTGTTGTAAATCTAAAAAGAACTAAAAGAGACCTGTATACAAAATCAGGAAATCATATTTCTGCATGATAGAATGGAGAGTAACTTAAAGCAACATATAAATGCCTATGAAGCTTTACTTGTATAATCTAGCTTTGAATATGATTGAGCATTTACGCATCAGAGAAAACCACACTTTTTGAAGTCATGTGGAGAGTCAGGAAGCCTGGAGGACAGTTGCTGCAAAAAGGTGTTATATGTTTTTTTGAACCATTATAGCAACCTAGTTTAAACCTAGTTTGCTCAGGAGTCAATGTAAGGGGATCTGATTTTGATGATTTCAGAGATGCCCAGAATGTAGAGAACAGGAGATGACTTCTTGAACGAAAGACATTTCCCTTACTAAAATGATTGCCTCCATACATGATTTGAAACACAATATTTCACCAATGCCTGCCAGAATACTATGTCATTTCTACCATGTGTACAACGACCTAGTGAGCTCATTGAATGCTCATTTCGGAAAGGAGCGTTGATGGCATAAAAAAAAAAACAAGCATTGATAGGGAAGAATCCAAAAGAAGAAATACATGAAACGCTGCGTAGGAATTAGAGGGAAATGTTGACAGGATTTTTAAACAAATCTTTTTAAATTGAGTACAATGAAAACTGTGCTGACCCTATGACCCTACATTAGTAAGTATTCGAAAGAGAGTTACAGGTGGCATGATATGATATTATAGGTTATTTATAACGTGCCTAATACCCAGACGTTTCTAAGCACGGACCCAGGGATCGAACTTGTGTTGCTCTGTGTTGTCTTGCTTCCAAGGCGAGCACGTTGCCCCTGAGCTATCCTTCCGATACCTGCCTGGTGTCAGATATAAAACACTCAAAGAGAGAAAACATAAAACTGGCCTCCCATAATTGTGCTTGATGCTGAGAAATATTTTGCTGGAATAGACTGGGTCCTTATCCAGGAGGTGCTGATCATAATCTGTCAGACCAAAGTGTGATCCTGACACTGGGAACACACAACGCATCATTCCTATTCCATGACCAACTTCATCCAGGGAATCAGATCCAAAAGAGAAGAGATGTGTTTGTGTCTTCATATCTCTACTCATCCATGCCATATTGTGAACAAAAGGAAATGATAATTTTAGAAGTTAGATATTACAAGTGTGGTAAGATGATAAGGGGAGGTTCACTTTTTGTCGAAGTTAAATCACAAATGGATACCTATTCAGAGGATAGTTGGGAAAGGCATTAGAGAGAAGGAGAAACCCCTTGGCACTGGCCGATGCTTGGAGAACTCACAATCAGTCAAATTAAAGTTGGATGCATTGTTTTCGGCAGGCACCAATGGTGTATGTGTATGAAAATGCACTCCTCCTATTTCCTGAGTGGAGTCCAACTTAATCTTAACTATTGAGTCCCTACAGGCGACTTATGTAATATATTATTGGAGCTTGGATAACGTGTAAGACCTTTAATAAAACATATGCCTGAATGAAGGGAAGTAAGTACATGTAGATTCAGATATGATTTTATTTGAACTATTAATGACTCAGAGTAATTAGAAGAACCGGGGTCTTTGTGCCTATTCAAATAAAGTGTAAATGTGGGCTTCCTAAAGAATGTTCTGGCAAGGAAACAACGTTCTTGGAATTTCATTTGAATGGTTGAGAGTCAAACCCTGAGATCCAGACCCAGCGTTCCAATATCGGACTTGAGGGCTTCACACCACAGCGGACAACCTGCACCAAGTTCATTGACAGACACCTCTCTTTCAAGGGGCACATACGAAGGAATTGTAATTGTAAATTGTAATTGTTTATTTGTTCAGCACTTACACACAAGTGAAGTGCTTCAAAGCGCTTCAAGATGGGAAGGGAGCAAGGGAATCCAGCAGTCATTCTTAGGCCTTGAGGTTTCCAAATGATCTAACATAAAAGTAGCTAGCATACTAGGCCTGACAGCATTTATTTAGTGAAAGTGCATGTAGTGTATCATTCACAACCTTATTAGGGAGGGAACACAGAGGGGGGGGGCCAAGACAGAACTTACTAGGCCTAGTAAATTCAGGTCATGCAAGAGCACAGACGGAAGTGCAAGGGTGGGAGGAGAGGGAACAAGTGCGCCCAGTCCAGACGGGCCCTGGGTTAAGTACAGATAGGTAACCCCTCCCATGGATTGTATCCTGAAAGTGCAGTATTGCTGAGCATAGTGCAGAGGCCCGGGGGCAAGTGCAGAGACTGGTGGGGGAGCCTGGGTCCTGTGGGGCTCTGGAGGTGAGCCAGGCAACCAATCAGCAAAAGCTAACAGAGTTACTGGAGAGATGGAAGAGTGAGGCTGGAGAGAAAGAGAGAAGAGGTTAGCAAGGGAGAGGGAGAGAGAACGAGGAAGAGAAGAAGGTCTTGAGTTTCCAGAACTTAAGGAGCTTTCCACCTTCCTGTGGAAAATCAAGCCCTTCATCCTAGCAAACTACTTTGGATCTGCTGTCCAAGCCGTGTTTCTCTCCCGACTGAATAGTAACAATGCCCTTCTTGAAAGCCTTCCGGCAACCTCCCTAGTGAAAAGATGGAATACTTTATATAAGTAATTTAAAAAGGCACAAAAAAGTACTCCATAGAAAAGTAGACACTGTGCAAGAAAAAAAGAAAATACATATTATTTCTTATATGTATGTATATATGTACATATATACATATGTATAAGAAATAAAATACATATGTATTGACCCCCCTCAGCTGGGATACAATAATTCAGGCAGTCCTGCAAACTGAACTGGTTGAAAAGTTCTCAACTCCACCCATGACAGGCTACAACATTTATAAGACTACATGGTATATTGGAACACCTTTATTGGACAAAACATTCCCTGAAGTAAAAGCCCAGAACACTCTTTATTACATCGTAAAATTAAAATATTCTACCCCTTAATTACATCGCTTAAGCAGACCAGCAGAAAAAAAAACTCTTTGCCATGATTGGCTGGCATAGTTCAACATATAAAATAGCTACCCAGTTACAAGAGGTAACTATATCATGTTGTATGGAGATAACCCTGAAGCACAGCATAACATCACCGAAGCCAAAGACATTCCTCCTAGCTCCCTGATAAGTTTGCTTCCTCTTTCGCCCCTTGCACCTGCTGTGTCCTCACCTCCCTCCGCCCGGCTGGTGCCGGCACCATTGTTGGCAAGTCATTCCTGATATGTGATTAATTTTACCATGGAAATTCTGCCTGGGTCTGCATAAGCATGGCACCTTGGCCTTCTAATTATCTTCCTCGGAGTGCTCCAGCAGGATTGAGTTAAAATGAGAACAATCCTCCCCTGCTACATTTAATTAACATTGGTTGGCACACAAGCTTACCTCCTGTGCCAAGTCCCTCGGGTTTCACTTTGAGAAACACCCCTCCTTCAAGACAGACATAGATAAGAAAACTCAGACAGCTTGGTATCAGCTCCCCCCTTCTGTGGAAAGTCAATGCCTTTCTCACTCCGGACAGCTTTAGATCCACTATTCAAACACTGATCCTATCTCACCTGGATGGGGGCAATGCACTCCATGAAGGCCTCCCTTGTGCCCCTGAGAAATGTCCTACATGCGTCCACATGCCTCATCAATGTTCTCTGCAGATACAACCACGTCACCCTGGCCCTCATCAACTTTCAGTGGCTCCTACTACATATATGAATCACCTTCAAGTCTTGCTGTATCATCTACAGGTCAGTTGCACTCAAGTCACCCTGCTACCTTGGAAAGAAACTCAGCATCTCTGGTGGACAGCGCACCGCCAGATGCCAGGACTTGTGCAGAGTTGAAATCCGCCACTGCAAAAAATGAAAAGGACCAGAAAACACACCTTCTCTGCCTACACCACAAGACTATGGAACATTCTCCATGTCAGCATCAGACTCGCTCCCACTCTCCTACAATTCAGAAAAGAACTCATGACCCACCTCTTCAAGGAGTCTCTCCTTCTCAACACCTGGGCCATAATGTCGCCCCTTGTGCCACCTGACTAGCTAGATGCTGCCTAGCCCTCTCCTCTCCTCCACTCCTCCTCTGTGCCCCTCTGTATCCTACCCCAAGCTGTATATCTGTTCTGTTGTTGTCTTTGAAAAGTGCTCCACTATGCATGTGTACTGTTGTATACCTCTGTAAAGCACTCTGTTATGTATCAAGCAGGATTCACTGATGCAGGAATCTTCTGGACCCCTCACAAGACACAGAGATGCAACTTCCAGTGACTGTCACCGCACAGCAACTATGGCAGGTGTCTCTACATTTGTGGTCAAAGAAGGCCTTCCAGAGCAGGATCCCTTGAAGCTGAGAGGCTTAATTTTTGGCAGGAAGGTGATTTGTGGCATGAGCTGGAAAACACCAAAGATCTGGTGACAAACACAGAACGGCGACCATTCTACCAAGGTGGCCCACTGGAAAGCGAGTCAGTGCACCCGGTGGTCCAGGGACACTTCCAAAGGCTCAGGACAGCCAGATCTTTGAAAATGCATTTAGTCTGGTTGGTCTTCGCAGGTCATATTGTTCAGCAGAGTTTCACTGGGCCAAACAAAGGAAGGGGATGCCAGGCCTCTTTGGGAGTCATCCACTGATCTTCAGTCAGCTGCTTTTCTATGCAGGATTCTTGGCTCCATTGTTGATCTGAAGAAATGGCTGCAGGAGTCCTCCTCGTATCCCGAATCCTGGCTATAAGCAAGCACAAGCCCACCAATAGTAAGTATCTTCACCTTTCAAAAAGCCAGCAGTGGTCCAATTAGGGACCACTTTGGGTCTCCATCATGTCCCACACAAAGACTGTCAGATGCTGCCTCAGATGTGGAGTGGGACCAAACAGACCAACCCACACCTGGTTCAACACACATCAGGCAAGCAGAACCCCACAAAAGCAGCAGATATCCCGGGTGGATGCATGGTCATATATTGAATTTCCTGACATGAGAAGGCAAGAATAAGGACAAACCACAATATGGCCAAAGAATACGTGAAACATTGTGTGTCACTGCCATTTTAGTAGCCATATGTGGTAAACACGAATGTGCAAGCTAAAAATAATGCAAAAATGGTGACAAGATATCTGCTGCCACCAACTTGTCTTTGGGCACATATAAAGTAACCAAAATCTCAAATGTAAAAAACTGGGATGATACAAAAATATCCCCACTGCACTGCAGTGTAAGATGCTGTGTGCACTGTTAAGAAGTTACCAAAAAATTCCCCTTTCTGATTGCCTGAAGGACTGTTCAGTTTCCTCATGACAAAATTAGCAAAAGGCTGCGGGAGTGAAGCTGAAGGCTTAACTTCCATGTAAAAAGTCAGGACAGGTTCAAAACCAAATCAAGGCTACGGGAGTGAAGCTGAAAGCTTAACTTCCATGTAAAAAGTCAGGGCAGGTTCAAAAACAAAAGCAAAAGGTTTTTGGGTCCATAGACTATGGAGGTAAAGTTGCCTAAAGAGGAATCTTTCCTAACAACTTTAACCATACCAAGAGTCCTTAATATATAGCAATCTTATCTTCATCGCTACAGGCAAAGTATCTTTTAATAAGGGGGTACAAAACACAACACAATAGAACATGAACATGGAAAGATTTTGCATGCTGAAAATGAGCAAAAGAATCTAGGACCTGCAACAGAAAAACAGTCTTTATAACATAAAATCAAATTACTGTCTGAAGTGCACCTCATCGAAATGATTCACTCATCAAAGGGATGCGTAAAAGCAACAAAGCATGCACAGTGATGCAGAAAACTTGTCAAAACATTAAAAAGGACTCAATCTTTCTCACAAGGGCAGATTGTATCTGATCTCTGCAGTTTCTAATGATGTCCATACAGCATAGGGAATGAATATACAGCGGGTGGATACCAGTTATACTAATATGACTGCAGACTACACCAATGATCTTACTCTTTGAGTTGGTAATCAAAGGAAATATGTATTACAGAACTATGGGTAGTGACCTGCATGCCCAAAGATAAGCAGACCACTCTGCAGAAATTGCCATGTCAGTGCAAGAGGAGAGATGTCAACCATATAGTATTGTTCTCAAATCACTCTGCAACAAACCTGAAAAGGAACTATGGGCCTCATTACAAGTATGGCATTGAGTGGTAAAATTGGCAATAGATCTGTTACCGCCAACTTTACCACTATGCCAAATTATGAGGTCGTGACTGGAGTGAAGAATTTACCTCCAGAAAAATCTAGGAGATAAATTCTCCCACTCACTGCTAAAAAATCAGCAGTATCGGCAGAATTATGCCACGGTAATTCCGCCAAAAAAGCCCCATTGAGTCCAATGGACTAAAAATAAAATGGGGATCTGTTCTGCCACTGCCAATTGTAATCCGCTGGTAATTCGCGGATTTACGGCCGGGATACCGCCCAACTCATAGGTCCTGATTCATGGAAGTGTTGTATAATGGCGCAATCCCATATGAAAACGTTTCATGAATCAAGCCCATAATGAGGCCCCATACGCATAGATTGGAAATCTTTAATATGCTTAATTTTATGCAGTTATTGAAAACTATTTCTCATCTTGTAAATATCAGAGCATGATGTTGCATGTGATATTGGGGTCTCATCACTTTGATGATGAATGCACCAATTAACCAACGTCAAACCATATCACAAGACAATGACAGCTATTTATAGTTTAATTAAGTGCACTTGGCTAATCATAACCTTTAGCTCAAATAACAACCCAATTCATACAATTTGTCTATCAGCATGATTATACCATGACTTAATATATAATGTAGAAACCTTAAATAAAAATTGGCAATATTAATAAAATGGAGCTAAAATAAACGTAATTAACAAAGACAAAAAATGTCATAGTTATGCCATTGATACACAGCAGGTAGAGCTAAAAATGGACACCATATATGAAAAGCAGCAGCTGTGATGACCAAGGATATGGCTGAATAGATAGAACTCCAAACCTGATCAGAGGTAATAAAATCAATACTAGTTAAAAGGTCATAGTATCCTTTAACATACACGCAGAACACACTGATAGGATTTGGTGAGCGGTTTCTACTGCGCTATAACAGAGTCTACAGCTTCTCTCTTCCCTGTATATTCCCTGTTGTGCAGAAATCAAAGAAAAATTCTAAACCTTCTCGACTTTCCATAGCAAATCATAATGAGGTACGAGGATGGAGTTCCAGAATGTAAACTCTGCAGACTATATTCACTATAACGCTTTTTCCCCTGAAGATTGGATGCATTCACAACAGCATCCCAGAGTAACAATTTCTTCTTCAAAGCACTCATAAGGGTTCGATCCCCGGGGATGCAGGTATCAAGTTGGCTAAAGAGCTTACAGCGCTGCATAAGCCAGCGAGATCTAATTGATAAGATGCCCATCTCACATCTAGCTGCCTCTACTGGCACTGTTTTGGGTGCTCCTACAATGGAGCGCAGCATTTTCCACTCTATCAGTTCCAGCCATGGCAAGTGAGCAAGTATAGACAATAGAGAACATGCAGAACGGGCAGCCAAAATAAAGTCAAAGGCATGCTGGCCCTCTATATTAACCCTAACTTCAGTCAACTATCTTATGATGAAAGCACAGGGGGGATGACAAATGCAAGGTGGAACACATTTGATAAACCAGCAGAAGTAAAGTTGGAGATCACGCAGAGAATTATTTCAAAGGTCACTCCCCAGCTTTTATACACGAAAATATGTGAGATATAGTACATCAGAACCTGAATCATTTTCCAATCTTTATCACGATCTCAAACACCTTATCAAAACTGTTTTCTTACAACTTATAACAGATAACATGCTTATCATAGGTGAAAGATAACAGACTTACTTTCCCAACTCACAACTCACAACTGAAAGTGCCTTATGTCAGTAATCTAGATCTAAATATAACAATTTCAGAGAAGCACTCCTCAGTCCTGAAAGCAGGCCGTAGGAACTGAACAGTAAGATGTTTCAGCCAACCAATACCACACAAGCATCGCTTTCCTCGCGGAGGGAGAGGGAAGAGGGCATTGACTGAAAGTCTTGGCACTAGCATGGCCCCCCCCACCAACATTAGAAAACCAAAGCATCCAACATCAGAAGGAGCTTAGTCTGCTGCTCCCCTCAATGGTGTACCCCTCTGCCCACTACAGATTCAGTTGTAACGAAATTGAGCTGGGGGTTACATGTACTTGCATAACCAGGACCCTATGTACACAACACATACCGATACATACACCCCAAGAGGATGGATAACTACGCCCAATGCAAGCCTTCAGAAATAGATTTCCAACAAGCAAAGAGGGGAGAATGGGGCTGGGTTTGAAAATGCACTTTCGCAAGGTTCCTGTTATCTAAGCTACCCTTGAGACCCTTTACCTTTCTCTATTAACAAAGAAAGGAGTTTCCCTACAGATCACAATAGGTTGCAGCTTCCCCAGTCCCTTCCTCACCATTTGACGAGACCTCTCGACTCGACTGGCAGGAAACAGAAATGTTGAACTACTGCTTTCCTCATCCGCCCTCATACACAGAGAGGGGACTTGGAACTGGTAAACAATCTCCATCTGGCATTTTCCTGGTTACAAGTGACCGGGGCCCTGTACATATCAAAAACACTAAATGAGTGCCATGCCACTGGAATATCAACCTAGATTAGTGATCACACCTTGATAAAAATTAAATGCAGAGGAAATGTATGTGTTATGGAACGAACGTAATGAGGCAAACACCAAAGCAGACCAACAAACAATTGAAAATAAGAGAAATAAATAACTTCAATTAACTGGCTTAAATGGTTGCCTGCTTACCTGACATAATTCACCTCATTGACAAAGGACTACAACGAGGAAGAAGGAAGGATGAAGTGATAATGAATCGTTTTCTCATGAATTATTTTGTATATTCTGGAATGTATTTCTTGTAACAAATGAATTCATTTTTGTTTATTACATATGAACCTGACTGCTTTCGGGGCAAATACGATTTGCCCAAACCTATCCCCCCCCCCATAACATGGAGAAGGTGTAACTGCCGCACCGTTTGCTTTAATTGTAGTTCTGTTTGTTCCTCGTTTATTTAAGGAATTGATATTCCGATACATACTGATTAAACTGAAGTTAGTGTGATCAGAAAGAAGTATGCAGAAAAAGTAAAATACAACAATATTAATGACGGCTAAATGTATTTCTAAAATCCAAGGTCGCTTTAGATTCTTGAAAATGGATTTGCAGTTGCATTAGAAGTGTTATAACTAAACCACCGGCGGTAAGCGCAGACAGTTTGTAAAAGCTGACAATGTGCTAAGATTGCATGCAAAATGGCAGATTCAAAAGAACATATTTAGGATTTTATATTGTATATAAACAAAAAAGTGAAGGTGTGCCTGTTTCTGTTCTGAGGGTAAAATAAATGGAAAGGGATGTCATACAGGAAACAGCTTCCTATTTTGAGTGTACTGTAAGAAACCAGAAAGTGTCTCACCCGCTAGTCCCCTGGGATTTGTCATCCAGGTGGCTAGGGCATGGCCATCGCTTTTGGATCCAGTTCCTGGGGGTGGAGCAGTGTGGGAGGATCACCTGCATGGGGGGTCTTTGGCGAGTGGAAGTGTGACATCAAAGGATGAGACATGGTATCCCCTATCCTGTAACACCTTTTTCCCATCCTATCAGATAGGAAACCTGGAAGTTCAAACCCTCCCCTTTTCTGACACAAACACTTTTGCATAGACAGTCCATCTTGAGCAACAACAGACTAATACCAGAGCTGTATACCTGACATGTCCCAACACCTTAGTCAGGAAAAATCAGACAACTACTAGTCACTACACACATCTGACCCATCACACTTCCCCACACAGATAAAAGCATGAAAGCTCACTCTGAGCGAGGACAAGCACACGAGGAAGCAGCAGTTCCATGGTGGCTATTTAACACAAAGAGAAAGACAGCAAGACCAGAGAGGATTGCAAGGAGGGAAGGACCCTTGACCTCCAGAAATGGCTATTTACACAAGCATTGGAAAGTGAGAAGCCTAAGACAAGGAACGAAAGCTGGTCAGACCTACACTGTGCATCAAAGGTATCCAGGGCACTCCTGTGTTGATAAGCCAGGCCCTCCAAAATAAGAGTCTTTAATGAAACAAGAGACTTGAGCAGGGAAGGCCTGATTCAGGAACTGCCATTATGTCCTCATACCACAGACGCCAGAGGGTGCGCTTTGGTCAGAGTGAACCTCTTAGCCACGTGCTGAAAAGGTGGACACGACAGGCCATTGGCCTAAGTAAAGTATCTGGATTATCATTTATGAACACTTCTTTCTTTTCATGAATTACACCCCACAAAATTTGTAACTCGTAGTATAGATTGGCAATAGTTTTATTTTAGTGTAGGCCCTTTTATTTGACAAGACTCCATTAGGACTGCATTCTTTATTATTTGATGATTGTAGCCTGCTCCCATCTTAGATTTAGGTTTAAATAATAAAGTTCAATAAACACCCTTGAACTGTGGTCACTTGTGTCTGTCTTACTTTGATACATGCCTTTCTTACCTATGGTGTCAGTAGTGGGATGTGATTCAACTGATACAAATTGAAGACTCATGCTGATAATTGTCATACCACCAGAAGGGGAAAATTGAATATTGCAACTCTTTGACTCTGACCGTGTGTCCACTCTAAAAGAGGTTTTACTTTCGCAATTAATGATCCCAACTGGACAACAAAATCTGTTCTTCAAAACACAGTTACTCTTAGATACCCTCCCACTCTCTCATTATAGTATACAGCAGTGGGATCAAAAAATACTGAAAGTTCGACAAGCCCTTACCTTTATTAGGCCCAGTGCCCTAAAGCCCCCCCCTCTAGAATCCTTTTCTTTTGGTACCCAATAACTTTCTACTGTGGGACCATCAGGCTTTGAAACAGTCTGAGAAAAATCAATCCCTTCAGCAGACTCAAACTTGGATAAATCAGCTGACTTTGAAACTTTATCTGAAGGAGTCGAGACCTGTTTTTTTCTGATTGAAAAAAAACACTCAAGGAACCCTCACCCTGCGGAGGAAATGGCCGACCTAACAGCGATTATAGTCCAGTTAGCGGCCCATCAGATGCAGGCTGAATCTAGAATCCAAGAAAACCTAGCACAATTGTTTGAGATGCAAGCTAGGTCCCTATTGCCCCAAGGAATATTTCAACCATACTAAGAAGGTGAAGATTTAGGGAACTTTTTCAGGTTAGCTGACCAACTCAGATGGGAAGAGAACCTAAAAAGATGCTATTTGGGCCCTCTATTGAAAGGTGAACTACAAATCGCCTTCCAACTACTCAATGTTGCCCAGGAAGCCACCTTTTTAATCATCAAAAAAGGGCTCTTAAAAAGAGTGGGCCAAACTTGTAATTTCTATCAACAAAGATTTAGGGCATTTAAGTTAAATCCAGGAGGAACTCCTCTGGAAATGGGTGAATGTATCAAGAACACTGTAGCCCTTTTGATCATAACAAAATCTTTAGAGGTGTTAATAGAAATAGTAACACTAGAACATTTCACCAATTCCTTGCACCGTTTCTGCAAAAAGCTGTTTTATAATTAAGTCAACATACACTAACCATGGCCATTGAAACAGCACAAAACCATTCGAATTTGGCCAAACACTTCCACTCGGTTCATCAAGGTGAGGAACGGAGAGATTACAAACATACCCACCAACCCCAACCCCAAGGGATAGAAAAACAAGGAGGATCATATAGAATCAAAGAATGGATACCAAAAGAGAGACTAGAACCCAAGAGAGCTGACCTTAAAACCAAAGACGAGAGTAAGAGGGAAGAACCTAAAGGAAACAGTCCACCTCCTCTTATCTGCTTTTCGTATAGAGTAAACGGGCATTTGGCCAGGCACTGTCTGAAAAATGGAAAGGACGCACCTATGGAGACAGATTGTCTAAAGGGAGAACAGTGGGAAGAACACAAAGAAGATCTAGAGACCTTCAGCACATGTTTGTGTCAGTCCTCTACTGATTTCACGTATGAAAAGGCTTGTGTGAATGGGAAATGGGTAAAGGCATTACTTGACTCAGGCAGAAAGCAAACTGCTATAATGGCTGACTTGGTCACAACAGACCTCGAGAACGCTACCCTAGTTAGAGTTACCTGTGTACACAAGTACAATTAAATATACCACAAAATCCCTGTGCACATTAACATCAGGGGCGAATCCTGTTTAATATTGTCGGCAATCATTCCAGGACTCCCTGAAGAAGATATCTTGGGTCAAGATTTCCCCACTTTTTCGACTCTCTTGCAGGAAACTCCACCTTCCTCTAGAGAGTTTTCACCCCAGGACTGCTAGCACTCAAATCACTACTCCCTAAAGTCTACCAATGTGGGACTGGGAAAAACCAGAACCTATGAAATCCGGGTTGATCCCTAGAGACCAGTTCATAAAATATCTTCAACAGACTGGCAAGATCACCACACCTATACCAATACCATCTAGAAGAGATCAGTGGATTATGTGAGAGTCCCTGGATATATCTCATCCCTGTTCTTTCCAAGGTCCTAACACAGAAGAACCTGAACAAAGACCAAACAAATCCACCTCGCATAGGGGAAGGGTATGTAAGAAATCATCTCATGCGCTAGTCCCCGGGGATCTGTCATCGAGGTGGTCAGGACATGGCCATCACAATTAGATCCAGTTTCTGGAGGTAGACCAGTGTGGGAGGATCACCTGGTTGGGGGGTCTTCAGGGAGTGGAAGTGGGACACTGAAGGGTGAGACAT
Source organism: Ambystoma mexicanum (assembly GCF_040938575.1). Lineage (NCBI taxonomy): Eukaryota > Metazoa > Chordata > Amphibia > Caudata > Ambystomatidae > Ambystoma > Ambystoma mexicanum. The sequence continues at coordinate 461,972,667 of NC_090925.1, read as the reverse complement.
GGCATCCCCTTTCCTGTAACACTGTTTCCCCATCCTACCAGGTAGGATACCTGAAAGTTCAACACCCTCCCCCCCCCTTTTCCGACATAAAAACTTTCTCATGGACAGTTCACTGTGAGCAACAACAGACTAACACCAGAGCCGTACCTAACATGTCCCAACACCCTAGTCAAGCAAATCAGCTAATTACTAATCATTACACACACATGACTCCCATCACATTTCCCAACGCAGATAAATGGTGGAGCACGAAACCATACTTTGAGCGAGGGCGAGCACACAAGGAAGCAGCAGTTCCAAGGTGCTGATTTAACATGAGGAGAAAGGCAGCGAGACCGGAGAGGATTGCAAGGAGGGAATGACCCTTAACCTCCAGAAATCGCTATTTACACAAGCCTTGGAACGTGAGAAGCCTACAACAAGGAACGAAAGCTGAGCAGACCGAAACTGTGCATCTAAGGTATCCGGGGCAATCCTGTGTCAATAAGCCAGTCAGGCAGGAGCGATTGCCGCCATGGTACTTTCCTTGGCTCCTGCAAGAAAGCCGCGCCAGTAAAAGCAGCACAGCCGGTGAAGAATTCCATAAAGGACTGCTATTGAAGCGTGTGTGTTAAGAGGGAACTGCTTGGTCCTAAAATAACTTTGAATCAAAGTGGTCCAGCAATGGGACAAACTAAAACCTGTGCACAGTTGAAAGTCTTGGATATGCATAAAAGTGAATTACAATTGGTCCAAACCCGGCTGAGGGATACTTGTTGAATTTGAACAAGGATCTGAATCTGACTGAGGGGAATCTGGGATGAACTGTAAGCCACCCAAAAAGACATTGTTTTGGAAATAATACAATGAAATGTAAGACCGTAATATATATCAAACTATTTATTTATTTATTTATTTTATTCATTTGTTACACGTCCAGACCCTGGGGTATCATGGTGTGGTTACAAACATCTTGGTAATAGCTATACAATTGATGAAATAGCATATTAGATAACATTTACAAGCAGATAAGCAAGCAGGCGTGGGTAAGCATAGTATGCATAGGTAAGCGAGGGAGCGCTAGTGTCCAGTCGACAGTGTACTAGTATTGATTGAACAACCATGCCTGCCTTTGGCCTACTCCTAGTGGGCGACCATGTATCAGTCTTAGACAATCTCCTAGGGGGTGTGGACCACTATGCCCCCCTGCTCCTCTGTATCTCAGGGCCTTTGTCCACTGTGTTAGTACTGTGCTATGTACACATTAACATAAGCTATTATCATAACCATAAGAATAAACACATACACATAATAACATGCACATCAAACACTAAGAAATGACACAAGAAATATGCAAATGAAAACACACAAGTCAGTTCCAATTATAATACAATGGAATACATTTATGTATGCACAACAATGCACAATGTGAACACTACTATAATTCTAATTCGAATTTGCACCTTCAATGCTTTTGGTGCAAATCTACCATGCAGTGTACTAACTGGAAGCCTTATAGGCTTCTAGTGCAAGCCTGTGATTAACTGGATATATCATGTCTAATGCAATATACATATGGCAAGTGTCAGCATTCAGCATTCCTCTCCAATCCACACTATACTTCACACTCTCTCTCTAAGACAATCCCTGTCTGACTACCCCCTCTATCATGTCAGCCAAAGCTCTGTGTGAGTCTGTTCTAATTCCCCCATGCATGTGTCTTTTTCAGCAATACCCCCTTTCCATTTCTGTGTCTCTCTTCTCCCACTAACTTCTGCAGTCAGTCAGTGTCAGGACCAGGCCTCTCTCTGAAGATCTGGTCACTCGAACTGCCTCAATGCCTCTGCCAAGCTCTCAAATCTCTGCTCCCATCAGAATGCTTCCCCAGGCTTCCTCTCTCAAAGACATCCAAGGGTCTCTCCTATGTCACCGCCAAACATCTCTCTCCCATCAAACTCCATCTACATCTAAAAACTCCTATCTCGTCACCTCTGGTTATAATATTCAATTACGTACACATATCCATGGTTGAATTAAGCATTCCTTTGTTTCTCTGTGTGTCAGCATTCGATATTTGAGCCATTCCTAAATGTCTGTTTTGCTTATACTTTACTTTGCAATCACTCCATATTCTGGTCAATCACTGCGTGTTCTTTGTCAATGTGACATTTTGGCCTATCTATATTGTGGCCTTATTCTCCTGTCTGCCTGCACCATCCTACCATCTATTCATATTTCTCCATTCACTATCCATGAAATCCCTCTCTCCTCAGAGAACAGACCCTGTCTCCTCTCCATGCAAAAGCACTTCCTGCTCCTCATGGCGCTGCCCCCACCTTTTCTCTGTCTGCGAAGCAAACAGGGGCAGCCATGCTGATAAGGCTTCTTCGCCTCTCCACTCGGACAAGGTTCATGTTATCTGTGCCTGCCAAGCAACTGTTTACATTCCTTTCTTCACACTAACTTATCACAACTTCCCTTACTCCGCAGCACTTCTCTGTGTCGGCATTCAGAATGGCTTTATAATGCCACAGGCCTCATGCTTTCTATTCTTGAATGTAGTGCGTAACACATTCATTCATACCAAGCACTATATGTAAAGCTCAATGCATATTCTAAGTGCACACTAAATGTGTACATAATACATAACAACATATCTCTACATGTGTAGCGTGTCTCTACATGAAACTTCAAATATAACAAGCCTCATTCTATAAGCAAATACAAATGCTACATATATGTGGCAGAATAATGTGGATAGTCTAATGATGCTACTTCATGCACTAATCAGAGTGTATGATGGATAACTGGATCCCTAAATGGGTAATAATTGGTAATGATTCCATAACAATGAGTAATGATTCCATAATGATAACAAACCAGGCTTCTATCAGGTTTCACAAAAAGGGATCTGAGCCCGGCTGAGAGGGATCCAGGGAGAAACATCCAAGGTCGTTTAGTTACAAGAAGAAAGGAACTTTCTATGTTTTTGTTTTGTATATCAGGCCCTCCAAAACAAGAGACTTTGATGAAACAATAGAATTGAGCACAGAACGCCCTGATTCTGGAACTGCCATTAAATCCTTGTACCACAGATGCCAGAGTGTGCGCTTTGCTCAGAGTGAACTGCCCTGTCCCCTGCTGAAAACATGGGGCAGGGAGGCAAACGGCCAAAGTACCCTGATTATTATTTTTGAACACTTCTTTATTTTCATGAATTACACCCCACACAATTTGTAACTAGCAGTAACTATTTATTTATTTATTTATTTATTTATTTATTTATGTGTTTTAGTTTATAAATAAACTTTTCACATAGTATATACATCATAGACATAGCTAAACACATTGATAATCCATATTTATAAACGAATACAAATATCTAAAATCTACTAATTTAATTCATCCTTCTTACTAAAATGATGCACTTAGCGTAATTAAAAAAAACAAAGGTTAAGAGATACATCTAAAACATATACTTATGTCAATTATGTTTCACCAAGTTAATTGTTTGCTTACTCATGGAATGCAACATGTGTGCAGCAGTAAATACCCCTCTCCCCGACTTAAATTGATATCCTAAGCAAATTCTTAAGCATAAGCCAAACATTATACATTGCAATAAATATCTTCACGTTGGAAGTGTTCATACTTTGCCACCAAAAGATGTCTTTGCCTATGTGTTTAATGTCATACACATATTTATCGTAGTGTCTTTTGTACACGTTCAACATCTTGGGGCAACTAGTCAGTAGATGTTTCCCAGTCTCAACAATTTTGTTATCCTTGCACAGCCGACAGTAACAATCCGCCATAGGGATCTTATCAATTACACCAGTAATGGCCAAGACTGGAAGCTGGTTAATCCTGACTAAAAGTATAAATCGTCTTAATCTTGGCACCGGACATAAATTCAAGTATGGCTGTGTTTTTTTGTAAGTATACAATATAAAATGTATAAACTGATATTTTTTTAGACCTTCTAATCGAGCACAATTTTCTATCCAGTCCCCCAAATCGACTTTCCTTGATAAACCAGATTTGACAGCCAGACAATATTCCCCCTGCTCTCATAGTCCAGTTTATCTCGTCTAGATACTTCAATGTTTACCTTAAAGAGAGACTTCTTGGACTCCTTGCTGAGTTCCTGTCTCATGGATAGCAACAATTGATTCCTGGAAGTAGACATATTTCCAAGTATAATTCAGCCCTTCTTTTTAATACAATAGATTTCAATGAGGAAAGCCCTAATTCCAATCTAAGAACAGCCATAGGTATGCAGGTAGGAAGGCCCATGATCTTTTTTCCAATACTTGCCCTCTTCTACTTGCAGCCAATTAAAATCAGTTGTCTGAAGGGCTTCTAGACCATAGACCATCAACGGCGCAAGTACTTGTAAATACAGTAATCTGGCCACCCAAATTGCAAAGCCCCCGTGTGTCTTAGTAACTCGATATACGAGGGATGTGATTTGAGCAGCTCTGACCTTTCTAACTTGTATTCATAGTTGGTAACCATTACCCTTTTCAAAGTCAATGCCAAGATACTTATAACTAGGGGTATACAAGATCTCCAGTTCTTGTATCTTTAGTCTAGTGCGGGCAATTATTTTACTAGTAAACATCATTGCTTGAGTCTTCTCCATATTAATTATAAGATTGTTAGTTTTAGCATATTGCCATAGCGCCTCTGCCGATCTATGAAATCCGCTGATAGTATGGTCAAGAATGACCAAATCATCTGCGTAGGCAAGTACTGGGCATTGTTCCTATCCTATCAATGGAGGACAATTATGCACGACACATATTGCATCTGGTAGGTCATTGACAAACATGTTGTATAAAGTAGGTGCTGTGACGCACACCTGTTTAACGCCTCGATTCTGCCGTCATGTTCCCTTGAGAGTCTAACTTTAACCAGGTGGTGTTGTGTGCATGGAGGAGTTGCAGGTAATATAATAGGCCTTGAGGGCATCCCAAAGATTCTAATTTCGACCAAAGCAACTCTCTCTGAACTCTATCGAAAGCTGCTTTAAAATCTATGAATAGGGCGTAAAGAGGAGGAGTACCCTTCTTCCTGGAGTTAGTGCATAAAGTGTCAAGGAGGATCAAGTTATAAGAGGTAGAGTAACCCTTCCTAAAACCACTCTTAAAGCAGTTAAGTAGCCCTCTTTTGTCTGCCCAGTCCTGGAATTCTTTTAATAGTAAACCTGCAAACAATTTGCCAGAGCAATCCAGCATAGATAGTAATCTATAGTTACCTGGATCGTGCTTATCACCTTTTTTATGAATTGGAATGAGAATTGACATCTGCCAGGAACTCAGGATCCTCCCCTCAGCTAGAACCCTGTTAAATAGAATCTTCATTACCTCTGCCCAAAATGTCGGATTAGTTTTCATAGCAATGTTTGCAAGGACATTTGGGCCCAGGGAACTAGATGATTACATTTCTTTTATTTTGAGTAGAAGTTGGTCTACTGTTATTTTAAATGGAGGGCTTGGCGGACAAGCATTCGATAGGCTCCCATCAAGTTCATCTGGAGAGATGTTCCGCTCAGTCAGAAACCTTTCCCATATATGTGCTCCTATAGGGTTGATCGTAGGGGTTTGCCTATTTCCCCTTGCATCACCTAGTAAGGCCCACATATTACGGGTATTTTTAGTGCAGAGTATTCGTACCGTATCCTGCCATTGCACTAAAGTCCTCAAATATCTTTTTTGCTTTATCCATGCTCTGTATTTATTCTAGAGCAATAAGAAGTATATGTGAGACTCGTCTTTTTAGCCCTACGGAGTGCTACTATCAAAATACTCTTAGAATCTCTGACCTCATGGTCATTCCTATTACTCTTAATTGGTCCGACAACCACCATCCCAGTCCCCACGGTGGCATACACCCGAGAGAACAAGGAAATACATTTTTGAATACCCTATGGCGACATATCCTGAAAAAGAGTTATGTCAGGGTGTTACTCAGCTGCTATTGCGCTAGCTGCTTTTGTTATATTTTTCTCGGACCAACATATACGCGTAGCAGCATGACTAGTCCTCATATTTACCATCGATCTCTGGTTAGTTACCAATTCTTTCATCTTGAGCAATAGAGAGAGTGACGCATGATCACTCCAACTATTACTGTTAATCTCAATATCCCTAACATATGTCGCGATTTCAGGGGTAAGAAAAATATAATCTAAGGTGCTTTTAGCTTTACCACTTTCCCATGTTGATATGCCAGGGTCATCACTTAGCGTCCGTCCATTGATCATTTCCATGCCCCACTGTTTAAAAAAGCTCAGCCATTGCAGGCCTACATAGTCATAAATTGATTGTGACATTTTGCATTTTGATCTTAAATTAGAATTGGTCGTCGTCCAATACCCACCCATCATATGACAGTTAAAATCCCTTAAAGTAATAATGCATTTATTTTCCTTCATTAATGACCAATCAATCATGACCCCATACAACATTTCCTGCATTGCTTCGTTCTGACCAGCGCCCTTTGGATAGTACAGATTCAATAATAGGAGTTTCTCTATTAAACCTTCGATTAACATTTCAAATTCAACAGCTATAATTAGGTTGTCCAAATTTGTAAATATACGGTGGGAATTGACCATATGAGGTATTCCAACAATTAAACCTCCATATCGTCTGCCACAAGGACCCTTTTTGGCACAGGACTGGTATAAAGTATATCCAAACAATACAATTTGTGTAGTAAGCCATGTCTCTTGTAGGCAAATCAGCTAGAACTTGGTGATGTATGAGAGAGAGCCATCTGCCACGAATAAGTGGCAGAACCCTTTACAGCTCAACAATAATATCGTATAATCTCATTCTTTAGTCAGAGCCACTGGAAGGTATTCGGCTAATCACTTCAGGACATTTTGAATGTCTTCAACTTGTACTGAGTTCCCCTTGGTAATCAGGGGAACAATGGTCTTGCTCTCAGTTAAAGTCTTCATTTCCCTTGCACAAGTCAGGTCCTCTTCATCGGGATCTGCGTCCACTTCCATGTCCAGCAGATTATCTTTATATAAGCGGATCATTTGTGCCCTCGACTGGAATTTTCACTGAATAGGTGATACTTTAGTGGTCCTAGTATTAAGAGGCTCAACAAATTCGAAGTCAGCTGATTGCAGTACTCTTAATTGTGGGATTGAATATAATCTAGTCATGAAGTCAGTTCGAGTGAGCCAGTCATGATCATTACTTTGCTACAAATTCTTAACAAAGAGGGTATTCCTCTTACACCCATCTGCTTCCGACCCCTTGACTGCCACTGTAGGTGTTGTATTGTCTCTTGGTGCCTCAATTTGCCATGTGCTGAGTGGTGTTGAGGAGATTTTATCATGTTCTTCTTCCAGCGAGGACCGAGAAATGTCTGCCATTTCTTCAACTATCACTGGTGCCTTGTCCCTTTCAGGGATTAACCAACTCGTAAGGCAACCTTCTCCCATCTGAATGCATTATTTTGCCCTTACCGCTCTTTTCCTTGTTTTCTTCGTCTGCTTTTCCACAGGCAACGTAGGCGGTAAAGGGGAAGCGACCGTGCAGGGAGGTTTTTTCATCACAGCTCTTTTAGCTAACCTTCGTTGCTTACGAGAGAAATATATTTCAGAGTTATTATCCCTGTCAGCATCAGGCTTCTGTATAATATCAGTCTTTTGTGTGTTACAAAAGATGGACAACCATCCTCGTGGTGGGGATCGTGACAAAAAACTGCGGAAACTTGAACAAAAATGGATATATAATTTGGACTCGGTTAAACATGGTCTTAATTTATATGTTGAATGGGGTTTATTTTTGCATAAATAGCACACCAACTATATATATATTTTGTATTGGGCCAAATAGGCTACTAACTCCAAAATGCCCACTCTAATGCCATTTTTTAATAATATATGCTGATATAATATTGTTAACATTTAAGCAAACTAGCCACCAACTGTATCTTGCATTGTTTCCCCTTAATTGTGCCCGTTCCAAAATGGCCACCCAGTTTTAGTTACACTGACGAGTAGTTGACGCCAGAGTCTGGGTCACATGACTTCACGCATCCCGAAAATTTTGAAATCACGATGAAACCAATCACTGCGGAATGCAGACCGGTAGAGTTCGGCTCAACCGAGAGTGAGAAAAGGTTTAGTATTTGTCAATCTAAAACGGCCTCTGACAATAATTGTGCCGTACGCGTGTTTTTCTCTCCTGTCCTGCATATCAGGTTCGGGTGACTTCACGTAAACGTTGAAGCAACAACGAAACCTATAACCGCTTCATGCCTGGTGCTGGGTAACAATCGGTACAGTCTGGGTTTAGTGAGAGTGACGCTGCCGCACTGAATAGAGAGAGCACATACTGCTGCTATACGCACGAGGTAATTTTGGAATATGTAGAGAAAAGGTTCAGTGTTTGCCTTTCCCAAATGGCTTTTGTGACTAACGGCATCCGTGCTACTGTGTTTTGTCTCTCTGTCTTGTAGATCAGGTCTGCTCACTTCTCGACACCGCTCTTCAGGCTATTTGAAATCTAATGTTTTCTCTGTAGACCAGCCAATCCAACATTACGGGGTAGGTCACAGTACACTAAAGTTCCCTGTCTGGATTTGGATATAAATCTCTGACATTTTTTTGTAAAATATATAATGACCTTTCTGGTGTCTGTCTCTCTAGTCATTTGAAATTTGCGAATTAATATATCACCAAATAAGAATTAAAATAGGTATGTCTTTTTCCGTTTAATTGTAAAAAATATGCAACCTATTCATTTTGTGTCATTTAAAAAAAATAATAATAATAATGCCCACGAAAACAGAGTTACCCTGTTAATGAATGGAATGGAAGTTGTTTTATCTAGGTTGGTTAAGACAACTGTATCGATTTGATTCGATTGTATGATACCCACCTTATTATTTAGAGAGGTGAAACATAGGTTCTCTACCATTGCTGCATAAATTGAAATGATAGTGAAAATAATGATAGGCTCGCCTGTTCTCAGAAATCCTGGCACACATTGATATAGATATCTCTGATTTTTATAGATACCTTGAGACACTGCACAATTGACCTTGTGACATTCTGTACCTTGTAACATGAGGCACTTATTGTGTCCTGAAGAAAGCCTTGCATATACGACTAACCAGTATAAGAACAAGGACAAGTCGCTGTGGGATTAAAACATTAAGGCTGGAAATGGATTTGTTTCAAGTCGACACAAGAACAAGAGACTGTTTAGCATAATATTAATAGGCTTATTCAAAGTCACCCATGTGCTACTAACATCAATGTCGGTTGTAAAATATTCTGTGAATGAACACAAACATCTAAATTGGTGATCAATTGTTTCTTTTATTTTTCCATTTATTTTTCTATGTTTGATGTGATTTGCAAATGTGACCAAATGGTCTGTTTTATTACAGAATATAATAAATATAGTAGATATTTTTGTGAAATTGAGCCTGCCATCTTTATATTTGTTAAAAGATTGATGGGTTGTGAACATATGTATATGGTTTGAGAGCCAGCTGTGTTACCTCCGGTGAGGATATCGAAAGGTAGCTTGTTGTTGACACCCTTTTGTTTCCCTAATATCAGGTTCAGCAACCAGCCTTAATGCCTCAGAGTGATTACTCAGTGCCTCTTCAGTCAAACTTTGGTTAGAAGTAATTGTAGGGGCAGGATTAATAGTATTCTCCAGTATTCAACCACACATCTTCAATAGGATCTGTAAGGCAAATGGGAGCCAGGCCACCGACGACTGTAATTCCATCAGTGCGTTGGGACAAGAAACGGATTCACTAGTTACATCCTTAACAGTGTGATCAGCAAGGGCCACCAGATTTGGTGATGCAGACAGCCGCTCCACCTGAGCAGTTGGATCTTGATTATCTTTAATCGGCAAGTCAATTGAGTCTATTGAGTCCCCCTCCATAACCATAGGGGGAGCCATTGATCTTTGCATAGACAAACATAAATCCAACAGTGAGATGTTATCGATAGCTTCTTCATTCTGGTTCTCCTGTGGATCGTTGATGCTCATGCTGGTTGCGTCACCCAGCTCTGGGGGGCACAATTTTTTTCCTTTGCCAGGTTTCCCAGGTTAGGGCGAAAAGAAGAATTAATAGACCCTTGATTTACCGGGACAGATTTGTCAGTTTTTCTTTTTCATTATCCTTTTTTCCTGTATTCATCACACATTCTTTTCCATTCTTTCTACGTAGGTTGTAATTCGATGCTGCACCCTTCTGACAGGCAGGCATCTTTCCAATTGCAGTGTTCCTCTTATCAGCAATTAACTGTTTAGGATGGTTTTGGAGATTGGTTAAGTCCACACTTGTTCCTTCACTCGTGATAGGAAAACCACATCCTCACTATATAATAGTGCTGCTTATGTATACAGATCAAAGGGCTCATGCCCAGCAATCTCTGCAACTAAAGTAGCTACTAGCCCCAGCGCTTAGTGCCTAAACTTCCTTATTTGCGCAGGTCAAAGGGCCAACGTCAAGGCCCCACAATTTCTGCTGCACTGCACAGGGGCCCCACAGCTTTCCACAAATAGCTGCTTTATATTATCCCCAGTTTAAATAGCCTTGAGAGTCGTTAGGAATCTTAAATTATCCAACTCTGGTTAATCCCTTATATGTGGGTCAGTTATATTTACTGTTCAGGCAGTCAGCTATACACACAGACACAGACACATAGACAAGGGGTAATATATCTTGATAGTCTTAACCATCAGAAGGGGAGTTCCTTAACCCCCTTTACCCCCTGCCCCGCTGGTCAACAGTAAAAATGCACACTAGGCAGAGCGTAAAGGCCGCTGTGTCTTTCTGTGTAAGACTGTAACTCATCGAGCAAAGACCTGCCCGAGCACTGACCAGCCCTTTCTTCAAGGCTCGAGTACTTACAGGGGGCCGGGCTAGACGGGGGACACTGCAGCCTCAGCCACAGTATCTGGCTCGAAGGCACAGCTAAGCCCTGGGTGCACCGCTGAGCCTAGAGCGCACCGCTGAGCCCTGAGCCGAGCCCAAAATAACCACGGTCCACAAATGGCTGCAGGCGGCATCCCGTTTCACAGCCTCTCAGCCGCTCTCAGCCGCTCTGCCGCTCTGCCTCAGATTCGGTCTTCAGAGGTTTTAGGAAAGGACCCCACAGTTCTGGCACCCTCAACATGAGCGCGTAATGCGTTGAACGTAGGCAGCGCACAGGAAACACCAGGACATTTGTCAAGCCGCACTGAGTCTGACAAGACGGACTAGTCAGAGGTCAGCCACTTCCGACAACCAACCAAAGCAATTTCAATTGGCTCGAGAATGGCTATAGTTATTTTTTTAGTATATGCCCTTTTATTTGACAAGAATCTAATAGGACTGCATTCTTTATTATTTGGTGGTAGTAGCCAGTTCCCATCTTAGGTTTAGGTTTAGGTTTAGAAAGGCATTTATCACCCTCTTACTACCTCTTGCTGGACTAGGGGCGCTCCCAGGACAGGTCCAAAAAGTTGGAAAACGCAATCCACAGAACTCAAAAAAGTAGTGCACTGCAGGTAAGATGAATTGAACCAACCGCGGCCTGAACTTTTTAAAGCCAGAAACAAAACATGAGCATATGCAAAAAGGAATGTTACAAAAATATCATCCTAACATCATTGGCTGGCCGCTACCAGTCCCCTAAACAACCCTATACATTGCTCAAAACAACAGGCAATTGCCATCTCATCACTAAAAAAGAACACCACCCACCCAAAATGATCTCACCCTCCCATGGTCAGCAAAAATGCACCAATCATCCTATTCCACGTTGCTATTCAACATCTACCTATCTCAACAAATCAACATCATCAAAAGACACAGCCTTACTTGCTACAACTATGCTGACGATACACAAATAGTCTACAAAATACAAGACACTCAAGAACAAAACACAATACTAGAGAACTGCCTATGGGATATATATAACTGGATGAACTAAAACTACCTCAAACTCAAACCAGGCAAAACAGAAATAATGATCATCACAAAAATGGAGGAAACAACCACTACATCTCTTGACCAAGGGAACTCGGTACAACCGCAACCGCATCGTCGACTGTAAAAAACCTGGGTGTCCTGATGGACAACAAACTTATTCTAGAGCCACATGTAAACGCTCTACTCAAGAAATTCTTCTTTCTCCTGGAAGCAGTTTAAAGGATTCTACCATTCCTGTCATTCGCCAACAAAACATTTACCGTCATTGCCCTCGTCATGTCCAGAGTAGATTACAGCAACAACCTATACCTGGGCATGCCTGAATGACTTAAAAAAAACTACAACACATACAAAATGCGGTGGCCAAATTGCTCCTCAAACTACCCTGAAGCGAACACATCACACCAGCGCTAAAAACACTACATTGGCTACCAATAAAACAGCAAATCAAATTCAAATCAATGTGCATCATGCACAGAGCAATCCACAACCAAAGCATATGATTCCTGAGAGACAAATTAAGCCTTCATCATCCAACAAGGATGCTCAAATCAAGCAACGGCATCCGCTTGGAACCAAAACCCTACAACAAAAGAAAACTTGGGGGATCTTCACCTCACACCAAAAACTTGGAACGGCTTACCAAAGGACATATGTAACACAAGAAATCACCTACTATTCAGAAAACTCCTGGCTCTTCACTGCATAACTAGAAGAATGCCCACAGGGGCATATACATAGCTGGTACGATGAAGACTGAAGAAACTGATCCCGAATCCCACTAAGAAATCAACTACAAACAGAATTTAAGGAAGACATACCAACCTCACCAACTGAGAGATAGCTATGACAAAATTAAACTATAGATTGAATACATAGCTAGACTAGGGCGGAAGGACAAGAAAGATTTACCAATAGCACCCTGGCCTCCAAATTACATGCAAGTACCAATAAGGCCATCGACAGAAATAGGTAGCGAGGGAGTAGGGGAATGCTAATCTACACCACCAGTACCAGAGGGGGGACTAGACACACCCCGTCCCATTACACTAAGCTCTAATACAACACAGCTGGGATCGCGCAACGCCATCACTCACAACAATTTGATGGACAAGAAATTAAAGTGGCAATTAAGCCTACCTACAAGAATGCTAGTTAAACAGAACAAGATCTGCAAGGACTAGGATATATAACCTACTAACTAAAGCTCAAATCTCTGCATACCTAACTCACCCAAAAAACCACACAACCATTTCTCGCCCAGAAAACCACACTCACTTCACCTCACCGCAATAACAACAAAGAAACAACGCATAAACTGCACCAACAGCACATGAAGTCTTGCATCGGTCCGATACTCACATCAAAGCTCAGCACATGGTGGAAACCGAACTGAAGCCACCAACAGCACACCACTTCTCTCACTTTCCTTCTCGCTCTTCACCTGACTAACCTAACCTAACCCACCCAGCTTCTTCATTACAGATCCACCTGAGTGCCTGGGGACTAATTCCGTTGGTGACGGCCTGCAAAATACCTTTAACATTTAACATTTAACATGAAAAAGGGGTCTGATTAGAGACTTCCATTTCGGAAACATAATTTACTGCATCATTTTACATTAGTACACTATAAAAAAAGCCATGGCTTTCTGACCCTGGCCAGATGGCAATCAATCACACACTGGCACCATGAATTTATTGTAAAATGCTGGTGTTGGTGACCTTGTAGCTACTGACTTTTTTTTGTTTGATGTCTGGTATATTGATCATCTACACACTGTGACTGTACCTGTACATACATCAGATTCATTGTACACAGAAACCTATGCAACACTTTTGCATACACTTATCAACAAAGCTATCATATTGCACAGCATAAGCCTTGAATTTACAAATACTTCCAGTCTCAAAAATCCGTTGGTGCAAGTTGGGAATAAGGTAATTGACCCAAGGGGCAGCATGGTGCACAATTCAATCTTGCAAACACGCAGAGACACGAGATCAACTTGGCTACACTTCCCCTTCTACAGCCCTCCCCCAGTGATCATTTACATGGAGAAGCTCCTGCACTGTTGCGAAATACTATATATGAAGAAATATAGTCCTTATGTGGTAATGACAGCTGTATTCATGCATTCATATTTTCGGCAGTAATTATGAAATGTTTTTGAAAATGTTTGTTTCTCCTTTCTCACATCTATTTATTGATATTATACATTGCTATAGCACATACTAAAAAAATAAATAAAAATAAAATGCGTCTTGGTGCTGAACATGTGATGGCAAAGATAGCCTAACTCAGTGTTACTCATTGGTAGGAACTAGGAAGGTTGACATTCGTGTGTCTGTAAGTCTGTATTCTACATGTTGCTTTTTGGAATTGTCCAGAATATGCCAATGGTGTGAACAGAGGCATTCCTACACCTGTTTCCCATTGATGACTTGTCCTGGGCTGCTGGCCACATGGGAGTGTCAGAGCTGTGGACAGGGAGCAGAACCCCCTAATAAAAAATCTCCATACACACGTTGTGCTTGGAATTCGGATGAGTATTTTCTCAAGAAGATGTGCACATGATCACATCTATAAAGTCCATCATACCAATCTGTCCATTTCACCAGTACACTCTTTTCAAGCCCTATTAGGACCCACCCATTCATTAAAACCCATATGTTCATCCACCCAATCACTAGCATCCACCCAATTACACTCATCCACCCATATACACTCACAAATACATAGAAGTCCTCTATCCATCTGTTAACTCCAAATCCACACAATATTCAATGTCATCAATCGGCACGGTTACTCCCATCAGTGTGTCACACACACAGTTTTACACAATCACACCGATCACATTCTCACTATCACGACATACACTCACACATTAAAAACATGCGCACTCATCCATCCAATCCCATCTGTCCACTCCATTTCACCATTCTCCAACCACACTTTTGAATTCTCACGTTCTTTCATACGTTTTCCTAACAAAACGTTTTATTAAAAAAGCCACATTTATTGGACTTGCCAATGTGTGTTAACAATAATAAAAAAAACCTATATTTCAAATCGATCCATTCAATTGGTATGCTGCGGCCGATATGTAGAGCATTTCCTTACCGATTGAATTTAAAGTTAAAAAGAGGGATTTCCACACTCTGCCTTGATTCATGAGGTAAAAAGCATTCCAAGAATTAAAACGTTTGAAATTATCTTTTGACCATTTGACCCTGGACTATTTTGCAATTAACTTGCACATTTTTATTGTATCTTGATCTCTAGTCTGTAAACATTGATTATAGGTTTCTCGATATTTCACATAAATGTGTCCATCAGTGTTTCACATTTGTGGCTGTGTTATTTCTTTTGTTAAAAAGGAAGAAAATAATAATGATGTATTTAAAAAAAATAATAAGTTATTCGATGTGTTTAAGATAATATACTAATATTGTAAGCAGTGAGCTGTGTTTAATGCTATCAGATCTTTCTAATTATTGTGGAAGTAGGCCCACATCAAACAGTTTATTAGTAGACATTAAATTATTAAGTTCTGGTAGAAACTCTCTTTTTGTGTTTTGGATCTTATCCATTAATCTATGTGTGACCTAGAAGTACAAAGTATTGTATTGTCTGCAGTTCTGTCTAAAACATGTTTTTAAGAGAATGCTGTTTTTTTCAGTCGTCGCGGATGTTGCAGTTAAAGCTTTTGCTTGTTTTATTTAAGATAATTAGCGACTTAGAAAATACATCTCCATCTACACAATGATTGCTGAAAATGTATTACAGTTATTTAGCTGTATTGTGTATCAAACAATGACTAAATGGAGGAAGAGTGGATTGCGTGTTTGATTGTATGGAAAAGCAGCCGCAGTACACTAACAATTCCATAATCCCTTTCACAAACAAAAGGGAGTAAAGTGCCATCAATCACCTGCAAATACGGCTGTCGAATCTGAAATGTCGACTGAAATACATGCTCACATTCTAAAACTATATATGCAAAATGGAAAACCTTTTAGACCCAATTGAGCCAGTGAGAAAGAGAATCTAACACACAGTACATGTTTTGGCTAATTTGACAATATGAACTCAGAGAAAGGTTTCATCTGTACACAAATCATTTCTTGAGAAAAAAGAAGGCAATTGAGCAAGAAAGGGAACATGGAAAACAAGTATGACCAATGAAGACACATTGCTTTTTATATTTGTATTGATTTGCTTATGTATTCATCATAATCATTGTATTTAATTACTCTGCAATGAAGGCCATAACACGAATTCAAAGGCAGCAAAACAATGTGCTCCATATAATAAATACATTAGAGAACTTTTAAAACAACAGCATTGTCAACAGTTGGCATATGACTGGGCACTTAAAGGATTCTTCATGCCTGCCCTCTTCGACCAAGCCTTTCACTCATAGTGCACCACCCATACATGATGAGTGAGACCGGGAGAGTCTGCACATAGGCTTTTCTTGCATCAAACTAAAGGGGGCAAAAAGAAAAATTGTGCAAGACAAATGCATTATATTTCAAGATCGCAAGAACCATGGGTCTCCTGACACCACCAACAAAAAATGTCCCCCCACGTATTAAACACTCCAGCAGATGGTATGAAAGAGAGATTGCTTCCCTCGAAATAGAAAGCAGGACATTTGAATGAAAATGGCAAAAGACAGTTTTGTCACAAGACAAAGCTACCTTCTGCCATATCAACAATGACTAGAGAGCCTTGAATGACAGGCAAACACATGCTATTATCCCAACTGAATCATGGCTGATATGGATAACAGTTGGATATTCATCAAAAATGTTCAAAGGACTCTCCAGCCCCAGCTAGATTGCAACAGATTAAGCCCTCTACCCAGACAGAGCTAACAAACTACCTAGGTTCATCCAAGGGAAGATGCCTGATGTTCAATATACTATACACCTTTAGTAGCTATCTACTTACATTATCTCCCCTGAATCTGACTCAAAAGATCACTAATAGACCTTTACTCAAATCACAAGAGTAGATCTGTATTGCCTCCCAGCTTCCATCTTGAAAGACAATGTTGACCAACTCATACATCTTATCACTAAGATGCGCAATGTGTTCATCCACAATAGCAAGGTCTTGTAATTTCTCAAAAGTTTTAACTATCACGCCATTTTCTGGAAACATAAGGCTGACCCCCTGGAACCAAGCTATTGCTCTATTTATACCTTACTATTCACCTGCAAGATTATGGGCAAAGTTGCTACCCAAAAAATTGATAACTCCAAGGGGGTAATTGATGGATTGTTTGCGCCAAAGAAAACGGGATTTGTGCACCATTCTGCTTGCAAATAACTGTTTAACAAATGGGGATTTGCGGGCAGAATGGCGCACAAATCCCGTTTCTTTGGGTGCAAATAATACATGAATTACCCCCCAACAGTCTACCCTACACAAATTCTTGCCTGGGAAATAGACAACTCTCTCTGCCACAATGGGTCCAAATCTAGCATCCACTCTTTTGGGACTTATATCCCACCTATTATTTTATTCCAGTGTCCTAGACCATGGGCTCCCCTTAGTATCCATAAACAAAACCAACAGCCATGGACTGATCTTTGATTATAACCCCACATACATCCCCCAATAAATTCAGTGACACAAAACACTCATGTGCCATTTCACATCCTTAAAACAAATCATGTGGCATAAAATCAATCAGATCAGTGTTCTGCTACTCTCGAAACTAGACTACTGTAACACCATCTTGATGATGGATCATTAATGTTATTTCATATTTTAGATCTTCTTATATCTCACAGTATATGGAATGTGTTACACTTTAAAACTGCTCCAAATGTATTCTATTCCAAGAAACTCCCTTGTCCAACCAGTTTATCTCCCTTACTAGCGTATTCTTGTTTGCTTTTTAGACATAAAAGTGATTTTTTTAACCTCAGTTTAATTTTTGTTTACTCTCTAGTCGATTTTTAAGAATAGTTAAGGGGGGGCTTCTTTTTTTCCAATGTACATTTTTTGATAGGTTGGAACGCCCCCTGGTTGTCCTTATCCCTACCCCCTTTTGATATGGGTTTGATTTCTTCTGATATGGAATTTGATATAAATAAATTTTTTATATCAAAATGTTTCAATATCAAATTGTATATCGATTTGATAGCCGTTTTATATAAACGGCTATATAAAGGGTGTGTGTACTTTGATATGGTTTGATATAAAGTGTATAGAACCCGTGTGCGCTGTTGCTTGGTCGAGGACAAAGTGAGTTGTGAGGAGCTAGATGGCGAGTGTTAGGGTTTCTGTGACGCGTCAATGACACGGGAGTGGGTTGGACCTTATTGACATCATCATTTAATATAGATTTGATATATTTGTACAACTGATTTCATATAAACTTTATATTATTTTTTATATATCAAAAATATCAACAAAAAAACATCTAATATTGAAATTATATTGGATATTTTGTAATATCAAATTTCGTTTCATATCAACATGTTTTTATATCAAAAAAATAATTTGTATATGAAAATGGAATATGAAAATGATACCAGTAATTTGTTTTATCGTAGTGATTTTTTAGATCACATTTATTTTATATCAACATTTGTTGATATCAAAATTATATCAGATATTTTACACAGGGTTGATCGGACAACCCGGATATATACGGCTCAGCGATGGTCTGGAAAACAAAGTTATTTTTTGAGCTTTTCACAGACTTTTCCGGAAACAGCTATTATGAACAGCTCTAGCAATGGTGCGGGCCGAACACACCCAGGAATTCCCCTGGATTTGCTGGTGTACGAGGGGATTGAGGATGCTCAGGATCTAATGGCCGGCTATGAACCTGAAGAGTTTTGGGACAATGACGAGGCTGTTTTGGAGCAGTCATTTGAGGTCTGCGAAGCTACGGCACTGTCAGTGGATGCAGCGATGACAACAGAGACCGTTTCCGCCCCCCGGAACCCTGATGAAAAACAGGGCCATGTGCATGGGTGTGGGGCGAACCAGACCACTGAAGGGACTATTACTATTTATTGCACTTGCTGTTCCAACTGGTTTGAAATCCCTGGGAATTTTGAAAGTAGCCTGTTTAAGGCCTTTCTTTCGCTGCTGGAGACCAACAACCTTAAAGACAAGGCCACTATTCAATATGTTTGTTGTTCAAAACAAATTGAAAGCCCAGTGGATATCAATCTGTTTAAGGATTGTATTATGCTAATGAAGAGGGACATGGGCACGCAGGCCCCTTTTTGCTCTGATATTCGTGCCACATAGGGGATTATTGCCATCTTAACTTGGTCACGTGTAAAACAACACGTTTACAGCTGGTGCTACAGACATAAAATTAATGATCCACATCAGGATGTTCACGAGTGTTTGGAAAAGGTTTACATGGATAATTCGCTAGGAAAAATATGTTCTGTGTTGAGCCCAAAACACATTACAGACTTGTTGCGCCGGACACAGCCATTGACACAGATATGGATCGGTGATGGGACTGAACGATGCGTATTTAAGACATTATGGGCTATAGAATTGGCGAATAACCCGCTTTTGAAAATGAAGCAGTTCAGTCGCATGCGTCCGATGAGTGCTAGAGTCAACATTGAAAAAACAGTTCCCAATTGGGCGTGGATAAAAAATATATAAATGGAGTGTAACACAACTGCTTAGCCAAGCGGCGGCATGAAATGTGCCCCAAAAAACTTGTGTATAGGCGCATTATAAATGCCATATCATATCAATGTGTTTGTGCGGTATTCACAGGTATTATTTTAATGTTAATGTTTTAATGTGAATATATTTTGAATAACATTGTCATTTTTAAATGTGAATGAAAACCATTGTTTATAAAAACTGACTTTGTCTTTAGGTTGAGTTAATACGGACAGACATGTCCGGCCTGATGCCGTCAAAAATATATTATGATGAAGGAGGTGTCGGCAGTTATGACAGGGTTGACATCTTGTATCGTAAACTGCAAACCGATGGTGAGAAGGTGTCAGTGGGGGTGTGGGGTAGGCAGATTGAGAGGGAGGTGTGATGGGGGTGGTGGGATTCTTCTGTTAAGATGTGACTTTCAGGGGATCATGCCTATGCACTGCATAAGCCAGCCCAGAAACATTTTAAACAGCAAATGACTGCAGTACGTGGCATC
Source organism: Ambystoma mexicanum (assembly GCF_040938575.1). Lineage (NCBI taxonomy): Eukaryota > Metazoa > Chordata > Amphibia > Caudata > Ambystomatidae > Ambystoma > Ambystoma mexicanum. The sequence goes on along the minus strand of NC_090925.1, from coordinate 461,952,548 downwards.
ACTCAACAATGGCAGCCAGATATTATGGTTTTGAGTCATTTATGAATAATGGCCAACCCTCTCTCTATTATGTATATCTGCTTATCGACGCCGTGAAAAACAATCTGTGTATGAAGTAATTGGTGATACAAGATATTAGTATCTGAGAAGATCGTTGTGCAACATGTGATTACTCGAGTTATTTAATGTGAATACAATCTGAATAAAAATACATGTTTTAAATATGAATACAAATCTCTTGTTTTATAAAACCTGGGCGTGTCTTTTTATATTGAATGGGTACCGAGGGCAACACGGCCTGTATAAAACTGGCAGAAATATATGATGACATAAAGTTGTCAAGAGTTTATGACAAAGCATGTGCAAATAAAAAAGTCAACATTTGAAAGCAACAGAACTCTACAGCGTGTTTAAAACTAGTCTCTCTAAAAGTTGATGGCCCCAAACACAACATAGCAGGGGCGTAGGAGACACATAAAATCTGGGGGGGATAGGGGACATCTTGGAAAAATTAGGATTAAAATAGCAGTATGTATTAAATTACAAATATCACTGTATAAAACAAGAGAAAAGAAGAAAAGAAAACAGAAGAAAATTAAAGGATGCAGCAGCAAAGAACATGTCTTTGTATGTTGCATTTATGGATTTTTTATCTGACTATGAGCTCATGGTAAGAGAGAGGAAATAACAATTACTTCCAGTGGGCCACAGCTAGGACGCCAGTTAGTTAAGAGGCAGATCACCTGTAAGTGGACTCCTCCCAAACAAAGGAGTTGAAACCTTTTTTAACAATTGCAAGTTGCTACTTTTTTGTGTGGGGCAAGGAGACGTGTGTGTCTCTTGGAATGGAAAGATGGGGGATTCAAAAAAAGAGGAAATCTTGTTTGTACCTCTGAGTAAGCCCTGTTATGGGAGTAGAGGGACCAGGTGTGTGATGTTGCTGCTTTGACTGTCCTGCGGGGGTGGGCGGTACAGCAAACAAGGAGGATGAGCAAGCTCACCCCCTTATAAGCACTCCCCAGGTCCACGGCCGGATGCATCAGACCCGGGGGATGCCTAGTAGGTGGGGTGTATGTGGACCCAGGGGGGTGGCCAGCGGGGCAGCCCGTTATGTGGGCCTGGTCAGCCCCTCACGATGAGTCTGGTCCCTTTTATTCCACCTCATGCTGGTTTCAGAGCCTAGCCTTTCTTTGCCTTTGATATTCTGAATGCGGAGCTGGACTCTGTTCTTTTCTCTTTTAACATTTGCTGCAAAGCCTGATCTATTTGATTCTCTCATATGTTACTAGGGCGGCAGAGTATGGGTCCTCTGCCCTGTTACATTATTCAAAGAGCCCCTCTGGCCTTTCTTTGCCTCTCCCATGTCTCACTGCTTGCTTGCTTAATACATACCTCCTTGCTTGAACACTCAACATATTCTCCCTAACACAGCAATGGCAGCTGCAGTCTGTCTTAACTTCTATTTGTTCCGTGTCTTGAATTGGCCTCTTATTTCCGCTTTTATGTCTGCAGGGGAAAGGCATTTGCCAGTCACTGCCATGATGGTTCTACCTGGCCATAAGAGGGCAACAGCTAGCCAATATTGGAAGAACATGGCATATTATGTCAGAGGCTGGCAACTGCCTTCCTAATGCCTACACAAGAGACACAACTCTTGCCTTTGTTTCTAACAGTAATTCAGTGGATGAAGAAACGCGAGAACACAGATATTGCTTAATAATGAAGGGGATGATGTCACACTTGGTTCAGACATTTTTATCACGGCAGGAGCTAATTTCCAGCTGCAATTAAGCGATAACCTTTTAGACTTCTGGCTTTAAATAACGTTAGTATCACCTGGAAAGCACAGAGGTTGCTCAACAGGGTTCCTGGAGCATGAGGGGAACCCTACTCCTGGGCATGGATGATTGGAGGGCATTCTTGCCCTGGTTTGGAGCCTGGCCCCTACAGCCGTGATGGGGGAGGGGCCTATTACTTTTGGTTGTACATACCTTTTGAGGATGGGCAGAAATTGCCTGCTGCTTTAGCCCACTAACAGCTCTGCTTTGCAACTTTATCACACATGCCTGCCAGGTGGCATGTAACTCAATGCTACTAATGTTATCAGCCTCAGAAGTCTGGAATCCTTTGCCACATCAACTAGGGTACAGGCTTGCCACCTGAGACTTACCGATGTCTGAGTCGACATCTGTCGCCCTGTGGGGAAGACACACACAGAAAGAGCAGGGCACAGTGCCCTTGTGGGTTTTTCACACTTCTTCCTCGGGGTGGGCACAATTCACTCCGCAGAGAAAGTGGCACATGATGGGCAACATTCTCCCACTTTGACAATGTCACCCAAAGAGAGAAATTGGCCATTTGAAATACCTCTGTCTACTTATTATTGCGCAATCCACACTGATGGGTTTAAGCACCTGCTTAACACGAGATGGCAATTAAGGGCTTTTGCCAACGCACTCAAGAAGCACAGGACACCCTCTTACCAGTGACATGCCATGCTCACTCATTCCGATCACGAATTGGCATTTATCTGGGTCATGTTAAATGTATTTATTTATTTATTACATGTGTAGCATCACGCAAAACCCCCAAGCATCAATGCGCAAAGTAAAGTAAACTGCATGGAGTGGACCACTTCCATTGGCGCACGTTTTTACTTTTCCGCCACAAAATGGAAGATTTTTGCGTAAAGGGCAGGTGAAATCACATTGCTTTTCCACTTTGGAAGAGTGTAAATACCTTGCGCAATTAGTGATTGCTGGCAGAATTGACAATGGCTTCCTCTGGACTCCGCCCACTTTTACCAGGTTTCATTTCCAAGCAGATCCCAGAGGAAACCTTTTCCTTATTTCCAGTGTGAGAATCCATGCTGGCAGTAAGGCCGCATTTGTCTGGTGGAGCGGGAAATACAGGGGGTCCTGGTGTGTCCACTCGGCTCCCGAACTCCACCCAGAAAATGCACGAAAATCTGGCCAGTTAGAAAAAGCAACAGTAATAGTGTTTTCCACCACTTTTTCTGAACCAATTGACCTGGAAAATGCTGTGTTGCATCGGAAGCTGAATGCATTCACTCTGCCTATTATCCCACCGGAAGATTAAGCCAGGTGCTAAACACAGGTGTTACATATTCCTGTGCACAATCTGCATTTGGAGAATTAACTAACTGAGCTACCTTACAAATGATATCTCATCTGGGGCTTTACCGTCTTAACCCCTTAACTGCCATGGGTATTTACCCCCAGTGCTTTTTTGGTGATTTTGGTATGTCACCATTCAATTCCCTTGTAACTTCTTTGTTACATGAGATATCTTAGCCAAAGTTGGCCCCTTTTTCCCCCATGTAGGCAGTCGTAACGCCACCCAGGAATCCTAGTTTGCTGTAGGGGGGTGAGAGAAAATAACCAAAAAGGAGAACATTTGGGGTTTTTTCAGAAAATACCAATACAATGGGCCTCATTACGACCCTGGCGGTAAGGGGTTAACGCCAGCGTTAGCTGCGCCGACCCCTTACCGCCAATTACGAGGTCCCTTAGCGCCATGGCGCTTTTAACACCTGCTTTTAGCAGGTGTTAAAATCCATGGCGCTAAGGGACCATGGAGTTAATTACGCCACCGTAGTTTACGGTGGCGTAATTAACGCCTTCCCCACTCCCATTATGCCCTATGGGGCAAAAATGGGAATGGGGAAGGGTAAATGGGGATTGGGGACTTACCGCCCCGCCAAGGTCGGAATGGGGCGGTAAGTCCGCCAACCACCATGACGTAAGCGTAGTTTACGCCATGGTGGTAAAGTCACGGCCCAGGCGGTAACTTACCGCCTGGGTCGTGATGAGGCCCAATGTTGTACAAAGAAGCCTGTGATGTTTTCCTTGTAAGAGCTAGGAACAAATGCTGTGCTGGATTCGCCATTTTCCAGGCTTTCATGAACAGATTGAGTGGAAACCAAAATAACATATTTTGATATGCTAATCAGCCGTTTTGTGAGAGGTAGACGATTTTGGCGTTTTTTGTCCATTAGGACATGCGTGGACAGAATGGAAGAAAAGGGTAGGAAAGCTGAATGGGAAGCCAGAAAGGCATACATTTCTGAAAAGTAGACAATATTCCAAGTTTAGGAAGGGGTGATTTGCGCAGGTCAGGCAACAACTATGTAGGGAAAGATTCCATAGTTTGGGGGGAAATCGGGGAAAATGACAGAAAAACAAACACAATTTCACTCTGGTCACCCACCGAAACACACAGCCAAAAACACATGGCCTACCTTCCAGTGTCCCCACAGGTGTCCCGACGAAAACGGTATCTCATATGTGTGGATGCACCTACCTCGGCGCAAAGGGAAAAGGCTAACCCACTGATAACCCCAAGCCTTTCGGCAAAGCAGATTTTGCTCATGTGGACAATCTACAGATTTGGGCCTAGGGTGGCGAAGCCACCAAGGAAAACGGAGATCCCCATGCATTTCCGAAAAGAAGACACCCGTGGACACCCCCCTTTCCACAAAAAACATCCATGGTGGTTTAGTGACCCCCACACCCACCCAAAACAAATTATATATATTTTGTTTTATTTTCGTTTTTGTTTTGCCTCTTTCCTAGGGGCAGATTGTGCTACCAATTTGCCCCCAGGGAGGGCTACATGAGATGCCCCCCATCCATTTGGGGTGGGGGGAAGAGGGCCACCCCCTCTTTCCACTAAAAAGATCCATGGTGGTTCAGTGGCTCCCCACACTGACCCAAAACAAGTTATAATTTGTTTTATTTTTGTTTTGCCCTTCCCTGGGGGCAGATGGTACATGTTTGTGACCATCTGCCGCCAGGGGGGTGGCAAAATGTACTGCCCCAGGTTTGGGGGGGTGGGGTGGTTCTGCCAATATTTGCAGTGGCCTCTCCCCTCACCCCAAATGGATGGGGGCATCTCATGTACCCCTTCCTAGGGGCAGAAATCGGCCACCAGGGAGGGTTACATAAGGTGCCCCCTCATCCACTTAGGGTGGGGGGGAGGGCCAAACCCCTTTCAAACACAAAAAATCCTGGTGGTCTAGTGCCCTCCCACCCCCACCCAAAACAAGTTATAATATATATCTTTTTGTTTTGCCCTTTTGCCCTTCCCTAGGGGCAGATGGGCACATGTGTGTGGCTATCTGCCCCCAGGTGGGTCAAAACGTACTGCTCCAGGCTTGGGAGGGGTGGCTTTGCCAATATTTGCAGTGGCCTCTCCTCCCCACCCCACCCCAAATGGATGGAGGGCAGAAATCTGCCCTCATGGAGGGCTACATAGGGTGACTACATAGGGTGACTCCCATCCACTTAGGGTAGGGGGGGCGAGGGCCACCCCCTTGAAAAAATCCCTGGTGGCTAGTGGTCACACACCACCCACCCGACCCAAAACTAAGGAACCTTTTGACGGTTCCTAGGGATGTTCGATAGGCAGATGTCTTGGGCCCGGAAGATATGAACTCCACAGTGTATTTTTCAAGGTTCTAACTCAGAAGTTAGATCCCCTAGATGATTAACAGTGGGTGGGTTGACATTTCCAAGTCAGCTGACAAATATGTGTGCTGTCTGAACTTGATGGTATTCCATGGCATAGCGTCAGCACAGACAAGCCGTTTCATCATCATCTGTGAACAGGCAGCTGCTCACGTCATAAGAATGATCAAATAGATAGGCGTGAAGCATTTCACGGTCTGTGATGATGGATGTGTTGGGAAAAGTAACTATTGGTGCAAACCTAGCCCACAAAGAATGAACGCATCATTTTGCCAACAGCCGCCGAGCGGGGTTGTCCTCAATGTGTTCTGTACACAAGCGTATGCCCTGATGTTTATAGTACTCATCAATGTAACCCCACTTCTTGAACCACTGCATAGCCGTCTGACCAAGACTGTCGGTATCGTTTTTCACCACCGTCAGTCAGTTTGGCCGCGTTCAATAGAGATGTTCTCTGTTTCTGAGCTGTGTAAGAGCCACTGGATAGATGGCATTGAATAATGTTTTTGCCGTCCGGGATATGAATCATGGGACAGTAGCGACTGTTTCAGGTTTTAGATAGAGCCATCTGTAGATCTACATACAACAATCAACCAGTGTGATATTTTGAAAAGGATCGATGTATGACAAATGCAACCCACCCTTTATAGGTGTTTCACGATGTGTCATCTGAATGATGCAGTCCCTAAACAAATGACACGCCTGCCTGAAAATGTTGACATTTTCTTGCCAGCAGGCATGTAACTCCTGGCAAAAAAGACACTGTGCTCATTCGCTTTTTACCAGGTCATAAACTGTTCTTTCTTGCTAGGCATAATGCAATGAATGCTCTACAGGGCTGGGGTTGGACTCGGTCCCAGGTAGTTTTGGTTAGCGGCTGTGTTAAAAAGATGGGGAAAGAAACCCTCTGAACCGGGAGATCTCAGGGGCCGATTCATGGAACAAACGTGCGCCGAAAATCTTTGCGCAAGCAGGCGCAAGCAGGCGCAAGCAGGCGCAAGCGCAAAAAAAGAGGCGCACGCGTGCGATTCATGGAAGTCCCTGCGCATATTTTCCTCGGGATGTGCGCCAAACCCGTGCAGGGTGCACACGTCACTGCAACATCCCGAACGGCGTGCGCAACGCGCACAGTGAAAGCGCACAACCTCGGCGCATACACCAGAAAGTGGGCGGAACACGGGGCGTAACACGCGGAATGGGGAACAACGCAAGAAAATAAGGGCGTAACTGGGGATGTACTGCAGGGAAGCAGACGGAACGCCCACACGCACTCGAACCACACATATTCATGGAATCGAATAGGGCAAAGCCACGCACAGCCAAAGACACGCACAAGCCGAAACACCTCCGCCACACGAAGGCAGGCGGTAGCGTCCCTGCGCATTACAAAAGTGGCAACATACAGCAATTGGGCCTGTGCGAGCGGGGCACGTGTATTTCGGGGGTGTGCAGGAAGTTACACACGTGATTGAGCGGGGTACGTGTATTTCGGGGGTGCGCGGGAAGTTACACATGCGATTGAGCGGAGTACGTGTATTTCGGGGTTGCGCGGGAAGTTACACACGCGATTGAGCGGGGTACGTGTATTTCGGGGGTGCGCGTGAAGTTACACACGCTATTGAGCGGGGTACATGTATTTTGGGGGTGCGCGGGAAGTTACACACGCGATTGAGTGGGGTACATGTATTTCGGGGGTGCGCGGGAAGTTACACACGCGATTGAGAGGGGTACGTGTATTTCGGGGTTGCGCGGGAAGTTACACACGCGATTGAGCGGGGTACGTGCATATCAGGGGTGCGCAGAAAGTATCACACGCGATTCCATCAGGGTACATGTGTTACAGGGGTGCGCGGGAAGTTCCACACGCGAATGTCCAGGCTACGTGTATTTCGGGGTGTGCGGGAAGTTACACACGCGATTGAGCGGGGTACGTGTATTTCGGGGTTGCGCGGGAAGTTACACACGCGATTGAGCAGGGTATGTGTATTTCGGGGGTGCGCGGGAAGTCTCACACGCGATTGAGCGGGGTACGTGTATTTCGGGGGTGCACGGGAAGCTACACACGCAATTGAGCGGGGTACGTGTATTTTGGGGTTGCGCGGGAAGTTACACACGCGATTGAGCAGGGTACGTGCATATCAGGGGTGCGCGGAAAGTATCACACGTGATTCCATCAGGGTACGTGTATTACAGGGGTGCGCGGGAAGTTCCACACGCAAATGTCCAGGCTAAGTGTATTTCGGGGTGCGCGGGAAGTTTCACACTGATTCCATCAGGGTACGTGTATTACAGGGGTGTGCGGGGAGCACCACACGTGAATTGCACGTGTGGGTCCTCCCAGGTGTTCCTTCTACACCCTCCACGGCCCCTGCAAGTGGCTCACACCAGAGGGGCCTACCCTGCACATGTCCTGCAGGCACCCCATCCACCATGGCCATGCCCCCTGCCAACCCACATGTCAACTTGCACTACTGCCCACCAACGCATGTCCCCCTGCACCCCCAGCCACCAGGGGCACCCTCCACTAGGCCCCCACCCATGTCTCCCACCACCCCCACCCCCAGCACTGTGGGGCACCTGCCAGCAGGCCTCCACCCATGTCCAACTCATGTTCCCCACCCCCCACCCCCCAGCAGTGCAGGGTCACCCTCCACCAGGCCCCCACCCATGTCTCCCACCACCCCCACCCCCCAGCACTGTGGGGCACCTGCCAGCAGGCCCCCACCCATGTCTCCCACCACCCCCACCCCCCAGCACTGTGGGGCACCCTCCACCAGGCCCCCACCCATGTCTCCCACCACCCCCACCCCCCAGCATTGCAGGGGTACCCTCCACCAGGCCCCCACCCATGTCCAACTCATGTCCCCACCACCCCCACCCCCCAGCACTGTGGGGCACCTGCCAGCAGGCCCCCACCCATGTCCAACTCATGTCTCCCACCACCCCCACCCCACAGCAGTGCAGGGGCACCCTCCACCAGGCCCCCACCCATGTCTCCCACCACCCCCACCCCCAGCACTGTGGGGCACCTGCCAGCAGGCCCCCATCCATGTCCAACTCATGTTCCCCACCACCCCCACCCCCCAGCACTGTGGGGCACCTGCCAGCAGGCCCCCACCCATGTCCAACTCATGTCTCCCACCACCCCCACCCCCCAGCACTGTGGGGCACCTGCCAGCAGGCCCCCACCCATGTCTCCCACCACCCCCACCCCCCAGCACTGTGGGGCACCTGCCAGCAGGCCCCCACCCATGTCCAACTCATGTTCCCCACCACCCCCACCCCCCAGCACTGTGGGGCACCTGCCAGCAGTCCCCCACCCATGTCTCCCACCACCCCCACCCCCAGCACTGTGGGGCACCCTCCACCAGGCTCCCACCCATGTCTCCCACTACCCCCACCCACCAGCAGTGCAGGGGCACCCTCCACCAGGCCCCCAACCATGTCTCCCACCACCCCCACCCCCCAGCAGTGAAGGGGCACCCTCCACCAGGCCCCCACCCATGTCCAACTCATGTCTCCCAACACCCCCACCCCACAGCAGTGCAGGGGCACCCTCCACCAGGCACCCACCCATGTCCAACTCATGTCTCCCACCACCCCCACCCCACAGCAGTGCAAGGGCACCCTCCACCAGGCCCCCACCCATGTCTCCCACCACCCCCACCCCCCACACTGTGGGGCACCTGCCAGCAGGCCCCCACCCATTTCCAACTCATGTTCCCCACCACCCCCCAGCACTGTGGGACACCTGCCAGCAGGCCCCAACTCATGTTCCCCATCCAACATGTCAACACAATCTAGATCCCTGGTCCCTATGGTCAGCCTCCAAATGCAAAACAGCCACATGAGTATTGCATCCACCCACTCTGAAATGGCAATTACATGACAGAACACCAATTGCAAGTTTCGAAACAAACACATGTCCCTCACATACACCCAATGGGTGTCGGTGAATCTCAAAACCCATATCATGATATGCAGGTCATCTCGAATGGCTTGTTGACCACGTCAGCCTGCTGGGACAGGTCACCCAGGCCGGATTCCTCCGTATGATGGGGCTTGCTACGACCCCCTCCTCAACTGAACCCCCTACGCGCCAGTCGTCCTCCGTGCCATCTTCCCACCCATCAGTCACCTGGGTGCCATGTGGAGCTGCCTCTGACGGTGCGGCCAGGCTGGTGGAGGAGGCATCCCTGCCACAGTCGGGAGTCGGACGTCCAGCAGGGGTGGCCACATCAACGACTGCACCCCAGCCGGCGGAGGATGTGCAGGCAGCAGGAGGAAGTGCACAGACAGAGGCACAGCAGCAGCAGCAACGTGGTGGGAGCCATGAAGGCTCGGGGCCTTCAACATCGCAGGGGCAGGCATCGGCCGGAGGGCAGGAGGACCCAGGACAGAGAGTGTCTTCCGTGTGGCAGCGGTTGGGCCACGCCATAGATGCGGAGCGGCAGCGGGCGGAAGAGGCATGGCTCACAATGGTCAGGGCGGAGAATTCCATGTTGAGGGCCCTGAGGCGGGCTGAGTGCCTTGAGGCAAACAGCAGGGGTTTGGAGGTGGACACGTCGACGGCCCTGCGGACCTTCGGGCCATAGAGGAGGACCGCCGCCGGGACATTGAGCAGGAGTTCGATGATGCCCTGGCCCGGGACATCCAAAAGTGAGCCATCAAACTAGCCCGCTGCCCTTGTACATAGTTATGTAGGTAGTGTTAGGTTTCCTTTTTTTTGGATTTATTTTGGACCTTTTGGACATTGGCCACATTTTTGTATATAGTTTATTTTATTAGTTAGTGTAGTTAGATAGGTTTTATTTCTTTTGTTGGGATAATGGACCCTGGCTTGTTCGTATGTACATAGTTCACTGTTGGATTGTATTTTTCTTTCACATTTTAACTATGGAGCAATGGCTTTCAATTTTATTTCCCATTGGATTTTGTTTTGTGGACAGTGACTTTGGACACCATTACTTTGGATTATGATTTTTGGTTTTGCTTCCCGCGCACCCCTGGAATACACGTACCCTGCTGATGTTGCATGTGAAACTTCCCCCGCACCCTGAAATACACGTACCCTGCTGAAATAGCGTGTGGGACTTCCCGCGCACCCCTGAAATACACGTACCCTGCTGAAATCGCGTGTGGAACTTCCCGCGCACACCTGAAATACACGTCCCCTGCTGATGTCGCGTGTGGAACTTCCCGCCCACCCCTGAAATACACGTACCCTGCTGAAATCACGTGTGGAACTTCCCGCGCACCCCTGAAATACACGTACCCTGCGGAAATCGCGTGTGGAACTTCCTGCGCACCCCTGGAATACACGTACCCTGCTGATGTCGCGTGTGAAACTTCCCCCGCACCCTGAAATACACGTACTCTGATGGAATCGTGTGTGGAACTTCCCGCGCACCCCTGGAATACACGTTCCCTGCTGATGTCGCGTGTGGAACTTCCCTCGCACCCCGAAATACACGTACCCTGCTGAAATCGCATGTGGAACTTCCCGCGCACCCCCTGAAATACACGTACCCTGCCGATGTCACGTGTGAAACTTCCCCCGCACCCCGAAATACACGTACCCTGATGAAATCGCGTGTGGAACTTCCCACGCACCCCTGAAATACACGTACCCTGCTGAAATTGCATGTGGAACTTCCCGCGCACCCCTGAAATACACGTACCCTGCGGAAATCGTGTGTGGAACTTCCCGCGCACCCCTGGAATACACTTACCCTGCTGATATCACGTGTGAAACTTCCCCCGCTCCCTGAAATACACGTACCCTGATGAAATCGCGTGTGGAACTTCCCGCGCACCCCTGAAATACACGTACCCTGCTGAAATCGCATGTGGAACTTCCCGCACACCCCTGAAATACACGTACCCTGCGGAAATCGCGTGTGGAACTTCCCACGCACCCCTGAAATACGCGTACCCTGCTCGCACTGGGCCAATCGCGTGCGTAACTTCCCGCGCACCCCAGTGATACACGTAGCCCGCTTGCTGTGCTGGTACAGGGTTAGCGCAGCCCTTTGCGCTGGATTGGGGATTTTGATGGCTTTTCCCTGCGCAAGAGGCGTTCTTGGGGGCGTAACTGGCGCTGCTGCAGGGTCGCTGCACCACTGTGCGCTACGGCTGGTTTTGGTGGCTGGAATCCATGAATACAATATGTTTTAAAATGGAATATACCAAAAGAAGGTAAAGTGGCTTCCACCATAATTACCTCACAGACGCTCCACAACCAACAGCAAGACCAGACGTATACACTACTGATTACATATCTCACCAGACATAGTAAGTGCACTTCTTTTTACTCATATATTTATAAACTTTCTATATTAGAAAAAATAAAACATATTACTGTTTTGTTTTCTCACAGAAATGTGTAGTACTCTCGACTGGCTAGAGGAGCATTTCCCACGAGAGGAAATGTTAGAAAATAGTCCACCTAATGGTACACACTTTACTATATAAACCAATTAATAAATATTATTTTGTATACATTTAACATATACATTTTTTTTATTACAGACCATACAAAAATTCCAAGCATCTCACAGCAACAATCAGAGGATATCACTCTACAGCAGATTAATCAAAAAATGGACGACCTTATGCAAAATTTTATGAATTTGAAAAACTTTGTGGAAAATTATGTGAAACCCCCAACAGCACACCATTGTCCAACCTGCACTTGTCCCCCCTCACCCTATCCCACACAGTTAACCCCAAACCCTGTCTATGGACCAAAGCGTTTTGATGAGATTTCCTTCCCTTCTTCACCTGATCCCAGTTATCTAGAAATCCCTAATTCTCCTGTTTTTGTTTCCGTTTCTGCCCCACCTTCCCAGTCATAATTGTATATATATATATGAAATAAAGTTACTTTTCTTATATTGTGTTGTAATTACTTTCAGTTCCTTGTGATAAAACCAATTTAGGTGTCTACAGACAACGCGGTTGTTCGGAAATGTTCGTAAAGAAACAAAAATGTAACTGTCCTGAGGACACTACATCTGTCCGTAATGTTCTCATGCAAGTTGAAAATGTTCTAAGAACACTCGTAGTGTCCTGAAATGTTCATAAATAAACGAAAATGGAGATGTCCTTAAGAACACTATGCCTATTCGTAGTGTTCGATAGCCAGCAGAAACTGTTCTAAGAACACTCGTGGTGTCCTGAATTGTTCGTAAATAAACGAAAATGGAGGTGTGCTTGAAACGCTATGTCTGTCCGTATTGTTAGCAAATAAATTAAACTGTCCTAAGAACAAACGGCTGTCCGTAATTGTTCGTTTTACATGTGATGCACTTTTAATTAGTTCAGGACCCGAACACTGTCCGCAGAACATCAACACGCATGCGCAAAACAATGTCCGTACATTGGGTGTCCTGCGGACGACCGCTACCTTAGCGAACATGCTCACAAAACAATCATGGGACCACGCCCACGCTCATCTCGTGCTCTAAATGCGGACACTGTTCGTGTCCCCGACCAGTTTAAAAGTACATTTCCAAGTAATCCACAATATTTCTCATTAAAAAATCACCATACCACAAATCCCACATACTAATCCTAACTTTCCACATAGTTTTTGTGACTTTTTGAAACTTTTTTGATGTTCGATCTGTCTTGCGGACAGCGCGCATGTCCGCGACCCGCGCACAAGCACCCCGATATAAGACCACGCCCTAGAGCGCATTCTCATTGTGTTTCTGACTATTCCACAGAGCACACTGCATTTTGCTGCATACTTTGCAGATTTTGAGATTTCCATCTCCAAGCTTATGACATCCATGGCTCGACTATTACCACATGGTGCTACATCTGCCTCAGCACCACCCCCACCCCCTCCACCACCACCATTTCCCCAAGGACCTGAAGAGGGGAACAGGAGTGAGGATACAGAGGAGGAAGAAGAGGATGACGAGAATGAGGTAGAGGAAATCCCTACGACCCACCGTCGGCGTGAATCTTGGGTGTGGCGGTTGTTTACCGTTCATGGAAACGGTCCTAAGTCTCATGCGAACCGTGTCACATGTAATGAACCTGTAATGAGTGCAAAATGGTACTCAGTCACGGGAAGCATGGTTCGTATAGCTTTGGGACCACTACCATGAAGCGACACCTGCGTTCATTCCACACTGGGGCCATTCGCAAGGTTGTACCTTGTGAGAAGCGTAGTAGGTTGATTGCCTCTACTTCATCCTCCGTTCCTGATCCTGTCACCACAAGGAACACCTCTGTGGGACAGCGTCTTCCTCAAGCTGCCTCACAGGCCATACAGAATTCTGATGACCCTTACCTTTTGAGGGTCACAGTTGTATGTGTGTACTGTGACACAGTACTCTGCAGGGGGGAGCGACTTCAGAGTGCTTTTGAGACGATCGTCTAAGAGCACCAGAAGACCTGCTCACTACCCAAATAAAACCCACTCTACATCTTCCTCTCTCAGCTCGCCCTTTCTTATCCCTTTGGTTGGTGTCCCCCTCCATTTACCCTCCTTTCCCTCCTCTCCTAGTGTGTCGTGTATAAAAAAGAACAAAAAAAATACAAAATAACAAAAATCAAAAAGAAAATAAGGCTCTTTTCAGAGCCGCCTTTCACAGTTAAAAAATAGAAGTGAAGATACATAAAGCATAGCCATTTCCATTTCGTAAAAGTCCGCGGACGGTGCGCGAACAGAAAAACAATTGCATTGCTACCCTATTGAAACCAATGCATTTTTCTCTAACAGGAAGTGGTGGCTCTGAAAAGAGCCTTTGGGAGGTGTTTGAATGTAAAACATTTTAACTACGTAAGACGTACTTCAAAATGAATGCTGTATTTCTAAAAAAATGTCGCAATGCATTTTGTACATTTCTCAGAAAAATCTGATTGCCAGCATAAGTAAGATGGACTCCATCTTTGCGAAAAATGTATGTACTACGAAACAAAATATTTTCATTGTTAAAAGAGGACATGCCAAAATCTCTTAGGAAGGCACAAACAGCCTTATTAACATTACGCCTTGCTTTCTCCATTTGTGGACCACATGAGAAAGAACGAAGCCACACTTGTCTCTGCGCAATCCGTGAAAAAATTATTTTAGAGTTTGGAAACATGTCCATTATCTTCTGAAGTCCTTCTTTCATTGCAAATTCCAGACACATGTCCTAAACTGTTCCCTCCACAATGAATTACAATTATGTCTGGATGTTCCTCTATCTTCAAAGTTGCACAGAGAGGTAGCAAGTCCAACCACTTCATTCCACGCACTCCATGCCAGTGCACTTCCACATGTGGGAATCCAAGATCTATAGATACTCCACAGCTTTCTGCATGCACCTTCAACCAATGAATCCACGAGTCTCCTAATCTGTGTTTTGAAACACTCAGCCATAGCTATCTGTTCTTCTCTCTGCAAAAACAATATCTGAGAAAACCTCTCCTAGCACAACACACTCACTAAACTTTACTGACCAATCCCTTGCTTCATCCAATCTCATTTCCATACCTTCCCTCCCCAAATTCCCCGGATGTAATACGCGGTGTCCTAGAACTACCGCCATGTCCGCGAACGTATCGTAACATGTACAGCCCTTCTACCATTTCGATTTCACTCTCTGTGCCATTCCCTCATTGGATGTAGCTAAGCAATCACATGACCATCCACCAATCAAATCCAATAACTCTACATGTAACTGCATCATCATAGAGCAGCACTACAAATGTACGGTGCATCTCTCGGAGTACAAGTCTCATACCATTGACAACCACGATCTACGAGAAATACTATACAAATCTCCAATATTTCTACTTGCAGCTTGGTCCATATCCATATACATGAACAGAAAGTACAGGTATGCATATTTTCTACACAGTACATGAACACATTTTCTAACCGACTTTTACCTTCTATAATCTGAAAAATGAATGGACGATCATTGTTTCATTGTCCTAAAATGACCTGTCACTTACAAACCTTTATATCGTTTAATTTCTTCATACACACACACATATGCAAATACTATTAAACTAACATTTTTGAAATAAAATATATACACGACATATAATCACACAAAATAACATACACACTCTATGATCAAATCTCAAACAATAATATTTGTACAAACACATAATTGGTTTTAATTTTTTTCGTTTATATAAGTACTTACATACATTTATATAGGACAAGCAGACTATGACATTCACTCACTGTTAGGTGCAAAAGCAGGCTATGACACATAGCTCTCAACTCACACGCTTTTGGCGGGTGTCACCCGCCTTGTAAAGGACTGACTCACCCGCCAAGCCTCCTGCACGCCCATTCATTCCAATGGGCGTCTCACCCGCCAAAAACAAAATCAGGTGATTTCACCCGCCTTTGCGACACACATGGTTGAGAGCTATGATGACAATGACTCACTATTATGTGGAAAAGCTTAGTTACAAGAATTGTGATATACGTTGGTAGATTATGAATTCCACAAACCATAGTAAAGATATTTTCTTTCCAACACTTAGTCATAATATAGTTTTAATGGTTTTCAGGAAGGCACTGAGCATTTCAATTTAAAAAGAATCTATGTCTAAAATGAAAACAGTGGTATATAGCAACCAAATTACTAATGTCTTTCTTTTACAATTGCAGTGAAGCCCATTCTCCTGAATAGAAGCAGCCGATTTTGATTTCCAAAGAACAACTAAGAAGCAAACTACTCATTTTTGAAAAAAAAGTAAGTAGATTGTTACCATAATATTTGATTTATAACTCACACGCACTGTACGGTGCATTCATGGTATTTCTGTGCCTAAAAATCGAGATTCTGCACCATTCTGACCAAAAATGCCCCCCGCGTTTAACAGTGATCTCCTGTCAGAATGGCCCTCAAATTCCTATTTTTCGGCACACAAATTACCCAACTCAGCCGCTAGAATGTAGATGTTGTAGAACAAACAACTGTTTTAATTGTATAGCTTTACCTATATTATTTATTCTTCTCCACACCACCGGCTTACTTTTTTCTGTCATCTGAACCCCAGTTTAGTAACACATTAATTGAAGAATACCCATCCCTAGTAGTTCAACTTCCCAATTCACAATTTCACACCATTACATACATATTTATCATCTTACTCAAACAATCATGCACACAACACACATGCATTGCAGAAAACCCCAACCCATACCTTCTGTATTATTTTCAACAGACGCTAAAGAATGCCCACCAAAAAGCAACTCCGTAGAAAGGGACGCAGAAGTAGAGCAAATGATAAGAAAAGTCTCCAACATAAACACCCATCTATAGCAGAATTTGAAACAGAAGAAGTTTCTAGTGCACAATCTTTGCCTCCTCTATCACAAAGTAAAACGACCAAAAAAACTATTAACAGAAAATCAACTATCACTACAAATAAAACGTCTTCTATAAATCTTGATATAGTACAAAGTAAGCATACCAAGAAAAGTATATTAGCCAAAATGTTCTGTCACAAAGTCCTTCAAAATCTGATAAAAACAGGAGAGAAACCAGGTTCAACACTTCAAACCTATCGTAGGAAAGTAATCTTAGAAGTGTTGATAGACAGTGCAATTCTTCTCAAAAGAAACTTATTTATTGTTGTGTTAAACAGAATTAAACCACTAACAAAACTAATAACTACATTTCAAAAACGACTTCTCAATATACGAAATGTGAACAGAAATAACTTCTTAAATATCTGTGGAGGTGAATGGAGTCACAGTACAAGCACAGAACCATACTTTAATGAAGAAGCGTACAAACAAAAGCAAACAAATACAATTGCCATACATAGCAGTGGTCGAGGTTATGAAAAAGTTAATAATACCATAATGGAACAAGAAGTACTCCTTGCAAAAATATGCCCTGAAAACTTAGATTTACCCCTCCATTCGACTGAATCAGAACATCTAATTTACACATGGCCATGCACGTCAATGTGTAACATTCCCCAAAAAAAATGTTCAAATCTTTACGCCTATTCCTCAATCAATATGTGAAAAGCAAAGACAAAATCAAAATTAAAATACTGCAGAGTATGGATGCTTGTCCAGTACGCAAGCACACAGGACTGCAAGGACATTCGTTGGCCTGCATATCAGGAGCTACTTGCAAAACAACCTTCCATGATATCAAAAGGATATCAACACATCATGCAAGTATAAGAAATCTAGTTCATAAACTGCATTATGCAAAAAGTCCTGCTTTAGCACTAGCCAATTTAAATAACATTCTTCTACATGGTACACCAAAAGACCTACTAGAAGAAATCGAGTATATTCAGAAAAAATATTTTGGAAATGAAACCCACTTACAAGATGAATTAGCTGTCAACCAACTTAGTAACAAATCTGCACATGGCAACCTTTCACTACACACATACAACAAAGAAATACTAAAATTTCAAAGCACTTCAGCTGAAATACCAAACCATGTGTGTGTATGTTGCCGCAGAACGTGTTATAAAAGTAACACAAAAACTATAGACCTTTCATACAAAATAGAAGACAATGAAGATTCTAAATAGTTTGAATTAGCTCTCTACCTTATAGTAGAAAACAAATACGAAATAACTGACCCCATAATACTTTGCAGTTACTGCACTACCAAACTTGACAACAACAAAACTCCTTCACGTGCTATCTCAAATAACTTGGAATTACATCCACAACCAAAACTCCTTCAACAACTTAATTTATATGAGAGCATCATAATTCAAACAGTTCATCCATTTCAAGCAATAATACGCCTTCAACCAAAAACTGCAAAATTACCTCCCTCTGAATTAGTGAAAGGTATTCGTGCAAAAGTAGTGTATTTACCATTAGATCTAAAAGAAAATGTGCACACTCTAGGAGTGCAACATCCAATGCAACAATCTTTAATTATCTTGGTAAATGGAGTACCTACAAAAGACAAAACAATTTGGCAGCAACTGGTAGATTTACATAAAGTTAGAGAAGCCCTGCCCTGCAATATCTCAAAGAGAATAATGATTATTACAAAGAAATTAATATCGAAGAAAACTTGAAAGATACAACTGAAATAATTCAAGAGACACAAGAAACTGGTCAATTTGAGCTCCTAGATCCTGCTACAATAGCAAACACTTTAGACCATTATACAATTCACCCATTGCACTCTAATGACACCATAGAAGATGCCCTGGAAACGTACCAAATGCGTCAAACAAAAGGATCACCAATCAGCATATGGGAAACAGCATATGGGAAAAAAGTATAGAAGCACGTGCTTTTCCTCTACTCTTTCCTACTGGCAAAGGAGGAAGATACGATGATAGACCTGTTCAAATATCAGCATCAGAATATCGCTCATTACGAATGTATTCTGAAGATCCCAGATTTCGACATATATTCCACCTACTCTTTGAAAGTGAACTAGCAACTTTATGTTACGGAGTTGCACACATATTAAAATCAGGATCACACTTTCAAAATATGACAGCCACACAATTATTACAAACAGTTCAACAAAAAGATGAGGTTTTAAAGGCAAATCTTGCAAATCTATTAACAAATATGCGAGGTACTAAAGAGTACAGTACTGGTTTCGACGCCATGGAGATGTACGTTGTATGATCAGAAACCTTGGCCCACCCACTTGGTTTGTTATATTAAGATGCGCAGAATATGCATGGGAAGATTTACATGCTTTCCTACGCATATCAAACGAAAACAAAACAAACATAGATATACTAACACCTGGAGCACTTTGTTCTCAGGATCCTGTTAATGTTTCTAGATATTTTCACCATCGATTCATTGCTATGCTACATTTTATTTGTAATAAAACTGTTCCTCCCCTTGGAGAAGTGCAACACATCTTTTGGAGAAAAGAATACAAAGCCAGAGGAGCGCCACATGTCCACATGCTTTTATGGATTAAAGATGCTCCTAAATTTGGTCAAGACAGTGATGCCACTGTTTTACAGTTTATTGAAAAATATGTCACTTGTGAAATTCCGTCAGAATCCACAAATAGTGATCTTCATGCAAAAATCTTACAATTCCCAAGACACAAATGTGGCAAATATTGTCGTCGCAAATACAAAAACAAAGGGAAATACTACACCAAATGCCGATTTGGTTTCCCTAGAGCAGTTACAAATACAGGTCAAGTGAACAACCTCATGTCTTCAGTTAGACATAGTGTTAAAGGTACGTCACCTAAAAATACATATTGCATAAAAAGAAAAGAAGAAGAAAAATATATCAATGATTACAATGCAATCATTGCCCACTTGTGGAATGCAAACACAGATGTGCAGTACATTGCAGACAATTCTACTGCAGTTGCACGATATGTCACAACATACTTAACCAAATCAGAAAAAACAGAGCTCCAAGACCTCTGGAATGACGTGTCATCAGATAAAACAGTGCCTCAGAAATTATACTGCTTGGGCATAAAAATGCTGTCCCTTAGAGAATGTGGATCCTATGAAGCAGCTGATCGATTAACTGGTACTGCATTGTATGGTAAATCTGCAAATATAGTACGGCTAAGTCTTGGTCCAGCTAAATCTAGAAAAAGAGTTCTAAAATCATACAAAGATATAGAAACAATAGCCAAACATGATCCCAACAGCCAAGACATTTTAAAAAACAATTTATTGGACACATACTACCCAAACAGGAGTACCACTTTGGAAACCATGTGTCTATACCACATAGCTGAAAACTACACCTACAAAACTAATATAAAACCTGATGAGCAAAACTGTAAATACAAAGTGACAAACTGTGATGGCAGCTTAGTAAAACTCACCAAACCAAATTTAATTAATCATATCAAATAGTCATTAAAGACTCCTCAACATAAAGAAATATATTACATGTCCCTGCTACAACTCTTCAAACCATCGAGAAATGAAGAAGAAATACTAGATACCTATGACCCATATGAAGACGCTTTCAAAGCCAATGAAAGCAGTATAACTGATGTAAACTTTGCACAGTACAAAACAATTTTGCACAATGAACAGCAACATGAAGAGGAACTCCAGGCCCAACTAGATAAGGACACTCCTGACAGTAGTCAACCTTCTGTCACAGGAAGCCAAGAACCACTGGGAGAACCACTAATAACAAATGAGGCAGAATTAGCTATGATAGAAGTAGAAAACACCATGTGTCACTATGAAGATAAAGAAGACTTCACTACACTACAATCTAAACTAAACAAAGAGCAACGTAGCATTTTTCAAGAAATAACATAAGAAATTGCACATGGTGTGCAACATGAAAACAAAGAATGCATGTGCCAAAATTACAAACCTATACTATTGTATGTCAGTGGTGAAGCTCGTTCTGGCAAAACATTCTTAATCAAAATCATCAGTAAGTTCCTTCAACAATTGACAAACAACAAACTGTCAGCTGTCACTGCCCCCACAGATTTAGCTGCCTACAACATAGGTGGTGTCACTTTACACCGATTACTACTCCTGCCAGTAGAACACCAAAACAAGTTAGATTATTACAAACTTTCTGCAGAAGCTGCAATGGATGTACGCAGAGTATTGAAACAAATGAAAATGGTACTAATAGATGAAGTGAGTACTCAATACAAACTATGAAGAGCTCTTTGCAGGAAAACACATTATTGTTTTTGGAGATCTTCTTCAATTGACACCTGTAAAAGGTGAGCCTATTTTTAAAAAATTAGGACACAAACTCTGCCATAAAACTGTTGGCAGCATTGGAAATGTCAACCTTTGGCAACATTTCCAATACAGAGAATTAACAGAAAACATGCGCCAATCTGCAGATCTCACTTATGCCAACATCTTAAAAAGTATCAGAGTTGGTATACTTTCTAGAGAAGCAGAAGCAACATTGAAAACCCGGCACATTCATGCACTTTATGGTGATAATTCAGGTGCTACAGATGTCATGGAACAATTAGCCCACAAAAATGTCAATTGTTTGGCCTTAATGCCAACTCTTGCAAGCTGTTTCAAATTCAATGAAATAATGTTAAGCAAAGAAATGCAACCAATTATGGAATTCAGCGCCACAGACAAACTAGATGTACATGGAATGACACTAGCCATGTGTGACCAAGCCACAGCAAGACTAAATAGTTTAGAAAAATCAATCTCAAACACAGCAGGCTTGGAAAAAATATTAAAATTATCCTTAAGTTGCAGAGTAATGCTTAAACGTAACCTTTACGTGGACCAAGGACTAGTTAATGGAGCACTGGGTACAGTTGTTGGCTTTCAAACATACCCACGTGACAACAAAATTCAGTTTGTCAATATTCTCTTTGACAAACTTTCAGAAGTAAAAAGAGTAGGACGCTCAACAGCTCGATTCCTTCTCTTCAAAGACATGCATGTACGCAGAGAACAATTTTCTCTAACTCTTGCATACGCAGTCACCATTCATAAATCACAAGGTCTTACTCTAGACAAAGTAATGATAGACATTGGTAACACAGTCTTTAAAGAAGGCATGAGCTACGTAGCACTGTCACGCCTATGTACAATTGGCAGTCTATTTCTAATAAACTTTGATGCAAGTAAAGTAAACGCTGATATTCCTTGCATTTTAGAGTGCAATAGACTTCGTTCACTATACACCCCCCATCTACAAACATATCCTGTTCCACAAAAAGGAAAATGTTCTAAAAGAAAACTAAATTAAACAGAAATGCAACAGGATGTCACTGCAAATCCTCCAAAGAGACTAAAAGAAACTAAAACTTCATCAAGTACCACAAGCAAAAAAGAACCAATTAGACAAAGTAAACCAAGTACTTCGTCAAAGAAGGAAGACAAACTAAAATAAAATCACTCAGATACAGAACTACCTGGTCCATTTAAACTTATAAATGAAATAGGTGTAAGTCGCTAGGCAAATGTAGCAATCAATATTCTATTTCAAATACCAGCAATTGTTGACAACATTTACTTACACTTTAGAGAACCATTGTGTATGGAAATGTTAGTACTTCATACAAACGCAAAAAACAATCCTGACACCCCGTATACTGTTCATGGAATAAGACAAGAATTGGACTACTGTGCTGGAATGGTGAAATTCACTATAAACTCACAGGAATATCCACAAAAATGTCTAATGTACTTACTATTAGTACTGGAAAACAAAAACATACCTATAAATGAAATCTTCCAGATTTCATCCATGTGGAAACATACATGCACTCTCAGCAACAATGTGACACAAGAACAAATCCCCAATGAGCGCTTTGTCTATATATCAATACCTATTTGTGAATCCGTTAAATTTCAATCCCCAATGAGCGCTTTGTCTATATATCAATACCTATTTGTGAATCCGTTAAATTTCAGCAACTTGTACAAAATGCAAACCACGGTAGATTATGTTCTACCTGCAATTCGGATAATCGCTCCACATTACTAATACAAACACATAGTAAATACGTAATACTAATGTTTCTACGTTACAATGCAGATGGTACGAAAAACAACTGCAAGCTGACTGGATTCACACATGGTCAAATATCACTTGGTAGGAAAACCTTCACAACAATAGGTATAATCTACCACGCAGGAGCCACAACCAACTCAGGGCACTACACTGCATATATAAAAATAAAATGTGGATGGTTTGAATGTAATGATAGCACCGTTATTCTAAAGCAGAGATTACCAGCTAATCTTACAAACACATTTTTAATGTTCTTAAACCCAAAATTTGATAACTGAACTGTACTTAAACCTTAAGTGCACTTGTAGTAAAAAAATATAAACTGTCACAATATTTCAAAACCTGTCTAACTGCCCAAACATTCTACAACAACTAATCATATAAATTAAAACCACTCAAATAGAGCAAAAAATAGACAGTTAGAATACGCCAATTGGTATCTAACTGTCCCAAAATTTACAAATATGCAAACAGATAAATCAATATCACAAAATGATATCAAAACATAAACAGTTAGAATACGCCTACTGCTATCTAACTGGGCCAACATTTTACAATAGCCAAACAAATACCTAATATCTTAGCTCACAAAAACTGAAACAATCCAATGCATAAAGCATTAGGCAGAAAGAACAAGTAAACGTGGAAAACAAACAAATAAATAAACTGTAGCATAACAGAAAAAGGTTTTTTTTTTTTAATCCAACATGGATTTTTTTTCTCCCACAGACCCAATGATTTTAGCAACAAACACAGAAACTTTGCAAATTGCACAGTACTCTGGTTTGTAATCTACTAAATATGAGGGTCAATAAAAAGAAGAAAATGTTGATTGTACAATGTAATAAGTCATTATAAAATACTAATACTAATATGCTATTTTCTTTTATTACAGAAATGTGAACAAGAAAAACATGGACTCCCGTTACTAAACCAAATAGTACGTATAACAAGATAAATACAACCATCTCACCATATCACACCCATCCAAGCTTATAACATTGTTCCTTATAAATTAGTTTTTGACCCAAAGTTAAAAGCCACTATCGGTGTGATATGCTGCGGTGGTTGTGGCCAGGGCATACACTCTTGGGTGCATTGACAAATGGCCATGCACCCAACATTCTATACCCTGGCCACAACCACCGCAGCATATCACACCCATAGATGCAAGCATTGCAACCATTTTTATGTCCGCGGACAGGGGGAAGGTCCTAGGACACATTCAACTTGCCAGAGGACAATACAAACAGTGTCCTCAGGACACCCCCATTTTCTTTATGTACGAACATTTCAGGACACCGCGATTGTTCTTAAAACATTTTCACCTTGCCAACGAACAATACAGACAACGTCTCCAGGACATCCCCTGCAAACATTCCAAGACCCCACGAGTGTTCTTAGAACACTTTCAAGTTGCCACCAAATCCATTCTGTTTATTTACGAACATTCTATAACAGCCGTGTTGTCCGCAGACGAATCGAACACAACAAAAGCGTCTAGCACATAAATAAAATACAACTTTGAACCTATCCTCCCCAAAGACTTCTACACACCAACACACTCTACTAAATACACATTTTGAACAAACTTTCACCACGCTGTCTGCGGACGTCCGCAAATGCAAGATGGCGGGCGCGACAGAAAATCTGACGCGCATCACGCACCACGCCGTCCAATCAGCGAACACGTCGCATGTCCGCGGACATGACGCAAGCCACTGGGCCAATCGGGGTGCTGTCCGCGGAGCGAACAGGGAAGTCCGTCCGCAAAGCGAACACAGATATCACACATTTTTTTGCCTTACATTTTGGTCATTTTAAAAAGAACTACTGGACGGATTTACACCAAATTTACAAAAGCACGCTTTCGGGACCACATTTGGTGTAAATCCGTCCAGCGGTTCGGGCTGTAGCCGTGCGCAAAGCTTTTTCCCATTCAGTCTATGGGAAAAAAAAAAAGTTTTGGGACCCCCCCTATAATTTTTCCCCCCCTGGACGAATCCTCACCAAACTTTGCAAAAAGAATCAGAGTGGGCCATATACTTTTTTTCCAAGGTTTGGTGAGGATTCGTCCAGGGGGAGCAAAGTTATAAGTCACCCAAAAAGTGCTCTTTCTATGGAAACACCAACTTAACCATAACTACATGGCCACTACTGTGCCCATGTAATATATATATATATATATATATATATATATATATATATATATATATATATATATATATATATATATATATATATATATTTATAAATGAATCTTGGCTACAACACTTTGTCAATGTGTGATCTGTGCCACATTGGCAGAAGCACCGTTTTATAAAAGTTGCAATTATATTCTCAATTGCTGGCACACAATGAATAAACCCACAGTGCAACTCTTACATGTTTAAAAATACTAATGCTCTAATTCAGCCTTCACATGTTTTTCAAACACCCCTATGCGCCTGCACAACCAACACAGACAACACAGACAGTGGAACCATTTGAAACAGCTTGCAGCAACAATATTTGGTATAAATTCTACTTCAAAAGACATTTCTCTATCACTATATAAAAGGTGTTGCCTATTCCCTTTGTCAATGTCTTTTTCTTGCAAGCGTGTGCATACAGGTTCAGGCGCTAAGTGCATATGGATCATTTTCATTTTGTCACTGTGGTTACTTCAATCAAAAACCACACCACACAAAGCATGTATAGTGTGTGTACACAGCGGTTTTCCTAGAACCTAACGTGTTGCGCACGTTCAAAATATTTATACATGTCTAAAACCCTCTCCAACCAAAACAAATATTTGTTTTAAAGTAACAAATGTGTAATAAAATGAAACCATGTCTGTTTTAAGCAATCTTACCTCTATATAAATAGATGCCCTGTCTGTTGGGTTTGTCAATGGCTTTTTCGCTTCGAAAAATTTGCTCATTTGCACCATTGTTTAAAGCAGCATTATTTTTCATTTTATTTGTTTAGGGCTGTGTCATAACAAAAGTGGTGTTTCCTTCACAGAGAGGCCTATTCAGACATGTGCTGTGTGCCAGTTCACAATGCCTCATGTCACTTGTTTGCATAGTCAGAGACTAGCATTTGAAATGTTTAATTACATAAAACCACATGGCTTGTCATATTATTGTGCATGTTGTCAGCACTGTATGTGGTGATAGACCCTCGCCCCAAGGCTTTCATTTTACACAAAGAATGTCCCCACTGCTGAAAACTTTGTAAACCCACTCGACATTTAAAAAAGTTAAAAACCTACAAGCCAACGTGTCAAATACCCTCTCTAGTAAAACAACATAAAATGCAGATTACAAAATGACCTTATCGCGCCGGCAGATTCCAGAGACAGTTTTTCCATTTCCGGTCACACTTTAACTCAAATATATAAACATGCATGCCGGCAGTTAATCCTCCCTGCAGCTAAAGAATACACACATTTTGTTTTAAAAGCTCTGCTTGCAGCGCTAAATAAAAATACAGAGAGCTAGATTCTAGAACAAATTTTAAATAAACTGACTTACATATTGCCCTACCCATAGATAAACTTCTGTATTTTGCTTATCCTGCATATTAAATTTCTGGTCTAAAAACACTTGGAACTGCAGCAACACAAACACATATTAACGCCTTGAGCATCTTCATAGCGATAGAAATACTCTTCTCTAACTTTAAATATTTTATGATTTTAAAACATATCCCGCCTGGTCAGAAACAATGTTATTTAGTTACAGGCCTTTACATAAAGACTAAGCACATTTTGTTTTAAAATGTATGTTTGCTCCATTTTTAAATAGAATCAACTCACTTTTTAAAAGTAGAATGCCTCTATTATGGGTGGTGGAAGGCAGCAGCAGTAGGGCAGCAGCATTTAAAGGTATTTGTGTTGGGGCGGATCGATGTGGAGTGGGCAGGGAGGGTGAAACAAAGCTCTGTTCAGCAGGTGGGAGTCAGGAAAGAGCAGAAAGAATTGGGGTAGGGTAGGTTAGCAGGGAAAGAGTACATAGCAATGAATGTGTGCCCATCATTCAGCTTGCTTCAAATACAGGCTGAGATCATGAGAGCCCGTTTTTGGAGGGAGCTGATTGGCTCAGGCACCCACTCCGAGTGCGAAGAGGCAAAGAGAAACACACATTTCTGCCAGTTGAAAAAAGTATGCATAATATATTTTTTCACCATTGACAGGCGGTTGTGAAAAAATCAGCTTCCTTTCCTACGCACTAAAAAGAATTAAAGCAGCACATTACATTGTAAATTATGAACACTTTAACCTAAATAAATTGTCCCTTTTCTTTTATCCAAACCCACAATTTACCAACAAGAAATTTGATGAAATATTTAAAAGTTAGAATAGAAATCCAACACTTTTAACAAAAGTTATGAATATTTCATAGCATGAAAAAACGCCTCCTAAGAGTGAAGAACTACACAAAATAGGACAGGCATAAAACAATTGTTGCTTAAGGTGTGAGAATACTCAGGGTTAATTTCCCCACAAGTTGTGATAATGGCCCAGGATCAAGTGTTTTGGGAGAGAGTCATCTCAGGTTTGTCTGGGATGCTCGCCAAGATGATCAATTTGTGTCCGATGTTGGCACTATTGAACATATGGAAGGATGTTGAGTTTAATATCTATGGGAAACAGTTTGTAACGGCAGGTCTGATGGTGGTGAAAAGGGATATCACAGTAAAATGGGGGGTTCCGGAAACACCAGGTGTCACAACCTAGAGTGGGGGGGTGGATAACTGTTGTTCCCTAGAAAAAATGGTATACAGGACTAGAGTTACCCAGAAGCATCAGAATGTTTGGAGTAAGATGGTTGCTCACGACGGATCATAGGTGTGTAGGGGGTTTTATCCAGTGTTTTGGGAGGGTTGAGCTACCATCTGGTGAGCAAAAGGGGTGAAGGGTTGGGCTAGGGTGCTGACACCTAAAGAATGATATCTCAGTATGTCTCAATCCTAACCAGGCATCATCAAACAAGTGGACATCCGTAAATCCATATTGTGAGTGATGCCAACACTGCCAATGATATTTTTTTTCTTTTCATCAGACTGACCCAGGGCCATCTTCAGGACTTTTGGGGTCTGGTCACAGGCACCTTTTGGGCTCCTGGAAAACAAAAATGAAGGGATCAACTATCTCCAGCAGTCGTGCCCTCCCGCAATGTGATCACAAACCATCACTTGATATGCTGTACCGCAGCAATCACAATATGCACGGATATGCCTTTTCAGTCACCTTTCACTCTTTAGGCTTGCTGGAATCAGAATAATAAATAAGTGACTTTTCAGGGGTAACATTTGGCTTTTGTGATGGTATGAGAAAGCCCTTTGCCACGCACTGCCATAATGGTGTCACCTGCCCATAAGATGGCAAAAGCTGGATATGGGTGTGAGACCTGGGCATTTGATAACTGTTCTTGAAGTATGCCTATCTAATAACTACACACAAGCCTAAACGGTTGCCTTTTACATTTACGACTGAAATTAAATCAGAAGGTTATTTAGAAATAACACTGCCTAAACTTTGGTGTTACAGCTTGATAAACTAGCTCAAAGAGATTCTAGAAGCATGTGTTTTGGTTGGGGAGTAGCCGGTAGTGCTGAGCATGGTCAATGGCAGTCAAACGGAGGGGCGAGGGGGTAAAAAAACAAACAACACACACAGTCTGTGTATCCCTTCTCACATCCCATCTAATCTTCTTGCTATACTCACTTGCAATAGTGTTGGGTTATAGGTGACACTTTATTCACCTAATAGCCGAAACTAAACACAGCAGCCACGAGAAGGGGGAAGTTTTATATGCAGGACACAGATTAGTAGCCATACGGAAAAAAGGTACACATACCCTAGCATAGACAGCAGACTCATGTTAGCAGAATTTACAAGTGCTCAAGTATGCGGACAGAATGGAAGTGATAGGAAAGGTGCACATACCATTGCATAGAAGAGATAGTGGATATCAATTAGAAGCTACAAGAAAGGTGCATACATGCTAAAATAGACTGAGATTAGAAGAAAACTATGATTTTCAAGTTGTATTAATGTTAGGTTGCGATGCAACAAATGACTTTGTAGTGTGCAATATACCAAGGCGACTGTTGTTATATATGAAGCAGCACTATAGCTACTTAAACCATGAGTGAGATTTTCTTTAATAGAATAGTCTTAAAACTAAATAAAATGTAGTGGCCGTCAACCCAACATTTTTAGAGAATGGCAATTTTTTAAGGTTAAGCACCACACGATTACATGAATTGACCAAAATCACACATGCTGGTTGTGAGTTGAAGCTGGGATTTGAGCTAATCTGCAATTTATGCACTTGACACATTGATTCTCATTTCTTATCATAGAGCACATTACATTTCTTTGTGAATGTTTGGCTTTCATGAACTAAACATGTTCTCCATCATCCAGCTAAGTATACAAGTACCAGAATATAAATTGGTGTGATCTTAAACAAATTAATCTGGGTTGTTTATTGTATTTTAAAGCTTTACATACATACCCCAAACACACATATGATATGTAGAGGTACCTCTGAAATGTATGAGAAATCAACCAATGTATTGTGCTAAATAAGCACACCTGAACATATTTGCATGTGAGACCAGTGACACTATCTATTTATTATTCCTTCTCTCAAGTAGCCTACATAAAAAGGAAGATCTGCAAATGGGATAAACAATGGCACAAGCCTCCTTGCCTTCTCACATACTTGATACTATGTATAGCCAATACTGTCCTATGAGGTACATTGTTTTGTTGTTCTACAGGTGTTACTATCACAAAAGTATATATACACGCACGTTTATCAACCACAGGTATTGGAAAGGCAGAGTCTACCCTGCTGGAATGTGGTGCTGTGACCTGGCATATGAATGCAAATCTCTGTAATGAGTGTTAAACACACTGAGTAATCTTCTGAAAAATCATGGCATTCAAATGTATCAATATGCATTTCAGCTTTCAGCATTGCACATGATCAATATATTCTTCACCAAAGGGTTAGAACGCTCCAAATTAAGTGCAAATGGAAAAAGTGCAGTGGATGCACTTTTTTTCAAATGTGCTCATTTCAGAAATGTGCTGGTCAACTTTTTCTGAAAGGTGACTTGTGCATTTCAGGGGCGGCTGAACAATAGTGCAAAAATGCCCTGCCCCTTAAATATATTACTGGCAGGAGTGTGCTTTCAACACTAATGTATGACAGGCTTCCAGCACCCATGAGGGTGCTTGGAGCATATTTCAGAGAGATAGGCCCTCCTGTCATTTGGAAATTCGGAAATGCAGTAAAATATTAACATTGATTTCTGTCCTTTGAAGGAAAGAAATGCAAATGGGAGAGCAGTGGTTAAGACCACTGCACTCCCACTTCAAAGAAAATGCATGAAAGGTTCAGAATGTAACCTATCATGCATTGGGACTTCCCCTGTGCCTGGTTCAAACAGGCACAGTCGGACATCTTTCATATTTGCACATTTGAAAGCAAATCCTATTTGCAGTTTAGGGATGTGTGTTGAGATGCTGTACAATGTCCCCTTATTTGCGCAAATGAGAAATTGGAGTGAACAAGGCCTTCTGATTGTGGGCATCTAAGATGTGGATTTGGGTGCACCTTACTTTTTGCACCAAACAACGGTTTGAGGATCTGGCCCACCGTGTGTTCTACTGTGAACGCAGAGAGCTTTACAGGATTAATTGAGCAATGAGCAGAATATAATGTAGTTGCAAAAAACATTCAGGCCACAGTTTTAGAGGTCTAGCAACGCACCATACAACCTAAAGGCATGTTTTGTAAATGATGGGCACTGCCTTCTTGGAAGGTGGCAGCCACGTGCTCCCTCCCTCACCCTCTCCCCAAAGGTGGAGGCTTAGTGCATGAGCCCTTTTTGAACTCCCATAAAGACATCTTTTTAAACATGCTCAGAGTTCATTATTACTGTTTATCTAGACACCGGTGCCAATAGCTACAGCCTATAGAAGACTGGGTTCTAGTAGTGGATGTGTTACCATAGTGACATCACATTATGCTTTTATTAGGAAACAGCGTCAACAGAGTTCTTTTAAACAATGAATCACCCCATCACTGTTCTGTCGATCTAACCAATACCTTCTTACAGCTTTAATTTTCTGTTTGACAATTCACTTCCGGAAGTAATTTTGTATAAATGAGTGGGAGGATTTTACACAATATCCTCAGCTTCCATCCAGAGCTGTCTATTTTCTTTTAGTCGCCTTGGATACTAGATTCCAGATGCTCCTTCAGTGTATTTGGCTCTTGTCCATACTGTCATGCATTACGTTCCAAATCCGTCCGCATTCTATTTGGTAGCCTTTCCAATCATGGCCTCCCTCATTTTAGTGTATTAGCTTTCCATCAGTACAATGCATTCTTAGGGTAGCTTTCCAGAAAGGTAGCAGTACATTATATTTGCAATGAAATGGTAGGGTATTAGCTTCCACGTCCCAGGGGAAATATTCATGCACCACATGACTCTTGACTCAAATGCTGTGCTAACCTTAGCATAAAGGCACATCATTCAGTTCGATTGTGAAAGAAAGGATGTTAACATTTGATTGCCATTCGTTTTACTCTATGAGTGAAGGTGATAATCACAGAACAGGTGCTGCCAACCCGGCAGTGTATGCACCACAATACACGCATCAGCATGATAGAAAATGGTGGAAAAGCCTTGACAACTATTGGCCAGATTCATGGATTGTTTTGCACGGTTCAAAGTGACTTTACACAGCTGAAAAGTGACTTTGCACTGCCGACACAAACCCTGATTCATGGAGCTGTACAAAGTGTATTTCTGCAGTGCAAATTCAGTGCAAAGTCAGTTCAAAGTCATTTGTGCAGTGCAAAATGACTTTGCACTGACTTTGCATTGCAAAAATATTCTTTGCACAATTCCATGAATCCAGGTTTGTGTCCGCAGTGCAAAGTCACTTTTCAGCAGTGCAACGTCACTTTGAACCATGCAAAGAATTCCATGAATTGTGCCCTCAGTGTATTTTTCAAACAAATAGAATAGACTAAAATGTATTTCTTTCTCATTACATGTCCTGAGGACATCTTTTTCAAATTAGTACCCGGCGAGGGACAATGAGTGTGTAACATGCAATCTCTTTGGCCATCGCTGGGGTGTTACCCGACCGGGAATCCATCTCCCTGCAAAGTTCCTTCCTTTCTGTCCCCGGCAGGGTGGTGTGGCAGTCACTCAGCCAATGAGGAGGCTCGGAAAGGGGTAATCCCCGCTCCGAGCCAACTCACGGCTGGATGCTGCCATCTTCCCCTGCCTGGGATCGAGGTAAGTGCTGTTCCCCACCCGCTCCCCTCAATCCATAGAATCCCTTCCCCAGCCTCCCAACTTCACTTACCTTCTTTTCGTCTATTTTGGGAGCAGATCCGCTGGAAACACTTCTGTCCCCAGGGCGTCCGCTCCCGATCCGCGACAGGCCATAATGGAAAGGAAGAAGGGACAACACATAGTCCTTTCTCTCCTTTCCATATCGGTCATTTTCTTTATTTACATTTTTGTCTATTTTTTGGAATGGCCACCAACGAAAGGGAGAAGGGACTACTTGTAGTCCCATTTCCCTGTCCGGGGAGGCCATTTTATTTGTTTACCTGTTTACATTCAATTTCAATGGCTACCATGGAAAAGGAAAACAGACTTTGTTTTCCCTTCCGCGATGGCCATTTAAAAAGAATAAAAATTCTGTTCTGAAACACCAGAGCGTTTCGGAACAGAAATAAAATGTTCTTAGTACCCGCAACTTACGGGGGCAGGGTACTAATAACAAGCCCCTCGCAGTGGTAGCATTACTACTTCAGGTAAGGCCCCAGGGCTTTGTTAACTATGGGGTCTTCATTAAGTATGGGCCCTGGGGCATTATCTGAAGTGATAATGCCCTCCCTCTCGGGTCCTTTTGCTTAAATATTGTGCTCTTAGCAGATGTTGCTTTGCTCTGAGAAAACACTACAAAATATCATTCTTATGACAAAATGTGGTGTGAAGAGAATGGTTTTGATTAGTAACAGAGTTGTTCCTACTTGCATGCTTACAGAAGCTGGAAAATTAGGTATTTAGCAGCAGAGCAATATACCAGGAGAATTTACACATGTACGAATCATGATGAAAGTGCAATGTACTTTGGATCCACATGCTGTCTCAAGGAGTATGACATGGGCTGAGCTTTTTGCATTTCTGATTGCATCCAATCTGGCTTTTAATTTCCTCAATTTCTCCATGAATCACTCATCCACTGCTTAAACATTCAGTAACTTTCCAATATTTTAATTTAATTCGTATTTCTCCTTTTGTGCACGAATAACTAAGTTCAGCTCCAAACTGGTTCAGTCTTTGAATTCAACTTGGACTACCTCTACATTTCAAATTATATCTTCTGTTTTTAAATCTGTCCTTACCAGTCTGTTTTGCGTGGTCCTCTTGTAGCGACTTGTGTTTGTCATGAGGGGGAGTGGTCCGCTTATCATGTGACTTAGTTTTAGGATGCATTACATATTAATTAATACATCCTCTTATAAATGCATTCAGTGAATGCCAGACAAATACATATGATGTGTAAAAGTTCTACGAATCCTTCTAGAAATCATGTTTCTTAGCCAATAACTAGATTGTTTTCAATACAGTATGTTTTGCTCCAGAGTGTTTTTATTTTATTTTTATTTACACATTATACAGTGCATTTATCTAAAGTACTGTATACAGTTTGAAAGTACAATTATACATTGGATGACAATGTAAATGTTAAAGAAATGACAAAACTGTAGAAGCTCAATTATTATTAAATAAACACAAAATGTACAAAACAATATTTTGTGGGAAAGCATTATGCAATACATATGCATTATGACGTCTCTTGAAACAATATATGTTAGAAAACTAAGATCCAGATGAAGAAAATGCCATGACTTGCCATCCAATAGATGGAACAAGTGAAAACAAGAAGCAGCACAGGAAGCCCATCTTCACTACTATTGCCCTTGAAGAGAATTCCATGACTTGGCATCCAAGATATCGAACAAGTGAAAACGAGAAGCAGCAGTAGGAATGCTCTCTTCAATACTAGTGCCCTTGATAGAAATGTATACGGGCCTCGTAGCAAGAGCATAGTATGGTCTTCGTGGAGAACTCACATCAAGATTTTCATCAAATTAAAGGGGTAATGGCACCCCTACTGTTTGATTTGTATGTTAATTCTCTATTCATAAGTTTAACAGGATTGAGAGTGGATACACCTAGATGGGGGCTACGATATATTGGCCCTGGCACAGGTAGACATTGTGGTGCTGTTTACTTAGACACATAAGTCCTTGCAGAACCATGTTGAGGGCTACGAGGAATAAATTAATGAGCGAGATTGCCAAATAAATGTAGCGACATCAAAGAAAATATGCTTAGGCAGACACAGGGGATTAATAGTCTACATTTAAATGAAATATTTGGAGTTGAATTGGAATGTTATATGTTACATATCTCTTATAGAATTGGTTTAATTTCTGAAATAAAGAAATTAAGTGAAAAAAGTAGAATCAGCA
The DNA here is from genome assembly GCF_040938575.1 of Ambystoma mexicanum. Classification (NCBI taxonomy): domain Eukaryota; kingdom Metazoa; phylum Chordata; class Amphibia; order Caudata; family Ambystomatidae; genus Ambystoma; species Ambystoma mexicanum. Next base: position 461,918,043 of record NC_090925.1, on the reverse strand, counting down.
TAGGGAGGTCAAAAATAGAAATATGAAATTGAGAGAAAGAGCCCTATGCAGGCAATTTAAAGAAATTAATGCCATAATCCTGTTTACTGTTGGTTCGCCCTACAAATTGCATGTAGATTGTTTGAAACGGCCTGGTCTAACGGTTATATTAGCAAATTACACTGCATTTAGTCTGTTGTCACCTGCTTGACTCTTGGCAATACTAGCCACTCAGTAACTGCATCTAGTCTATTATAATTTGCCTGACTACTGCCTCTTAGCTGCATATTTATCACCTAAATGCCTTGGTTGCTCAAAATTGATTCTAGATGACTCACTGCCTGCGCATATAGCAATTGACCTCACCCTCAGATCCTGCATGTCACTGCACTGAATATTACTGAATCTCATTCTGCTTTTTGTGCTGTACATTGTACCTCCCACTGTCACCAGTGTCGTAGGCCTTTCTTGTGCTCTCCAGTCACTAGTGTTTTAGATCTCTGTGCTAAAGTCGAACCTAGATTTTAGTTTGTTTGAATATCCTCATTGCATCTTTACAACTTAAATGCACTAAAATGTACTAAATGTTAGCTCACTGTACTCCCAGTCAGTGCTCTCCAGTCATTAGTGTTTTAGGTCTCTATGCTAAAGTCGAACCTAGATGTTAGTTTGTTTGAATATCCTCATTGCACCTTTTACAACTTAAATGCACTAAAATGTACTAAATATTAGCTCACTGCACTTCCCAGTCATTAACGACTCAGGCATATTACTGAAGTATCTACGACCAAACTTAATTTCTAGACGCCAGCTCACAGTATGCTCCTGGCATAGTCAGAAAATGTCCACTTGCCTCACTAAAGTCACCTTGACCCTAATACTTCTCACCGCTATATCCAGCATAATGGCTTTTACTCTCAAAACCAGCCCTCCCAAGGATAGAAACCTGACACTCAGGTCCAGACTACCTAGTATCTATGAACCTGTAGGAAACCACCAGAATAACACCAACAGACACACCACTACCCAATCTAAAAACCTGTAACGTTCAGTCAAGCAATACACCTACACCGGTGATCAAACCTCTACTATAACTTGCACAACTACAGATACCGTACCACTTAAAACCTCTCAAACCAGCAAACCCAATAGCTCCCTAACACTACTAGGATCTCTCATTAATGTGAGGTCAGTGGTGGCCCATGCCGCAGAAATTGCGGACTTCCTAAATAATGACAATTTGGACCTATTAGCCATAACTGAGACTTGGCTGCACGAGGCTGCAGGACCAACACTAATGCTAGCAGTGCCCGATAAATACCAAATTCTCAGAGCTGACAGGCCAAATGCCAGAGGCGGCGGACTAGCCATCATCTGCAAATCTACCCATCCCATCAGACTTGCCACATCAGTCTCCTACTCATCCTGTGAAGTACTTACAGCCAAAATGCCACTCTCTAACAACCACACGCTCTCAATCCACTTAATATATAGACCCCCAGGGCCTCTAGGCATCTTTGAGATGACTTAACTAGCCTTATAGCCAACAACACTAAAGACCACTCCCAAACCCTACTATTGGGAGACTTTAACCTTGGCTTTAATGAAACTGACAATAAACATGCAGAGTCAGTTGCAGCCCTGCTCAAGGACCACGGCCTTGACCAAAAAGTCCTCTCCCCCACCCACATCAAAGGAAGGACCCTTGATTGGGTATCGGAACTGAACTGCAACATCAGTATCACCGATATTGTTCCACAAACATGGACTGATCACTATCTAATAACCTTCTCTGCCACTCTAGATCACCTTAGCCCCAAAATCAACAACATTGTTCCCCCTCTCCCGACCAGAAGTAAGAAGGACATGACTGCTGAAAACATTATCCCTCTCCTCCTTCCAGCCATATCGGGATTGGAAAGTAACAACCCAGACACCCTGGTAAATACTTTCAATGATGCTATGACCAAAGTATTAGACGCAGTTGCACCAGCCAAATTACGTAAAGCTAAACAGGAAGCCCACTTAAATGCCTGGTTTATGCCCCACCTCAAATCTATGAGACTACAAAAAAGAAAGCTCCAATCGATCTGGCGCCACTCACCCACTGAATACAACAAAAACAACCTAACCAAATTTGCCAAATCTTACAAAAAAGAAATGATCAAAACCAAGAAGAACACCTTTAATGACAGGATCGCAAAAGCCAACTCTAATACTTAATAGCTATTTGCCATCCTCCGCGAACTGGAATCCCCTATTCAACCAATAGACAATGCCCCGAAAAACAAAGTCTGGTGCACAAACATACAAAACGCCCTTGCTAACAAAATGTCCTCGCTTCAATGTAAAATTGCTAAAAAAAAAGGCCACACTGCCACCACTGGACCAACAAATACCCCATTCTCAGGAGAATAAGACTGCTGCACTGTTTAGATTCAAGGCTATCTCCATAATTGACACAGAAAAAATAATACTCTCCCTTAAACCTTCAAATTGTAAGGGTGACTCCTTCCCAGCACAATTAATAAAGGACGCAGCTAGGGATCTAGCTCCCTTCATTTCCAAGCTCATAAACTCTTCCTTTAAATCCAACACGGTACCCACCAACCTCAAAGAATCATGGGTCCTCCCATTACTGAAAAAACAAACTCTGGACCCCACCATCCCCACCAACTACAGACCGATCACCACAGTGCCATTTCTACTTAAAATCCTAGACAGAGTTTCCTACATACAAATCCAGGATTACCTGGAAGCTAACCACCTGCTTGGTTCTGGCTTCCGCTAATTCCATGGCACGGAAACAGCTCTGCTAAACCTCAAGACACAAATTGAGGAACTTAAGGATAACGGGAAAACAGCCCAGCTCCTCTTACTGGACTTGTCGGCTGCTTTTGACCTGGTGGACCATGCAGTTTTATGCAACCACCATTCGAATCTGCTGCCAACTTCACCGGAAACGCCTAGGCTGGGTCCAATCCTTCTTAGCAAATCGCACTATGCGAGTCTTCTCCACCTCCGACTCAACTGACCATATCAAAATAACCTGTGGTGTTCCACAAGGATCCTGTGTCTCCCCCACCATGTACAATATCTTCACCAAGCCTTTGTTTGACAAGTTGGACAGACTGGGTGTCATCTACACGAACTACGCAGATGCACCCAGATCCTCATACCCCTCTCGGGCGACTACGAGACAGACTCAGCCTTGCTGAACAAGATATACACCCTCATTCAGGCATGGATGGCCTCACATGGCCTCTGCCTGAACGACGATAAAACAGAGTTACTAATCCGAGGCTCTGAAGCCAACATCCAAAAATGATGCCCAACCTACACATACTTCAGCATTGATAACAACCCAATCAAGGTGATGTCTGTGGTTAAAACCCTTAGATTCTATCTGGACTCCTCCCTCACTCTTAAGAAGCAGGTCAACTCCCTCGCCTCTTCTACCACCTACACCTGCAAACTCAAACGCGCATCTAGACCATACCTTTCCAGAGCCAGCTGCCTCACCTTAGCTAACGCCCTTATATTGTCTAGTTTAGACTCCTGCAACGCCCTGTATTCTGGAACCAATAAATACATCACAGACAAACTTCAAAGACTACAGAATAATGACCTGAGAGCAGCTCTAAATATACCCTACAGAGAGCACATCACTAATTGCAGGAAAGAGGTTAACTGGCTAAAAATCATGGATAGAATCCTACTTAAAACAGCATCCCTCACATATAATGGCTTAACAACCTAGCCCCCCTGTATCTAATGGAAAAGATCAATAGGAAAATGTCCACGCGACCCACGAGATCTGCCAACACCTTCAAACTAGAGATTCCAAGGTTTAAACAATCCACCGTGGAAGGAACTAGCTTTCCTGTCAAAGCTGCTCACTGCTGGAACAAATTACCACTTGACCTTAGAACTGAACAACTGTACCCGATATTCAGGCACAAGATGATCAATTGGCTGCGAGCCAATGACACATAACGCGACTTACACCTAGCTTACCCCCACCTTAGCCACTACCTACCTTTGCCTGGACACCCCAAGACATGCCCTGTTCCTGGGCATATGTTTGTATATATTCTTGTATATTTTTGCTTTTTTTGTCGTTTGTTTTATAGGCATATGCTTGTATATAGTCTTACATATATTTGCTCTCTTGCCGTTGTGTTGTATATACTGTAACAAGCTTAAATTATCATGTAAACTGTTGCGCCCGGCTACCCACGGGTTTGGCGCGCATTACCAAATAAACAAACAAACAAAACAAACAATGCATATATCTAACCTGTGCAGAGCAAGAACACATTTAAAATCATACCATCACCTATGACAATATTCCATGGATTTTAGTATGTAAGACGTGCTAATGATTAGAACGAGATTATAGGTTTCATCACAAGTATGGCATTAGTGATAAAAAGAAATCCATAAACAATTACCACCATGTTTACTGCACTGTCATATGATAAGTTTAGAGGTAAATAACCATAGCTGAAGAATATAGCTGGGGGTATTTCTATCAGAAAATAGAATAGTTTTTACTGCCTAGCAGTAATTTCTCCAATCACTAATGAAGTTGTATAGGGCTCCATATTGGGGGATAACATGACTTCAGTATGTGGCAGATTTTCTTGCAAAATATCGGATGGTAAAGGTGAAAGATGTTAGCAGATCTTCCATAGCAAGTTTTGCAAAACTCATAGTGAGGTCCATTTTTATAAAAGAACCACCTCTCCAAGTTTATGTTTGTAGTGAACAAATAGGCTATCAGGTGCGCCCTATTTCTGTTCAATGACTGTGACTTTAAGATCTTTGAGTAAACATTTTAAAGAAACTTCTGGCTGGCTGGACTTTTTTTGACCCTATGTGAGATTGGTAACCATCCTTCATGTTATTTTTTCCTGTAAAATTCCTATTAAACAGTACCATTGAATCAATGGGATGGTGAAGATTAGATGGCTAGACATCCTTTGTCAAAGCCAGCAACTGTATTCATGAGGGAAGGGATGGAAATGAGGTCTGAAAGATCTTACAAGAACACAAAGACATCATTAAGAATTGCAAGCCAGTCAACCCATTAAACCTGACATCAAACGGGCTTTCAAATTTGCAGATTTAGGGGTCGATTCATGGAATGAATGTGCACCGAAAATTCCTGCGCAGAGGTGCCAAAACGTGTGATTCGCAGTAAAAGTGCGAAAATCGCAGTGCAAGTGCGAAAATCACAGGGAAACCAGCGCACATCGATTCATGGAAGTCTGTGCGCGAGAAAAACATTGGATGTGCGCTGAAAAAATGCGCCGCGCACGCCGGCGCACAGGTCATCCAACAGCGTGCGCCACGGCCACTGCGAAATCGCACATAGCGTGGCGCACATCACAAAAGTAGGCAGAACACGGGGTGTAACACTCGGAATGGGGAACAACGCGTGAAAATATGGGCGTCACGGGGGAAGTACAGGAGGCAAGTGCGCGGAACGCCCACACGCTCGCCTACAACCCATATTCATGGATTCGAATAGGGCAAACCAGCGCACGATCAAAGACGCGCACAGGGCCAAACAAGTACACCACAAGAAAGCAGGCGGTAGCGTCCCTGCACCTGAAAAAAATGTGCGCCAAAATGTGCGCTAACAAAAAGCACCCATATACAGCCATGATGAATGGTCCATACAGTGGCCATCTAGGACAAATTAGGTGCAAAGGGGTACCGACAAACACAGACACCCGCTGTGTGAAAAATAGCGTGTGCCTGTGCTCCTGGGTGCGCTGGAAGTTCCACACGCGATTGGCCTGGGTACGTGTGTTTCGGGGTGCGCGGGAAGTTCCACACGCGATTGGCCTGGGTACGTGTACTTCGGGATGCGCGGAAAGTTCCACACGCGATTGGCCTGGGTACGTGTACTTCGGGTGCGCGGGAAGTTCCACACGCGATTGGCCTGGGTACGTGTATTCCGAGGTGCACGGGTAGATTCACACGCGATTTCAGCATGGTACGTGTATTTCGGTGGTGCCGGGGAATGCTACACGTGATTTGGCTGTGTGGGTCCTCCCAGGTGTTCCCTCTTCACCCTCAACAGCCCCTGCAGGCAGCCCACACCACAGGGGACTACCCTGCACCCCTGCTCATGTCCCACAGGCAACCCATCCACCATGGCCATGCCCCCCAGCCAACCCACATGTCACCTTGCACTACTGATCACCAACACATATCTCCCAGCACCCCCACCCCCCAGCAGTGCAGGGGCAGCCTCCACCCGGCCCCCACTCATGTCTCCCACCACCCCCACCCCCCAGCATCCAGGGGCACCCTCCACCAGGCCCCCACTCATGTCCAACTCATGTCTCCCTGCACCCCCACCCCCCAGCAGTGCAGGCCACCCTCCACCAGGCCCCCACACATGTCTCCCACCACCACCACCCCCCAGCAGTGCAGGGGCAGCCTCCACCATGCCCCCACTCATGTCTTCCATCACCCCACCCCCCAGCAGTGCAGGGCACCCTCCACCAGGCCCCCACTCATGTCTCCCATCACCCCCACCCCCCAGGAGTGCAGGGGCAGCCTCCACCACGCCCCCACTCATGTCTCCCACCACCCCTACCGCCCAGCTATGCAGGGCACCCTCCACCAGGCCCCCACACATGTCTCCCACCACCCCCACCCCCAGCAGTGCAGGGGCAGACTCCACCAGCCCCCCACTCATGTCTCCCATCACCCCCACCCCCCAGCAGTGCAGGGGCAGCCTCCACCAGGCCCCCACTCATGTCCCCCTGCACCCCCACCCCCCAGCAGTGCAGGGCACCCTCCACCAGGCCCCCACCCATGTCTCCCACCACCCCCACCCCCCAGCAGTGCAGGGGCAGCCTCCACCAGGCCCCCACTCATGTCTCCCATCACCCCCACCCCAAGCAGTGCAGGGGCAGCCTCCACCAGGCCCCCACTCATGTATCCCATCACCCCCAGCTCCCAGCAGTGCAGGGCACCCTCCACCATGCCCCCACTCACGCCCAACTCATGTCTCCCTGCACCCCCACCCCCCAGCAGTGCAGGGGCAGCCTCCACAAGGCCCCCACTCATGTCTACCACCACCCCACCCCCCGGCAGTGCAGGGGCAGCCTCCACCAGGCCCCCACTCATGTCTCCCACCACCCCCACCCCCCAGCAGTGCAGGGGCAGCCTCCACCAGGCCCCCACTCATGTCTCCCATCACCCCCACCCCCAGCAGTGAAGGGCACCCTCCACCATGTCCCCACTCATGTCCCCCTGCACCCCCACCCCCCAGCAGGGCAGGGCACCCTCCACCAGGCCCCCACACATCTCTCCCTCCACTCCCACCCCCCAGCAGTGCAGGGCACCCTCCACCAGGCCCCCACACATGTCTCCCACCCAGGGCCGGACTGGGAACCAAAAGAGGCCCTGGAAAATGTTGTCAAAGTGGCCCAATATTTTGCTGAACGAGCGAGCATAGCGCGTGAGCCCAACACACTGTGCATTAGACAGGCCACGAGACACCCGGTCCTGCACCAAAAGGGTGTTAGGAAACCTGCTATTATTAAGAGTAGGAGATTGAAATTAACAGGAAGAAGGAACACCTGCCCTCCCCTGCTTCCAAGATGGTGCCAACTGAAGGGTATTTCTAGGCACTTTAAAAGGGCTAGGGTCAATCCCCAGGCCATGAATGAGCCCGGTGTTGTCTTCCCCCGGACCTTCCTCTGGTTCTGTGTTAACTGACTCATAGCTTGGGTCCTTTGTTGGGCCAAAGCACAGGTAGGCAAATACGAGGCTGTTAGGGAAAATGGGCACTGTGAAATCAATGCCAACTGCTTAGTGCTTCTGGAGCCCCTGACCATGGCACGGTTGTCCCTCATGCCCTCTCCAAGCCTAGCCCTGGGCTCTGGCAGATGTAGGCCCCCAGGGTGTGTGGTAGTCACTAGTCACATTCTGTGAAGATTTTCATTGGATCTGCTATTTGTTCTCACTCTAACTGGCTTTGTGAGGGAAGATGAAAACTCTGTACACTTGTCCCTGCACATGCTTTCTGTGCCCCAATGTGTGCAAATAGATAGGAACTATGTGAACATGATTCTGAGGGTCCTCTCAATGGGTTAACGTGTGCAGGGGATAGGAGCTATGTGTACAGGCTTCTGAGAGTGCTATCAATAGCACAGGGTGTGCACAGAGGTAGAGGCTGTGTGTACAGGCCCCTGAGAGCACTCATAGAACAGTACCATGTGTACAGGGTGATGGGGGCTATGTGTAGGCGTCTGAGAGCACTCTCAATAGCCCTGGGTTAGTAGGGAGGTAAGCGCTATGTGTGCTCCCCTGAGAACGCTCTCAATGGCAGTGTGTCTTTATAGAGGTAGGTACTATGTTCACAGGCATGAGAGAGAGCTCTCAAGTGATCTGTATGAATGTAGGAGCTATGCACACATGTAAGTGCTCTTGTGGGTGAAGGGAGGTAGTAGACATGCATAGAGGTGTGGGACTGCTTGCATGGGGTCTGGGTATGAAGGGATGTAAACAGAGTCCTGGGGTGTTCCTAGTGACCCTGTGTGTGCACGCTTGTAGGAGGCATGTGCACAGGCCACTAATACCTCTGTGTTGTGGGGTATGCATGGCAGTAGGTGCTATGTACACAGCAGGACAGCTGCGTGAACACATTGTACCTTAGAGGCAGGCAGGCCAAGGGCCAGTGCCACGCCTGTTTGCCCACAATCCACAGTGCACAACGTGCAGGAAACTGGTATGAAACACACATGACGTGATTTAGGCTTGGTGCCCCAGCCAGCTCCTGAGGGTGTTTGGGGGGAGCTTCTGTGCTATTAATTCCCACCAGGCTTTGTGGATGTGCTGCAGAGGCAGGGCACTGGGCACGTGCATTAGACAGGTCTCTGGATTTGAAACACAGCAGGCAAGGTTTGTGTGACAGGGCAGTGTGCAAAGAACAGGCAGACAATGTGCACAAAGGCCTGCCTCAGGGCACGCAATGCAAAGTGCATGGGTGGGAAACTAAAGTGCAATTATGCAATCCTCACTGTGCAAGGATTGATCAAAGAGATCACACTGTGGAAAGAAAGATATAGGGACACTGAGTAGGTCATTGGTACAGGAAACGTAACCAAATGTGTAAAGTGCATCCACTGCATACATACTATGTTCAAGGGCCAAGAAGAATTTTGGCCTGTACCCATTAAAAAACGTTTTATGATGAATCATTCCCATTGCGTAATAAACAGACTTTGGGACACTGTGTAATGCTAATGCCCACCCATTACTTAGTTATGTGATGCCAACGCATGAATTGCAAAATATACACGCAGGGGGCGCGCCTCCCATGATTTGCACCATGCACACAGTGGAAATACACTCCTCCCATATAATTTGCACACTTAGTAAGTGCATATGATATGACTGGTGATATACACGGACTTCAGGAATACACGGACACCACACCCTCATGGCCAGTTGCACCCACGTGCCCTAGTTTCACTGGACCAAGTTGGTACATTTTACTGTTGGCTCTAGAAAATAGACTGTGGGAGCATGGGAAGGATTCAGAAGAGAGGAGGGCAGGTAAGCCTGGAGAGGAGAGGAAAGAAGGAGGTAAAAGTACCAGAGAAGAACTAGCAAGTGATGGTCACTCAGCAGTGTTACCCAAAATACTCATCCGAGTCTATCTGTCGTCCCCACTGCGACCTTGGCATGAACAGGCGTGTGCTCCTTCAAGGAGCTGACTTTGACACTCCCTTCTGACAGCTGTGGCTCTCCTCTGCCCCATTTCAAAATGTTCTCTGTGGAACCTCTTTCAATAACTCTAACAACTCTACACTACAACACGTGGCTGTGTGGATTGCAAGTTAGAGCCACGAAAATTGTGTACCAAACCCCGACTAACAATATAAAGTTATGTCAAAAAACGAAAGTCAGGAAAACACAGCCAAAATGTGCACATCAGTGAAAACCACAAACAAGTAAAAATGAACCTACAAGTACGTTTTAACTATTATTTTACATTGGATAACATGGCAATGCACCCATTCATTTAACAAAGAATGTATGCGAGGATCAATCTAACCTGGTGTGATACCCCAGTCAAGCAAATGGTGGCCTGATTCGAATCAGTGTCAGTGAATTGGCCATTGTGGATACAGGTGGTGTATCCACAATGATGCTGAAGCAAGATAAGCAGATATTATGCATATCTCAAGCTTGTTAACATGTCTCCACGAATAACAGCAGCTGTACACTTATGTTTCCCATGTGCTTAGGTTTGTGTTAAGTGTAAATGGTCTGGGTATTCCATGTACTTGTGTTGTAGGTTCTTTTGTGAAGGGTGTGGTTGATTACTTTTCTCCATGTGGAAAGTAGGTCTTGTTTAAAGTGTTCTTAATGTGACACCAGCCTTGTATCAATTAGTGGCATCGTCGGGGGGCTTCATTGAACTCTCAACCTTAATTACACTCGTCCAGAGTTCGAAAATGTAACGTCCAGTCACTTATGTGAAGTATTGACTCGGATTAGTGTTTTTTAGATTTCAGTTTTTTTTCTTCCCTTTTTTAGCCAGTGCTTCAGTGAAACGTGCCATTCAGTAAGTTACACTACATCCATATCTTAATATGAGGACAGACCCCGCGATAAGCCTGCGGGCAGTGGCATTACATTGCCCCTCGTGCGCAACTACACTCAGCAGAAGATACAATGGGAGAGTGGGGCACTCAGCACGCAAAAATAATTCTTACCTTTCAGTTGGCAGTCTGGCTGCTGCCCTCAGCCTCAGCCACAGCCTCCCTCGAGTCGCCTCCTGCTTCTGCTGTCTGCTGATGGATTAGGGTGACCAGATTTCCAAAACCAAAAACTGGGACGACCAACAGCATAAAAGAGGGAGTAACAAGTTGCAGCCCCCCAATTACCGCCCCTCCCCAACCAGTGGCGTAACACATGGTCTGGGGGCCCCCCTGCAAGCCATGCTGAAGGCCCCCCCCACCTCGTCAACAAATCACGGGTCGCGCCACACGCGGGGCCGGCCTAGATTACCACGCTTGCGCAATACGCACAAACGTATTGATGAAGGGGTATACCACACACTGCACTAGGAGAAAGATATAAATATGTGTTTTAATGCTATATACAGCACACTTTCTGAGAAAAATTGGCTAAAAAGCCACAGTGTTTGGTATTGTTGTGTAGGGTAACAGCAATCCAATACATGCAAGTCACCAACAGTGTACATGAACATTAATGCTTTGCTATTAAAAATGCCATGCCACAATGAAAACATGTCCAACTGGCTGCCCAATGTAGACCAGTGTAGACACATAATAACATTACAGTAAAGCATGCCAGGCCACATTAAGACATGCCTAGACTGGTTGCACCAAAATGCCAGTCGAAGCAATAAGACTCATAAAGAAGGGAGCACACATTCAAGCCTGCGACTCTGCGGCCTCTAACAACAAAGCCAAACTCTTTAAAATCTGCAAGGAACTGGCCAATCCTGTTGCGGTTTCTACCTCTTGTGTTCCCTCAACAGGTCCTCTGTACAGCTTTGGCCTCTCGCTTCTCTGCTAAAACTTAGGACATCCTGTCCACTATCTCCTCTTCCTCTCCCACTTCCTCTCTCGGCCCCCTTTGGCCATCTCTCCCTCTCCTCCTCCGTTCTCCTCTTTCTCTCTAACACCTGACTAGGTTTCTAGACAAGTCCCACCTATGGAAGTGTCGGCGAAACAGGTGCTCGCCTGCTCCTCCAGAACCATTAAGGACCACATTGACACCCTTGATCCATTTCTGTAATCATACTTTTGCCACCGGAACTTTCCCCTCTCCCAAACTCTTGGAAAAGCTGGCCAACTGCCAGCTTACACTCCAAACTGAATCTGTTGGTTGTCTCCATGACCATCAGTCTGGCTTAAGAGCTCCAGAGGCACTGAAACTGCTCTCCTGATCACCTGTGAAGATCTGATCTCTAACCTTGATTCCAGCATTCCTTCTGTCCTCATTATCCTGGAACTTTCCTCTGCTTTCGACACGGTCAACCATGCCATCCTGATCTATTGACTCTGTGAGAACCTGGGCATCATGGATCAGGCCCTGGAGTGGCTGACCTCCTTCCTCTTGGACCGCCCCTCCCAGGTCCAACTTGGTCCCTTTCACTCCGTCACCTCTCTCTACATGTAGCGTCCTCCAGGGCTTTATCCTCTTACCCTGGTTTTTCAACCTCTGCTTGGCCCCTTTGACCCACCTAATCACTACCTTGTCCTCTAATTTACAGTGTTATGCGGATGACACTCAGCTTTGCTTCAGGCTCCCCTCAGCCTCTCCTCTCTCGCTCATTCCTGGTGTCATCTTCAACTCCACTCTCTCTCTCTCCTCACATCTCGGACGTAGCCATGAAATCCCACTACCAGCTGCACCTCCTCAACGGGGCTCTTACATTTTTCACTTTCCCCCAGAAGCTCACAGTCTCCAGAGCTCTGGTTCTCTCTAGGGTGGACTACTGCAACAGCCACTTTCTCAATCTGCCTTCCTCTACTCTCCGCCCTCTGCAACTAATCCAGAACAGGACTGCGAGACTTATCCTTGGCCTCAAGCCCAGGGACTGTATCTCTCCAGCCATGAAATCTCTCCACTGGCTCTCGGTGGCTGCAAGGATCAAGTTCAAGACCCTTTTCATTGTCCACAAGGCTTTCTGGGGCTGGGATACACACTACATCCAACGCTATCTGCTAAAATACCTTCATTATCAAGCCCTAAGGGTTAGATGCTTCTCCAGGCAGAGAGTGGGGGGGGGGTAGATCCTTCTCCCCTGCAGGTGCCTCCCTCTGAAATGGCCTCCCTGACCCTCCCAAACTTGAACCGGACCACCTGACGCTCTGGAAGCAGCTCAAAACGTTCCTCTTCTCCTCTGCTTTCTCTCTCTGCCTCCCCTGCTGACCTACCTGTCCGCTGTACCAACTGGTTGCTTGGCTACCCTCTGTCTCACTGAGTCCAGGCTCTTTCTTGATCAGTCACCCTTGCACTGCCTCCAGGCCTACCACGCATTTAGGGGCTGTAACTGTAACCCTACAGTCCCTTGTTCTCCTTGCACTACCCAGAGCCACGCTGCCCTGGCGGCACTTACTCAGAGCATTGCTGCCGTGTTTTCCCCTCCCCTCTCCCTTGCACTTCCCCCCTCCCTTTCCCCTTGCACTTCTCGTTCTCACAATTGCACGATCTGAATGACACAAGGCTTAGTAAGATCATTTGTCTTGTCCTCCCTCAGTTTTCCTTCCGTTGTCTTGTCGTGCCTAAAAACACTTGTGTACAGGTGTGTTATATATGACTTATCATATCATAACATATCATTTTATCACAGATGCCCAGAAAAATATACAGTGCCGCAGTAAGAAACGGCTAGACTGGCAGAACCCAAATGTCAGTCTAGCCAGGAATTACACTTAGCAGTACTGCTCTATCAGAAATGCCCAGTTACAAAAAAGTCATACCAAACTGAGGAATGACTAGACTGGCTGCACCAAAATGCCTCTCTAGCCACGAATGCCACATATCATGCCTGCATAGCATGGACATGGGCGACCATTATGATTTATTACACAACCCCACACCCCACACATCCCTTCTCCCTCCCATCCCCTACCCCAACCTCCAAAATCAGCTCATTGGCCCAGAATTACCTGCATGTCCCTCTTCCTTGTCCCAGTGCTTACGTATGAGGCTCCTTGCCTCATTGGTAAGTACTGGGATGGGGCAGAGTGGGACTAGGAGTAATGAAGATTACAGGTAGCTAAGTCAGGCATTACCTTCATGTACCTCTACCTTATATATAATAGGCATAGGTGAAAGATGATTACCAATAATTAATTAATTAATCAAGGCATTAAACACAAGTAGTGGTGCAACACCATTGAGCTGACTGGGTTTCAACACTCCCTCCCCTCACTGAAATTGTGGGCTATGTTGACTTGACCTGGCTGACCTACAGAGCAGTTGCCGGACAGAAAAGGACACAGATGTTAAACGGCACCTGGGTTTTGCCGTTAACAAGGGCCCGGCCCAGCAATTACTAATGTACAGCATTTCACTGTTAGTACCTGCCTTCAAATACCAAATTTTTTAAGCAATTGAAATTGCGATGTGGGTTTAGTACTTGCTTGCCAGGGGAGTGTTTGGAAGGGTAGAGAGGAAACAGGAGACCAGTCATTCTCACAGCAGCCCATAAGTGGGTGCTTTCAGACCTAAAGGAGAGATTTAACTGCTTGTAACATTGAAGCTGCACTAGAATAGTCTCATTAAAATGCTTAAAGAAGTTAGATGCCGCCACATAAATGTGTTTTCTCCTCCCCACCACACGTGAAGTTAGCGCCTCTCCCAACATTTGAAGGGTTAGCCTCCCTGAAATGTAGGTTTTGTTGTGCCCCTGAACACAAGCACACACACCATTCACCATATATACACACACACACCCAGTCATCCATATATTTAAGAGTGCACTCTTTCACCATACAAGCATACCCAGGCAGCCACCCGTACATTTAAGTGTTCTCCCTTTCACCACACAGCCACACACACCCAGCCACCTGCCCATACATTTAAGTGTGCATCCTTTCACCATACAGGCACACCCAGGCAGCCGCCCATACATTTAAGTGTAAGTGTGCATCCTTTCACCATACATGCACACCCAGCCACCCATACATTTGTGTGCACCCTTTCACCATACACTCACACAGGCAGCTACCTATACATTTAAGTGTGCACCCTTTCAGCATACCCTCACACAGTCAACTATACATTTAAGTGTGGACACTTTCACCATAAAGGCACACCCAGGCAGCCACCCATACATTTAAATGTACATACCTTCACTGTACACACATTTGTGTGCACTCTTTCACCATACACTCACACATGCACATGTCATGGGTTGAGGGGAGCCATAATGCTTCAAAAATTCATTTGGTCTCATTAGGACCCTGGCGGTGAAGGTATGAACGGTGGCGGTAGGGCACCGGCACCGTTCATACTGTCCCGCTGCATTATGAGTTCTGCTCGCAGGTTCCCGACAGGTCTTACCTGGCGGGCTGTGTGGCACCAGCGAGCATAACTCGTAATTGCGCCATCACCGTTAACAACGGTGCTGGCACAACCATGCTCCCCACCCCCATTCTGCCCTATAGGGGGATCGTGAGCCCGGCAATACCGCCACCCACGAATGGGAAATTACCGGCCCATTCAGCTTGTAATGGGCCGGTTATTGCCTATTCGCAGGAGGCGATGCCATGCTCGTAATGAGGCTGATTGTTTCTTTTTGAAGTCACTCTGACTTCATAAAGAAATTATTTCTGTTAAGGACTAAACCATAATGGAAATAATTTCTTTATGAAGGCAGAGTGACTTCAAAAGTTTATTTTTGAAGTCATAGGCTTCCCCCACCCCATGACATGGAGGCCTCCAGCCTAGGGTCTTCATGTCATGGGGTGGGGGTAGCCACCAGACTTTTTTGTATTCACTCTGCCCTTCATGCAGAGTGAATTAAAAAGAAAATGTAAAAAAAAAAAAGTAAAAAAAAAAAAAAGGTAGACTTTTTTTTTTTTAATATAAGTGGGGCCCCCTTCCAGAACTGTACATGATCTAATTTGTGCCGTTTTGTCTGTGAATCTTGGCATGTTAATTCAAAACAAGCGTTTGCTCTCATTGATATTATATGGCTTTCTGTACAGCCATTTCCAAGGCAGTCTCTGTGGCACAGTCAATAAGTGCTGTGACTTGTACCTGAAAGTTTGGGAGTTCGAGCCTATCCTCCAGCTCCAACATTCTGAAGTGTTAACTGCAATTCCGATTCTGAAGTGTTAACTGCAATTCCGCTTCTGCGCCAAAGAGGCCCTGCAGACAGAGGCCTACCGGGGGATGTCCCGGTGTCCCGGTGGGGCAGTCCAGCCCTGCTCCCACCACCCAAAAAGTCTCTAGTGGAGATGCATTCAAGTCTTTGTAGCAAATTGTTATCGGCAGATTGAACCAGTTCAGAACAAAGAATGAGCAAAGCTTGGAGGCGACCCAGCGGAACGGAGAGGATTAAGACACCTCACTCGAACCGAACGAAAGGGAAGCCAGGCGGACACGGTACCTTGTTGTGGAGGGCAGCTCCCACGGGGGCAGTTGTTCCTGGTAGTGGTTGCACGTCGGGTCTTGGCCAAGAGTAGAGATGATCTCGTCGTCGAAGGAAAGTGAAGTCCGGTGCACCACCAGTGAAGAGACCAGCCGCGGAGTGCTCCGTCACAAGACACCACCTTTTGGTCGCGGTACAGGGGTAGTGGCTATCCGGTTGCCGAGGTGCTCTGCACGGGCAATTCGACCACTGCGTCCTGAGGCAAATAAAAAGCAAAGGGGACTGGTTGTTCCCACCAGTCAGGGGAAGAGACTCTCCGGCAGGGAGATCTCCTCTGTCGTCGGGAAGTGCTGAGTCGGCTCAGCAGGGCTCAACCGGAGGTGTCGTCGTTGCAGGTCGGCTCAGCGTTACCCTCGTCAGATTCTTAGGTCCTGTGGCGACTTCTGAAGATCCAGTCCCAAAAGCCCTGCTTTTATGCAGAAGACCCCCATTCATTCAGCCTAGCTGCCAATCAACACATGCTAAGTGGTGAGCGGGAAGGCTCACCACCTGGGCCAATCACACCAGAGTGCGACCTGAGTTGGCAAGGCAACTCGGTCCAGGGTGCCTAAACCCTCTCCCACACCCCTGAGGTAACCCAGACAGAATGGCACCACTTTGGAGGGTCTCTGTACAGAGGCCCGCCAAAAGTGGAACAAAGGGCTCAACCTTTGGTTTAGGAGTCACAGAGACGAACACAGACGCCATTTTAAAACCGAGTTCTGGCAGAAAATACCACTTGATAAACTTATTTAAGATAAGTAGATCGGTGGTACGTCAGAGATTAATGAGAAAAAGTATCAATCTCCAACAATGGGACGAATCCCATAGGGTTATGTTCGGGATCGAACATAACAAGTAGTTTCCACTGCCACCAGCCAAAACTCTACGAGGGGGGACGCGACAGTGCCCCCTCGAGTAACAGATCCAGGAGTAATCGAATTACCCCTACTAGTACGTCCACAATAAGATGGTTGGTACTAGTTCTGTTAGTAAATTTAGGTCTAGTAAAGCCAATGGTGACTTTACATGCCCGGGGAGACAGTAGTCAGTCCCCGCGTATGGAGTCTATGATGGGGGACCCGCTAGGGCGCCCCCGTGTTACGACACGTAGGGTGCGGTGTAACACACATAGAAAAACATATGAGACCCTATGGAGTAAAAGACCCCATAGCCCATCGAACACATTGACATTTCAAAGGAATTACACACATACATGTCCAAGAGTGGGAGAAAAGAGTCTCACTCTTGGCAGGATGGAAAAAAACAAACTCCAGAAATCCAGCAAAGCTGCTGGGGGACTCACTAGGTTAGGAAATTCAGCCTAAACAGAGAATTCTCCCTAACACCCGCCCCCCCCAGACTAAGGGACAGGAGGATTTAATCCACTCCTGGATGAATCTCATACCTCTAGTCGATGACATACATCCTATAGAGACCATCAGCATTTTGGTGGTGACACCTTGACCTGTGCTCAATGGTGAAATCAAACCCTTGCAGGCAGATCGACCATCTCAATAGTTTTGGGTTCTCCCCTTTCATTTGCATTAACCATCTCAAGGGTTGGTGGTCAGTCTGAATAACAAAAGTAGAACCATACAAGTACGGCCTAAACTTCTTCAGAGCCCACACGATAGCAAAGCACTCTCTTTCGATTGTTGCCCACCTTGTTTCAGGATCCTTCAGCTTGCGGCTGATGAAGCAAACGGGGTGCTCCCTACCTTTCCCATCCAGTTGACTGAGTACGGCACCTATCCCTACATTGGAAGCGTCTGTCTGCACAATGAAGTGTTGGCGGTAATCAGGAGCTCTGAGTACTGGGGCTTGGCAAAGAGCCTGTTTCAGGTTTTCAAAAGCCTGATTGCACTCCTCGTTCCCTTTAACCTTTTTAGGAAATTTGGGCGAGGAGATGACATTCAGTGGAGAAGCTATGGTCCCATAGTTCTCTATGAAATTCCTGTAATACCCAGTGAGGCCTAGGAAGGCTCTCACCTGGGTTTGAGTAGTCAGTGTTGCACAGCTTCAATCTTACTGAGCAAAGGCCTTATTTCTCCCCCGCCTACCTCATGCCCAAGATAGACTACCTTACTCTGTCCAATTTGGCATTTACTTGCCTTTATGGTCAGATTGGCTCGTCCAAGAGCCTGCAAAACATCTCTCAGGTGGATTACATGTTCTTCCCAGGAATTGCTGAACACTGCGATGTCATCCAAGTATGCCATGCAGAAGTCCTCCATCCCATTCAGAACCTGGTTTACCATCCGTTGAAACGTAGCAGGTGCATTCTTCAGTCCGAAAGGCATTACCTTAAACTGGTATAAGCCAACGGGGGTAGAAAATGCAGTTTTCTCCTTGGCATGGTCTGTCAGGGCTATTTGCCAATAGCCTGACGTCAAGTCAAATGTGCTGAGGAACTTGGCGGCGCCAAGTTTATCCACCAACTCATCTGTTCTTGGCAAAGGGTGGGCATCAGTCGTGGTGACTGCATTAAGAGCTCGATAATCCACGCAGAATCTAAGTTCTTTAGATCCGGCCTTTGGTACTAACACAACTGGGCTAGACCATGGACTAGTAGAGGGCTCTATTACCCCGAGATCAAGCATCTTGCTGACCTCACCTTTGATGTGGGTTTGTACGTTTTCTGACATGCGGTATCCTCTGCTTTTGACCGGCAGACAGTCACCAGTGAGTATGTTGTGCTGGCCCCAAGGGGTCAAGCCTGGTGAAAGCGAGAACAGAGAGGCAAACTGATTCAACATAGATTTGCACTCTTCTTGTTGCTCGGGTGTCAGATTGGAGGAGAGATTCACTCCTTCAATTTTTTCATCTAAAGGTAAGCCTCTGAGGAGATCCGGAAGAGCTTCACTCTCTTCTTCTTCCTCGGATGATGCTAGAAGCAACGCTCCTACATCAGGTCGTGAGACATACGCTTTAAGTCGGTTGGTGTGAAAGACTGTCGGAGCCTCCTTGGGATTGCCCAAGTTCACCAGATAGTTAACCTCTCCGAGTTTACCCACTACTCGGTAGGGTCCCATCCACTTATCTTGCAAGGCCCTCTGCCTTGTTGGGATCATAACGAGAACGAGCTGGTCTTGAGCGAACTCAACCATGTTAGCCTTTTGATCGTGCCAGTGCTTGACCAAGGCTTGTCCAGCTTTCAAGTTATCGCTTGCTTCCGTCATCATGTGCGACATTCTCCTCCGGAGACCTATCACATAGTCAGTCACTCTGGCTGGCTTGGGGGAAGGAGCACTCTCCAACCCCTCCTTAATCAGGGCCAATGGACCTCTGACGGGATGACCATAGAGTAGTTTGAAGGGAGAGTAACCTACTCCCTCCTGAGGGACTTCTCTATAAGCAAAGAGAAGGCATGGCAATAGAAGGTCCCACTTACGCTTAAGGGGTTCCTCTAGAGCACCTATCATGCTCTTCATGGTTCGTTTGAACCGTTCTACCAACCCATTGGTTTGTGGGTGGTAAGCTGTTGAGAACTTTTAAGTTACTCCGCAGGTTTTCCACATGGCTTTCATGTAGTGGGACATAAAGTTTGACCCCCTGTCAGAGATTACTTCCTAGAAAACCCGACCCTGGTAAAAATACCAAGGAGGGCCTTAGCCACAGCCGGAGCAGTAACAGTCCTCATAGGAATTGCCTCAGGATACCTAGTAGCATGGTCTACTGCAACAAGTATAAACCTGTTGCCTGAGGAGGTTGGAGGATCAAGGGGACCAACGATGTCAATCCCTACTCTCTCAAATGGGACTCCCACAACCGGGAGAGGCACTAACGGTGCCACGTTCCTGGATCCAACCTTACCAGAGATCTGGCAGGTGTGGCAGCTCCTGCAGTGTTTTTCTACTTCGGCCCCCATCTTTGGCCAATAGAAGTAGAGCGAGAGCCTTTCCTTAGTCTTCTTGAAACTCAAGTGACCAGCCAAAGGAATCTCGTGGGCTAACTGCAAGAACTGTGGTCTGTTCTCTTGGGGTACTACAAGGCGTTTGTAGTCTCGAGGTGCAGACTCGGTCGGTTCATGTAGAAGAGGCCATCTTCCCAGTGCAACCTGTATTTCCCAGGCTCTTGCCCTTCAGCCTGAGCTTCTGCCTGATGGCGAAGACCTTCCAGAGTTGGACATTCTCTCTGTCCCTTACTGAAGTCTGCCCTGCTGGGTCCACCTTCTGCCAGTAAAGACTGCAGCTCAGGATGGTCAACAGGATCCAGATCTCCAATGAGTTCCTGGCCTTCCATTAGCTCTTCCTCAGAGTCTAATTCTACCACGCAGGGTTGTACCTCCCTCTCAGCCTCGGCTGGAGGTGGAGTTACGGGTGTGATGTTGGACAACCGCGGGGAAGTCCGTGTCAGCTGCACTGGAATGCTGGTGGCTGGTTTCGGGATAGAAGTCTTAGGTTTCCCCTTCGCTTCTGATTTCTTGGAGACAGCGGCCAACAATTCCAGTGGAGCAGGAGTGATTTCTTTCTTCATCATCTCCGGGAGAGTACCGCGCATGGTCCTCTCTCATGCGGGTCTGGTTAGCTCCTGTAACCGTTTACTAGGAGGTCTGGGAGTATGCGATACAACTCCGAGAGTTTTCAAATCGTTACCCAACAGTACGCGTCCTGGTACCTCACTCTGTATGCTGACAGGTATCTT
The DNA here is from genome assembly GCF_040938575.1 of Ambystoma mexicanum. Classification (NCBI taxonomy): domain Eukaryota; kingdom Metazoa; phylum Chordata; class Amphibia; order Caudata; family Ambystomatidae; genus Ambystoma; species Ambystoma mexicanum. Next base: position 461,897,261 of record NC_090925.1, on the reverse strand, counting down.
CACAGTCATGTCGTTACACTGGATGAGAACTGGTAATTGGGGAAGCATCTGCACAGAACCTCCAGCTAACTTGGTGAGGCGTTTGGGTGCCTTAGCAACATCCTCAGCGTGAAAAAACGATTTATCCACCACAGTTATGCTGGACCCAGTGTCCCTAATGGCAGGAGTCTCCTGACCATTCACCTGGACACTGTCCTTATAATACTCTTTAGTATTATAGGGGATAGAATTAGAGACATCTAAATTCTGTTGTTCCCACAACCCCAGAGATACTAAAGAAACGCTGGCTGAGACTCCAATGGGTACGTCAGCTAGCAGTAGAAAGTTTCCACTTGCCATTTGGACTTCCTCCTCTGGAGCGAAGGCTAAGGAGACAAGCTGGACCCCTGAAGGTTTACCCTTACTTCTGGGATCTCCTTTCACGTGGTCAGTCGAGCCACAAACAAAGCATTTACCGAATGCTTTCTGGAATGGTGGCTTGTTCTGACCTCCTTCCGGTTTGGCACCAGAAGACACACTATTCTGCTGTGGTTTTCCCGGTGGCTTACCCTTCTGGTTTTGTTTGGGGCCCTCTTTGGAATGTGAGTTATTCGAATTCTCTTTTGAGTCTTTTTTAGGCTGTTTTCCCTCATCCTTTTTCTGAGTTGCCCCAGAATCCTTATGAGTAGCCCTGTTGGCAACCCACAAGTCAGCAGCCTTAGCTAGTGCCCTGGAATCCAACTCCTTCGAATCAGCCAAGTGCTGTCTGAGCTCAGGAGAACAGGCATCATAAATAGACTCCAACATAAAAAGATTTCTCATACTCTCATAAGTGTTCACTTTGTAACCCCTAATCCATCCCTCTAAGTTTTTCAACCGTTCACTCACCCAGGTAGCCCAAGGGGTACCATCATGCTTTTTGAGGGTTCTAAACCTCTTAAGATACTGGGAAGGGGTCTTCCCGAATCTAGCTATCAAAGCTAGTTTCACACTTTCGTAATCTGTCTTATCAGCCTCCCCCAACTCCATTACCACATCAGTCGCAACAGGAGGGAGCCTAGAGAACAACCAGGGAAGCAACGCATTCCCGGTGATGTCCTGGAGCCCATGATTGTATTCAAACAGTTTCAACCAATCCAACACATCCAATCTCGGTTCATACATACCCACTAATTCCTTCGGCATCCGGGGTCTTTTGGGACTGGAGCTCCTAGAGGAACCAGAGGAGAGAGAAGCATTTTCCATAGACAACTTTTTCATTTCTAACTCGTGATTAAGTTCTATTTCTCTGAGTCTTAACTCAGCTTGCTTCTGCTCAGCCTGGGCATTCATCCGTCTGAACTCGAGCTCTTGGTTTCGTTCAGATTGAGCCAAGAACCGTTTATATTCTAATTCGAGCTTCATTTTTTCAAGTTCAAAATAAGCAGGGTTACTTGTGGGACCTGGTATGGGCCCCGTAGGCACAGCTGGTAAGGCAGGTAGAGGAGCGGGGGAGACAGTTTTGTTAGCCTCTCCGTCCTCGTTAGCCTCTTCATCGCTATTATCAGAATTACGATTCAGATCAACACCATTACTGTCGTCTACATTCGCTGGGGAGATTGGTTCCTCTGAACCAGTACCCAGACTTTGGTTCGCCAGCAATCTCTCTATTAGTTCTAACTTCTTGCCTCTTACAGAAAGATTCTCTTGCCTACAGAGAGCTCGCAAACTCTCAGTATTTTCACCTGACAAGGATTCTTGACTGTAAGTTTCCATCGTAGACATGTTTGTGAAAGTTGCTTTTTAGTGCTAAGCTTTGTGGTTAGTTATCCTACAGTGTCGAAAAGCACTCTAAACTGTATACTCGATACAAATCCCACCGCTGTACACCAGTGTTAGGCGGAAACCTGTGCAGTTCCCTCTGGGACCACTGCAAAAGATTTAGGACTACAGGCATTGGCGATGAACCCACTTGGTAGCAGTCTGAACCACACATATTCACTTGGTAGCTGTGGCTGAGCAGTCGGACTTCTCTCAAGAAAAGTTGAGCAGTATGTGGAGTATACAACATAGGGCAATTCTTCACAGCAAGACAAGCAAACACGCAACGAGGCTTAGTGTAAAGATAGTAAGGTATTTATTTATAACACAACATCTATGGAAAACAGTAAAGCAAATCACGGCAAACAAATCAAACACAATTAATCTACGAAGTAGAAAACGATCAATCCCCCTAGCAAAATATCGACAACTCTAGGTTCTACCGGTGCCACTTATTTCCAGACAGAGGTGTATACCTCAACCTAGATGACACTCGAATATTAGTTAGGAAGGGAGAGAAAAAGATAGGCAGGTTATGAAATCAACCCAGTTCAATCCTACGCGGATAAAATGCAAGGCGGGAAGGCAAGAATCACAATAGATCATAAAGTTCAGAGGCCAGGCCTACTCGGAGAGAGGCAAGGCGCGATGTCCCAAAAAGTCTCTAGTGGAGATGCATTCAAGTCTTTATAGCAAATTGTTATCGGCAGATTGAACCAGTTCAGAACAAAGAATGAGCAAAGCTTGGAGGTGACCCAGCGGAACGGAGAGGATTAAGACACCTCACTCGAACCGAACGAAAGATAAGCCAGGCGGACACGGTACCTTGTTGTGGAGGGCAGCTCCGGCGGGAGCAGTTGTTCCTGGTGGTGGTTGCACGTCGGGTCTTGGCCAAGAGTAGAGATGATCTTGTCGTCGAAGGAAAGTGAAGTCCGGTGCACCACCAGGGAAGAGACCAGCCGCGGAGTGCTCCGTCACAAGGCACCACCTTTTGGTCGCGGTACAGGGGTAGTGGCTATCCGGTTGCCGAGGTGCTCTGCACGGGCAATTCGACCACTGCGTCCTGAGGCGAATAAAAAGCAAAGGGGACTGGTTGTTCCCACCAGTCAGGGGAAGAGACTCTCCGGCAGGGAGATCTCCTCTGTCGTCGGGAAGTGGTGAGTCGGCTCAGCAGGGCTCCACCGGAGGTGTCGTCGTTGCAGGTCGGCTCAGCGTTACCCTCGTCGGATTCTTAGGTCCTGTGGCGACTTCTGAAGATCCAGTCCCAAAAGCCCTGCTTTTATGCAGAAGACCCTCATTCATTCAGTCTAGCTGTCAATCAACACATGCTAAGTGGTGAGCGGGAAGGCTCACCACCTGGGCCAATCACTCCAGAGTGCGACCTGAGTTAGCAAGGCAACTCGGTCCAGGGTGCCTAAACCCCCTCCCACACCCCTGAGGTAACCCAGACAGAATGGCACCACTTTGGAGGGTCTCTGTACAGAGGCCCGCCAAAAGTGGAACAAAGGCCTCAACCTTTGGTTTAGGAGTCACAGAGACGAACACAGACGCCATTTTAAAACCGAGTTCTGGCAGAAAATACCACTTGATAAACTTATTTAAGATAAGTAGATCGGTGGTACGTCAGAGATTAATGAGAAAAAGTATCAATCTCCAACAATGGGACGAATCCCATAGGGTTATGTTCGGGATCGAACATAACAAGTAGTTTCCACTGCCACCAGCCAAAACTTGACGAGGGGGGACGGGACAGTGCCCCCTCGAGTAACAGATCCAGGAGTAATCGAATTACCCCTACTAGTACGTCCACAATAAGATGGTTGGTACTAGTTCTGTTAGTAAATTTAGGTCTAGTAAAGCCAATGGTGACTTTACATGCCCGGGGAGACAGTAGTCAGTCCCCGGGTATGGAGTCTATGGTGGGGGACCCGCTAGGGCGCCCTCGTGTTACGACAGGTAGGGTGCGGTGTAACACACAAAGAAAAACATATGAGACCCTATGGAGTAAAAGACCCCAGAGCCCATCGAACACATTGACATTTCAAAGGAATTACACACATAGATGTCCAAGAGTGGGAGAAAAGAGTCTCACTCTTGGCAGGATGGAAAAAAACAAACTCCAGAAATCCAGCAAAGTTGCTGGGGGACTCACTAGGTTAGGAAATTCAGCCTAAACAGAGAATTCTCCCTAACACCCCCATACCCCAGCAGTGCAGGGCACCCTCCACCAGGCCCCCACACATGACTCCCACCACCCCCACCCCCCAGCAGTGCAGGGCACCCTCCACCAGGCCCCCACACATGTCTCCCACCACCCCCTCCCCCCAGCAGTGCAGGGGCAGCCTCCACCAGGCCCCCACTCATGTCTCCCACCACCCCCACCCCCCAGCAGTGCAGGGCACCCTCCACCAGGCCCCCACGCATGTCTCCCACCACCCCCACCCCCCCAGCAGTGCAGGGACAGCCTCCACCAGGCCCCCACTCATGTCTCCCACCACCCCCACCCCCCAGCGTCCAAGGGCACCCTCCACCAGGCCCCCACTCATGTCTACCATCACCCCCTCCCACCAGCAGTACAGGGCAGCCTCCACCAGACCCCCACACATGTCTCCCACCACCCCCACCTCCCAGCAGTGCAGGGCACCTCCACCATTCCCCCACTCATGTCCAACTCATGTCTCCCTGCACCCCCACCCTCCAGCAGTGCAGGGGCAGCCTCCACCAGGCCCGCACTCAAGTCTACCACCATCCCCACCCCCCAGCAGTGCAGGGCAGCCTCCACCAGGCCCCCACACATGTCTATCACCACCCCCACCCCCCAGCAGTGCAGGGGCAGCCTCCACCAGGCCCCCACTCATGTCCCCCACCACCCCCACCCCCCAACATCCAGGGGCACCCTCCACCAGTCCCCCACTCATGTCTACCATCACCCCCACCCCCCAGCAGTGCAGGGGCAGCCTCCACCAGGCCCCCACTCATGTCTCCCACCATCCCCACCCCCCAGCAGTGCAGGGGCAGCCTCCACCAGGCCCGCACTCATGTCTCCCATCACCCCCACCCCCCAGCAGTGCAGGGGAAGCCTCCACCAGGCCCCCACTCATGTCTACCACCACCCCCCTCCCCAGCAGTGCAGGGCAGCCTCCACCAGCCCCCCACACATGTCTCCCACCACCCCCACCCCCCAGCATCCAGGGGCACCCTCCACCAGGCCCCCACTCATGTCCCCCTGCACCCCCACTCCCCAGCCGTGCGATTTACCTGGGTACGTGTATTCCTGGGGTGCGCGGGTAGTCTCCCATGCGATACCATCAGGGTACGTGTATTATGGATCCGCGTGAACTTCCACACGCGATACCAGCAGGCTACGTGTATTACGGGGTTCGTGGGAAGTTCCACACGCGATTGCCCTGGGTACGTGTATTTCGGGGTGCGCGTGAACTTCCACACGTGACTGGGCCTGTGAGAGTGGGGTACGTGTATTCCAGGGGTGGGCGGGAATATTTACTCGCGACTGGGCCTGGGAGAGCGTGTTCCGTGTATTCCTGGGGTGGGCGGGAAGATTCACACGTTCGCCTACAACGCGCCGAAAAATAAATGGTCCAATCCTGAAAAACGTACGCCAGCATGAAGCAGGCGTACGTCGACCCGCGCAGCATAAAAGTGCGCGCAAACAACAAACAAGCTCAGACGCCAGGATGAATATACCGTTCCTAGCAGCAGTGGCCGTGGGTTACCAAAGGAGGAGGAGGAGGATAGTGAGGGCCCGAATTTTCACTCCCAGAACCAGCCTTTTTGGGATGCCTGATGACCAGGTGTGTGGGAGGTACAGGTTTCCACCACACATAATAATGGACAAGGTCAGTGAGTGGGAGGATGACCTCACATCACCCAACCTGTGCTCCCAAGCACTCAGCCCCCTGAGAAGGTCCTCAAAGTACTGCACTTCTTGGCCACAGGATCATTTCAGCGGACAAGTGCCATAGTGGGTGGGGTGTCACAGGCCACGCAGTCACGCTGCCTACACCAGGTCTTGAACATCATCACTGCACGCCCATCAGTCCGTAGGCACATATACCTGCCCAGGACACCTGCAGAAAGGCAGGCTGCCACCCTCGATTTCTACGGTGTGGCACAATTCCCCAAAGTGCTAGGTGCCATTGACTGCACCCATGTGGCACTACGTCCACCCAGGGCATCTGAGCACATCTATATGAACTGCAAGCACTGGCATTCCATCAACGTGCAGGTAGTATGTAATGCCAAGGGAATCATCACCTCAGTATATGCCAACTATCCAGGGTTCACCCACGACAGCTTAATTTACCGAATGTCTACCCTAAGCCGGGACCTAGAAGCTGGGCGGATGGCGATACATGGCTGCTTGGTGAGTATGAATGCCACTGCACATGCATGCATGTCAGATGCAGAGTTATGTCACTACCCCACTAATGATACCCATCACCTTCTCAACAGGGGACAGTGCCTACCCTCTGAGCACCCACATGATGACGCCAATTCGGAACCCCATCACGCCTCCCGAGGTAAGATACAACACAGCCCATATTGCAACCCGGGGCATAGTGGAGCACACATTCGGAGTGCTCAAGTCACGCTTTTGCTCCCTTGACCGTTCTGGCGGGCAGCTGTTATATGCGCCCCCAGTAGTGTGCAGGATCATAGTGGCAGCATGTGTCCTGCACAATGTTGCAACATGCCGGGGCCTGCCTGTGGACATGGTGGTGCCCCCACATCCCCAACCACATGCACGCCCGCTGTGCATGGGAGGGGAAAGGGCACGGGGTGAGGCAGCCCGTACGCAGCTGGTGGCTAATTACTTCACATAGAAATCACACCCCTGTGGAGTGCACACAGCCCTGGCACATACCATCTGATAAGCAATGATGACTCGACCTGACATTTATGACGAACAAAGGGACAGTCAACTGTCAGAACCATAGCAGCCTGAGATTGTTCATCTGGAAGTGTCACAATGTGTGCATCCCTACCTACACAAACACCACCAATGCAGTGTCATCAAAAGACACACTTCCATGCTGCAGAAATGAATACCCACTTGCAAAATACTACATGAGAACAGTGCCATGTCACCCAACCCCTCCCCGGCACGGCCACACAGCACACCATGGCATGTCATGCAATGTGAGAGCAAACAAATTAATCCCCACAACATGCCCCAAGTGTCACCAGCTACAGTGTCCCTAATGGAAACACAGCCACACATGAAATGCTCACAGTAATGCAGGACCTACAACACACAGTACCAAATACTTACCAAGAATACCAATCACCTACACAACCTCCAACCTACCTTAAACATGGCATTACAGACTTAAAAATTTGCTAGCCTCACTACCTGATGATGCCAGCACTTCGAACACTTCCAAGTATACAGTGATACCACCACGCAAGAGTGTTGGTGCACTGCTTACAACATGGACTCCAGTTCCAAGGTGGACCGCCTTGTGAAGACATGAGAAATGGACCTGCAAATTAGGAGGATGAGATGGATGCAGAGGCACATATCAATACAATACAACAACAATATGCAGTATGAATGTATACACAGTATTGACTACAGACTGCCCACACATCAAATGGGAGTCCAACGTCACCATGTACGTCAATGTCACTTGGGCACACCCTTTGCAAGCCCATGCAAAGGGGAATCAGGAGGGGTGTGTGTCACACAAACCCAAGCATCTGAACCAAATTCATGACAAGCCTGCATGTGCCCAGCCACAAATCAGCGTATGCCCAAAAAACACCTCCATGGGATCCTGGCCTACACGGCTACCCTATTGTGGGAGAATCACTGCTGTTGCTCTCCTCACCCTCTGCAGCTGCATCAGGAGGTGGTGGCACTATGGGAGGCAGCCCACGCAAAGCCCTAGTCTGTTCCTCCATGGCAGCAAGTATGCGGGTGTGGTAGGTCTCGTTCTGGAGGATAATTGTGCGTAGGTCCCCATGCAACAACTCACGGGATGCCCGGACCTCTGCCCCAGTTGCCTGCATCTCAGCTGAGAGCGTACGTGTGAGATGCTCCAGCTGCTGTTCTGTCCTTCTGTTTGTTGAAGCCTCAAGCTCAACAAGAGTCATCCTGAGGTGAAGGAGTTCCACCCTCAGGGCTTCCCTGTGGCCCTGGGACTCTATGGAAATGGCTTCCCACAGAGTCGCCAGTGCCGCCCGCCTGTCCCTGTCAGACGCCAACATGTCCTCCCTGTGTGACTGGCAGATGGAGTCTGTTGCCTGCTGTAGTCGCTCCATCAGCCTTTCGGGGGGGACAATGGAAGTGGCCACCCTATCCATGGCCTGAGCCATCATCTCTGATGATGCTGCCTGTTGGGCTGTCATACCGTATATGGATTGCTCCCATGCGGTATTGCCAGGTGGCGTACGGCCACCACGTCGGCGGGCACCACACCTGTCTGGGGCAAGGCGAACTGCGCCTTGCTGTGCTGGCACTGCTTGAGGCTGCAGGACTGCATTCCCCCTCTGATCTGCTGGCCCAGGAACAGGATCAGATGTTGTGGTGTGTGACCCTGCATCCGTAACCACCAAAGGCGTACCTGCCAACACTGACACCCCCATTGAGGGTTCTAACCCTGGTGCAGGTGGGTCTGACAGAACAGAATCCCTCCCAGGAACACTCACCTGCGACGGCACATAGGTCTCATCATCCGAATCGACACCTGAATACAGCTCGGGGGAGGAGCAGCCAGATATACCCCTTGAGAGCACGACCTGCAGCAGTTGTGGGTTCTCACCCACCACCACACCACATCCCTCACTGGTGGTCGGTCAGGCCTCAGACCCCTCCTGGGTCTGCACCATCTCCACAACCCCAGCAGTATCAAGTGCGTCATACCCTGCAAAGACATAAAAGAAAACAAATGGAAACAGGCATTAGCACTATGGCACACAATTAGGGCTGAGAGGCTACAGAAACAGTACTTGATTGACACATGTCCCACATGACTAAAACCCTCCTATGCATGAACCGTCACTGTTAGGCGGAAACCTGTGCAGTTCCCTCTGGGACCACTGCAAAAGATTTAGGACTACAGGTGTTTGGCAGTAAACCCACTTGGTAGCAATCTGTACCACACAGATTCACTTGGTAGCTGTGGCTGAGCAGTCAGACTTCTCTCAAGAAGAGTTAAGCAGTATGTGGAGTATACAAAATAGGGCAATTCTTCACAGTAAGACAAGCAAACACGGAACAAGGCTTCAGTGTAAAGATATAAAGGTATTTATTTACAATGGCACATCTATAGAAAACACTTTGGCACTATCACGGCAAATACTTCAATTACAATTACTCTACGAAGAGAACAGATCAATCCCCCTAACAATAGTTCGACAAGTCTAGGTTCTACCAGCATCACTTTTTTTCAGACAGAGGTGTATGCCTCAACCTAGATGGCACACTAATATTTGTTAGGACGGGAGAGAACATAAGCATGTTACGAAATCAACACAGTCCCAATACTGAACGGACAAATGCAAGGCAAGAAGACAAAAACCACGATCGATTATAAAGTTCAGAGGCCAGGCCCACTCGGAGAGAGGCGAGGCGATTTGTCCCAAAAGTATCTTAGTGGAAATGCGTTCGAGTCTTTGAAGCAAATTGTTATCGGCAGATTGGACCAGTTCAGAACAACACGCTAGAGAAAGCTTGGAGGCGACCCTATGGAGAGGCAAGGATTAAGACACCTCACTCTATCCGGCACCAAGGGAAGCCAGGCGGACACAGTACCTTGATTGTGGAGAGGCAGCTCCGGTGGGGGCAGTTGTTCTTGGTGGTGGATGCACGTCCGGTCTTTGCCAAGAGAAGAGAGGATCTCGTCGTCGAAGGAAAGTTGAAGATCGTTGCACCACCAGGGGAGAGACCAGCCGCGGAGTGCTCCGTCACAAGGCACCACCTTTTGGTCGCGGTACAGGGGTAGTGGCTATCCGGTTGCCGAGGTGCTCTGCACGGGCAATTCGACCACCGCGTCCTGAGGCGAAGAAAAAGCAAAAGGGACTGGTTGTTCCCACCAGTCAGGGGAAGTGGTGAGTCGGTTCAGCAGGGCTCCACCGGAGGCGTCGTCGTTGCAGGTCGGCTCAGCTTTACCCTCGTCAGATTCTTAGGTCCTGTGGCGACTTCTGAAGGTCCAGTCCCAAAAGCCCTGCTTTTATGCAGAAAACCCCCATTCATTCAGCCTAGCTGTCAATCAACACATGCTAAGTGGTGAGCGGGGAGGCTCACCACTTGGGCCAATCACACCAGAGTGCGACCGGAGTTTGCAAGGCAACTCGGTCCAGGGTGCCTAAACCCCCTCCCACACCCCTGTGGTAACCCAGACAGAATGGCACCACTTTGGAGGGTCTCTGTACAGAGCCCGCCAAAAGTGGAACAAAGGGCTCGACCTTTGGTTTAGGAGTCACAGAGACGAACACAGACGCCATTTTAAAAACCGAGTTCTGGCAGAAAATACCATCCGATAAACTTATTTAAGATAAGTAGACCGGTGGTACGTTAGAGATTAACGAGAAAAAGTATCAATCTCTAACAATGGGAAGAATCCCATAGGGTTATATTCGGGGTCGAATATAACAAGTAGTTTCCACTGCCACCAGCCAAAACTCGACGAGGGGGGACGGGACAGTGCCCCCTCAAATAACAGACCCAGGAGTAATCGGATTACCCCTACTACTACGTCCACAATAGGATGGTTTGTACTAGTTCTGTTAGTAAATTTAGGTCTAGTAAAGCCAATCGTGACTTTACATGCCTGGGGAGACAGTAGTCAGTCCCCGGGTATGGAGTCTATGATGGAGGTCCGTTAGGACGCCCCAGTGTTACGGCACGTAGGGTGCGGTGTAACACACATAGAAAAACATATGAGACCCTATGGAGTAAAAGACCCCATAGCCCATAGAACACATTGACATTCAAAGGAATTACACACATTCATGTCCAAGAGTGGGAGAAAAAGAGTCTCACTCTTGGCAGGATGGAAAAAAACAAACTCCAGAAATCCAGCAAAGCTGCTGGGGGACTCACTGGGTTAGGAAATTCAGCCTAAACAGAGAATTCTCCCTAACAGTCACTGCGTGTGAAGGGTGGGCAGATGGCACACATTGATGACACCAAGATGGAAGATGAACACATTTGCTGCATGCATCCTAGCAGTGGCATCACACATTGGCCAGTGATTGGCAGGTCAAATACACATGCCATCACACAGATGGCATATACCCTAGCCATAAAGTGAAGACGGAGAGGAGGGCACCAATTGTTCATTCAGTCCAGTTTGCTCATGAAATTGATTTTTTCATTGAAATGGTTCAAATGTTTAACCTGGAGCTGCCAGTCCAAAATGGTCCTAAAGCACAGGGACATGTCTAAACAAATCATGTCCAGGAAACAAAGCCAGTCCACTGTACCATAGCCATGTCAGACATGTGACAATAGGACTGAGAAATGCAGAGTGAAAGTGGTGGTATGCAAACAATCTGCCTGAATAAACAGAGGAAAATAAGCAACAATGTTGTGGCAAGATGACACTTCAAGGGCAACTGGCGTGGTGTTGGGCTGGATGTCTAATGTTGGCAGAAGGGATACTGCTATACCCAAATGCTGGTGCGCAGAATGTATTGGATGAGGCACATGGGTGACCCAAACCACTCAGGCACACACACCCTCACCTGGCACCCAAACAGAAGCCCTCCCACACACACAATGCACATGGATGACACACACATGCATGTGCACTCACCGGACAATGCCTCGTAATCTGCCAGTTCTCCCACGCCTTGGATCTGTTCCTCCATGACGTAGGCCCCAGCAACCTGCTCATGTGGAGTGAGTTCTATGTCCTCTTCTGTCACTAGAGTTGCAGCATGACTTGAGGCCAGCTTATTCTCTGCCCTACACTTCAGGTCATTCCAGCGCTTGTAGCATTCAGTAGCTGTGCGCCTCACGATTCCAAGGGCACTTATGATGACCGCGATGGTCTGCCAGTGTGCCTGACGTTGTGCAGGTGTGGTCTTGGATCCTGCAACAATCACCATTTCGCAGTCATGTGCGGACACATACTCTACAAGTGCATTCAGTTTGGCCTCATTGAAGCTGAGCTTCCTTGACGGGCCGGACTGTGTAGCCGTTTCTGGGGCATCAGCCTCTACTGGACGAGCACTCTTCCTCTTCCGCTTGGAAGGTGGTGGGGATCCTGAGTGAACTACGCCGCTCTGGACATTAGGGGCAGGAGCCCCGGTGGACTCTGTACTAGGAGTGTGGGATTGCACACTCAGCATGGGAGTTGGTGCAGGCATTAGCTCAAGTGTGATGGTGTCAGGGGGAATGTCAGCATGATGGACTTGGACCGACACTGTCCTGGCTGGGTGTGTGAGAGGTGGGGTGGATGGAGCCGCAGCTGCCCCTGCAGCCTCCCCAGCCTGCCTACGCTGGGCAGCAGATGACCTAGCTGCCCCTGATCCACGTGGCCTGATGACACCAACGTGCACCGGCGCACGTGGCCTAGACCTGCTGACCTGGAAGTCAGGGGGGGGCATGGGTGTCCCTGACTGCTCCTCCACACATGGGGGCTAGGGGCATCCTGCAAGTCATGGCCACGTCCCCTACCGGATCCACCACGGCCACCACTTGGGGCTCGGCCACCTTTCCCACCCTTACGGCTTGTTCGCCTCCCAGCCATGGCACTGATGTTATTGTGCGTATGGGAGTCGATGTGAACTATTGTCCTGGGCAATTGGGGGTCAAAGGGGTTGGGTACCAGATGGTAATCGTACCCTAGTGCTCTAGCAAGGCTGTATGTCACCCCTGGGGAAAGATGACGGGTCACGCAACGCACAGGCACCCCAAAAAAGGGAAGTAAGGTGCACGCAACCTCTCCTAGACCACGTGTGTGGAAAAATAAACCTGCGCTACGCTGTGGCACCCAGAAACACAAGAATGAACGTATGCGTGTCACACGCAGCCTAGAATGACCTCTGAAGGGGTATGCAACACACGGGGCAAGCACATATGTTAAATACGTGCACGACTCACCGTCTGCCAGGAACAAAAGCGTGAAAAGTATGCACGTGTGCGCGTTGGCAACACCCCCGACAAAAGAAGAATTGTACGCTGTCTGAGGAGACAGGACAACAGTAGAAGGGAACGCTGTTTGAGGAAACAGGCCCAGGAAAAAGAGGAAAAGAGAAAAAGCTGTCAGAGGTAACAGGGAGTACGAACTTGAAACGCTGTGAAGTAAATCGCGTGTGAACCGACAAGAAGTACAGATTTCACCCATTCGCTCTCCACGAAAAGCACGTACAAGGAAATGGCGTTCTACACGTACCTTTTATACACACGTCACAGACGTGCATACGCGATGAGGCCATTTCCACCAATTACACGCTTTGACACTCGGACGTGTATCTTTTTTTTTACACGCGCCATTCTCTACGGCCATGCGCGTGACGTCATAGCTGCGCATGGGGGCCTTTGGGCCAATGAAATCACGTATGCGTGCAGACGCGCTTATGCGCTAAGGGCCTTTCCTCGAATTACACACAGACGTGCAGGATTTTCACGTGCCAAATCACTCCGTATCAAGCTGGCCACGCGTAAGCACACGGAAGACCACGATCCTGCCCAGAAAGCTGATTTACTGCCCCCCAGAGCCCCGAGCACGCTCCCACCTGCCATCTGCTGCTGCCTGACTGCCTTCTGCCCACGTGCCCTGCCATTTGCTGCCTGTACATCAGCCAGGGGTGCTGTTGCTGTGACCACCCCTGCTGGAACCGAAGACTCCTGACTGGGATTTCATCGCTCCACAGCCCAGCCCCAGGACCCAGTTGCCCACCCACTCCTGCCTCTGGGGTTGCCATGTCGGGCACTACAACATCTGGCACCACTGACAACCCCCGGCCAGAGAGGCAGAGGGGCACCAGCTTCAGTGCCAGGGAAGTTGGTGTCCTGGTGGAGCAAGTCCTGGGGCAGTATGATGCCCTCTTCGGAAGTGTGCGCGCCGACAAGGAAGGACGGACTCAGATCTGGACGGACATTGTGACTGCCATCAGTGCGGAGGGGGTGGCAGTCCGCGACTTCCAACATGTCAAGAAGCGCTGGGAGGACTTCAGTTCCAGGACCCTGAACAAGGCCCGGCGCCTCTTGAAGGCAGCGGATGCTAAGGGGCGCCGGGGCCACTTGTCGGAAAATCAGATGAGGGTCCTGGAACGCATATCCCCAGCGCTCCACGTCCAGGTCCTTGAGATGCAGACCCGTCTGGAGTCGAGCGGTAAGTGTACATGCATCATGATTGTAAACTGTGCGTGTGGTGATGTGCCAGTAGTGTGCCGGTTGCACATCTGTTTGTATGGGGCCCAGTATGGGTGGGGGTGTACAGGGCCATGAGGCTAACACATGCGAGGGCTATCATGTGTGAGACATGGATGGTGCTTGTGTGTGTAGGCTTGTATGCCAAATGCAGTTGTGTGGGCACACATGTTTGGATGAATGTGTATGTAAGTAGGCATGTTCGTGATGTCACGCATGTATGTTGTTTTCAGCTGCATGTATCAGCACTGTGTACATGTGCATGTGTGTGTATTTGACAAGGGTGCAACAGTGATGCAACATGGATGCATGTGACAGCGGGATGTGGAAGCCTGATTGGCAGATGTAACATGGATGCCCATCGGAACACTGTGAGAGTTGGCTGAGGTGTACACATGCATGCAAGTGTGGTGGTGTGCGTGCATGTGTAGTGCACTCCCTGTGTTGCATGTGATGTCTGGCTCACCTTTGCCTGCTCATGCTGTTGTATGTGTATGGATGGTGCTGGCAGTTGCGATGTGGCTGTGGTATGGCTCATGTGTGTAGGTGGAAATGACATGTGTGTTGCCAATTGTGATGCCATGTCTGAGGTTTGCCAATGCCACTCATGTGTAACTGTCATGTGTGTATGTGTCCATTGTACAGTGCCCTGATGCCTGTGTTTTATTTCTCCCTGTTAGGGAGAATTCTCTGTTTAGGCTGAATTTCCTAACCTAGTGAGTCCCCCAGCAGCTTTGCAGGATTTCTGGAGTTTGTTTTTTTCCATCCTGCCAAGAGTGAGACTCTTTTCTCCCACTCTTGGACATGTATGTGTGTAATTCCTTTTGAAATGTCAATGTGTTCAATGGGCTATGGGGTCTTTTACTCCATAGGGTCTCATATGTTTTTCTATGTGTACTACACCGCACCCTATGTGCCGTAACACGGGGGCGCCCTAGCGGGTCCCCAACCATAGACTCCATACCCGGGGACTGACTACTGTCTCCCCGGGCATGTAAAGTCACCATTGGCTTTACTAGACCTAAATTTACTAACAGAACTAGTACAAACCATCTTATTGTGGACGTACTAGTAGGGGTAATTCGATTACTCCTGGATCTGTTACTCGAGGGGGCACTGCCCTGTCCCCCCTCGTCGAGTTTTGGCTGGTGGCAGTGGAAACTACTTGTTATGTTCGTCCCCGAACATAACCCTATGGGACTCGTCCCATTGTTGGAGATTGATACTTTTTCTCATTAATCTCTGACGTACCACCGATCTACTTATCTTAAATAAGTTTATCGAGTGGTATTTTCTGCCAGAACTCGGTTTGTAAAATGGCGTCTGTGTTCGTCTCTGTGACTCCTAAACCAAAGGTCGAGCCCTTTTGTTCCACTTTTGGCGGGCTCTGTACAGAGACCCTCCAAAGTGGTGCCATTCTGTCTGGGTTACCACAGGGGTGTGGGAGGGGGTTTAGGCACCCAGGACCGAGTTGCCTTGCCAACTCCGGTCGCACTCTGGAGTGATTGGCCCAGGTGGTGAGCCTTCCCGCTCACCACTTAGCATGTGTTGATTGACAGCTAGGCTGAATGAATGGGGGTATTCTGCATAAAAGCAGGGCTTTTGGGACTGGATCTTCAGAAGTCGCCACAGGACCTAAGAATCCAACGAGGGTAACGCTGAGCCGACCTGTACGACGACACCTCCGGTGGAGCCCTGCGGAACTGACTCACCACTTCCCGACGACAGAGGAGATCTCCCTGCCGGAGAGTCTCTTCCCCTGACTGGTGGGAACAACCAGTCCCCTTTGCTTTTTATTCGCCTCAGGACGCGGTGGTCGAATTGCCCGTGCAGAAGCACCTCAGCAACCGGATAGCCACTACCCCTGAACCACGACCAAAAGGTGGTGCCTTGTGATGGAGCACTCCGCGGCTGGTCTCTTCCCTGGTGGTGCACCGGACTTCATTTTCTTCGACGACGAGATCATCTCTACTCTTGGCAAAGAACCAACGTGCATCCACCACTAGGAACAACTGCCCCCGCCGGAGCTGCCATCCACAACAAGCTACCGTGTCCGCCTGGCTTCCCTTTCGATCGGTTCGAGTGAGGTATCTTAATCCTCTCCGTTCCGTTGGGTCGCCTACAAGCTTTTCTCATTCGTTGTTCTGAACTGGTTCAATCCACCAATGACAATTTGCAATACAGACTTGAATGCATCTCCACTAGAGACCTTTTGAGACATCGCGCCTTGCCTCTCTCCGAGTGGGCCTGGCCTCTGAACTTTACGATCTATTGTGATTCTTGCCTGCCTGCCTTGCATTTTATCCGATAGGATCGAACTGTGTTGATTTCGTAACCTGCCTATCTTTTTCTCTCCCGTCCTAACTAATATTCGAGTGTCATCTGGGTTGAGGTATACACCTCTGTCTGAAAATAAGTGGTACCAGTAGAACCTAGAGTTGTCGATATTGCTAGGGGGATTGATCGTCTACTCCGTAGAGTAATTGTGTTTGATTTGTTTGCCGTGATTTGCCTTAGTGTTTTTCATAGACATTTTGTTATAAATAAATACCTTAATATCTTTACACTAAGCCTCGTTGCGTGTTTGCTTGTCTTGCTGCAAAGAATTGCCCTATTTTGTATACTCCACATACTGCTCAACTTTTCTTGAGAGAAGTCTGACTTCTCAGCCACAGCTACCACGTGAATCTGTGTGGTGCAGACTGCTACCAAGTGGGTTCACCGCCAACGCCTGTAGTCCTAAATCTTTTGCAGTGGTCCCAGAGGGAACTGCACAGGTTTCCGCCTAACACTCCCTGTCTGCAGCGTCAACTGATGAAGAGGGCGGAGAAGGAGCTGTGGAGCACAGCGGCGGGGATCGCACCACCAGCCGGAGACGCAAGGCCCGGCTCCCCTCCCAGGTTGTGATCTCGTCAGGGAGTGAGGAGTCCGGAGCCGCGTCCCAGGCCGCAGCTGCCGGGGGGAGGTCCAAGAGGCGGAGGTCGAAGTTGGACTCCTCGGCAGCAGAAGGGGCAGCTGGGACCCCACAGGGCCCAACGGGGGAAGATGGCACGGAGTCATCCAGGTTGGTTGGGGGTTTGATGGAGGAGGAGGCCGTGCAAGCAACAGAGACGGGGTCTGGAGGTGGGGATTGCACTGGTGCTAGTGGTGCAGTGCAGGACCAGGGAGAGGAGGCAGCACAGGTCGCCGCTTAGGTGCCTGTGTGCAATCCTGTCCCTGATCCTGTCACTGCATCATCTTGCACCAGCAGGGATGCCTACGTCCAGACCCGTTTTCAGGCATGCGATGAGCTCATGTCAACTGGCCTTCCTCTGCCTGCAGACGTGGCTATCCGGGTCCGGGTTGAGCCTGTCCTGACTGGTGTGGCGTTGCGTCAACAGGCCATGCGAGGTGACCTGCAGTCTTTTCATGAGGAGACTGCACGTTATCTCGAATGGCTCGTTGAGCGCGTCGGCCTACTGGGACAGGTCACCCAGGCCGGATTCCTCCGTTTGATGGGGCTTGCTCAGACCCCCTCCTCAACTGAACCCCCTATGCGCCAGTCGTCCTCCGTGCCATCTTCCCACCCATCAGTCACCTGGGTACCCTGTGGAGCTGCCTCTGACGGTGCGGCCAGGCTGGTGGAGGAGGCATCCCTGCCACAGTCGGGGGTCGGACGTCCAGCAGGGGTGGCAACATCAACGACTGCACCCCAGCCAGCGGAGGATGTGCAGGCAGCAGGAGGCAGTGCACGGGCAGAGGCGCAGCAGCAACGTGGTGGGAGCCATGATGGCTCGGGGCCTTCGACATCGGAGGGGCAGGCATCAGCCGGAGGGCAGGAGGACCCAGGACGGGAAGTGTCTTCCATGTGGCAGTGGTTGGGCCACGCCATAGATGCGGAGCGGCAGCGGGCGGAAGAGGCACGGCTCACGATGGTCAGGGCGGAGAGGAGAGCCCTGAGGCGGGCCGGGTGCCTCGAGGCAATCCGCAGGGAGTTTGGCGTGAACATGTGGACGGCCCTGCAGACCCTCGGGGCCATGGAGGAGGACCGCCTCCGGGACATTGAGCAGGAGTTCGATGATGCCCTGGCCCGGAACATCCCGAAGTGAGCCGTCAGAATAGCCCTCTGCCCTTGTAAATAGTTCTGTAGTTAGTGTTAGTTTTCCTTTGGTTTTGCATTTTTTTGGACCTTTTGGACAATGGGCCACATTTTTGTATATAGTTTTTTTTTTTAGGTAGTGTTATTAGATAGGTTTCATTTCTTCGGTTGGGATCATGGACCCTGGATTGTTTATCTGTATATAGTTGACTTTTGGATTTTTCAATTTTTTTTATGATTTCCCCATGGAGCAATGGTTTTCGATTTTAATTTTCCATTGGATTTACTTTTGTGCACTGTGACTTTGGACACCCTTCCTTTGCATCATGATTTCTGGTTTTGCATTATTTCACGGACCTGCTGTTTTTGTTTTTTTAAATTTCCATTATTGTCTGTTTATTTTTGATTCAATTTATATTGCTTTTAATACATATTTTTTCTTCAAAGTTCAATAGTATCATCTCATTGGTTTCATGCATATCATGATATGGGTTTTGACATTCACTGACACCCATTGGGTGTATTTGAGGGACATGTGTTCATTTCCAAACTTGCAATTGGGGTTCTATCATGTTTTTGCCATTTCTAAGTGGGTGGATGCAATACTCAGGTGGGTGTTTGGCATTTGGAAGCTGACCATAAGGGCCAGGGATCTACATTGTGGTGACATGTTGGCTGGGGGACATGAGTGGGGGCCTGGTGGGGCTGCCCCTGCACTGCTGGGGGGTGGGGGTGATGGGAGACATGAGTGGGGGCCTGGTGGAGGCTGCCCCTGCACTGCTGGGGGGTGGGGTGATGGGAGACATGAGTGGGGGCCTGGTGGAGGCTGCCCCTGCACTGCTGGGGGGTGGGGGTGATGGTAGACATGAGTGGGGGCCTGGTGGAGGCTGCCCCTGGATGCTGGGGGGTGGGGGTGGTGGGAGACATGAGTGGGGGCCTGGTGGAGGCTGCCCCTGGATGCTGTGGGGTGGGGGTGCAGGGGGACATGTTTGGGGGTCTGGTGGAGGGTGCCCCTGGATGCTGGGGGGTGGGGGTGGTGGGAGACATGAGTTGGACATGAGTGGGGGCCTGGTGGAGGGTGCCTCTGGATGCTGGGGGGTGGGGGTGGTGGGAGACATGAGTGGGTGCCTGGTGGAGGCTGCCCCTGCACTGCTGGGGGATGGGGGTGATGGTAGACATGAGTGGGGGCTTGGTGGAGGCTGCCCCTGCACTGTTGGGGGGTGGGGGTGATGGGAGACATGAGTGGGGGCCTGGTGGAGGCTGTCCCTGCACTGCTGGGGGGTGGGGGTGATGGTAGACATGAGTGGGGGCCTGGTGGAGGGTGCCCCTGGTGGCTGGGGGTGCAGGGGGACATGCGTTGGTGGGCAGTAGTGCAAGGTGACATGTGGGTTGGCTGGGGGGCATGGCCATGGTGGATGGGGTGCCTGCGGGACAGGTGCAGGGTAGGCCCCTGTGGTGTGGGCCACCTGCAGGGGCCGTGGAGGGTGTAGAGGGACCACCTGGGAGGACCCACACGTGCAATTCACGTGTGGTGCTCCCCGCACACCCCTGGAATACACGTACCCTGATGGAATCGCATGTGATACTTCCTGCGCACCCCTGAAATACACGTACCCTGCTGCTTTTGCGTGTGATACTTCCCGTGCACCCCTGGAATACACGTAACCTGCTGCTTTTGCGTGTGATACTTCCCGCGCACCCCTGGAATACACATACCCTGATGGAATTGTGTGTGATACTTCCCGTGCACCCCTGAAATACACGTACCCTGCTGCTTTTGCGTGTGATACTTCCCGCGCATCCCTGGAATACACGTACCCTGCTGTTTTTGCGTGTGATACTTCCCGCGCACCCCTGGAATACACGTGCCCTGATGGAATCGCGTGTGTTACTTCCCACGCACCCCCTGATGTACACGTACCCAGGACAATCGCGTGTGTAACTTCCCGCGAACCACTGAAATACACGTTCCCCGCTTGGCGTTTGCTGTTTGGAAGACCTGTGAACTGGTCCAGGGTTAGCGCAGCCCTTTGCGATGATTTGGGGATTTTGAAGGCTTTTCCTTGCGCGAGGGCGTTCTTGGGGGCGTAACTGGCGCTGCTGCAGGGTTGCTGCGCCACTCTGCGCCACGGCTGGTTTCAGAGGCTAAAATCCATGAATACGCTGTGCGATGAAAAGGATTTTTTCGCATGCGGCTGGCGCAGTGTATCGCACGGGGACACTGTGCGCCAGCCGCCTGCGCTACTTTTGTGCGAATTTCTATGAATTACCCTCTTAGTCTTTAAGTGCGAAAAATTATATCAATATGAACAATTGTAAATTGTAGAAGCACTAGCAGGTCAGAGACTGTCCTGCAAAGTCTACATTGGTGGAAATAATGTTTTTCACAGTTTCAAAATCACTATCTTTAATAGTATCCTCAAAGAACTGTGCGCATGTAAATTCAGTGTGGGATTAAGGTGAGGTAGGGATCTAAATCAAAGCCTAATGGGCCAACAGCTGTGCTTAAGTCAGACGCGCACATTTAAATTGTGACTTTTGGCTTATTTGATGAGTGAAGAAATGCTCGTACTCAACATAGAACAATCCAGGGTTCTAATGATTTCATTTCTGTGAAAAAGAAGGTTGATATAGAAAGTGTAAAGCTTTTCTCACAAAAAAAACATAATGTATGCCATGGGAGTTGGAATAGGAGCTCTGAACATAGCCTTTTTATTTCAATCGTGGCATGCTGATGAATTCAGCAGCATCGAAGAGTTGGGGGTGGGGAATACAAAGGAAATATACATTTATGGTTTAAGTAATTAGGTTTGTCAGTAGAGAAGAGAAAGAAATCGGGGAGCAGTGGAGGCAAAAGAGAGCAGCTAACAACTTACTCGGAATGCAGGTGTATACCAAAATATTCACCCTACACTCTGAGCAACATGATTAGTTCCTGAGCCAGCCCAGGTGCTAATAATATATGCAAAATATGCTCTCATTTTAGAAATCTTTTTTTTCTCCTTTTTACAACTATTTTCAGTTGCTGCTACTTCAAGTTCATATCTACCGTTTTACATGTATATTATCTTAAAATCTCTTTCCCATCTCTCATTTATCATGCATCACTTAAGTACAAATATGAAAAATGGTGCACATTTTGTCAAGAGGATAGTTGAGAATTTAAAGTCATTCAAGAAGAGGAGTTTAGTTGTATGGATAGGGGATTTGTCTTTTTGGCTAGTGTTGAGAAAACATTTCAAATTTGAGGATATGTGATCTAATTCCATCTAGGAGTATGTTGGCCTTGTCAACAGAGGCTCCGATGGGCATGTTGAATTGGTCCTCCTTTTTTCCGTTTTCCATTTGTGTTCCTTTCTTTCCATTTTTTTCTTAATCTCTATAACAGAATCATAACGTTAATCATGTGTATAAGTGAACTGCATTACCTATTACATTAATGTTATTCTGTGTGCAAAAAAAAATACAAGGTGCATTCATGAGTGTTGTAAACGATATTGATGACCTAATCAATGTTTCACAGATATGCATGAAATTAAATATTACAAGTGATGAACAGGGTTGCTGAACTTTTGATTTCTCCTTGTTTCATCTTGGCAGGATGTGTGACACAGGCGAAGGACTATTCATATTTCAGACGCGAGATGGAGAGGCAATCTATCAGAAGGTGCACTCCGCTGCACTGGCCATAGCAGAGCAGCATGATCGCTTAGTGCAAAGTGTCAAAAACTCCATGGTAGGTAAAACACCATTTCCTTTCACCCACATCTCGCTAGGCTACTGAATAAAAGTCTTCTTTAAATGTATTTCTATAATCAATTACAATAGATTGCTTATCGCCAGGAAATTTGTTTACGTTTCAATGAATTCTGAGCGCATTCTGCTAGGTGGCCAGACAATGGGTAGATGTAAATTATTTATTTTGTGTCATTACTAACATAGTACATAATATCTGATACGGCCGTGGAGGGGGGCGAGGCAGGAGAGAGGTGAAGACACAGGCGAGAGCAGGCGGACAAGATGGCGAACTGCAATCAAGTTGCGCAGTAGGACAGACTCTCAAGGTTAAAGAGCTCACAATGCTCAAATGTTGAACTGGGGAGGAGCCAACTAAGTTTGAGAGTCCTGAAAGGGGAGAAAAGGCCTACTTGCATCCTCTGCCTTTGGCTGACTCCCACCCTGACACAGCACAGCCCTCTCCATGCTCCACTCTGCTATATCTGATTCTCTAGATATCCTTGCCCCTGTCATGAGAATCCACCTGAAGCCCAAAGCCAGGTGTAACTCCTGGTATGATTCCAATCTCGTCACCCTAAAACGCAAGTGCAGGGTGGCCGAGGGGAAATGGCGTGCTTCATGTTCATCCTCTGACAAACTGGCCTGCTCTCCATTCTCACCAAGAAGAGAGCCCATATCCAAGCGTATCTCTGCGGCATCTAACAACTCGGCTGAGCTCTTTAAAATCTGCAAGGAACTGGCCAATCCTGCTGCTGTCTCTACCCCTCTTGTCCCCCCCAGGCCCTCTACACGGCATTGGCATCTCACTTCATTTCAAAGAATTAGGACATCCTGTCCTCACTCTCCTCCTTTCGCCTCCCTCCCTCTATCCCCTGCTCTTCCTCTGGCCCTTCTGCTGGCACCTCCCCTCCCTCTCTGCCTTTCCCCTTTTCTCTGCAGACAAGGTTTCTCGACAAGTCCGATCTATGAAAGTCTCGTCAAAATGGTTCACCCCTGTTCCTCCAAAACTATCAAGGACCACATCGACTCCCTGGCTCATGCCTTGGCTGATTTCTGCAATCACTCCTTCGCCACTGGAGTCTTCCCAACTACCCTGAAGCACTCCCTTGTGCACCCTCTTCTTAAGAAACCCTCTGCCGACCCCTCCTGCCCAGCTAACTATCGCCCAATCTCCATCACTCCCTTCCTGGGCAAGATCCTGGAGAAACTGGCCATCTCCCATCTTAATCTCCACACCGAATTTGTTGGTTGTCTTCATGACCATCAGTCTGGCTTCAGGGCTGCTAGAAGCACGGAAACTGCTCTCCTAAACAGCCGTGAAGACCTGCGTTCAAACCTTGACTCTAACACCCCATGTGGCTCATCTTGCTTGATCTCTCATCTGCCTTTGACACTGTCAACCACGCCATCCTGCTCAACCGTCTCCGTGATAACCTGGGTATCACTGGACAGGCTCTGGCATGGCTGACTTCTTTCATCTCCGACGACCCTCCCAGGTCCAACTTGGGTCCTTCCTCTCCGATATCTTTTTCTCTACCTGTGGTGTCCCCCAGGGATCTGACCTCTCTCCTTGGCTGTTCAACCAATACCTGGCACTCCTTGCCCACCGCATCGGCGCTCCCTGCCCCAATTTTCAGCGCTATGCGGATGATACCCAGCTCATTTTCAGGCTATTGTCGGCCTCCTCCTCACCTTCCCTCATCTCAGACTGTCTGTCTGATATCCAGGAGTGGTGTGCCACCAATGACCTCTGCCTTAATGCCAGTAAGACCAGGATTCTACTCATCGGCACACCCCCTCCCTCTTCCCTGCAGCTCTTTGGCCGGCCTCTCTTGGCCTTCTTCCTGCTCCCACCTGCAAGGCTAAAAACCTTGGGGTCATCTTCGACTCCACACTCTCCTTCTCTCCTCAAATCTCCAACGTCTTTAAGAAGTCTCACTACCAGCTGCACCTCCTCAGAGGTATTCTTCCTCTCCTCTCCTTCCCCCAGAAGCTCACCAACTCCAGAGCCCTGGTTCTCCTATGCTGAACTATTGCAACAGCCTCTATCTAAACCTGCCTGCCTCTACTCTCCACCCACCCTCTGCAACTTATCCAAAACAGGATTGCGAGACTTGTCCTTTGCACTGGCTCCCAGTGGCTGCAAGGATTAAGTTCAAAACCCTCTGCATTATCCACAAGGCCTTCTGGGGCCTGGGGCCGCATTACCTTCAACTCTCTCTTCCTAAATACCTTCATTCTCGGGCTCTTTGCTCATCTGCCTCCAACTCCCTCAGGGTCAGCCGCTTCTCCAAGCAATGAGTTGGTGGTCGATCTCTCTCTTCGGCAGGGGCCTCCCTCAGGAACAGCCTTCCTGCCTCCCTGAAACTTGAGGAGAACCATCTCTGGTTCCGGAAACACATCAGAACCTTCCTCTTTGCTTCTGCTTTCTCTGCCTCTCTCCCCTGCTGAAATCCCCGGCCGAATCTGCACTGGTTACCTCGGCACCCTTTCTGATCTTGGGGCCAGGTCCCAACTTTTGCACTCCTGCACTGCCTCCCTGGCAACCCCTGCACTTAGGGACTGGTTTTCTGTATCCCTACAGTCCCCCCTACCAGCACTTATGTCTGCTCTACCTTGCACTTGCCACCATCAGGCTGCTTTTATCTATCGTATTTATTCTTCTATCCCATGTACTGCACTTCCCCCTCTCCCTTCCCCCAGGCACTCTTCCCTTTCTCCCTACCCTTGCACTTGCACGATCTGAATGACACCTGGCCTAGTAGGATCGTTGTATGTCTTTCCCCTGTTTTCCCTCCCCTGTCTCGTCGCGCCTTGAAACACTTGTGTATAGGCACGTTATAAATGCCATATCATATCATATCATATCATATCATATCATATCATATCATATCATGTATTAAGCAACAATGAAAAATAGGTGGTTGTGAGTGTGTGTAATTAGAGTAACATGGAAGCAGACACATTGGGCATGATTTACAAAGCTTTTTCAATAGGACTTTCCCATTGGAATATGTTTGTTTAAATGAGGCCCTTTGTTGTCCACTGTCCATATCTAACTGAACAGATCATAGACTGGGCAGACTGCCTTTCCATTGTTAAACTACATGATACGTTTGAGCGTTGGTAACTTGGAGGGGGTAACTTGGATCGCAATTAAATCCTCATTTTATCCTTTTTTTATGTCATCATGCAGCTATAGCCTGCAGTTACACGGTTGGCTTGCGGGCATTTGTGGTCCACTGCAAAATCACCACAATGTCTTCCCAGACTCAATAGGACTGGTAACATTTGTCATTTCATCTCCACTCGCAGGGGCTAAGCTCCCCTATAGAAGCCTGAATGATCTACTGCAAAATAGGAATGTAGAGGATACAGAGTACACTGCTCCACACATGTGAACAGGATCTGATGCAACCTGGTGTAGATCATGACACTACGCACCCACCGCTTCAATGTCCTGTCCGCTGATGTATGCAAATACATAACAATCTACTCGGCTTTGCCCATGTGTGTAAATATTCTTCAGTCTAACAATTGAGCTCAACAAATGCAACCCTTTTCTAACAATGTATGCATAATCATATCATGTGTTTGCTATATACTTATACTTAAATAGTACCTGAAAAAGAAATCAATGTGGTACATTCAAGTTTAAGGAACGTGTCTGTTAAGTATCTTTAGTGCCCTGTTCCTATAATAGTACTTCATTCTAAGTGTTTAAAGATAGTCAAGTCTGCTCAATTGGCGATGATGTGGAGCCTAGACTTCATATCATACAACCACTTGTTTGGTTATAACATGATTCAAGTCAAGCACTTTAAGGATCGGCACCCCTAGTGTAGAGGTACTTACGTAATTATTGCATATCCTACTGCAGTCAGATCATTTGAGAGGAGTGTGTACAAGGTTTCATAAATGAAAACCTTACGATTCAAACGTGGTTCTGGCTGCATGTAACAGCAAGTTAAGTAGCACGAACTCCAGATATGCGTGGAAAAATAGTTATGATTTGTTTGAATAAATAGTTACTGTGGTAGCAGCCTTTATGTGTGTGTTTACTCGGATGCATACTTTTGCTATTACTGCCAAATGTTTCTTCTTGGGTACAATTGTCTTGTCCCTACTCAGTCTACAGCATCAGGACCTTCTGATGTGTCAATGCAGTTGAAGAAAAAGTTAATTTTATGTTATGATAATAGAGTTGTTATACTGTGGCAGTTATCACCATCGTCGCATAACAGCATCAGGTTTATCCTCAACGTTTTGTATTATGCACTTGACAGGGGAAGCCTGACCTTAGTCTGCAGAGGAATGGAAAAGATCATCAGAGATGACGGTGGCTAAAGGGGGATCAGAGTAAAACAAACATGAACGATGTCTACAGGTTAGGGAGCGGAAGACACGTCAGTACAGAGGTTGTGATAGTTTGCATGCCTGTAGTGCCAGTGAAGAGCAAAATAGCAGCTCAGGAAAATAAAGAGTACTGCAATTCATCAGAAAGTAGTTGCATGGTGGGCCTGAGTTATGCTCCAGATTATTTGTAAAGTACGGAGGCTTGTTTGTCTGTTATGTGTTATTGTAACTCTCACCTGTTAGACCCCCAGACGGTAAATTCTGGGATTGCCTAGCCAACTCTCAGAAAAGATGGAGCCTAGAGTGAACTGTGTGTAAGGTAAATACGGAGTACATAAGTGGGGAAGTGGAGGAGGGAGTGAGAATGTCCCCCAGAGTGTCACCCCTGCATGGTTAGGTGATTGGGTTCCTATGTGATGGGGATGAAATAGTGAAATTCCCTAGGACATTCTGTCAAAAAGGCCAACAACCATCACTATAATCAAACTTTTAGTTGTGTAGTTATGAAGCTAGTTTCAAAAGCAATGAAATTACATATGTTATGGCCATGTGGGTTTTTCTGATTCCACAGTCATATTTAAACAATACAAAAATGCCTGACTATAAAACTATGAAGGTTGTAAAAATGTGAACCAATGTCATTGTGCTAAAATTGACTTGGCCCATGCATACATGTGCCACACGTTACTTGGAGAGATATAATCAGGGAGTATGTATGGCCCTTCAAGACTGACCCTAACTACTTGTCTTAGATGGAGCATGTATATGTGTTCAGCTTGGGGTATAAACGTTTTGTAGAACATTCCGGAGGTGATGTTATGGTATCCTGCTTCCAAGGAATGAACAGCAAATGTTCATTGAAGAGAGGGAAAGACTGGAGGTTCATGTAGGATGAATTGATTAGGCAGCTCCTTCAATGAATGTGGGAGATAGTTGAGACAGAGGATGGGTGCCTGATCGTGGAGACAGTTTCTATGAAGCAGGAGAAGGTGGCAGCAGTAATTGAGGAGTTGTTGCAATAGGAGTCTGGAGGGCTGCAGGAGAATAAAGAGATGGCGCTGGAAGTTGGGCAAGAAGAGGAGGAGGTGATGCACTACAAGGAAACAGATGTGGGACAGCAGTTGCAAGGACTGAATACCAGTAGGAAGTAAGTGCACCAAGAGGTGCAACAGAAGGATGAGGATGCAGTGCTGTAGGACAGTCATTAGGTTAAACCCAGGATGAAGATGAGAGACAGAAGGAGGAGACGAAGCAGAAGGTGGGCCACAATTAAGTAAGATAAGGGCAGGCGATGTGAGATGTGAACACAAATGAATACCAGGGGGAGGAGTAGGAATAGGAGTGGCAGCATATAAAGACAGAGGAAGAAGAGTCTGACTGTGAAGATGCTGGTGGCTACTCTCCTTTGATGGCAACAATTTGTGCCATCAAAATCTAAAATGTGTTAATTCTGGGTGTAGCAGTACTTCCCCCTGCCCTTAGGGAAGATACAGGCAGAGGAGTGCACTGTTGTGTTCAAGATATTCAGTATGAACATGAGTTGGGGCAATCCATGTGAAGATTATGCATTGGGCACCCCCACATTTAGTGATGGCAAGACGACACCAGTGTGAACCACATGGGACGTAATGATGCACATGAGGGGCAGGGAGAGGACTAATAGGAATGGCATAACGTGTAAAGAGGAAAAAGAGGCTGACTGTGCATATCCTTGGGGCTTTCCTCCTTTGAGTGGAACCATTTCGGCCAGAGGTAGTAATAAAGGAGATGGAATTGTGACATCAAAATCCGAAATGTGTTCTTTCTGCTTTTGTCAGTATTTTCCCCTGCCCAAATTGAAGATGCAGGCATGGGATTGCTCTGTTTTGTGCAATATCTTCAGTATGAGCATTAGGTGGGTCAAGCATGGTGACCATTATACACTGGGCTCCACCACATTGTGTGGAGGAAAGAAGAGACCTGTATGGACTGCATGGTTCCAACCCCCACTGCCAGCATGTTAACCATCAGTGGTTCTTAAAAAGCAGGTCTGGAGATTTTGGTAATTCCTCACCTTATTATTGAGTGATGTGGTGTGAGAAGTAATAACAACCACAGATAGTGGCACGGGCAAAAATGGTTTTAGCCTCAGCTCTCAGGTCTTTGTTGGTTACCCATCCCTGTGGTGGGAAAAGTAGCTGTGTCTCTTTACTGTTCCTGCATCTAATGGAGTTAGAAGACTGTGGGCCTCATTACAGGTATGGCGCTAAGGCAACAACGGTGCCAGTATCCCTACCGGTACCGTTGCTACCGTACTGCCATACTACGAGTTCTGCTCGTGGGTGCCCTTGCAGCCACCAGGTCTGACCTGGTGGCCATAACAGCGCCCGCAAATAGAACATGATGGTAACACCCGTACCGTTATTAACGGTAGCAGTGCTACCACACTCCCCATTCCCATTGAGCCCTGAAGAGCCTGAAGGTCTCAATGGGAATGGGGATGTACCAGCCTGGCACCTGCAAAAGGGCAATTATCAGGTCCTGCTGGGCTGGAATAGCCCTGTAATTGCCCATTTGCGGGTACCGGACCTGGATGCCATTTTGGAGGTAGCCTTGCCGGCAAGGCTACCTCCAACCTCGTAATGAGGCCCAGTGCATTCAAAGATGTTTCAGATACTCATCTTTGTGCCCATTATCCCAGTTCACGCTAGTGAATCAAGTAAATGGAGGAAAGGCAAGAAGTGTCTATTTCAGAAATTGGAAGGAGGCACTTTTTGTATATTAAAAAGAACCAGACACATACTTCTGGGTGCAGCTGGAGCATGGCAGGGTGACTTATTAGATAACTATTCATGGTTGCAGCTAGCACAAATCAAGAGAATACAGATACATTCTTGTCAAGTGATGTTAGTGCATAGAATGGAGACACAAGTCAATATTCGTAATATTTGACGTTACAGATAATTGTGTATCAGGGAGAATCTAAACATGTAAAATACTGAACTGTGCTCTGTGAGCTAGTGGATCCTCTCCTGTGGATTATTAAAAGGAGTATGTTTCAATACGGTAGTAGCCTGAATGCTAATGGAATCTCATTATTACTGATATTGTCATTCAGTCAGAGATGATAGCTCTTGATTTTAGATCCATAAGCACCAAAAAGCAGCTCTGCTGCACTTCTCTGTTTGTCATTTGAAGCGGACAACAGGTGTCATTATTGGTGCTTGTCTTTCCCTGGTCTGCCACAATGACTTGAATTGAAGCACTGAGAGGATTCTTTTAAATTCAGAATAATAACACAGCATGACAAAGTACTCTCCCAGACTGTATACTGGCAGATCAGCATCTTATGTATTATATAGCTACCATGAACATTCCGTTTGCAAGACAGACTGATTACTACATATTTACTGCAGCGGTTCATCATCCCTACTGATCTACTAACAGTCTAAGTTGTTGAAGATCTTTGTTTGTTTTCGTAGTACCACCTGCACTGATGATTTGTGTTTAGTGAGGAGAAATGCCTACATGCTCTCCAACCTCTTTGCTGTGAAATTGTAAGCAGTTTTTGCAAAAGCACCCTCAAGTATGGGTAAAAAGAAGTAGGAACTTCTTTATGTTGAGGAAGGCAATGGTCTTTACATCTCTGGTAGTGTTTTGCGAAAAGGGATTTGTTGCACATTCCTCCTCCAGTGTACCTCATCCAATTACTTTTCTGTGGCTGGGTCTGGGCTCTCAGAGTCCTTTCTTCCTACCCTTGAGAACCATATCCGGTTCCGGAAGCACCTCAAGACCTTCCTCTTTTCTTCTGCCTTTGCTCCCCCTCTCCCCTGCTGATCTGTTTTCTCTTGGCACCATACACCTGGCCACCGTCTGTCCTTCGGGCCCAGGTACCTTCTCACTCTGCCACCCTCCCGCACTGCCTCCGGGCCACCCCTTGCACTGGGGTCTGTATCTGTACCCATTCAGCCCCCACTCTCTTTTTCTTCCTGCACTTATCAGACCTACCCTGTCTGCTGCCTTAAACCTAGCACTTGCAAATTGCTGGCTGCATTACCACTGTTTGTTGCCTTTATTATTTATTTTTTGTTATTTATCTGTTTCTCCTATGCTTCACACTTTCCACTTCTCCCCCTTCCATGCACTTTTCCCGTCTCCCCTCTCCCATGCACTTGCGCGTTCTCAATGTCACTGGGCCTAGTAAGATCGCTGTTTTGTTCTCCCCTGTTCCCCTCCCTTGCCTTGTTGCGCTCTGAAACACTTGTGTACTAGCGCGATAGAAATAAAATATCAATCAATCAATCAAGCAATACATAGAACTGAACAGTTCCCCTTTTAACCTGGGAACGTGGGTCAAGAAATGACAAAGGATGTACTCAATGTCAACTTTAATTGCAGCTCTAGATGCAAGTACTGCTGCTAAGGAGTAAAGAAAATACACATCTAATTCTGTGCTGAGGCAGTTGCAATAATTGGTAATTGTGTTCCATTGTACACTTTGCCTGTTTAATGTTTGCAATGTGGAATCCAGTGTATGAAAACTACATTCTAATTGATGTGCTTTGGTTCCTTGTAGTGCACGCGCACAGTGCATCCTTGCATTGTAGGCTCCAGTGACGTGCAAGCTGATCTTCTGCTCCTCAACAAGGCTAGTAGTTGCTTATTATATTAGCCACCACTGAGTGAAGGGTATATCCAAAGCAGGGGATGTGCATGCTCTAGTCAATTTGTATTGCTGCACATATGGTATACCCACTATGAGCCACAGCAAAGACCCACTATATCTGTCTGCCCTTAGCCACTGTGGCACCACATATTTCACCTTCTCCAAGATGTAAACTACCCTGTTGACTTTGCCATCAAACTTGTGAATGCATAACATGCCCTGGTGCTGAAAATATTTACCAGCTGCTCAATGCATTACTATTAAACTCCTCGTGGGTGGCAGGAAATGGGAAGGACAACTTTCAATGCTCACTTGTGCATATGTTAATGGGGAACTTGATATGGTTCATATGATATTGCCCTCTGGTACAACCTTTTAAAAAGTAATGAAAACTCAGAATTTAACTGCAATGGGTGACTATTCCCATAACTAATTGGAAACTGGGGTGTCCACAACTAAGGGGACCAGATAGAAGATTACTTTAAACTCTGCATCAAGAATGGGCACTCAATTATGCAACCTGTGATATTTCTGCCAGTGACATCATTCCACCATCACACAGACCTGGCACAAAGGGGAACACAGATCATTGTGGATGCAATCTGATAACAGCCTTTGTTTGGAAGGCACTGCACATTGTGGAAGAGTGATTTTGATTATACATTGGTTTCTGTATCTGTGGCATTGATCTCCACCTCTTGGAATCAACTAGGACTTTGGTGCATCATAATCATTATCATGCTCATCATCATTATTATTTTCAAACAATCATTATTATTTTCAAACAGGTAACCACATGTGGGTGGTGAACCAGAGAAGATACTTTTCATATCATGATCCTCTGCACTGTGTGCACCTGCTCCCAGTAGATACACTAAGCCCCTCTCCCCGTTCTGCCCTAGGTAAAGTGGGCTGAGCCTCCTTCACAAGTTCCTGACAGTGGAGCTTGGAGACTAGTCACCTGAGCCCTGGATAACTGGAATTTCATAGGGTTCAACCATGTTGAACTTCAGAAAAACATCTGAAGTTTGTCCAAGTTCCACTCTGTTGGCTATAAAGAGGCACATATGTTTGGAGTTAATTATCAGTTATGAAGGATGTTATTGCTGATTGGATACAGGTTTGCAAATGTATGGAAGGGTTCATAAACTGAAGTTTAGTAGGAAGAAAGGCAATGGTAGCACAGACTCAGAGTAAGATTTAGAGAAGGTTTTGTTTGATGTATTAAGTCTATGCTATGCCGTGTGACACATTAAGTTAGTGTTAGGAGTGGGTATCCCTAGAGGTGAGAGGAGCTTGGATGACAATGAGATAACAACATATGGCCTTTGATTTTATCTGGCAGCTTTAGGAGTCTATAGAAAATGCCAGTGATTTTTGGAGTCAGGGACTACCAGGCTTTTTATATGTACCATGAGAAAAATAAAACACTCTGTCCATCACATGCTTCACACTATTGGGGAACAAGGGAAGAAGAGAATCTCTGAGGGGCAGCTTGTTCATGGCATATATACCTGATCATTTGAGAGGTGCGAGATACCATCCAGTGTCTACCTCTTAAATAGACACATGGGCCTTCAGCACTTTGGCGACTCTTAGTTGGAGTCAGGGGAGGAATTGAGAATAGCCGTGGGGACACACAGTATTCCTGGGAGCATGCAGATTAGATTCAAGGAGGAAGGGCATTTTTTTTAGTGTTCATCTCTTGGGTTTGCATTGGGTGGAGCAGAAGGAGCTTGAATTGAGCCACATACTCGCATATTATTTCTGTGAAAATGTAGCTAAACTTCAAGGAGGCAGAAGATACAACAAAGTATCTGTCACTTAAAATGATTAAATGACACAAGAACATTAGGCAGTTCTTGGGTGGGAGTGGTGGAGGAGGAGCACAGGCGAGACACAGGTGCATCCGATGTTTGGGAGAGCAAGTAGCTGATATTCATGGGTGTTGGAGATACATTAAAGTGAAGGTACAACACATTAGGATAAAATGTATGAAACACTTAAATGCTGTAGTGGCAAGAGGAGTGGGAGATGTGATGTTTATTTCACATCAGATGCAAACCTTCTTTGTACACTGGGGATAACAGAACTGTAATGTGTTAATGTAAGTAATCATCAATCTCATGTTCCGTGCACTCCATCACAAGTCTCTCTGGAGTACATCCACTGAGATAGCGTAACAAAGGGAGACGTGCAGATCTCATATATTGACGCTCCAGTAAGAATAGCAAACAGTACAGTTAAACAGAACTAGCAGATTTAAACCTTTAGGTCTCTATCTCCAAAATGTCCAACTACTGATAAGACAGATACAATGTATGAAGTTAATGACACCGATATAGTTGAGAATACAGATATGAGTCAAAGCAGAAATGTACTTTGCTGCCGAAAAAGCAATATTACTGCGGAAAGGAAAAGGTGAAGGCTACCACAGGTAAACTGTGTTTGGGAAACACCCTTACTATCTGTATGTGGTAGCTGGGCTCATTTTAGCTGAGTCTGTATGTTTGTAAAGACAAGGCCTCAATGAAAAACGAAAGTATGGCAGCACTTCATAAAGAATAATCAGCAACCACAACTGGCCACTTGCACCATCTCACGGTAAAGCTGTGCCAGGGAAATGCAGTGATCATCTTGGCACTATGTCTTTGTGAGAACATATGAGGTGGCACAATCACAAACAATCAAAGTAGTCAAAAGATCTGAAGTGCATCCCTCCCTGTTCCATCAGACAATCAGCATACCAACAACCTCTGCAAAAATACATCTGAAAATACTGCAGATACGTCGTTGCTTGGGGCATCAAGCTTTAATTTAATGGGCTAGTGATGAATTGCAGTAAAATCCCATTGCATCAGGCCAGGGTTACAAAGGCTTTTGAGTGTGGACACAAATATCACAAATTGCAGGACAGATAGCTCAATGCTAACCTGACCATAATGTTGCAACATACCTGTTGCCCTATTTGATTATGAAACATGTATTACAGCTGATTTCAGGAAAGGTTACTCACCAATGGGAAATTGCCAGCTACCATTGTCTCTCCTCCAAGGCAGTATCTGCATTGTATGAAAAGGTGAGGACACTGGTGTGGGTGGGCAATTTGGTAGTATGTGTGTGAAAAATACAATTTCACCATGGACATGTGGTCTAGTTTTCCTACCATTTTGTACATGACCATTACAACATACTGGGCGGTCTTTCCAACCTTTGCTAAGCAGGAGAGGACCATGAGTAATGCAATGCAGCTGCAGTTCATTGCAGAAGCCACAGGGGTGTCGACATCTGGCTAGGTCTCAGAATTTGCATTTGTACTTGATATAGCAGACAATAGATGAAATACACTTTCTGATGTACGAATTGGCATTAAAATAAATGCACTCTTATTTGCACATGTCCTTCAAATATACATCACATGCTTTATCAGAAATTGTCAGCCTGGGAGTGAAATGGTCACTGTGGACCATAAGGTCAGTTTTTATTTCAGCCAAGCTTATAATGCCCAAACTGCTAACATTAACTGCATTTGCAGCACCATGCTCGTAGAAGTCAGAGGATCTCCTGGCTCCGCCTCCAACGACCTGAACCTACATTGATGCTAGCTTACACTGCTTGCAATAATGAAAGCAGGTAAGCCCATCGGGTGCACACTGCCTCTTGGTGCAGCACACAACTTGTAAATAATATCCTGGGCAGCAGCAGTGCCCTTTGTCACCCGCACCTGCTTTTGCCCGCATCAACCTTCTTTTTGCGTGGCCCACTGTGCACGTAACACCAGCTCTGTTGTCTCTTCCAACATGCCAGCATGGCCGCCCTCTTCCTCAGCACTGGAGTGCCTCGGAGTGTTACCATGACAACAGAGTTGCAATGCGTCTCACTGGCCCGTTGATTCTCTTCCTGAACCAACCTGAAGCCGGCATGCGAGGAAGCCGGCCACAGCACTAAGGCCCACATAAAGGCCTCGCCCTCCATCAGGCCTCCTTCCACAATGCTTGCCAATGCCAGCTCTAAGGAAGGCACGGTTATCAGAAGTACGACAGACACAAGGTGTACAATCCAAGGGTGTTTATTGAACAGTATATGGGTGAGAAAAACACCTAATCTAAACCTAAATCTAAGATGGGAGCAAGCTACAACCATCCAAATAAAGAAAACTCTGTACTATTGATGTTGTGTCAAAACAAAATGGCCTATACTAATAAACCTATTGCCAATTGCCAAATCCTATAACAAACTGGTGTGGGACAATGAAATGTATAACAAAAGTGAGTAATGCAAACTGAAAGGTCCAGAAAGGTTTTTCTAGTTCAGGACTGCTGAACTAATACACTCCCTTCCCCACGTTGCATCACGAGAGAAGGCAGAACAGTGGCATGACTGTGAGCACTCCATGAGTCTATAGGCATCAGAAAGCAGTTTCTTAAGAAAAGGCCGGATCCCTCGGTTCAATATCTTTTGCTTGGCATCACACGGCTTTTCCCAAGCTCTCACCATGTTCGATTCCCCTGTTCCATGGCTTTCTGTGTTACCCCTTGGTTGGGTTCACCTTTGTCTTTACACCACTGTCCCGTAACTTTAACAACACATTTGGGATTCACTTTCCCTTGCTTTCACCTGGCATCCCTCCGTTGGGTTCGCTGTAGCCTTCAAATCACAGTTCAGTTAACTTCACCAGTTCTTCTAGCTTATAGCATTCAGGAACTCTTAATGTCTTTTTAAACACATATCCGCTTCACTTGTTCACTCGGGTCCCCCTTCTCTGGGTTCAGACCTATAATTTCACTGTTTGTTTCCCTCAAGGGTAGGGAACAAGGGACTAAATTGTGTCCAGGGTGGGCGGGAATGGCCAAAGTGGTTCATGTAGACAGAGAACAGATAATGAAACATATCGAGGAGAGCCAAGAGAAAAATAAACATGGTTTTGACACTCGTGAAAAAGTGAAGGATCAAGACTGGAAGGTGGGAGAGATGGTGCATGTGAAAAATTCAAGACTGGTGAACAAATGTTTAGACAGCAAGTTCATGGGTCCTAGGAGAATTTCTGCAGTTAGGAAGAGTGTGGTTATATAAGAAGGAGGAGAAGTCTGGTCGAAAGGGAAAATTGCCAAAGCATATGGTATTAGTGGTAGTGGGAAGATAGTAGAGCATGGTGATAAAAGTGGGATAAGGGGTGAGGAGGATGTGCGTGGAAAGGAGTGTGTGTGTGGTGAGGAGGATGTGCATGTCCAAAACAGTTCCGGGGGTCTTCAGAGGTCCAGATCTAAGCCAGCCTGTATGAAGGACTATGTGTCTTGAGTGGGAAAGATTTTCTATTTAGTTCATCTAAGTTTTTTCTCTGTTACCCCACACCCAGGTTTTGGGAGTTTAGATTTGTATTTTTCTCAAGCATGTGTGGTTATTTTTCATTTTTGTTATGGTCTGTTTAATGTTCAGTCTCAATTTTCGTATCTTAAAATCTTGTCATATTTTAGTTTCCTTAAGGGGAAGGATATGTAGAGTTTATGTGGAGCAGAACACTGCGTCGCGCGAAGCATTCTCTTTATTTTCTTCAGAGATTGGTTCGCATGACGCGGCGGTCCGTTGGGAGTGAAGCTTGGAGAGGGACCGGTCTGGCGGGCCCGCTTAATAAACTGAAGTTTAAAAGTACTTATCGCGTCGGGCCATCTTTAAAATCAGCCTTTATGAGTGTTATTAGCCCAGATATGGGCAACCAATGGTCCTTTGATTGCAGGATTCAAAAATAACCGTTGCACGATGGAATTTCCCTGCGCCAAGTTTCCTGAAGGCAAATAACATCACACACTCCTAAAGAATGCAAGCCATCTCTGTAGACAGTTCTGCCTTTCCTCGATCATGCTTGAGCCTTCAATCTGCCCGCGTCAGACTTTTTACTTTGCAATCTTTCACGTTTTCACTTTTATATACTTGCCAGTTCAATACAGAGACTTCTGATAGGCGATATCATCTCGCCGGGCCTCTCTGTTATATTGTAGCAAGTATGTTTAATTTTCACATTCATGCTTCTCTTTCTCACAGCTGCCGTCCTGCATGCAATCCATAACACTGGATACAGTTTGAAGGGTTATACTGGCCTCCTTTACCAATGCCTTCTGGTATCTGCAATTCTTAATTAGCATCACAGGGCTAATAATTCCTCAGGTTAGTTTGTCAAAGACTTTCCACTGTACGTGGGCACTTGTACCCTTGACTCTACCCTCGTATGACAACTTTGACTATTGGCCTCCTTTCTCAGATATTTTCTTTTGCAGCTTCTCTCACAAGCACAATCTCAGCATTCTTCATTCTTGCTGCAATGTGCTTTCACTCACGGTTTCCCGACCACCCAGCGAGCACTTTAAACATTAATGTCCTTTTCATTTATCAACAGAAGCCGGTCTCCCTTTTCACTCACCTGCAGGAACAGGGATTTGCCCCTTTGGCATTTTTCAGCGACTGTCCTCTCACAGCTGGTAGGACCACATCCTTTAATTCGCCTCCTGGTCACCTTCCCGGGATCTCCTGCCTTTCCCTTCTGCTGGTCTCACTCACTTTATTTGCCCCCAGATAGTATAGGAAATTAGGGTGTTCTACAGGAAAATGGGAACAGGGATACTGCATTTCTCCTTCGGGTGCCCCACTCCCACTCCCCAGGCTCCCCTCATCCAGGTGATCCTCCCGCACTGGTCCACGCCCGGAGTCTGGATACAATAAAGCGCTATATAAATTCAATAAACATTAAACATTAAAACATTAAACAATAACGATGGCCTTACCCCGGCCACCTGGATTACAGATCCCAAGGGACTAGTCAGTGAGACACCATTTGGTTTCTCACACAGTTTACTGTGCCTGCAATAATGAAAGCAGGTAAGCCCTGTGGGTGCATACTGCATTGTGGTGCTGCAAACCACTTGTAAATAATATCCTGTGCAGCAGCAGGGCCCTTCGTCACCGATACCAGATTTTACCCACATCAGCCTTCTTTTTGCCTTGCCCCAATTGCACGCAGCATCAGCTCTGTTGGCTTTTCCACCACGCCGGCATGGCTGCCCTCTTCCTCTGCAATGGAGTGCCTCAGAGTGTAACCATGACAACAGAGTCACAATGCTCCTAATGGGCCTGTTGTTTCTCTTCCTGAACCAACCCGAAGCCGACCAGTGAGGAAGCCAGCCACAGCACTAAGCCCCACACAAAAGCCCCTGTCTGAGCCTGTCACAGCATGAGGGAGCACATCCATGCAATAACATTTATCGGACATTCAGCTCTTTGGCTCAATCACATCTCCTAATCACCCTGGTAAGCAGCCATGAGGCATAGCATCTTATTCTCCTTGTCTGGACTCTATTTCTGTTTCCTTACTGTTGCATACTTTTTCCCAGCTAGCCTTCGTTGGCCTCCTGTCAACCATTATCTATAACACCACCATATTACACATTCCTTTGAGTGTCTGTGTTAAAAATCATTCTTAGATGTTCTTTGCTCTGTCCAACCATTTTCATTTGTGTGCTTAGAGTGACTTGAGTGCCACTCTTGTGGATGAGACCCCCTATGCTTTTTTTCCCTTACAAAATAAATCCAATGGCTCAAGAGCATTTCTCAGAAACTTGTGAACTCTGCCTCCCCTAGACATCAGTCAAATGCCCAAGACCTAGAAAAGAGCTTCCCTCCACCTTCTCTACAGTGAGAGAAACACAAGTTCCTCCCAGAACCATTGAAAGAGAGAGAATAGGTCAAAATAAGTCCCACAACCAAGTGAATGATACCTGTCTGAGCGATTTGGTGGAGATTATAGAATAAGAGGAAGACGATAAACAGTGAATTATCTCTCTAATACTGAATTGGCTGAAATTGAAAAATTGGCGATAACACCAGCTCTTGGTGTGTGCGCAAAACAACCATGGGACTCGGAATGGGATAAAAAGTGTCTAACATTGCAACAAAAACGTAACCGATTATCCCATCCCAAAGCTTCAACACAAAGTCCAGTTATAATAGAGCAAGCTAATAAGACCTGCTAAAGGCTCAAACTTGGAGAAAATTCAAGTGTTTAAAATCCACTTCGAGCAAATTGTTGGTGGAGTAAACTCACCCACTCTAAATCGCACAAATATAATGAAGCTGTTCCCTGATGTTCGGGAACTTCGCTTTGTCTCTACCAATGACAATAAGGTGCTAAAGTTTTCCTTTGAACAGAGCATGGATTGGGTAATTTTACACTTGTATTCCAAGGCCATTAAAGATGCTGTCTTGCAACAGTGTGAGAATTTTCTTCCCTTGGTATATGACATCAGCGACTTTAATGGGAGGGAGTGGCCTTCATATTCAGACCTACACATGCTTTTCCATCA
Source organism: Ambystoma mexicanum (assembly GCF_040938575.1). Classification (NCBI taxonomy): domain Eukaryota; kingdom Metazoa; phylum Chordata; class Amphibia; order Caudata; family Ambystomatidae; genus Ambystoma; species Ambystoma mexicanum. The sequence continues at coordinate 461,857,968 of NC_090925.1, read as the reverse complement.
ACAAAGAACAGTCCAAAGCAAGCAGAGCACCAATAAGGAAACTGAAGACAGTAAGAAGAGTCATGTGAATTCTCATGTGTTCAAACCTGCTTGAGTGTCAAAAACCTCTGGGGCGTCGGAAGTTAAATCCTTGTGTGTATTGCATTTGGAAAAAATGACCTATGTAAAGTCAATTTTACGGTGGATAATAGTCTGAATATATCAAGATCTGTCTTGGAGCCCAAAACTGAGAACTGGAGCTGGTTAGCAAGCACATTAGCGTGTGCCAGTAAGCACTAGTTTCTGACAAATGAGGAGAGCCACCACATTCATTGTTGTTCATTGAACACTAGAGGTTTTAGTGCCTTGTTCTCGAATGGCTTGCATTCTTTAGGAGTGTGTGATGTTATTTGCCTTCAGGAAACTTGGCGCAGGGAAATTCCATCGTGCAACGGTTATTTTTGAATCCTGCAATCAAAGGACCATTGGTTGCCCATATCTGGGCTAATAACACTCATAAAGGCTGATTTTAAAGATGGCCCGACGCGATAAGTACTTTTAAACTTCAGTTTATTAAGCGGGCCCGCCAGACCGGTCCCTCTCCAAGCTTCACTCCCAACGGACCGCCGCGTCATGCGAACCAATCTCTGAAGAAAATAAAGAGAATGCTTCGCGCGACGCAGCGTTCTGCTCCACATAAACTCTACATATCCTTCCCCTTAAGGAAACTAAAATATGACAAGATTTTAAGATACGAAAATTGAGACTGAACATTAAACAGACCATAACAAAAATGAAAAATAACCACACATGCTTGAGAAAAATACAAATCTAAACTCCCAAAACCTGGGTGTGGGGTAACAGAGACAAAACTTAGATGAACTAAATAGAAAATCTTTCCCACTCAAGACACATAGTCCTTCATACAGGCTGGCTTAGATCTGGACCTCTGAAGACCCCCGGAACTGTTTTGGACATGCACATCCTCCTCACCACACACACACTCCTTTCCACGCACATCCTCCTCACCCCTTATCCCACTTTTATCACCATGCTCTACTATCTTCCCACTACCACTAATACCATATGCTTTGGCAATTTTCCCTTTCGACCAGACTTCTCCTCCTTCTTATATAACCACACTCTTCCTAACTGCAGAAATTCTCCTAGGACCCATGAACTTGGTTTGGGCCCCATGATATCTACAGCAACTTTAGACCACGGTTGTTCTGGCAAAACATTGGGGATTAAAGGAGTTTCTCTTACTACTTTCATTTTGTCACTTAGTTGACACTCCATACACTCTTTCACCCACCTTTCCGCCATTTTGTCAATACGTGGCCACCAATAATTCTGGCAGAGTTTCCTCTTCATTGCCCCTTCTCCTGGGTGTCCCTCATGAGCCAGTTCCATTAGACTCTCCCTGATAGACTCAGGAGGAACTACACATCGCCCTCTCCTTTGTCTGTTCTCATGTATGTTTAAGCTCCTCCTTGACCTCCCACCATACGTCAAATCTACTATCCAAATCCTTCTTTTGAGGTCACCCCTTTACAGTCCACTCTTTAATAAGTTTAAGATATTCATCAGAATCTTCTCCCTGCCACCACCTCTCTTGAGCAACGGCCACACTAACTTCAGCCACCACTGATTCCTCCTCCCCTGCCTCACCCTCAATATCCTCCATTTTAGCTATGGGCAACCTAGAAAGGCAATCTGCCACTACATTTTTCTTCTCCGGCAAAAAAATCAGGTCAAAGTTATACCCTTGAAGACCCAAACCCCACCTGCTTATCCTGGGTGAGCCCAAAGCCCATCTCCCACTCTGAAACAACTGCACCAATGGCTTATGATCAGAGCGAATCACAAAACGTCTGCCCCACAGAAAATATTTGAAATGTAACACGGCCCAGAACATAGCCAAAGTTTCTCTCTCGATAACTGAATATCTGGGCTCCGCCCCTCTCAACGATCTTGATGCGAAAGCGATAACTCTTTCCCTGTTCTCCTTATCAAACTGTACTAACATTGCTCCCAAACCAAACAAACTCGCATCTACCACCAGAACTGTTCTGCCCATGGGATCAAACCTCCCAATAGATGGCGCCTCACTAATAGCTTCCTTAATTCTCTCAAAAGCAGCATCTCACTCCCGAGACCATTCGAACCTTGTCCCCTTCTTGAGCAACATTCTAATGGGAGCAGACACTACGGCAACATCCTTTATATATCTATGGTAATATTCGGTAAGGCCCAAAAAGGACCTTTCCTGGTCCTTGTCATTCGGTTTAGGAGCCTTTTTGACAGCCTCCACTAAACTCTTCTTTGGTCTCACACCAGACTCATCAATCTCATGTCCCAGGTATTCTACTCTTTCGACCGCAATCTTACATTTATCTCTCTTCACAGTCAAACCTGCCTCTGACAACCTACTCAACACTTTCCTCAAAATCGCATCATGTTCTGACTTAGAATTCGCAAATACAAGCATGTCGCCTTGGAACACCACAATGTTCTTCATTCCTTAAATGATTATGTCCATCACCCCTTAGAATACCGCCGCTGCCGAAGCAAGTCCGAACGGAATTCTGCAATATCTAAAAGTACCAAAGGGTGTGATGAACGCAGTCAGATGCTGGCACTCTTTCCTCAAAGGAATCTGATGGTAAGCTTGAGAAAGATCAATCACAGAGAACACCTTAGCATCCTTGAGGGTCGCCAACTTGTCACTTATTATCAGCAAAGGATGCCTGTCCACAAGGATGTTTCTGTTAATGTCCCTCATATCTACACACAATCTTATGTCTCCATTGGCTTTTGCCACTACTACCACTGGCGATAGCCATTCAGAACTCTCACTTCCTTCAATAATCCCTCTTTGCAGCAAGGTCTCAATCTCTGTTTTTAGTTTTTCCCTTAGGTCATGAGGTACTGGTCTCACTTTATGCACTTTCGGAATCGCCCCCATCTTCAGGCGAATCTCATGCTCAAAACCCTTAAGCATCCCTAAGTCACCTTGAAAAACCAATGGAAACTCTTTTTCCCATTTGTCTCGAACCTCTGCAACCGAAACTGGTTCCTCAACACTTGCCTGTATCCTCATACGTAACTTGCGCTGTTCTTCCCAGCCCAACAGTGACAAGCCTTCTTGTGCCATATGTCTGAATCACAACTCCTACCTTTATATTTAATAACAGCTTGGAATTTTCCCAACAACTGGATCTTTACGTTGCCATAAGCATATGGCTCTATCATGTACCATTCATTAGAAACACATCCGTTGGCACGGCTTGCTTGTTGGACACTTCTGAAATTTCCAATACATGCTTGGTCTGAGAAACCCGAGCAGTTTCCGTATTCTCTTCTTGCTCCGAAATCTTTGCACCTGATCCAATTCATTGCACTTGTCCTGTTTCTCTAAATACTCTAGCAAAATGTCCTTTCTTCTTGCATTTTAAGCAGAAAATGTTCCTTGCAGGACAAAATGTGCTTGTAGATAAATGGTGATTGCTACCACATTTATAGCATTTTACTTCTTTATTCAAATTCATTCTCTTAAATCCTCTCACCAATGCCACCTCGCTTTCTTGTCTCTCACTCTTCATGGTGGACATGTATTTGTGAGTATGTTCCATACCCCATGCAGTTTCAATAGCTACTTCCAAGGACACATCTTTAGTCAACAGTCTCTCCTGAATCTTCATGTTATTTGTGCAACATACTAATTGATCCTGTATGAGTGAATCAGTCAACACACCAAATTCACACGTGTGACTCAAAGACCTTAAGGCTGCAACAACATTTTCGACAGGCTCCTGGGGATCTTGCACACTCTGAAAAAATGTGTGCCTTTCAAACGTTATGTTTTTCTTCGCCTCAAAGTGGATTTCAAGTTTTGATTTCAGCCAGAGTGTACTGGTCTACCTCTCCTTGGCCTTCTTGTGGAGGCTAGGGCAAACCGTCGTAGACACTTCAGTACCCAAATTGTGAAAGAGAATCACCTCTTTTCTTGCTGCAGCAAATTTGTCCCCCCCAAGAGCCACAAGGTAGGTGTCAAACATTATCTTCCACCTATCCCACCTTATAGGTGGTACACCTGGTTCAGGTAGGAAGGGAGGGGGCGGAGCCATGCTGGCTGCAGCCATGATTAAATTGCAGTGTCACCAGCAACAACCAGTAGTGAAATTCTTTAATTTTGCTTTTTACTTACACTTTAAAATTACATGTTCCAACTTCTTCTTCTTTCCTTTTAATTTCACCCGTGTGACTAGTAAAGGCTTCTGGCACAAATCCTAAAAGCTGTGAAGCTAAACCACTCGATTGCTTGTAATTAAGCAAGAATGTTCAAAATCTTCTGGGGCACATCCTTGGTCAAGACAAATGACTCTTCTCCTTGTATTATAGGCCATTTGGGCTTATTTCCTTATGAGAGGTTCAGGGCCTGTGGGCGGGTCCTTAAATAGAGCCACATGTCAGGTTTGAGTGGACCGCTCCCCACATCACACGTTTGTTACTGGCTTCTTCCCTCTGCCCCTCCTCACCTCTTGTTTTGCTTGAGAGAACTGGATCTGCAGGACGTTGCTGCTCCCCTTGCTGGACCTGCCAGAGGCAATGGCAGTTCAAAGCAGCTTCCCGCTCCAGCCAGCCACTTCGCTGTCCGGCCCGGAGTGTGGATGGGCCCCAAAACTCATCGAAGGCCCTTGAGCGACGGCAGGCAGTCCGCGTGTCCTGCTGAGTGGCCCCCAGCCGTGCGGGCCTGCACAGGGTCGCCTCGTCGCCAATGTAAAGATGGCCCGATGCGGTAAGTACTTGTAAACTTCAGTTTATTAAGCGGGCCCACCGGACCGGTCCCTCTCCAAGCTTCACTCCCAACGGACCGCTGCGTCAAGCGAACCAAGCTCCGAAGAAAATAAACAAAGAGAATGGTTCACACAACGCAGCGCTCCGTTCCACATAAACTCTACACTGATGTTGGGTATCGTGTCAATTGTCAACAATCTCCCAACCTGTATGTCCAAGTCTTGATGTTATCACAAACTGGTAAGGTGGTTTCAGAAAACATCTTAGTCCTAAATTTATATTGGAGAGTAAACTCTGCGAGGGAAGTAAATGTTGTGCAATCCGTTATGAATGTTTTTGATAAAGCACTAGCAGAATGTGAAAATTGTTTTATGGTGGTTTGTGGGGACTTGAATATTCATCTTTTGAGTAAAAATGGTTTATCGGGACCTGTATCTGAATTGGAGGATTGGGCAAGAGATTGGTTTCTTGAAAGTTGTGCACATGCTTAATGGTCAGTTGAATGGGGATATTCCAGGTGCTGTTACATTGGGTTGTGGGCAACAAAGATTTTATCTTGATTACTTCATTGTTACCGACCCCAATAGAGACTGAGTTGATCAGTTGAAAGTCTTTTCCCAACATGAGAGTGATCATAATCTATTAGCTATTCGAAATGTGAAAGAAGAGAAACCCTAATTGAGGCAATGAATTAACCCAATTGAAGTGACCTGGGCTAGAAATCGCATTAGGGTATGCAAAAAAGGTCTGTATTCCATGTGAAAATTCCATTGACATAGATCGCTCTCATGTGGAATACGACTGGATATTAGAACAATTCTCTCATAACATCAGAAATTCCACTGTTACTAAGTGTGCTTCAAAACATGCTTATGATCCACTGGTTAGAAGGGGGAAGCAGTTACTCCATATTGACCTAAGGAATATAAAAGCACCAATTCCAACAGCACTCGTGTGCTTTGTCGCCTAAGAAGTCAAAAGTTTAAAAACTGGCTAATTGTCACCAAAACCAATGTTTGCAGTCAGACGCAGAACGTATGCTTGGGGTGATCTGCCACAAAAACACCAGAGACCTTTGGGAATTCTTAAATAATGGAGAGCACTTTAAATCAGATCTCATGTTGAATCAAGTGAATGATTATCCTTTGATCTTAGACACCAGGTGTGGCTCTTCTCCTTGGGATATTCAGGTGGACAGAGATGACCTGGAATCCAGAAAAAGAGGGCTTAGCACATCGAGAGCAGCTAGCCCCAATGGTATCTCAAACCACTTGCTTAAATTACATCCTGAGTATTGGAGTCAGCTAGTCTTCTTGGTTTTTGGCCAAATGTTAATGAAGAAATGAACTGGAGAACTTCCAGCCCTTTAAGACGAGGTAGCAATACTCTGAGATGAATAGGGGTGGAGAGATTACTCAAAACATCAATAATCAAAATGACTCAGAAAGTAGGCAAAAGGATAACTGTTTTAATGTCAATTATCTAAAATATGGAGTACAACGAACATCATCGGATGTATCATAGCAAGATCTCAACGAAATACAGAAGAAAGCACTCTTTTATACTAAAATCTTGTCATAGGTGACGTACAACCTGCGTGTTACTAACATCATCCTACGTGGCAAACTACTAAACCTACTAACAAGTATGATTGGGTCAAAGGAAATATCTTTGTATATGTTCCATACTAGTCTAATGGGCGTGAAAGAGGTGATAGGTTTCTTAACATCTGGTGGGGCAGCTAAACCCTTCCCTCAAAACAGGTCACTACGAACGTCACTAAATACACAACGTTCCATTGGTTACTTAACTATAGGGCTCCTAATCATGCGGCCCTCTATCATTGGCTTATTTCTAACCTCGGTTAGCCTTCTTCCACCCACGCTAGCAGCACACAGGCTAGAGTGCCAAGTGCTTGGCGAGCTGGTCATGACCATAGCTTTTCCCAATTGGAACATCATCCATCATCACCTCAGTGGTCTGCTGTCAATTAGGCCTTTTGAACTTGCCCTTGAAAATGTTCTCTGTTCCTGCAGAATACAGGGTAGTAGAGATACACTAATTTCTCGTGCGTAGGTGTGACCATCATGTTCGTCCAACTTCCTCCCGCCACATGACTGAAGACCACAAAATCGAGCTAAGGGGTACTAAAAAGGCGATTTTCCAATGAGCCTCTGACGTCTTCTTTGTTCTGCTTCCTGCCTTCCTTCACAGATTGCAACTAATTCCTTTTGTCTTCCAGCCAAAAATTACCTTGGCTTCTTGGCTCATTAAACCTCGCTTTTCTGAAATTCGCCTGTAATTCACTTATTTTCTTACTACAACAAATTTGGAAAAGAACATTTTTCCTTATTTTGTTCCGGCTCTGCTATAATGCGTGGTGGAAGACTCCATTCCTTACTCATACTATATATATATATATATTGGCGCTTGCCACAATTTATTTTACTATAAAGTTAGCCTCATGAAAACGTTGTCTTCTTGCGTTACTTTGCATCTGTGCACGTCTGAATTGACTTTATTAATTTCATCGTCTCTTCAGTATAAGCCTCTTCATCTTGAGCCCAAGATGTTGCTTATCTTTGATACTTTCTTGATGCTTTATAGATTATCCACAATTTCTCACCTCTGCATTTCTTCTAGGCACGTCAGCTAGACTCTCGCATGACGTCACCAATCTGCCCTCTCGTGCATTCGTCCTTTTCCTTCTGGGTTTTCATTCAAATAGCCATCATACCGTCTTGCATGCAGGTATGGTTTTCTCAATGAGAACCTTGCCTCCAGGATTCTCTTGGGTATGGGCACTTCCCCTGGTAGTGCTTGAGTTTCACACTCTGATACCCAACATATAGGCAATATGGGCAAGGTGGTTGAAGTGGGGGTACTTAGCTCCTCCTCTACACTCCCCCTTCTGGGCAATTTATCGACCACTCTTCCCTCATCCTTCACATCCAGACATCCTTGTTTGAATAAATGCTTCTTCGGGATCCATATATTTATGACCACCCTCAGGCATCCAGCTGTCTTTATATGCTCATCCCTATTCCAGGTCATAAGCATACACTGTCCACTTGTACTGCAGTAGATCCATCTTCCATCATACTTCCTATGGTCCTTTGGATACAGGAATTTCACTCCCTCAGGTGCATAGATACTGGCCTTTACAAAGTCTCTGATTTCTTCAGCTGTCAAGTCTTTGAATTTTTATCCTGATTCAACGTCAATCAGAATCTTCATCCCTATGGCTTTCTTTGCTGTCTTCCTACATTGAGAGACATCTTGATCACACAAAATCCTAGCAACAATAACAGGATCAGTGCTCCAAGGAATTTGAACATATCTGCCATCCATTGCGGAATCCAAGAGAAGAGTGATCCAAACCGACTGTCATCAGCAATGTCTTATACTTCTTCAATCATCTGGTCGTGCAGTTTTGTGAGCATTTCAATGGCTTCTGTCAAGGTGCCATTTTCGTCATCATGAGAAGGTGTGAATGTGCAACATGATTCTCCAATTTTTGCACAAACACCTCCCTCCATAGCCGTAATCATATCCATGATGTATCTGTTCTGAAGAGTCATCAGTCTTACAGCTCTCAATTGTTCCTTGATAGCATTGAATCCCTTCATGGTCGTGTTGATCGTCTGCAGCAATTCCCATCTGGTAATCTGCAGCCATTTGGTATTTGCTCCAACCTGGCTTCTCGGCATGAAGATCATCGTAAATACTGACAAATGTTTGGCTGAACAGTCTGTGCTCATAAGGAATAGAGTCAAAAGCTTCTATTGATTTGGCTGAGAAACAGTTCTCGGTCTTCAATCGATTTATCAGCTCCACAGATCTCTTCTTCCTCAGATGAGCATCTGCTTTCGGGAAACTGTCAATGTTCATATCACCTTTCAGAATCACTAATGCTGGAACATGAACATTCACCAAGGTGCATACTCCTCCCCAGTCTTCGGGTAGCTTCATGTAAGCCTTGGCTCTGCATGCGCAATAGTTATCCACAATCACTGCTGTCCCGATGTTCATTCATGTTTCTTCAAAGATTCATCCGCATTTCTGATTCTCACCAACTTTTCTGGTGCCATTATTTCTGAAGCACAGCGTCACACTCTTCAAAGGCACAATCTGCAAAGGTCCTCCTCTGTCTTCGATCCAGGTCATTAGTTTTGCAGGTTTTGGCCACAGTGACTTGCATGCCATTTGTGCATTCCACACAGTCGATTCAAGGCGATTAGTTATTATCCAGGTTCTGCAGATAACTACTCCTTCTTTCCATCCATCTGGTGATAACACTGATCCTCAGACCTGCATTTGGCCTCTGTTTTTCCATACAAAAATGTCTTCAGCAGTCTTTACTGGACTCTCAAATCTTTGGTTTACTTCCCATCTGATCCCTGCTCCTTTCACTCCAGGCTCTTCATGCCTGATTATATGATTCTTGGTATGTGCCTTATTTCTTGTCTTCGTATCCTGGACATAATCATCTTCATCTGGATCTGTCTTTTCAGTTGCCCATTTGAGATTGGCATCTCGACCCATGAACTGGCCTCTTGTATGACAGCACGGAAGGTATGATAGTGTTCAGTCAGAACGTCTACCTCTATGTCTATAAAGATTTTAGACTTTCCCATACTATAAGGCAGGAGTACACATACAAAGCATTCCTCCTTGGAGGTACTCCTTCTCACTTCTTTCCTACGCTGAAACCATATGTTATTAACCAAATGTACTGTCCAGGTAACCATTTAACTCATGATCATACCCCCCATGCATCTTTTAGGCCTCATTGTTCTCTCATGAGCCTCGTATCATGTTACTTTTTTGCATTATTGGGATCAAAATGATATGCAGTGTGTACTGTAAGCGAAAGAATCACCACTACAAACAAAATGCATGAATAAATCAAATATAAGTAGGTCCACTTCTTGCAGCAATGGCCTCTTGTCCATCGTGATAGTCTGTTGATGTCAGTCACCACGTTGGTACTACTGCTGCCAACCATTCTTACTCTTTTCATGGGAGGAAAAAATGACATTTATTGGGGCAATGTCATAAAGTACTCAGGAAGCTCTTGAATCTGTTCTACAAGATCCTCGATCAGCTGGCTAATTACTGGACGATTCACTGGATTTCTGATATACACAAAAGCATCATCTTTTTGCCACACATAATGTGGATATTTCTCCGGCAGGAAGTAGAAGACAAAAGAAAGTATGTTCTCTGTGTCCACACTCAGAAGCTTCATTCGGGTCTTGGTGTCCTCTTTGAATAATGATTCGCCTGCACAACAATGTCTCTTAGCAATTGAGTCTCTCAAAAAGGTCTGGATGTCAGTCGAACATCCAAGGAGATGTGGGCATTCATCTATAAGATAATAGAAGACCATACCAACCAGTCTCTGCACATTGTCCTCAGATAGGGGCAACTGTAGTGTTTTTCAAACGATACTCAGGAAGCTGGAGGGGTACGATGGTGGTCTGACCCTGGTTGATTTCTCAATGCATACAATGCCAGTGGTAGGCAATGCAACCATCAATTTTTCGGAGTGAGCTTCATTTTGGCTATTTTATCCTTAAGCAAGCTGTTGAGTGTCTCACAGATCCCATTTGCTTGTGGGTGATAAAAAGACAAGAACTTATGCTTTATGCTAAGTAACAAGCTTATCTGCTCAACAACTCCATTAACAAAATGAGGGCTATTATCTGATCTTAATACTTCACATATTCTCCATCTAGGAAACAATTCTCGTACTAAAAATTTAGCAGTGCAGGTGACATCTGGGTGAGTACACTGTCCAGCTTCAATCCACCTCGAAAAGGGACAAACTACTACAATCATGTATCTGTATCCATTACAGACTTGCAGCATGCCAACATAGTCGATATGTAAATGCTGAAAGGGGCCATTAGGCCTCAGAATAACTCCACTAACTGTGCTCAATGTGTGCCCAGAGGTAAACTTCTGACTTACGATGCAGTTTACTACATAAAATGCAATGTGTTCTACCAAATTTGGAACAAACCATTGCTCTGCAATAGTTGTAGCAAGGCTCTCTCTAGTGACGTGTGTAGGGTAGTGTATCTGTTCTAAGGCTACAGGCATCAACTGTTTACCCGTGCTTTTCTGTTGCCATAGTGCTTCGGAAGGGTACAAGGAACACCCCCTCTGCATCCACAGGTCTTCCTCATCCTGAGGCACTTCCCCTTGGACCTCCATGAACTGAGTTTTTGTCATGGGCACAGGCACCAGAACACAACAACTACACCATCTAGTGATGGGGGCAATGGGTCACTTGACTCACTTATATCCCTTTGGGACCCATAAACAGAGGGGCACTGGCTGTACTCAGTCCTGCCACATTTGGCACCAGGCTAGATAGAGATGTGAGCAGGAACACTTTATTTCAGTGCAGGAGTGCTTTGTGTTTTTTCTGTTCATAATGTGCAACTAAGGGTTTATTGGCTACTTTATTCATTAAACAGGATTTATGTTCGCAAATGCGTTGTTTCACGCATCTTTTAGTTTTGCCTCTATAAATCAGATTACAAGGGCATTTTATGCCATAAATTACCCATGATGAACTACACTTCAAAAAATTACAAAATACCCAATTTTTTCCATTGAGGTCAATTGATTTCAGGTTACTTGTAAGGGGGCAAACTACACATCTGCCACACTTAAAATGCCCAATAACCGGTGGCAAATGCCACAAACTGGTTTGATTGGGTATTACCTCCTTCTTCGGATATGTATGAACTACTAAATCTCTGACATTCTTTTATCTCTTAAAGGCAAAACGTGGGATGGTGGGTTCAAAATCCGGGTTTTGTAAGATGTGCCAGTTCTTTTTTATACTTCTTTTGAGTTTATTGCTAATGGGGCTGAATGCCGTCACACATGTCAGTTTATCCTGTTTTACCTTGGCTTCCGGGTGTAGACATCTGTCTCTATTCGAATGCCTAGCTCGCTTAAAAGCAGCATGCACTATTTTATTGAGATAGCCTCTTGCTTTTAGTCTCCCCTTCAGATCCTTCCCCTCTTTCACATAGTCAGCAACATCTGAACAGTTTCTCCTAATATGCAGGAATTGTCCTATTGGGAGGTTTTCCCGCAGGGCCAACGGATGGAAGCTGTTAAATTGGAGGAGAGTGTTTTTGTCAGCGGGCTTGCGAAACAAACTTGTAGATAAAACACCACTGTCAGACTTTCGGATCAATAAGTCAAGGAAAGGAATTTCAGAAGTATCCCATACCATGGTAAATTTGCTGAACTCATTTGGTTGTTTAACCACCCTAGGAAATCCTGTAGGATGGTACTGTCACCATTCCATAAATAAAATCGTCTATATACCAATACCATTGTCCTATATGTTCTTTAAATGAATTATTAGTATGGTATATAGACATGTTTTCATAATAATCCATGTAAAGGTTTGCTAAATCCGGGGCAAATGTTGCCCCCATACTTGTTCCATGTATCTGACAGAAGAAAACTCTGTCACATAAAAAGGAATTTTCGGTGAGTGCTAGACGAATACACTCAAGAATAAATGGTCTCTTTATACATTTCCGCATCTTTTTTGTACTTCCAAATCTTTTTGTCGAGTGTACATTTTTTAAATTTTACAATTTCTTCATCTATTTTTTCTAATTTTTCTTTTATATCTTTTATGAGTTGGTCTCCTTTTAGTTTAATTTCTAGGGTTTTAATCTCAATTTTTTTTTAGCTGATTCTTAGCTGTATTGATTATCAAAATGAGGAAATCTCTTGAACACTTGTTCCCAACAGCATTAAAACTACCCTTGAACTTCGGGTTATTTGTAAAAACACATGGAATGTTTTTAATTTGCAAACCTTCAGGAATGATCCCTGCCTTTAAGTACGCCAGCATCATCTGGCCGTGGGATTCAGTTCGTATTAACTTTTTCTTTTTTTGAGTCAGTAAATCTAATTCATCAGTCTGTACCGGAGCAGGAGTCCCAACGGGTTCAACTGCAACGATAGATGGGAGGCCTATTATTGGTATTCCACGAATACTTGTTGCACAACAAAATGTACCCTCCAGCCGCAGGCTGTCCTAAATAAGTTACCTCTAAACAGGTAATCTGCCTCAATTTTTGTTTACAGGGGGTCAAACTCTCGGAACGGGAGAACAGAGCTGAGAGCGTTATACAAAAATGAGACTATTGACTACCCTACTCATAGTCCAAACAGGCTGGGCTTGGTGGTATATGTTATCTACTTATTTTGTGATTGATGCCTTCCAGATTGGTACCACATTAACAATTTTCAAAAATTCATTTTTTTGCAACAGTTATCAACAAATGCTGCATGCTATTGAGACAATGCATAGAACCATATTGCTTACACACCCTCAAGAGTGAACACTAAAAATCATCAATCATAAATGAGTCCATATCAATTTATTATTAAGACAAATTTAGAAAAGTTAAAAAAGAGAGAAAGCAGAACATACAGATATATGTCACAAATCAATGCTGCACGATCGACTTAATCTAATCCTAAAAACAGAGTCAACTATAGGGGTTAGTTGGATTAATGAAAACTGACTTATATCAATGAAGCAGTATTTAGATACAAGACTTCAAAAAGTTGGTAAGTCTTTTGTCAAGTGTCGACATGTTTCGGCCCTTCTGGAAATTGAGGCACTATCTCTAGTGTCTCTACACCCATAGTTTTTTCAACGGCCTTCTTCAGGACAGACAATTTCTTTAAATCAGATAGGAAACCTCTTTCATATACCCCGACAAGTTTAGGTCAATCTAAAAACAAACATACAAAACATTGTAAGCGACAAAGGTTCGATTGTTCCAGAACAATGCATATTATCTAAAAAAAAAAATTCTTGTACCAAAATATAGATTTTTCATGGAATTTGCAAAATATTTTCATCTTTCAGATCGAATCAATAAAGGACATGGAAGACAACACCAATGATACTGGTGTCCCCACTAGGGAACAACAGTCAATATATATCGCCAAGCCTTAACTTACATCCTGGATGGACGTGAGATCAAGAAATCCGGCTCCGAAATACCCGTAACAGATTCAGAGTTCTGATTTTCTTGTCACCGGATGTTCGTGGATCACCCTTTATTTGTTCATTGGCCCGACATCTAATGGGAACCTATATTAGGGGAGGGACAAACCTCCTTATTTCATTTTCTATTTTAACAGCAGCGACTCACTCACTACACAGCAACTTAATTGCTTGTAAAACAATATGTTCTCTGTTTTTGCATTAACCGACACATACAGAACCAAAATATTATTACTATTATTGTCATGTACACTAAGAACTCTTATACCGGCTTTTTCAAGAATTATTAATTCACAAATTATTTAGACATTTTTATCAACAGGAGGGATAACTCACTTGGGTCTGCTAGATGTGAGGCACAAAATTCTGCAGCGTTGTTAAGGACCCAATAGTGTACTCGCTTGCCCTTCGGGAGGCCACAACGTATGTGGCTTTGAGTCAGCCTCTTAAGTAATTTTCCTGTAAAAATTACAAAAACCGATTGTGACGTCGTGGGCAAACACACAACACCTTCACATATTTTTCAAAAGCACCCAAATGGGTGCACTTTTTGAGGGTGTTCCCTCCCACACTAAAGACATCTGATAGTGTCTCTTGGCCCAGACACGCTTATGGCGCATTTCGTACACTTAAAAATGAAGACAAAAGGAAAGCGAGGCTCGTGTCTTCCTTTTAGCGCTAGCATGTCTTACCTTTAAAAACTCATCCAAGCAGCGAACAACAGCATCCCATTGGTTGCGTTCCCGCTCTCGAATGCCGACTGAGCTGATTTATCCTCCTCGGTGGGGTCATGTGATCAATCACGTGATCATGCATTCCCTGAGTTAAAGGCGCAGTGCTCATTGAGCTTCAGAACCGCAAACAAATACCCAAATGGTATTTGAAGCGGTCAACAAGATGTAACTTTTGACTTCATGTACACACATGATGTCCTCACTGTTTCTTGTTCATTTCTTATATGAACACAGGAACGGAACGCTGCGAATGATCACAGAGCTCCATTTTAAAATTACGAACATCATTTTAGAAAAAGGAAAAACGAACTCGTCAGCTGGTAGCCCACTTCATGACAGGGAAATAGGGGAGTTCCATTCCACAGCTGTATTCATACCCCTGGTGGCAGTATTAAGGGTTCGCAATCTTACATCTAATTACTTTAATCGCTGGATTTGATATGACCACCTCGTAGGCCGAAGCACTTTGAGATGTCAACGTACCTTTAGGTTTCTCCAAAATAGCAAATAATGCATTCTCAACAAATAACATCATAGAACATCCCATTACCATGCTGGTGGCCTTCTCAATTGCGAAATCAGTGGCTGACAAAGATTGTTTGCACAAAAATTGACCCCTCATTACTGGATCTAAGATTCCACTTTAATAAGTCAGGGGCTTGTACCCCAACGTGGTCCTCTGCTTAAGTGCAGCTGTCATCACTGTACCATTTGTATGCAAAAATAAAAATAATTATTCTGCATAGTTGGGGATCCCTAAAACTGGGGCTGTGCAGATTCCCTTTATCAGTTCATCAAACCTTGTCCCCATTCACTTGTGCTTTCTGTAAATATTGCAACATAGGCCTTATGTATGTACTATAATCAAATACCCATGCTCTGACATAATTACACATTCCCAAAAATGTCTGAATGTGATTTATCGTGTGCGGCTTTGCGGTTTTCAAAATTACCTCAGCCCTTTCTGGAGTAATATTCTTTCCGTCATGCGAGAGTAACTGCCCTATATACAGCACTTCCTCCTGACAGTACTGTCATTTCTCCTTGTCAACTTTATATCCTTTTTCTGCAAGGATAATCATTAGTTGAATTGAATCATGTCTGCACCCTTCTCTGTGGGGCTAAAGACAAATATGTCATCTACGTACTGCAATACAACACTTTCTACGTCAATATTGTTCAAGTCCATCTGCAGGGCAGGACTCTATTGAAAATCAATGGAGACTCACAGTACCCCTGAGGCAAGTGAGTACTTTTCAGTTTAGTCTGTCTAAATGTAAATTACGTTAAATCCTGTGAATCTTTATATAGTGGGATTGAGGAAAACGCATTTTTCAAGTCAATCACAGTGAAATATCATGCCTCATCAGGGATATTACATAACATTGTGGCAGGATTAGGAACTATAAGGAACTCAGCCTCTACAATCTGGTTAATCAGTCTTAAATTTTGAATTAGACTCCACAACCCTCCTTTTGATTTCTAATCGGATAAACTGCAGTATTACATGGTGACTCTGACATTACTAAGATACCTTGTTCCATCATGGAAGATATTGTCTTAAAAATACCTTTATCCGCCTCTCCAGGTCGTGCTTAAGGTAAAATTGCTGCTGGTTTCAATTTAATTTTTACTTCTCCAACCCCCTTAAATAGGCTTATGTCAAATGGGCCTGTGGTCCATAATAAACTTGGCACTTTTGCCAAGTCTTCATCAAAATACTCAGGATGTTTCCGCACTACCATCATTTTCTGATGACTTTCACCCAATAAGTAATATCCAGTTCTAGCTCAAATAATACTTTGTAATTGGGCGGGTGATCACCAAACATATCATCATCAGTGACCTCAGTTAATCTGTAACCTTCTCCTATGGCAATTACTGCGTGCCATCATCTGATGTCATAATCTACTCCATTGAGCATAGATAGTTCTCCCTGTACTATAGCTGCTTCAATATCTGAAGGAAAAACGTGTCCTTCCTCTTCATCCATAGGTATCCTTGGCCTGAATAAAATTTCATCAGGAATCCTAACAGTTTTCCCCACTAATCCTGGCAACCAAGTTAACAAAATGCAAACTCCATAGAGAATATAGTGGTATGGCTCACATTGCCATTCTTCCTGTAAATGCATTGATAATTTCACATATATTTAAATAATGCATTCCTGGTGTCGAACACACTATGCCCTCATCAGTAAAGAACATTTTCATATTCAATTTAGTCATTAGATCTGTACCTAAAATATTGATGGGTGTCTGCCTCGAACATAATAATGGTGCAGACATGTCACACTCTCCTATAGAGATCAGCAAGTTTCAGTAAACAGAACTCTACTTTTAACTCCTGTGAAACCTTGAGTATTCATGGCATTTCCAGACATAGAAAATTTCCCCTTTCGTATACATGAGCATTTTGCCCCCATGTATACTAAAAACAAAAAAGATTTGCCCCCTATATTGACGTCAACTCAGGGTTCCTCTTGGGGATTAGGTGTCAGTGATAGTACTGAACACATCAAGTCTCCAAGTGAGCTGTCCTATTGAGGATACAGTCTCATCCCTGTACCTGTGAAGGGGTTCCCTTCATTGACAGTGACACCCCATATCCTAGGAGTCATTAACTATCCTGTATATGTACTTTGTTGTATCTGCATGGGTGACTGCTGTGACTGCCCTTGTGGCGTATTTACTGCTGCCTGCTGTGTTTGAAAGCCTTGTTGCACTGACAGCACTTGTGGTTGCTGGGCTGTCTGATACTGAACAAACCCATCTCCATTTTGCTGAAAATATGCAGGCGGGTTTAAAGTCCCTCCTCTTGAGAACTGCCCATTTTGCATGTATCTCTGACTTCTACACATGCAAGCAAGGTGCCCTGACAGACCATGCATCCAACATACTGGCAGATGTCTTCCAACTTGCCCCTCCTGCATGTTTTGATAATTATTGTGTATGTTTTGAAACCCACCTTGATTATTCTGGAAGTTTCTTTGATTATTCAGTAAGCCTCTGCCTTGAAAGCCTCCCCTTCCTCTTGAAATATATTGATTATTTCCTTGGTCGAACTGCCTTTGGTTATTCATTTGCGGCATATTTGCTATTAGTTGTGAACTTGGTTTGTCCCGGACTAGTCAACATTGCCCCTTCAGTGGCATACTTAGATAACCTTTTCTGTACTAATTGTGCTTCTTCACTCTTTCTAGCATCATCCTTCTTTCAGTTTTTCTCTTGCAGAAGCCCACAATAATGCACAATGGTCAGCTGTATTTCCGACCATGGTTTTGCCTCAATGCCCAATAACTTCTTGAGCTGCTTCTGTACTGCTTCTGGCAGCCATTGGCACAATATATGATAAAACACAGGGATAGATTCCCACAAGCTTCTCGTGTCTCCAAGGCCCATGCCTCTTGGAAATTCTGAATGTAAACAAGAGGATCGTCCCCTTCCTGCATCTTTTTTGTCATTAAAGCTCCCATATCGGACTTGTCTGGATATAATACTTTAAGCCAGGGGTTCACAACTGTTTTGACAGAGGGCCAAAAGTACCTTATTCAAACAGGTACTTTTTCAGAAAAAATATTACAATATGGGCTTACACCAATCGTGGCAGGCTTCAAACCCTTTATATCACGTTCATCTTATTTCACTTAACACCATCAATTGAATTCCAATAAATAAATAATCACATTTTTCAACTCTCATCTTTCCTTTCCACATTTACCAATTCCTCTATATTTCCGTCACCATTACACAATCACATAAAACAAACATACAAACAGACATACTCAACCGGTCACATAAATTAGTCTATTTTTCAACACTCAACCTCTTCACCCCTAAAAAATACTCCAGTTGAGTGTGATCTTCCATCTTTAAACTGTTCTTTAAAACAAGTTTTCTCCTACATCACCCGTAATAGGGCTCTAGGGAATAGATCCTGCTGACGTTCTTTAAAGCCCAGGAAACTGTGTGTCTCCCACTGTGACGCTCCTCGTCTCACAGGGTTCGTTGCTTGACGCTCATCGTCTCAAGTTAACCTTCTTAAATTACTCGACACTCTTATCGTCTCGAGTCGATTATCCCCATTAAACTCAACATTCATCATCTCCAGTTGACCATCCCTTCAAACCCACTGTTACTCATGTGTCTCTTCTCTTACTGCCCATTCACCCTTTATGCCAACTCACTCAGTTTGTACTCACTATTTGTGTTATTTCTTTTTTCAGCCCTCCACCAGCGGGTTTGTTCGCCTATTTTATTCGTCTCTTCAACCTTTCATCCAATCAGCTTCTCATAGATGCCGGGAGGGGTTTCTGACTGAAAACAGGGGCCCCGTCTACTCTAGCTTGCAAGCATTTGCTTTTATTCTAATCCGTTACCTATAGGGAGCCTATGGCATCCGATATTGCTAGGAACCTCAAAGCTTGCTTATCTCGATAGACGTTTAACCATCCTCTCTCTGCTAGTATGTGAACTGGAGAACTACCAGCCCTTTAAGACGAAGTTGCAATACTCTGAGATGAAGGGGATGCAGAGATTACTCAAAACATCAATAATCAAAATGACTCAGAAAGTAGGCAAAAAGATAACTGTTTTAATGTAAATTATCTAAAACAAGGAGTACAACGAATGTCATCGGACGTATCATAGCAAGATCTCAACAAAATTCACAAAAAAACACTCTTTTATACTAAAATCTCATCATAGGTGACGTACAACCTGCGTGTTACTAACGTCATCCTATGTGGCAAAGAACAAAACCTATTAACAAGTGTGATTGGGTCTAAGGGAATATCTTTTCATATGTCCCATACTAGTCTAATGGGCATGAAAGAGGTGATAGGTTTCTTAATATCAGGTGGGGCAGCTAAGCCCTTCCATCAAAACAGGTCACTACGAATGTCACTAAATACAGAACCTCTCATTAGTTACTTAACTATAGGGCTCTTAATCATGCAGCCCTCTTTCATTGGCTGATTTCTAACCTCTGTCACCTCGCCTCCACCCACGCTAGCAGCACGCAGGCCAGACTTCCATGCGCTTGGTGAGCTGGTCATGACCATAACTTCTCACCAATTAGAAAATCGTCATCATCACCTCAGTGGTCTGCTGTCAATTAGGCCTTTGGTACATGTCCTTGAAAATGTTCTCTGTTCCTTCAGAATACCGGGGAGTAGAGATACAATCATTTCATGCTCGTCCAACTTCCTCCCTCCACGTGACTGAAGACCACAAAATCAAGCTAAGGTGTATTAAAAACACTATTTTCCAATGAGCCTCTGATGTCTTCTTTGTTCTTATTCATGCCTTCAGAACAGGTGGTTAATTCCTTCACAGATTGCAACTAATTTCTGTTCCTTCCAGCCAAAAATGACCTTCGCTTCTTGGCTCATTCAACCTCGCCTTTCTGAAATTCGCCTGTAATTCACTTATTTTCTTACTGCAACACATTTGGAAAAGAACGCTTTTCCTTCTTTTGATCCGGCTCTGCTATAATGCGTGGGGGAAGACTCCATTCCTTACTCATACTTTATACACATATATATATTGGCGCTTACCGCAATCTATTTTACTATAAAGCTAGCCTCATAAAACTTCATCTGCTTGTGTTACTTTCCATCTGTACATGTGTCAATTGACTTTAATAATTTAATTGGGCCTCATTATGACCCAGGCGGTAGCCGTGCCCTTATTAAGGGCACGGCTTCCGCCGTTAATGATTTTTTACCGGAGCCCACAAAAGGGCAATAACCGGGTCATGTCGACCTTGACGGACCCGGTAATTGCCCTTTTCTGGGATCTGGTAAAAATTAATCCCCATTCCCATTTGAGCCCCATAGGGCTCAAATGGGAATGGGGAGGATGCTAACAACGGGCCCCTTAACAATGGGCCCGTTGTTAGCATTCCTGGTCTGCTAGCGGGTCCCGCTAAGGACGCCTGGTTTTACCAGACGTCCTCAGCGGGACCCACTGCAGACCTTGTAATTGGGTGGCCCGGAATGTACGGTGCCGGTCCCTTACCAGCACTGTACATTCCGTGGCCGCCTGGGTCGTAATGAGGCCCATTGTCCCTTCAGCATAAGCTTTTTCATCTTGAGCCCAAGTAGTTGCTTATCTTTGACACTTTCTTGATACCTTATAGAATATCTGCATTCTCTCATCTCTGCATCTCTTCTATGCATATCAGCTCAACTCTTGCATGATGTCAGCAATCTGCTTTCTCATGCATTCGTCCTTTTCCTTCTGGGTTTTCATTCAAATAGCCATCAAACCGTCTTGGATGCAGGTATGGTTTTCTCAATGGGAACCTTGCCTCCAGGATTCTCT
The DNA here is from genome assembly GCF_040938575.1 of Ambystoma mexicanum. Classification (NCBI taxonomy): domain Eukaryota; kingdom Metazoa; phylum Chordata; class Amphibia; order Caudata; family Ambystomatidae; genus Ambystoma; species Ambystoma mexicanum. Next base: position 461,837,062 of record NC_090925.1, on the reverse strand, counting down.
TGGGTGTGGGCACTTCCCCAGGTATTGTTCGAGTTTCACACTCTGATACCCAATATAGAGGCAATATGGGCGAAGTGGTTGAAGTGGGGGTACTTTGCTCCTCCACTACAGAAACAAGCACCATCCAGCTTGAGAGAAGCAATCATTGTTCTATACAAGAGGGGCAATCAAGCTGACCCTAAACGTATCGGCCGATCACCGTTCTTGATTCTATGGGAAAGCTGTTTGCCTCTATCCTCGTACGTGACCTAACAAAATGGGCTCTGAAGACTGGAAGATCTGACCACCGACTAACAGGATTTGTTAAAAACAGGTTTGAACCTGTTTATTCTTGGAATACTCAAACAAGAGGTGTTAAAATCAGGCAACTCTGTATTCATGGCCTCGATGGATCTCCAACAGGCATTTGACTGTGTCAACAGATCTAAATTGTGGGTGACATTTTTAAAATGGCATTGTCCCCCTGATCTGTTAGATGCAATTCGGGACTTATATTCTATGACGTCTATCCAGATAAGGCTTAATTCAATTGCCGTCTTGTCTGAGAACATTTTAACCCACCGTGGCCTAAAGCAGGGTTGTGCCTTGGCCTCTTTTTTTTTAATTTGTACATCTCGGATTTGAGTGTTTCTCTGTGTCAAGTCAGCGCCTTTGCGCCCAAAATAAATGAAGTCCATATTCCCTGCATCATTTATGCGTACAATATCATATTCTTAGACCATACGCAGGTAGGCATGCAGAGTCAAATGACATGCTTCACGGACTACCTAAGTGAAAATTACATGAACATCAATATCTCAAAATCTAAACTCCTGAATATGACGTCCTCATTAAAGAAAACGTCAAAAGATCAAACCTGGTGGGCAAAAGGTGAAAGAATTGATTGAAGTTGTGCAATCAATAGTGTATTTGGGCATGGTTATCAATAAAAATATTGACGACCGATCCCATTACCTGTTGATGCAAACAAAAGCTATGCAACTAGCCTCTCAGGCAATGAAAATTCTGCATATTTATTTGCGGTTCCAATCCTCACATATGGCTCAGAAGGCATGCTTAGTTTAACTTGGAAAATATGGGACTTGCTTGAAGGTCTCTTTTGGCAGAAAGTGCTTAGATTGCCCAATTCCTTAGCCATATCAACTATAGGACGCAAGCTCAGACTTCATTCTCTTGAGTCAATCGCCCTATGGAAATAAATCAAGTTATACACTAAATTCAGGGTGGCAAAAAAGGCACTCCCCTGGAACTCTTCATTCCAGTTGGAAAATGCATATCCAAGTCATTCAAACTGTGCGGTTGGTGGAATAGAAAACATTTTAAAAGAAGCCCAGGTGGATAAAGATGAACTATTCCTCAACCCAAAGAAGTGTAAAATTAAATTTCAAGAGAATGACTGGATAGAAACATCAGAAGACGAAATCTAAACGTAATAAGACCATATGGGCCTCATTACGAGGTTGGAGGTAACCATGGCGCTATTAGCGCCGCGGCTGCCTCCAGAACCTTACCAACTCCGCCCTGGTGAATGGAGCTATTACCGCCACATTCCAAGGTTGGCGGGGCCATTAATTCCCCACTCACAAGGGCCCTTCCCCATTTGAGCCCCCATAGGGCTCAATGGGAATGGGGAAGGCGCTAATAACGGGACCGCAAATTGTGGTACCGTTATTAGCTATAAAGTCCCTTTGCGGGTCCTGTCCTTAACGCCTGGTAAAACCAGGCATTAAGGGAGGACCCACAAAGGGAACTAGTAGTAGGGCGGTTAGGGATTACCGGCACTGGTGCCCTTACCGGTGCCGGTAATCCCTTACCGTCCACCTCGTAATGAGGCCACATGTCTAGAGTTAGAGAAAAAAGGTCTAAATAAACCCCTACAATACTTACTAAAATGTCCATCCCATCATTACAAAGACCTGTTGTTAAGGGTGCGATTAAATTTGCTCGCTACTGGTGAAGTAAAACTAGCCAGACATCACATTTTGCGTGAACAAGCATTTTGTCGATTTTACAGATCACACGATCAAATAGAGGCACTTTGCCATTTAGCAACAGCATGTACAGCTCTTAATTGTCAGCGCACCACATATTTACATGCTCCTTGCCTCCAATATGACACTTCTTTGGACATAGAGTGGTGGCACTGGGTATTAATGGGTGAACAAGTGAGCATATGCTTGGCATTACTCAAATTTCTTGAAAGCCTCATATTGTCCAATGAAACAAGTGAATGTCATTGAGGGGAATGAATAAATTGGGCATTAATGCATGATGACATTAGAAGAGCGACTGAGGATTATAGGTTAGTGTAGTAAGTAAGCACTGTGGTGACTCTACTGTTGTGGGATGTTTTCACAAGAATATTTATTTTTTCCTTTTTGTGATGAACTAAAATGTTTGCTGATGAGATGTGAGAAATTGTAGTGTTTTTTATGTTTTAACTGTAAATGGTTAATTCACTTAATTGTCCTTTTTTAAGTTCAACCAATAAATATTTTATAGAAAGAAATAAAACATGTTTTCACTTACTTATGAAGTCTTTACTGTGTGGCAGTTCCTTTGATGTTTCTCCCCTCAGGTGTTGCCAGTCCATGTAACCACACCTGTTTGACTCATATCTTGCCTGATGTAGCCTCATGTAACATGGGGTGAGGCTTTGCCAGTTTGTGTACGCACACCATTGTATGCCTGTAACCATATGACCATTCTTGCACTCCACCAATGTACCGCACACTTTCTGTAACTACCACCTAGATGCCTGAGTGCTTTGTGCACAGAAATAAATGCAAAAATAAAAACAACATACATTGCCATTGTAAAACCTGAAGACGTCAGTGGCCAACTATTGGAATCATACTTTACATATGTTGGATAGAATGCATGAGCAGTGCAGTATCATGACAAATAATGTTGGCTCTCACAGCCAGCTTCCAGGTGAGGCTTTCTTTACATTGAGCGAGTGTAGCTGATGTCTAATGGTTTGCTTTTCACAATGACCTTTCATGGAGACCTCCCACTGCTTTATCCATCACAGTACCTACTAAAGCGAAGTTCTCAACGTGGTTCAGCTTTAGCTGAACCTTTCGAGCCTTGTTATATAATTCAAATGTGTCATGACTACTGAGGGACCTGCTTTAAAAGCATCAAAGTTATCCACACGTAGTTGGAAATAAAGGTAGTAATGAGTGCAAACGGTCATATTTCCTGCACCCACGTTTGATGATAAAAGTGACTGGTTTTCATCCACGTGTCAGAGGAAGAGGATTTGTAGCAAATATCAATAGGAGGAAACACTGCAAATGTAAAAAGATGCATTACTGCAATACCTCCAACACCAGTTAGAGAAAAGAAAACACAGGCAGCAGGGAGCACATTAACCAGCCCAGATTTCCAAACTACACTGGATATGACAAGCACACGATTGACAGCATCATAGGGTAGTACATCACCGACACCTGCACAGCTACCAAGAGTGGGGGAAGGATGGTGAGGAGAACATGCCTCTCCATTGCAGTCTCAATCTCAATGCCCTGCTTTGCATGGTTGAGAGGTATCATGAAGTGCTATCAGTGCATGCCTGCATTGCTCATCAGCTGGTGCTGTGGGCACTGCAAGTGGCATGCTGCCTCGAACATTTACCTGGGTTGGTACTGGCAACAGAGGGCTGTGCTTCCCTGTAGTCACTGAGAGCGTGAGTACTGAATTGTCAGGGTTACTGACTGTTGTGATTGCCTGCTGCATGGCATAGCATGCATAATGTTGTTGTGGTGTTGCCCAATTTCCATGGGCGCTCCCAGCACCGGCATTCTCACCACTGCTCGAAGGGGATGTGGTGTCAGCCTGGTCAACAGCATGATCACTAGTGGTGTGAGATTCAATCAACGTATACATATTGTTTTGGTGCCGCAGGCAAATGTAATTCCATATGGGCTGTTGTCACTGTACATTCCTTGTTGAATCTATACACCTTACAGAAGACTGCACAGACATAACCCGTGACAGTCATACATGGATATCAAGTGAAGTATTTCCATACCCAGGACCATGGGGGTGTATGAAGTGTGGCGATGTCTTTGTTTTTGTGCAAGCACAATGCGTGGCTCCATCATTACCATAACCACAGTTAGGTCCAAAGCTATGGGCTGGTTTTCCCCCTAAGGTACATTTATAGCCTCACCCAGCTAGGTTAATCCACTTACACAATAGCAATTTTCAGAACCAAGTCAGGATTTATCTCTAAAATTCCAGGTGGATCCAGCAACTGCCCTTTCCTGCCGCACAAGGCTTATGAGTGAGTCATCCTACTGCACTGCAACCTGCGTCATGCTGTCCTGATCTATCATAGGCCCTGCCTACCTTGCCACTGGGCGTGCCTCCACCACAGTCCCGTCCTCCCCTGCATCCACAGGGGACTCTGCCAAGTTAATCATGCCACCTCCTACAGTCCACCTCCTTTTCCTGAGGATATCCCACTGACTCATAAGCATGTTGATGCTTCATGGCCTGTGGCCATGAGCTGGAGCCAAAAAACAACATATACTGTCTTCATCAATCATAGGGGAATTCTCCACCTTCGACAAGTACATGCAATTCCTACTCCTCTCCTATGTGCCCCATCTCTCCTGGTGGATTTGAGTGTGCTGTTCCCCTTGTTATGCCTTTCTGTTATTGGAACTTAAAACTAGAATAGAAGCAGAAATGAGCACTTGAGAATATGAACCAATAACGACCAGAGAACCAATGAAACACCCAGAGATTTGACACACCCAAGGAAAAAGACACAACACAAAAGAACACTTTGGGACTCCCAATTAACAACAATCACACACAACAAAATTGACAAACTAACACAACAAACACGATGGGAATTACAACAACAAATCAGGGGGAAACTGGAAAAGGTAAACAATGTTGTTCTGTTTACTGTGCTCCTTTCCGAAATTAAAGGGGGAAGGGACGTTTTCTTTAGCATTTTAAAGTTTCTATGGTACCCAAAGGGAAAGTGGACCAAAGGAAAGGGCATCATTTATCTATTTTTTAACTATTTTATCGTGAGGATAACATAAAAATACCCGAGCAAATTCCAAACGGTACGCACTAAAAACGTAAATAGAAAAGGGACACAAAAACACCCAACAGGCACCAAAATATCTCCAAACAATAGCGCACAAAATTGCAATATTTTCAATGCTGTCACAATACTCTAACAACCCTCTAAATGTGAGCCTAACATGTGTCGCTACTTCTCTCACAGGATAAAGGAATCAACAAACAAATAGGAAGGAGGATAGCTTGGCCTTCTACAAACCCTTGTCATTCATTTAAGAGGTTTGAAGCATCTTATTAAATGCACCGTTCCAAAGATTGAACCCGAGATTTGACCTGATATTTGAGATTCCCAATCAGAGCCTGAATCAATATGAAGCTTTATCCAGGATTTTAATAAAAGAAAAATATTGCAGTACATTTGTGAGATGGGACACATTTTTCTAAAGCGATTCAAAAATCTAAGAAAATCTGTTTGAGGAAGTGTATCCATGCCTTTCCCTTGCCAGCTCTGAGACTTTCTCCTCCCTACCATCCAGACAACGCATTGTCCCTCAATGTAATGTCCTGCCTCCAACCAAAATCAGGATTTTCTCCTCAGTAGTAGTCACTGAAAAGGCATGTATAATGTAGTTTGCCATGTATACTGGTCAAAGCAATGCTCTCCTCCCCATTAGTCTCTGACAACAAATAGCACATGTGCATTTGCCATTGAAGGTGGTCACCAGGACTTTATTTCCTAGTAGTTAAAAAAGATGGCACTCTCGGTACTGCCACAAAATGTAATTTCCTGGCTCCAAACAAACTGTGACTTTCAAAAAATGACCAACCTACTATGTCCCATTTGTTCTCTCTTTCATAACTACCCAATGCAATTCAAAGCATATGTTCTTCATCATATACCTACACTAGAAAAGCTGACAACAACTTCCTGTCTGTACATGTCTTAAGTGCCTGATATATCAGCAAAGCCAAACTAACACAAACCAGTCTGCCCGACCTTCAAGTGAACACTGTAGAGTTGGCCTGTGAGAATCTCAGGATATTGACTGACCATGTCTGCATACCAAATTGGACCACATTACATAATGGGTATTAAATATACCGCTGGAGTTAACTTTCAGTTAATGCCAGCTGTAATTAAATGTGCCTTTGAGGGCGGGGCAAGTAATGTCCATGAGTGGAACCCTTTCTGCAATGTTACCACTGGTGGTAATAGCCAGTGGCGGAAATTACCACCAGGTGTAAAAATAATGCTGTCCCTTTAAGGAACAAAATGCATCAGAGCTTTGACTGAACCTACTGCTCGAATTAAGACCCACTTTTAGCAGGTCTTAAAAATGTTAGACCCCATAAATTGTTGCTGTCGTATGAAGATTGTGTAATAGGCGAACAATAAACTCAAGTGATTATGTAGGATTGATTTGGGCATTGGTGGTAATATTTAAGCCCCGGAAGTGCATTATCTGACTAGATACATTTTTACTGCTGGCAGCAATTACTTTGGCAATGTTTACACCGTCTTTATTTGTGTAAACTACAGGAACAAAATAATTGAAACATCAGTAGGAAATAAACAACACCATTTGTATTAAGGTTTTATTGTTAGAGGAACAGTGGCAATCTGGAGAACACTGGTGTAATCCTCCTCTAACAGACTGTCCCAGTTTGAGGGGATTTTGAAACATGTGGCAAATACACGAGAGGGCTTGCTGCGTGTTTAGTAGGATTAAGTGTATGTTTCATTTTCTAATGCCAACAATATATCATATGCAGTACCTTGCTAAAATGACTGCAGATGGCAGGTTAATATAATTTGTATAATTAAGTCCTCACAATCAGAGACACTATTGTTTCTCTTTTCAAAAAGTAGTCTACCTCAGCCTCTTAGCTGGGTTTGCAGTGTAATATCAGTCTGCAGTGTGTGACAAACATTATTGTATCCTACACAGACTGGAAGACACTGTTCCAATGTTATATTTTACAATGTCAGCAACTATTTTTGGCAAAATTGTACCGATCATATCTGTAATGAGCCTAATGGTGTATAATGGCGTGGCACCTTCAATCTTGCTTCTCCAGTTCATACTCATCCTGCTGTTATTCTGAAGAGTACAATTGGCAACAGCAAAACAGTGTGCAAGGGGCACTATTTCAGAAGAACTTGAACCTTCAACTCGTGGTACTTTCTGGCCTTTCTCCCTTCAAAATGTCAGTAACAGGAGGAATTGTGCAACCCCAGCAACCAGAGAGACTAAACCTAATTAACCACACAAATAATTAGTCAGATAGATAATGTTTAAATACCAGCGACTAGACCAGGGTGGAACTGGGCCATAAAATTGTCTCGGGCACCAATGAAAAAGTGGTCCATAGTTGCAAACGGATATTCATTCCTTTTGGGACAATATTTGAATAGTACCCAAGGGTTTGTTTCTTTGCTAATTTGTGATGCAAATCATGCATTTTAAAGAATATGTAGTCAGCAACACCGGACACAACTATTAGTCGCACGGGGAAGTAACTCATCAAACTGGCTGATATTGGGCAAAAAAGTGGACCACTTTGACCCAAAAAACTGGCCCACACCAGCCTTTGGTGTTTTTGGTTCGGCCATGGGACGTTTGCCCTAGTCGAAACCTGGGCTAGACAAGCATATATGGCAACTATGTCAGAGAGGCATTTGTTTGTACATATTTTGTGCCCTTCATACACCCGACCTAGATTATCTACAAGAATAAAAACAGATTCCAATGCAATTCTGCTCACAAACAATAGGAGCAAGTTCACATTGAATTCCTTAGCAGTCTGTGGGTAACATCCTGACCCATGTTGGCGACCTGAAGGCTCCCCAAAAGGATGTCTCTAGCTCCACAGACACATCTGGGGGTGCAAAAAAGAGGAACTAGGAAACATTCCCTAGTTCATAGTACGCTCACGCTGAACCCTTAAACAAGTTGCAACTGTTTGTTGAATGTTCAAATACTTTTCATAAGAGTTCAGAAATTATAGTCCATAAATCTTAATGTATCGTAATGTAAAAGTATCCCAATCACTTTAATTTCATGGAAGGCAATGTGCATCCAAGAATGTGTGTCCAAAGAGTAATTGGCAATGTATTTCAGAACTTAGTCCGTCTTCACGGCTGGACACTATTAGCATGACATTACATCAAAATATGATACATAGAAATAATACATAGATACATAGAAATAAATCAGGAGCAAATACATACCGCATAATCGTCGATCACACCATACAGTTGTTGTACAAATGATGAGGAATAGAAAGAATTTTAAAAACCAAAATCATCTCTAATTTACGAGATCATATTATTTATCTGACTGTGGAAGAGCCTCAAAGCGTCTATAGGGAAACACAAGCAGAACAGAACCATGACATAGAATGCGGAATGAATATGTTTCAAAGAGTACAATAATATGCATTCATATTGTTTGTGTTGATGATTTCCTGGGAATGTGCAGTCATCTTAGTGACTCTCTGGTATGATCCATCTCTACTTGTTGCTAATTAGAAAGAACAACTAAAAAAAGAAAAGAAAACATTGCTGATGGAGTAACCCACTTACTTGAAAAAATCACTAATATACAAGTCCATCTTTAGCTTAAATGGCAGGACATCAGGTCTTACCTGCCACTGACAAGGTTGTAGTGGTATGGCACCACGTAGGAGAAAGCTGGACCCTCGAGCGTATCTCCATTGTTTATGACTTATCTCCTGCTGTCACTATATCCCTTGGGCCTCAGACCTTTCAATACATTGGTGAAACATGTAGTACATTGGCCATAGCCGAAGACCATGAAGAAGATATAACAGAACAAACATTTGAAATTCAGTGAAAATACTTGACTTATAACAGAGTTAAGATGATCTGATTCATAGCAATAAGGCCCTGGACATCTGGTGGGTTTTGGAAATTATGAATATCATAACTCATAGTCCATCACATTGCTCAGCCATTGAGCAAATGCATAAGATCACATCAGGGATCAACAATGAGATAACGAATTTTATCATGTGTTACATCAATGGTTTGACTCCAAGTAAAAGTCACTTTCCACACCTGCAAAAATTCTTGGGTTTTGGTGTGTTGAATTGGATCGTCTTAAATTTCTCTTAATTTAAGATTTATTGTTTGTTCATTTCAAGAACAAATGCCCCTGAAACAATTTAGAACTTAAAACACGCATACCAACATAAACAATATACACACATTACTAATAATAAAACATCCTATGCTAATCTATAAATATAATCACAGTATACACACATGCAGGATCTACAAACTGTGTAATAATAATAAAACCAGCAAGCATGTTCATTAAGGGTTTTGGGTTCCCATACACTCCAAATATGTTCTCAATATTTTTGTTGGATTGCTCCAATTGGGTAAAAGCTTGAAAGTCTTTCTTGTTGGGGTGTGCAGGTTTAGAGATGATCATCCCTCTAAATGAATTTTACAAACAACCTGATTATTTTGTGCGTTAGAATCCGAGGGGAAATTAGCAGCAATGAATTGTAGAAAGTGTGCATTAATGGACTGTTTTATATCTTTATGCATTAGCATTGTTGGATTTAAGCACCAGCAGTGATCTTTCCCCCATGGGGAAGACCAGTCAAGCATCGCCTAACCAGGTGAATTGAAAGATATTGACCAAACCAAAATCTGATTAAACTTGGCCCAAATACAAAACTCCAGTGGGCAAACCACAAATCATGCATGAATGAGTGTAGTGAGGGCTCAAAAAGAAGGAAAATTCTATATCTCTAGGGTGAAGGATTTTAAATGCATCAACTAGATCTGAGTAATCGAAAGCTGACCGCAACATCATATGATGTCTTGGTTTAGGAAACATTGATGAGGATTTTATTACCTAGGAAAGGATCCAAAGGTCAATTAAAGTACAGTCCCTTACAACAATTAGTCTCTAATTAGAGTATTGAAGCCACAGCTTTTGTATTGAATCCCAAAAAGGATGGCCCACCTGCTGTCAGGCCACACACATTTATAAGTGAAACTTCTTGATTGCATATTTTGAATAGAATAAGTACCCAACTGTCTTCTCCCTCAGTCTCTATTCACAGATGTTTATCTTTGTATCACCCATGAAAGGGAACACCTCACCTTCAACCTACAGATGGGGCAGGAATGTATTTGCCAGCTCAGTCTGGTTGCAGCTGTGAGGCCTCTCTGTCACAGTGGTTTATTTCTTGAATATAACACATGCATTTCTCATTAGTGCTGACTGCATTCCATACTGATACTATCTGATACTATCTTATGAAATGCCAGCTAAAATATGAATTTTTATGAGTAACTGGGCCTGATACATCACAATTGTGTGATTGAATGATGGGTTATCCATCTACTTATCTCGGAATGTGGATATAGTATTTGTATTAGATGATTTGTGGGAACACTAATGCGAATGGAGCCTAAAGCTCACAATCAAAACAGATGAAGGCCAACAAGGGAGCAGCAAGAGTACATTTCCTCTCATCATCCGGGACTGCCTATCCTATTGGTGAGATGAGGTCTAGTAATGTACAAATAATCTGCCATTTTAGTGGCAGAAGACTATGATCTGTAATCCGTACACAGTGTGATGAAATGACTACTGCTATGCAGGTGTACAGGGATGAACAGTTGTTTTTAAACCCCACGCTACTACTAAACCAGCACTGATCTCTATCTTAATTATGAAGCAGACCAGCATGAATAGTATACCTTCTTCCTGTATTAGGGTAGCATGGACTGAGGGCAGGCTATACTCTTCAGGATTGTGGGATGTATTGACCCACTTTTCCACTGCTATGCTGCAAACAGCAAAATGGCCTCAAAACCCTTGTGCCTGCCAAAACCCCTGAAAATCGCGCTTTTCCATGCACAAAAAGATGGCTGCCCAATCTGCCACGCATGTTGTCGGTGGTGGAACAGAGCCCTCATTACTGAAATGTGTCATTGGGCTCCCCAACAATTGAAAGTGGAGTGCAGAAGGAAAAGGCAGTGTTTTGCTAAAGGAAACTCCAAATCTTGCTTTAAATCACTTTTTCTTTGCTGCTGAAATTTCAGAATGCCCGTACAAAACACCTTTCAGATATTTAAAATTCTTGCTGGGTGCTACAATTCACTTAGTTCAAGAAATCATTGTGAACTTACAAGGTCGTGAAAGGCTGAGAGCATAAAGAGATTTTCACAGCAAAAATGGCCTGCTTGTGGATCTGTCAAAAATCTCTGTACAGCAGAGGGCTGTTGTGATGACAGCTATCAGGGGCATGCCTGATTAAACTTTAACATGTATAAACTGAAAATCAAATGGTTGCAATCTAAAAGACCTGCTACTGATAGTAACCCCTATTGTAATTGTTTTGATCCCATGGTTTAAAATCTTGAATGAGAATTCTAGCTGTTATTTGATATAACAAGTTTGTTTTGTGCTAGGGAAAAGGCCACAGAATTTAACAATTAATGTAAACCTTGCTGAAGCTGTAGAACTTGAATAACAGGTTTTTCTCACAGAAGGGAGGTCTTCCCCCCAGCAGGAAATCACGTAGAGGTGTTAATTACAGAGTAGGAAAGAACCTGGTCTACAGAGGCAAAAGGAACAATGACAGGCTGCAGCTCAGGAAATTCGAAGTGTGAAGACAGTCGTTAATGGCCTCTGTAAGGAACAAACTTGGGGGATGCCACCTGGGCTTTCAGAGAGAGACCAAGGGGTGGAGCCAAACAACCATTTGTTGCCTAATTTTAAAATTGTGAAAAATATAAAAATAACAGAGTTGTTAATTTAATTTCTGGCGGCACGGGAAAAGAGGTGCCAGAACTGTGTGACATGTTCTGGACAGCAATGGCAAGAAATATGATTTTACGAAAAATGTATTTCCACTAGAATTGTGAAATTGTATACATGTTAAACACGCACACTTGTAGAAATGTGCTTAAAAATTGGACATTGTGTTCATAGTGAAAAGGGCAAAATTATGTGAAAAGCAGAAACAAGATCCCACAGCTACGGGATTTTGAGGAATAGCTGCTATGTAAAATATGTAATCTGTATGTAAGATTTTTATAGACTTTGCACATGTGGAAATATTTATTAATTTATTTTCATTTTGGGAAATGTTTACACGTGTAAAACAGCTTTTAATTGCTTCCGACTTTTATTTTAGGATTTCAAATTTTTTCTTGGGATTAAATCATTGCTTGCATTTGTGTGCAACTATCCAAAGCGGCTCCCATAAGAAATTATAACAATTTCAGCAATTTTGACCATATTTGGTGTTTTTGCCCAGTCCATTCTAAAGATAACTTTAAAAGCCATTCTAACAGCTTGACAGTCAATTCCGTTTTCTCTTGTGTTTGCTGGGGAACAGTGGGATTGATATTCTGTTTGAATTCTGCCATTACTGAATACCTGCTCTCTCCTCCTATCTCTTTACATTGCATATTCAGGGTTGAGGGGTGTGCAGGGGGAGCCTCTAACCACAGTGCTATCTGATCTGAACCCACACAAAGGTATTTCTGTGCTGAATTGTTTTGCTCACTACTTACTCCTTATGTATTAAAGAGATTATTCAGTGTTACCTCACCCCATTGGTGATTGTTGTGTACCTCTTAAGACATATTGTGATTACATTTTAAATACATAAATACATATTTACCTTTGCAAACCAGCCTGATTCCTGGTTCAGTGTGACCGGGATGGGGGGGGGGTTCCAGGAGAAGGGTGTGATATGAGTGGTATATTGTTCAGAACAAAGGACTTTTATACAAAAATAAATAAGGATTTCAGCTGCGCACTACATGCTAAGCATTGACTTGGGTGTGTGCCGGATTGAAATCACATATAGGAGGAGTGTGAGCCAGCAAAGAAATATCCAAAACAACAATAGCAGTATGGTACCAACGTAAATGAAATGTCCATGTAGGGTTCTATACAAAATATTTGCCTTTAAAAAATAAAAACACACTAATGGAAACACAAATAAACCACCCCTTTGAATGAAGACACATAATATGCAGACTTTGGGATAAAACGGGTACTCTGGGTCTGCATGCAGGGGTAGACAGGCAATATTCTCAGCATTAATGTTTATATGTATGACAATGTCTTAAAAAGGTGATACGTTGGAATTTAAATGTCACTAGGGCCCTTAAACCGCGCCATTGGGGACATAACCACTACATCCACCTGTCACTTGTGTTCCTAGGGCTACATTGAGCTGGACTTCTAGATGCTTTCCAGCAGTTCTAGACGCTGTTGAGTTGGGATGTGTTGGGCTTCCAACGGTTGAGTCAATATTGATACATTTAAAGTCGGTGCTCAAGGCGGGCTGCTTTGGCATTGATGGGGTGTGAAACAATTACTTACACTTGCTCTAGTCAGCACTGAGATGGTTTGAGATGGTTTCTCCCAGATGGGCTGCGTCTGTGTCAAGACCATTCAAGACGATTGCTTTCAATGGGTCAAGTCAGCATTCAGATAAAAAGTATTGAGTGCTAAAGACAGCTCTGTGGGTCTTGTAGCAGCTCTGAAAATACTTGCAATCATTCAGTTTGGCATGGAAGTTGTTCAAGCTGAGAAGCAGAGCCCAGAGCTGTTAGTTTGTTGCCCTGGGATCCTGCTTCAAGGGCAGACTTTTTCTGCCCTTGCCAGCCGGGAGGGTTGTCAGAGAGCTCATGCACAGGCTGCCACTTCCAGAGTCCAGGCATCAGGCAAGTCCTGTCCAAAATGTAGGCTACTGCAAATGCTCCCTTGCTCCTCCCATGGAAAGATATACGGTCAACAAGTGGCAGAGGACTTTTGGCAGGCTGTAGGTCAATAAGGTTCCAGCTGAATCCTTCTACCTCTGAAGCCCAAAAAAGATTCCACTAAGACGGGCAAATCTCCTCCTTACACAGTCATTTTAACATAGTAGATTGGTCCATATCTAGCCTTCTGTAAGGGTCCATTTCTGGCTTCTGTGATAAGAGTATTTATTATATATAATAACATTTTAATTTCTTAACAAATCTTTCCCAAAGTTTCCAGTATGGGGGTGGGGGGGCTGGTACACACATTTTTGTTTTGGAAATATCAGCTAAATCCTGCAAGTTAAAAGTAATTAGTAAAAGAGTTATTGCATTTCCTGTGGATCAAGTAACTCACCCTAACTGTAGGGCAGAAACTGCCTCCCTATAATTTTCAAATCATGGGTGCCTACTATTAAGGGCAGCCAATGGCTGGAATTAATTTCTATTCTAGCAGGCTGGTTTTCAGAATTGTTCATGTGACTCTGTGGCTGCCATGTTGCTAAACTAGATGGCTGTTGCTGTTGTGTGTGTTTACATGATTCACCAAAGAGAACGCATGTGCACTGCATTTTCAGTATGGCGCATTGAAGAAAATGAGGCCTGATTAGCAAAGTTCACTTTATAGGATAAAATGACCAGCATCATTCTGTGCTACACAAATCAGAAAAGTTCAGGAATCAACAAACATTTTAATAGTGGGCTGATTATTTCTGGCATAAATATAATCCAGAGGGGTAAAGAAACTAATTAGTAACAATATCAAATCAGCCATATGAGCACATTGAATATAAACCCACTCTATCATATTGAACATGAGAGTTGGCTGAATGGGCTGGTGCTGGGTCCACTTGAACCTTTGTAAGTTTATACACATGTGAATATCATCTGGATCTTCGTAGCAGTGCCAAATCTTTTCCTTATATGTTATCTCCATATTGGCACAGCTGTGTTTGAGAAGCTGAGACTTGTGGCAGAGTATCTGATTAGATACAAGATGATTCACCTTGACGTGTGCAGGAATACGTGTGTTTCTGGCAAAGCTGCTCATCTCACTGAATATGTAGGGTTGTAACGCCAGCACTTGGGATAACAGCTTCTGGGAGAGTTTTTATTATGCCTGTCCCCTTGCAGTCCCCCATGCAGCCAGATGTTTGTTCAGGCAATCCGGTTCTTGAGACCCTCTGCTTTCAAATGTAGGGCACTCATTCTCATTCTCTCTCTCTCTCTCTCTCTCTCACACACGCACACACACGCACACACACACAGTTTCTTAACTTTACCTTTCCACCCAGTGATATTGTCATCTACACTTTTCTCTCAGTTCTGTCTTGCCCATACCCTAGTAGACAGCCTTCACACTCTCCTATGAGGTCAGTCCAACCTATTTGTGAGTTATCACTCATTATCTTCCAGAGCAGAATTCTGTCGCAATCTATCCCTCTCCATCCAGCTCTCGCATTTGCATGTTAGCTAGACAAGCCACTGAAAAAAGCACAAAGTGTGCCTCCCTCAGGCCTGGGAACAATGTGTGCCTGACTCTGGTGTTAACCAACTATCTTTAGACAATTGACTGACACAGGTTTTAGATGCCCTGCACCTCTCAACAGAAAAACAGAAATGTGATTGTGTGCCCAACCGTTAGTCTCTTCTACCAAAGGTTTCTTTGAATGTCTACAAATCTCCCCACATTGCATAGAAATCCCCTTCCCGTTTGATTTGAGCACTGCCTGCATTGCGATGCTAAGGCAGAGCAACAATGAACATTCATGTGTAAGGTATTAGAATAACACATGTGCATACTGCAAGTTTTCCTGTGCGAGACACCAGCAAGACCCCTATGTGGTATTGGGCTCACCTGCTAAACTTGCACCTTTTCTGGAATAATATACACACTCAACCATTCTAATATGTTTACAGCCGTGACTGACTAAGCGGCAGTGATGCTCTCTTCACAGAGTTAAAGTGTCAGGTTTGCTCGTCAAGCCTGCATTTATAGTCTATCTCTTGTAATAACAGTCTTCTTCTTCTTCTTCTTCTTCTTCTTCTTCTTCTTCTTCTTCTTCTTCTTCTTCTTCTTCTTCTTCTTCTTCTTCTTCTTCTTCTTCTTCTTCTTCTTCTTCTTCTTCTTCTTCTTCTTCTTCTTCTTCCTCTTCCTCTTCTTCTTCTTCTTCTTCTTCTTCTTCTTCTCGCTACGTTTTTATAGAGTGCTTAATGTCGAATGCCTCTCAATAAAAGGGTGCATCGATGACATCAATTGTACTCTATACAATATGCAACGATAAAGGTCTGAGTTGCCATGATTCAATACTAGGACTGAGACAACAGCATAACTCGCTGAGCTATCCCAATGGATTATGTAATTGGTCGCAAAGAATGAATGTCATGGGGCTGGTTCACAAAATATTTAACAGGAGTAACGTACCGTCGACCCTAGAGAGAGCGACTACATATATGATTTGCAAAGAACGTGCCCAACGTATCTGTGACTTACCTGTGATTTACCAGCTAATTTTAAGTGGTGTGCTAATACCACGACTGCTAACACGGATGCTCCCATCGCCCTCTGCATGGAATTGTGTTTGTTTTCTGGCACGAATCCTTGTTCCCAGGCCTTTGTACAGCCTGTCCCGAAAAGAAGGCAAAGGACTGCCCTCGTGGCAGCTGCTGGCAGTTTCCCTGCATTGGGCGCTGGTGACAGGTGGAGCCGAGTTTGCAGAGGGGTGCCCCTGCTGTGTCCAGGAGATCTCGTCAGAAAGACCAGAAACAGTCGGAATGTCTGTCTCCACCTGTAGGTGTACATGCCGGCCCATTTGGCATGCGATTTCAAATGACCATGCTACTCTTGCCTTTGAAGGGGTAAGCGCAAAGTGAGTCAGAGTTACTCCTGGAAACGTCTTTGTAAATCGACCAGTAAGTAAGTCACATCAGCTGCCTTCTTTGTCAATCCTGCTGTGTGTTTGAAAATGGCCGTCTACAATTATGCTACGACAACTAGCATTTCGTTATTTTGTAAAGACACACTTTAACACTGGAGCTCTGCGAATGTCTGCGAGGCACTTTGTGGCAGTGGGTTTTTGGATTACTGGCATATTGCATTTTTAGCAGTGACGCCGACTAGTGTCTAGGCTTTCATAACGTTTGGATTGTGTTGTGACCCACTTCCCTTGGCTATGTACATGAACACAGCTCTGGTGGTCACAATTCCTTGCATTTGAAAACATATAACTGAAGTTAGGTGAATTAACAGTTTGTCTCCACATGTTTCAGCTGCAGATGAAACTAACCGAACGAGCAGTGTCACTCAACACTATGGTGCCCCTTCCTCGCAGCGCCTATTGGCAGCACATCACACGGCAACACAGCGTTGGCCAGCTCTACAGTCTACAAGGTAAGTGGAGAGCTGCACAGGACAGAGATCAAGATAGGACTACGTAGTGCAGATGGATTCCAATTGTACTAAGAGGGGATTTGGCAGTCACTCACGCGCTGCTGATCTTACTCTAAATTGGGTCTAATAGATCATCCCTTAAAACATCAAAGCAATTAGAGCAAGTCTGTAACAATTATTAAAATCGGACGTTTTATTGTCTCTGTTATGACAATTAATGATTGAATTGGGAGGAAACCAGGCATTGAGGCACTGAAGTCATTAGCAGAGATACTGGCAGCACAATGTTTGGCATTTCATGTCAGTACTAATGAATGCATCATAGTCATGGCAGAGGCTATTGTTCTTAAGATGCATCTTGACTTCAGAGGGGTGAGCAGGACGCAACTGCCAGAAGAACAAGTAACAGGAGATTTGCTGAACTCAGGTCATGTTTGGTGAAACCTTCAGTGGACCTTATGCAGTTTACTGTACACTCAAAAGAAAGGCGCCATAACACACTATTGAATGCTGGGTACCAGTGAATTTTGGATGGCCCATCATCCACGCCAAGGTTGGTTCTGTTCTGGTTATGGCATCTTTGTGCTGGTCAGATTGTGCAAACACCACGCTTGTGCTTGCCGATTGGCAACAATGCCAGTGCATATCAGTGTCAGTCCTCATTGCCCCCCCACCCATTTTCCGTGAGGGGGTGAATAACATACCCTAGACCATGCCCTTACTACCCCAATAATAGACAGACAATAGATCTACATTTGGAAACAAAAGGTCACAATTTATTGGAGCATAACAACAAAAAGGGGGCAGTCCCAGCCCTAAACACATCATGGTTCACGACCATACTTTTAATAAGTGGCCCAACAGCAGGGCATTGTTATAGTTCTGAATGTTCACAGTGTGCCCTACCCGTCCACGGCTTTCGCAAGGCACCCAACCTACGCTCCAGATTGTACTGCATGCACGTAAGCAGGACAATGTCCAATTTCTGAATGTTCACGGTGTCCCATTTCCTCACACGGCTTTAACAAGGCACCGGACATACGCTCCAGATTGTACTGCACACCCATAAGCAGGGCAATGTCCAATTTCTGAATGTTCACAGTGTCCCCTTGCCACACACAGCTTTAGCAAGGCACTGGCCATACGCTCCATATTGTACTGCACACCCATAAGCAGGGCAATGTCCAATTTCTGAATGTTCACAGTGTCCCCTTGCTGCACACAGCTTTAGCAAAGCACCGGACATATGCTCCAGATTGTACTGCACGCATCACTTCTTCCTCGGCCCACTGAATCTTGTTGACAAGGAGTCTCATCTGTCCCAATTCGCCAACTGCCTCAAAATGCTGCGTACTTCTGCTCCCTGGCTAGAACTGCCCTGTACCTTTGCCACGCTTTGGGGGTGGCCTCCCCGCTGCCACGAATGCCCCCATGTTTGTGCTCCTCCTCTTCCAGAACCTCACCTACCTTACCTAACACTTCCTACTCCCCAGTCTCTATTATTACCACAAATCTGTAACCGTTCCCAAGCCCAAAGTTGCTCACCATCGCTTTATGTACCAATTCAAGATCTATTCATAGCCATTCAACCGGGCAAAATTGATGTTGTGCCCACATTGACGCTTGACTCCTAATTCCTCTTTAAGTACAATGGCAATCTTCCGATTGAGCTTCTGTCTCTTCTGGGCGAAACATGATTCACTCTGTTGCCTTTGAAGATCAGCACCGGCACGATAAGTGCTCCAAAACCTGCTGGTGATACAGGCCTACAAAGTCACTGTTACCAAAGAAGGCCTATATGGTCCCCCTGCACCTGGTAAGCATGTACCGGCCTGTTGGTCCAGACCCTCGAATTGTACATCAACCATATTTTCACTTATCAGTGCACTTGATCGACCCTCCGGTTTTACCGTAGCATGTATCTTGTGGCAGTGTCCCCATCGCCTGCCAAACCTAACCGGGTTGTAGTGTTGTGTTACCGGCCAGACCTCCAAGTTGTACATAAACCACCATTTTAACTTATCAGTGTATGTATGCCATCCTCCAGCCTTATCGCAAGCATGTACCTTGTTTGAATGTCCCACAGCTTACTACTGAAAACTTTTTGGTGGTCATGACGGCACTTGCCTGGCCAGACCATTAACTTGTCCCCAACCCTACATTCAAATTACCAAGGCGCTTATACCAACGTCCAGTTTTACCATGAGTATGCACATTGTGGGAGGTCCCACCGCTTACCAAACCTTTTGTGGCTGTCGAGCCGTGTTACGGGGCTGACCATAAATTGTACCTAAATCGAAATTGAGCTCATTGCGCATCCATGCCATCCCTCAGTTTTACCATGGACATGTCCGTGTGGGTGTGTCCCACAGCTTACTAAACCTTTTTGGGATCGTTACACTGAGTTCCAGGCCACACTCCTGGGCCCAGCTGAGGTGGTCGTTGCCGTCCTGGGTGGGTGGGCGTTCAGGCAGGGGGTACAGGAGAGACGCTGAGCTCCTGTCCCCCTGCCTTATATGCTGTCTCCAGGGCGTGGCGCATGCTCCCACCCTGGAGACGCCCCTTCCTCTCGGAGGAAAGGTGGAAGATGCTTAGGGGATGTTGTCGCCAAAGGGGCATCCCGCTATGTTGGCTGTCCTTCTAGCACCCCCTTCAGGGCTTGGACATTCCCTAAACATTCTTGCATCAGTTCAAAATGTACCAACATTGGTGCAAACTGCTTGCATCCATAATTCGCAAGTTTGAATGGCAAACACAGCATGGTGATTAAAATGTATATAGCATTCCAAAGTAGTCTCCTTAATCGTTTGTTTTAAAACTGGGTTCTCACTGGCAGGTAAATGGTTTGCATCATCGGTGGACAGCACAGCTAATCAGGTTGCTCAGAACTTGGACATTGCTGGTACAACACTGATATTCAACAATAGGATGGCTTGCCTCTGATTCACCTCCCTCCTCCCACTCTTCTGGTTAGCTTTGCATGGACGATAAATACATAAAAGTGCCTCTCGTGTTCCTGCTCTTTCCTAATACACTGGCCCTCACGTCGTTCAGTTACCTTTGGCTGATGGGGCACGGTTCGACCGGTGGCACTACCTGCTTTCATTGTTATTTTCGGCTCAATCTACAGTACCCATTAAGCAGCTGTAAAGAACACATGGTAATTTAAAATGAACTGGCGACACACCACACACCATTCTTAAAGAAGGAACATGTAAATTGTCTCCTGGATGTATGTTCATCCGAAAAGCGCAAGGAGACATTTGCTAGTTTCGAGCTCAGGGATGATTTCTCTCAAGTGATTCCGGCTGCATCACAACAAACGTCTTCCATAAAATACAAATGCGCATGAGGAACCAGATCAGTATGGTATTTGGTGTTTATTTCGTGTTTCCCGAGCCACCTTTAACCCAGGAAACATGGCCTAAATGACTCAATATCAGAACAGGAAGTGGCCGGGCAGAGGGAGGATGCAGGTGCGAGGGAGCAGGTTTGCAGTGATGTGTGTGTGTGCATGTGTGTTTGTTTGTGTGTGTGGCCAATGTCTGTCATAGGAAAGGGTTAAGGAAGAAGACATAGGAGCAACATGAAGAGGAGTTTGATAGGTGAAGCACCCCCAGACAGCAGGGTAGGGCATGGTTGCTTCAGGCGGTGTGTTTGGAAAGTGGAGGTGGCCGACAACACCAAAGCGGGTTCTGGGGGGTTGTTACCCCCCACCAATGGGATTAAACTCATCCCGTTTGGATGCTACCCCAGGACGGCCAAAAAAGGGCAGCCTTTTCGAGGAGCATCCTCCATTGATGGGGATTAAGGCCTATTGTGGTCAACACCTAGTCTTTCAACTTTCTAAAACCATACTGATATGACCCATGCTGATGATTAACTGTTCTGTGTAGGTGTAACCTTAAGATATTGTGCATGGATGTGCATAGTTGGTTCACTGTAACAAAATTAGAGAAGGCTTGGCTTGTTAAGTCGCAATTATATCATGTCAGAGTTTCATTTGATGTTCTAAGAATGTGAAAGTAGCATTCAGTTTTGAATAGCGATAATGGCAAACATTTTAACAAAGGCATAGGTGTACAGTTTATTACGCATTCCTAGTTGCTAAGTGGCTACTGTGTTTTAAACTAGAGGTGGGGGAGCCAGAGATTTCAAGGGCAGGGGTGAGCCTGGGCCGAGCCTAGGGTTCAGACCTGGCTCTAGGAGCCCTGGAAATGCTGCACAAAGAAGTGGCTTAAAAAAGAGAGGCTAACAAACATGAATATGCGTGCTCAAGGGTGGCTCAGCATAAGAAATGTTTGAATAGCACTACCAAAGATAATGTGTATGCACTGTTCCAGGGCCCTGCAGCATTATACCTCTCGCTGAATTTTAACTAGCGATTAATATTACTCAGATTTTCTATTTTTATGCAATAATGAAGGAACATGACATTAACAGTTTGGCAATATGGAACCGGGGAGCATTCAACTAAAATGTGCTGCAGCCTGCAGCACAAAAAGCCTAGCACTCTTCGTGCTGGGCAGGATTTTGCCTATTTGGTTCAAAATGGGACTCTTTGAAAATTGATTGCTGTTGAATGGGCTCCAAGCAGAGAAATAGGCCTGGTTCAATTACAAATAAACGCGCCACAGTCAGGGACGTCATTTCACCAAAATGCCAAGGGTACCGGAAGTGACATCACAGTGCCACACCCCCAAGAGTGACATCACAGGACGTGATGTCATTCGACCACACCCCCACAGGAAGTGATGTCATTAGACCACACCCCACCGGAAGTGATGTCATTTGACCACGCCCCCACCATGACATCACAGAAGGGCCTCATAAAGCATTATCCCTCAGTGCACTAAGAATAAAATGGTTACGATATCAGTGTATTGTGACATTTCATACAAGAATGGATCATCATATGTAGCAGTGTCAAGGTCCATGTTGCCACGTGAATTGTTTGAACCGCAATCCCCTCTTTATGTGGATCGGCCCTGTTATTTCAACAGGACTACAGAGCGAAATCACATTCTGGGGGGACAGGGACGGATAGGCGGGCATGGGCATAGGGGAAAGCCAGGATAATAGGGGAGAGGGAGAATATTTCACCAGAAAACATCTATGGCATCCTCAGTTTTTAATGATTCTTCTTCTTGTGTTATTTTGGCTGCCAAAAGATTAGTTCAACATGTGTTCAAGGCATACAGTGCATTACTGATTGATACAAACTTCAGTACCAAAACCCTCATCAGTCCTGTCACCATATTTTATGGGGGAAAAAATCCTGGCTGCATTTTGCATTACTCCCACACTCACCAACACTCTTTATATGCCTAGGTTTCTGTTCCTACATGTTCATTGTCCTCCACACTCCGCACCTCTCCACAATGGTACACAGTCCAACAATTAGTACTATTATATAGATTTTGGGATATTGCCCAACAGTTGCTCTTCCTTCACTCTGATCATAAGACTCAAAATGTAGTTTCTTACCAGATTGAGCAGAACAGTGTCTTGAGAGACGTGCCGTGCTGCTGTTTCAATGGCATGTGAATTGAAGATTCTGACTCGAAGGCAGGTTGTTGCTTAGGTGACAGGAAACCAGAGGAGAGGTGTGTGAGTGTTCAATGGCAACAGATCAAGAAGACAGAACTCTGGTAGTGGAGCTGCAGGTGTTTGGCAGAGAAGAGGCTGCAAGTATGCCAGGTGCTGTTTTGAGGTCACAGAATACTGGCTGTAATGCCTATGGTGCTGGGCTTTTTTTAACAGAGGACACTGACTGGGTGTGTCTCATCATTGCTTGGTTGACTACAAATCAAGGATACGGTGCTGGCATTGTGAAGACAGAATTGTAGCTGTGGGGCAGCTGGTGACTGGCTTAAAGGAAGTTGCTGCTTAGATGGCTCATCATTGCTTCATTGACTGAATATGAAGAAGAGCCAGGCGGGAATCGGATAGCAAATGTTTTCATGACACAAAACTCCAGCTGTGCTGCAGCTTCTGGCTGACTTTTCAGGAAGATGCAGATGGAGGCTACTCAAATTCTAAGAGATTGGCGGTTGACAGATGCTTTTGGCTGTGCTACTAGTAGTGCCTGTCTGGCTTCACAGGAAAATGCTAATTGAATGTCTTGCTGTTGCTTAGACTGAAAATCTGTAGGATGCCGGCAGTGTGGCAAATGCTGTCATTTTATGATGTTTCTGACGTAATGGTCCATTGTTGCTTAGCTCAATGGTAAATAGTAGGATGTTGACAAAATTCAACAGCATACCATGCAGTGTTCTGAAGATAAGACAAACTGGTTGTAGTGCATGAGCGATGTATCATGGCTGACTTCATGAAGAGGCTGGTAGTGTAGGAGAGTAGCAGATGGTTTTAAAGACTATGTGGTGCTGATTAGGTCCGTGTGACTTGAAAAGAAAGACCTAACTGGACAATTGAGCTATAATCTAACAGTGTCAAAGAATATAATGGTTAATCTTTTCAGAGGATACCCCCTGTGTCGCATGTCAGCAAATCGGTCAATGTCATCACTTAAATTTACCTCTTCAACCTCCATAGTTTCACATGCCATTACCAACAAATCACTAAGTCTGTTGTCTCCACATCTATTTCACAAATAGTTTTTAACTCTTTTCAAACAGGAGAAGAACCTCTCATTTGTTGCAGTTGTAATCGGCAATGCAAGAACCAGATCCAACAGGTTTAGGACATCAGAAAAACCTCTTGAATATTCATTGAGATAGTACCTGACAGAGTGAATACCTGCTAAAGTCTTGTCAGAGAAATAGCTCCTTGCAATGTCAAGGCCTGAATGCAATCCAGCATAATTTGCTTGGGGCCCTAGGTAGAGCCGAGCAAGAACATCTGCAGATGAGTCCTCCAAGAAATGTTTAGCCGTTGGATTGAACATGCCAGCAGCCTTGATAAGCCCCATGTTATCTATAAAACGAGCATCCAACTCTCTTACAAACCTATTCAAGAAAAACACCTCTTGCTTTATCCGTTCAGTCTGTAGCATTCGATCCTCAGAGTGCTCATAATGTCCAGGCCTCTTCCCTACAGTAGTACCAACAAGGTATTCTTTTAGTTTGCTGCTCAGTTGGTGCTGCCTTACTGGTAAAGCTCTGCGGTCGTGGTCTTCAACCGTTTCAATACCACATTTTTCTGCCAATTCTGTTGCGTCATTGACGATTTTCACCCAATGGCATTCTTGTCGAAGGTTGACAAGGGCAGTTCTTGTCACTTGAATTAGGTTACTCACATCTGGCAAATCAAGATTCTTTCTCTGAAGTTCATCAGATAACACACTCATCTTTTTCAGAATTGATTCCATACTTAACAAAGTTAGCAAAAACTCAAAGCACTGCATATTTTTGAGAAGTCCTCTGGCTTCTGAACAAGCCTGCTTGTCACATTGTTGCGATGATTCTATTACACTGAAAACAACTATAATGGTTTCAAATCGAGCCTGTATTTTTTTAACACAAGCGTACCAATAAAACCATCTAGTGCCACAAAGTCTTTCTAATTCTTGTACTGCCAGACCGCTTTCTGTTTGAGCTTTTACAAAGAGTTTGTGTCGAGGACACTTTGTGAAAGGAACACATAGACAGCCTGAAAAGTTGAGAAAAAATCTTTCACTGTTTGTATGTTAGTGATAGTTTGCACGCAATGTTTAGACGATGTGCATGACAGTGAATGTAAACTACCTGTGGAGCAATTTCTTTTATTTTCGCTTGCACTCCATTAAAACAGCCACTCATAACTGATGCCCCATCATAGCATTCTTCCAGTCAAGGCCAGCATTGCGTAGAGAATTGTCAATGGATGCAGCTAAACTGGAGGCATCCAACTTCTCATTGTGGTAACATCCCATGGCTTTTTCCTGAATGTTCCCATCTTGATCTACAAACCAGATCACAAAGCTCATCTGTTCTTTATGTGAAATGTCTTTGGTTTCATCAACCAACACTGCAAAGTGGTTTGTCACTTTCCTAACAATATTCTGACGTACCAGATTTGCCACAACTGAGATCATGTCATTTTGATACTCAGGAGATGTGTAGTGCCCATATCTTCTAGCCATTTTTACTTTAAGAAGTTCATTATTATCAGACAGCAAACACAGTATTTCTATGAAGTTTCCCTTATTGTGGGAGTCTTGCGATTCGTCTGTGGCTCGGAAAGCAAGTCCTTGATGACCCAAAAGACATACAACCTTTAGTAACTGCAGCACATGTTGGTGATTCTCTTCAATCTCTTGGTCCCCAACCTTTTCTAGCATTGAAACAATTGAGTGTTGAGGGCCTGTAGTCTGTTGTACACGCTTAAAGTCTGCCCAAGCTACAAACGAAGACTTATGCTTATCAGAATCTGAGTGCATCTTTAAAGAATGACGTGTCTTTTCCCATTTAGCAAAGCCAATGTCAACAAATGGAACATTGCCACGTGCACAACCTCCTCCTCCAGAATTAGAACCAAAATGTCTGCATGCAAAGCAGTATACTGTATCTTTCAGAATTGAATACTCCAACCAAGGATATGTTTGGTAGTCTCCGTTAAACCTACGGGAACCAATTACAGGGTATGTAGGATGTTTAGGCTGTACTGGATCACAGCATGGATTTGGTGACAGATCAATCACCACACTGTCATCTAAATTGGGAGCTGGAGATCTTCTTGGAATGCCCTGCTCAGCTAGACACATCTGCATACTGTTATCGCTCTGCAACCAAGAGCTGCCTGTGCTCTCCCCGAGGAATGAAATGTCGGGAGAGCAAGCAACAGTGGGGGATCATCAAACATGCCAATACAGGAAGAACAATCCTCAACATCAGGGTTGAAAGAGCTCTCAGCACTATCCAGGAAAGTTGAAGTGTTGGTTAGGTCATCAGCATCACGTGAAACCATTGCAGCAATGTTTGCACATGATCAAGAGCCTTCAGTGGCCACCACAAATGAAGGAGATGCTATGTCAGCCAAGGAAGGTGGAGCTGTAGACAAAGAGTCAGCATGTGAAGATAGTGAACCAATGTCAGCACATGTAGATGCACTGTCTGCACCTGAAGAAGCAGCTTCGCTGCCAGCCAGAGTTGATGTGCTGACCGATGGTTGGACAACATGTGCAGCTGTGTTTGAACTGCCACTTGAGGTATCATCAGACCTCTTGCGCTTGCTTGAATCAGAGCCTGGAGTAGGACCAGCTCCTCTTGCTTTTGGAGAAAACATATCAACGATTGACCTCTGTTTTGGATCCTTGGGTTTTCCTGTAGGTGTAGACATGTTCGTTCTTTTAGTACTGCTAAATCAGAAGCTATTATTCAAGCAATGATGGATTCCTCAGTGTCCTCCCGACTTATTTTGTGCTTCACACTTCTTTGGAGAACCACTTCCGCTGAATACCAAAGAGGAGACAAATCTGAAATATATTGCTTTGGCTTACAAGTTTATCACTGTACTCCCTGAAAATAAGCGAGTACTCCCCAAAAAGAAAAACAGATTACAAATACTCCCAACAAAAAATAGGAAACAAGCACTGTGGACCCTGAGCCCCTGCTTTCACGCACACAGCTCCATGGATGTTTGGAGAGGTAGCGCACGTAGTTCCAAAGGAAGAAAGCACTATTGTTACTGCTCGATCGGTAGACATGCACATGATATTTTAATGTGTATGAGTAACTAGGTGCAACATAATTATTAGAAAAACCTTTCAGTTTTTCAGTTAAAGCATTTTTACTTGCTTACAAAATACTGCCGTGGGGAACTAGATTTACATTTTTACTCCCTAAAAATCATTTTACTTCCAAGTTTACAAAATAGGGAATGCAATAGTCCCAGTTCAAAATCTTATCTGGAGCACTGAGTACATACCTAAGCAGTGATTTCAAGTATTTATCTGTCAGGGTAATACTTTACATTTGAGAGATTAACAGTTGCAACCTGTTCAAACTCTGCCCCTAAGAAAAAAGGAAACCCGTGGGTCCCAAAAAAACTGAAGTGAAGCAGGCGTTCAGTGTCATACAGTTTGAAGTTAATTTTGTGGTATTCTCTGATTAAATGGAATAGAAACAGCCATCTTTAGTGTTCAAACAACTAGGACAAGGCTGCAATGCATAAATAGATAAGGACTAACAGATCAGATCATTAACATATGCTGTACATTTTCAATATGTTGCTTCACGTTCATTTACCTCTCACAGCGGTCACAGATAAGGCTGGATGTCAGCTGCTCAATGGTGGTACTGTTTGCTGGCGTTGAGAACACAGAAAGGAAGGAACTCCCACACGAAGATGCAGGTCTGAAAATAATAACAAAATGTCAGAAAGATTCATTTGTGCAACACCAGACCATATTAATTTTTAATAGAGTTTTAGAGTTCTGGGGTGCACGCATCATGCTAAGACAAACTGGACCACAGAGTCTTTGCACATGACAGACCTAGAGACTGACTTCAGGCCCGGCAACGATTCATCATTAACCTTCTGTGACTCAGAGGGACGCATGTTATGCACCATTGCCCTAGGATCTCTAGGAACTAGCTCTTAGGCCGCAGCAGGTCCAGGCTGAGCGTGTGGCTCAGGCAAGGAGCAGTTTACATAATGTTGTGTCACAATGTAAAATCCTAGTTAAATGCATTGCAAAATGTATAGGCTGCAGGCCACAAATTACTTGGATTTCATCTGCCTGTGGTTAATTTAAGCAGTTTAATTTGCATAAGCTGTTGCTGTAAGCTGGGCTCAGGAGGGCACATGAACACAGTGGCGATGGGCAAGGGGCACATGGACACAGTGACGAGGGGCACATGGACACACTGGCTGGGGTCATGGGCACATGGAACCGGCAATGACTTATCTTACAGCAGGAAGTAAAAATGCCTTCAATCCCTTTCCCACATGATCTATAAAAGACAAAATGTAACGTTAGTAAAACGAATTTGCTGCTGCCGGCATCAGCGGCTTGCTTACTTTCCCTAATGTAAAGCCGCTGCCGTGCCAGCACTGAATTCATTATACTAACATACTTGCCAACCCTACAGATTTAGGCAGTCCTACCACCTACAGATTTCAGTGACAGATCCTACTGCTTTTTACAGTGGCAGGTAATTTATGTGACTCTAAGGCAGGCTGCAGGACATAACATGCAACACATTAGTCTGTCTGTACAGTGGACTGGTAGGTGATTACTTTGATTGGACTCAGACCAGTCCAGTGACCTGACAGCTATGTGACTCTGCCCTGCACTCTGGCCGGGACAGGCCTTAGGTGAACCACTAACAAAGGCAAGTGGCAGAGCATAACACAATCACACTGCATCTGCCTGTCACGTAGTCACTTATTCTGTACTTCAGTTTCTTTCTCCTGTCCTTTCCGCCTATTTTGGCATCACTCATCTGCTCATTTTGCACACCATGGCATTGCCCCTCTGCTCACCACATTTTGCCGTATAGTAGAGCAACCAACCTCTACAGTGCAAGTCCCCCAGACGAAGGATTGAATGAATGGGGTACATAGTGAGGGACTCCCATGTATATTGCAGGACCGTGAGAGAATTGGCAAACTGTGAGCAATATGTGGCCTTGGAGAGTATACAGTTCTCAGTGTCCATCAGTACATGCTGGAAAATATTTAGGGGAGTGGTGGAGCCGCCCTGGAAGAGACATATGCTCCAATGAAGGAAATGGGGTAGGGACAAACATTGAGCAGCGTGGATATTCTGCACACAAACCTGAATTCACTAATGATGGAGAAAGAGAGCCCAGCCAGCTTACCAGACTACCGGGAAGCTGGGATTAGGGGAACCAGTTAACGAATGAACTTTGTGGCCACTGGCTGGTGTGGAAGGTGGTGATACAGTGTGCTGAGCAGTGGATCCCTGCATTCCTGCATCTTCTGAATGTGAAATAGGAGTGCATGAATATCACAACACAGGTGGGGGAACTACAGGCTGAAAGAGGGAGACTATCAGTCACTAGTATGAGTCCTAGAGGTGCTGGTGCAGTCCTGTAAGGGAGCACAGACCATTGGGTGCCCAAGGGCAAGTGCTGGGCTCAGGAGGGGCTGATGGCGATTGGGAGGACGGCCATGACTCCGGAGGACACCTAAGGGCCAGGGCCACCAATCTCAGTGACTGTAGGGTTTAACACGAGAGGGGGAGGGGGATAGACCGACTATGCCGATGACACCCAAATTCAATTCCCCCCACCGGCATGTACCAGGCAGACTCTGCTAGGCAAAATGCTGTATACTCAACCATACAAACTCTGATGGCCACTCACCACCTGTGTCTCAACGACGAGAAAACAGAGATCCTCATAGTGGTCCCAGATGCCATGATCAAGAAGCTAGATGCCCTGTACACCTCCTTCAAAATTGATAGCACCCAGATCAGGGCCTCCCCTTCAGTGAAGACACTGGGAGTGTACCTAGATGCTACCCTCTCACTGACCCGTCAGGTGAAGGCCATCTCCTCCTCTGCGGCCTACTCCACCAAATTGATCAATGCCTCCAGACCCTTCCTCTCCCCTGACAGCTGCCTCTCAATAGCCTGGGCCATGATTGGGTCCAGGCTCGATTACTGTAACGCATTGTTTGCAGGCACCTCAGAACATAACCTACAGAAGATCCACAATAATGCACTGAGGGCTGCCCTCAACACCCCAAAACGTGAACACATCACCTCAGCCAGAAAAAAGGCCCACTGGCTACCTATTCGGGAACAGATTTTATTCAAAAAACTGCCAATAACACACAGATGCCTGTTCAAGATCGATCCTCCCTACCTCTTGCAGAAATTTAAGTAAGTGATCTCATCCAGACCTACTGGAACTGCATATGCGATATGCCCATCGACTAGTCAAACCCAAATTCAAACGGGGCAAGGCAGGCAGCGCAAGCTTTCCAACCATTGCAGCTATCGAATGGAACACACTTCTGCCGGCCCTGTGGGATGAGCAAGCATACTGGACATTCCGGAAATCACTACAAACATGGCTGTTTGCTTAACACCTTAGCCTTGTCCACTGCATACCCATGCTCTCTTTAACTATGGATTTAACATGTAACCTGTAACCTAATGGCGCCTAGAAACACTTGTGTAGAGGTGTGTTATAAATTACTTATCATATCATATCATATCATATCAATAGCACCCACAAGTTTGGTGCACTCTACAAATGAAATAAATAAATAAATAAAATAAACTGTCGGCAAACGAATGCAAGCCTTAATCTTAAAAGCCAGGACTAAGCAATTTTCTCTCATGGGTATACACATGGATGATGACAAGTGGACAAAAGCTCTTGGACACACTAAAATATAAACTTGTATTATGTATGTATTTTATTTTTGTATAATGCCGGTAGCCCGAGGGCATCAGGGCGCTTAGACTTACAACACAGCAGATGCATGACAGACAATAAATAACGGTTACTGTGGCCTAGTGAGTGCCCCTGAACACTGCTTTCCCCCTATTCATCATCTAAAGAGGTGTGTCTTCAACCGCTTCCTGAAAACAAGATGATTTACTTCGGAGTTTCAGGAACGCTGTTCCACAATTTAGGAGCCAGCACCAGAAAGGATCTGCCCAACCCGGATTTCAACTTGAACTTAGGTACAGTCAAGAGGCTCTTTCCCCCCGAGCGTAGACTTCTACTGGGAGTGTAGAGCACTAAGCTCTTTTTCAAGTAGTCCGGAGCTATGCCATAAAGGCAGTTGTGTACCAAGCAGAGAGCCTTGAACTTTATGCGTTCCTCTACTCTAAGCCAGTGCAGAGATAATCTATCTGCAGTCACATGGTCTTTCTTATTCAAATTCTTAACTAACCTGACCGCATTGTTCTGGATCACCTGGCAGCTGGATAGGTCCTTGGATGAGGCCCCTAACAACAGAGCATTACCGTAGTCAAGCCGTGCTAGAATGATGGCTCTGGCTATCGTAGCCATGTTGCCTTCATTGAGGAACGCTTTGATGGCTTTCATTAGCCTGAGATAATACGCCATACTTTTTTGAAGACAGCTGGTCTGGGCATGAGAATCGACCGCAGAATTGACCATCATGCCCAGGGTCTTCACTTTAGGGACCACCAGAATAGTGGCATTCTTGATTTGGAAAGAATTGTACTCTGCCCCCAAATTGGCCAGCTGACGACTGGAGCCAAACAACATCAGTTTGGTTTTTGAGTCGTTCAGGCACATCCAATTTGCCTGCATCCAGTCGTCTATTATCTTGTAAACCCTAGCAATCACTTTGCTGTCCGTGGCGTGATGACTACACCCCAATTCCAATATGAGTTGGGTGTCATCTGCGTAATTCGTAAACAACACTCCTGCTTTCACCAATAAGCTGCACAGTGTGCGCATATATATGTTAAACAACATCGGTGATAGGCTGGCCCCTTGGGGAACTCCAAATAAGATGTCGCAGGGATCAGAGAAACTGCTACCCCAATTGACTCTGGCTTGGCGGTTGGATAGAAATGACAGAAGCCAGACAATGGCTCCTTCGGAACAGCCCACGTTCTCTCTAAGTGCCTTGATGAGAAGATGATGATCCACCCGGTCGAAGGCGGCACTTAAGTCTAGAAGCATCAACATCCCTAACTTATTCTTGTCTAACAAACTCAGCATCTGATTCTGAAAGTCCAGCATGGCTGTTTCAGTTCTATGGGCGAAGGTTTGCAGGGTCCTTAGGATCCAGGCCAGCTTTCTTAACAAGTGGGGTGATGGTGACTTTCTTCAGGTCTCTGGGCACTGTGCCCTCTTGAAAAGATGAATTCACTATTCTCCGGAGGATAGGAGCGAAAATGTCTTTGTGTTGAAGGATGATACTGGGTGGTAAAAAAATGTCTGCACAGGTGGTGGGTTTCATATTATTCAACACCTCTAGCATATCTGCCTCTGAAATGGGGTCAAATTTAAAGAGCTGCTCTCTGACAGTTACCTCCACTTCTGTGGGATGAGTGTCCTGTTTAACGGAAATTCTGGCCTTGATGATATTTTGTCACGCTTTTTCGGTTTTGGCTTGAAAGACATTTAGAACCATGTTACAGTCCTCCTCTGTGGGCGTAAATGGGGGGGTGAGGGATGCGGGTTTTTCAATACTCTTCAGAATATCGAAGAGTTTGCTTGTCTTGTTATCTGCATGCTCAATTTCAGAATTGAAAAAATCAGCTTTAGCTGCCTTAATTTTGTCTCTATATTCCTTGTCCTTTCTTTTCCAATTCTTTTTACTATCCCCAGATGTATCTATGATCCATTTTCTTTCCAAGGTCCATTTTTCCTTTTTCAATAAATGGAGCTCTGAGGTGAACCATTTTTGGCTGTTGTTGTTTTTTCTAGCTAGCTTGGTAGTGAACGGTGCCTCTGACTCCACTAACTCGAGAAGATGCTTATTATATTTGTCTAGAAGATTGACACACAAGTCATGATCCTGAAAGGAACCCAGTATTTTATCAATCCAAGACTTAAGCTGTAGCTTATTTAGATTTTTCAAATTTCTATTGGCTACTTTGATGTGGGGATTGTGCTTATGTGCGTAAGAGGGCAGGTTTAAATTAGCTGATATCAGGTAATGGTCGCTCCAGATGCAGGGTGTGGTTCTGCAGTCTTGCAGGGATATAACTTGGCTCCAAAACAACTCACCTCAATGACATTCCTTCACAAGGGCACATGAATAAATTCCACCAGAGAACAGAAACTGTCAAAAACGTTGGATTCCTCATGTGCCGATCACTCACACATGAGCAGGAAGTTAAAGCTATAGGGAAAATCAGTTTCTTCTCCTTCCTTTCTCACAAAAAAATATGAGTCATCGCCCTAGTACTCGGAAGACTGGATTATGCGGATAGCCTTAACCTAGGCCTGATGGAATGCTGACTAACCTGTCATTGAAGAGTGCAAACTCCTCCGAAGATTGGAATACATCACTCCAGCTATCAGGCCACTCCACCAGCTCCCAGTCAAATGCAGAATCCCCTAAAAAACCATGTGTATTGCACTGGCACATTTTAAGGCAGAGCCCCAGAATCCTTATCCAAAAATTAAGATTGATGCCTGTAAGGTTTTCAAGGAATCATAACCCCTGGCATTGTTTTTCGTTTTTGAGCTTTCCAAGCCATTTACAGATTTATAACAGAATAGACCGACAAGAAATCTTGTATGTGCCTGTCAGAAAACTGAGATCCAGCAATGCAGCTATATTAACAGTCACATGTTTTAAACAGAAATGCCAGGAACGGTTCTCTTTCTATATCCTGACAACCAACATTCGGCGTACCATATCAAGCGACTCTATTTTTTTTTAAAGAGCTTCGCCCAGACTAGCATGGAATTGCACATGTCAAAGACGACACCTATCTACCTTCTTGCAGTGCACACTTACAGGTATAGGTTTAGGACTCCCAGTCCCACCCTAAGCACAGCATCGCACACATAACTGCTCCTCAAGCCATCTCAATCCAGTCAGTCTCACACAGACATCCTCACAAGGAAACTGGAACACTCTGGAACTATCATCACCCAACAAAAATACAGAAATGGAACCAAAAACAGTGACGGCCCAATCCATGAAGATTCCATCAGTCCAGGACTCCTCAAACACCCAATCTCCCCCACTATCCTACGGAAATGTTCAATTACCATTTTACAGGATTAGAAAAATCCCAAAGCACACTTCAGTTTACTGCCTGCTAGCACCGCACCCCCACTGTGGCACTAACCACTGCAGAGAAACGGAGAGCTGTCTCTGCCTGGCTTTGCAATACTTCTCCACTAACACGGATACACCCCATCTCCCAGCACACGTGCAAAAAAAAAAGAAGAAACAAAGAAATCAGGACTCCCGATTTCTTTGTTTCTTCTTTTTTTGTTTGGAGAACAAAAGGCTGCTCCTGGCCGGCGGGGGAGTCGGGGAGAGAAAACAGAGATGCCTTGGCACTGCCACATCACAGTGCCCTCCTGCTCCTGCTTGGGGGAGAGAGGTACGGCAAGGCAACACAGCGATGCCAGTGGACTCAGGCCCTGGGGAGCCGAGGACGGCGAAGCACAGACCGCTTTGTTGCTGCGCAGCGGCTGCCGTCGGGTCGGCACTGAATTCATTTTACTAAAGTGCAAATATGTTCCGGCGGCAGCTCGGCCGCTGGCGGCACATATTTGCACGTTAGTAAAATGAATTTGGTGCTGCCTGCCGTTGGCACCGAATTGATTTTACTAACTTACAAATATGTGCCGGCGGCAGCTTGCAAGCCACCGGCTGCACATATTTGCACGTTAGTAAAATGAATTTGGTGCTGCCTGCCGTCGGCACCGAATTGATTTTACTAACTTGCAAATATGTGCCGGTGGCAGCTGCCGGCGGCACATATTTGCATGTTAGTAAAATTAATTTGGTGCTGCCTGCCGTCGGCTGTCGCCACGGAATTGATTTTACTAACTTGCAAATATGTGCCGGCGGCAGCTTGCAAGCCGCCGGTGGCACATTTTTGCACGTGTAAAAGGAATTTGGTGCTACCTGCCGTCGGCACCAAATTGATTTTTACTAACTTGCAAATATGTGCCAGCGGCAGCTTGCAAGCCGCCGCCGGCACATATTTGCATGTCAGTAAAAGGAAATTGGTGCTGCCTGCCGTTGGCGGCCGCGGCGGCGACCACCGCTCGACTCAGTCACTGAGCTGAGCTGACTCACCTGAAGTCACTGGCCTGGGGGTGGATCGATGTAGATGCACAGGCTGGACACAACAAACTCAGCCTCAGCAGCCAGCGAGACGAGAAGCACCACACGGCGTTTGTTTCCCACGTGCAATAATCAAAATGGAGGCCAGCACAAGCATCGCAGCACGCTGTGGCCACGCCCCCTCCCCCTCTGATTGGTCAATGGCCAGAGGTCACAAGAGATTGACAGGGGTCGCTGGCCAATCGCAAGCGGTCACTCTTGCGACCTCTGGCAAGCCCCAAATGACATCCCTGGCCACGGTTGGGGAGTGGGGTTTGGCAGATGTTTAAATTACGAGCAAGATATTTGTAATGCATTTGCACCTTTTTTATTCATAAAACTAAAGTGGACGAGCACCCAATGGGGCTCCTGACCAGCCCCTGCTTTGTGCAGGCACTGGCCTGAGAAAGGGTCAGACCAGAGCCCTACGTGGTGCTCGGGCTAGCCCGAGCCCCTCCGGGCTCGCACAGCTCTATTTTAAACCTGCTAAAAGTGTACAGTTCTTCTCAATTAAACAAAAGTGGCACAAAGTTTGCCATGTCAGCTGCTCAGACAGCAAGCAGCCATCTGCAGTGACACTTATACGGAATATTATTTAACGAGCACTAGCCCCCAATACCCTTTTAACTTCCTTCAGCAATAGCATCATTTCAGAGTTATTTACTATAGGCAGTACATAGTGGCATAGAAAAAGGCTGAAAGAATTGTGGTAGAGGTTGCTAATTATTTGCTACATTTAGGGTCTTCTGCAAAGAACCAACTTTGCTTCCTCTCAGATACCACAACAACAGAGACTTGCTGATGTATTTATTTATTTATTTATGTACTCATATTTTAAAAGCACACAATAGTCCAAGGGCATTGTGGCGCTGTTACATATACAAAGCTGCTTACATAGGAAGGGTTTAGTAGTTACATTGATATTTGCATTTACGGTTCATCTTAAAGTTACATAGTACACGCAGGTAGTATATATTTGGATTTGCGGTTCATCTTGGTGTTATATACTAAATGGAAAAGTATCAAATAGCAAATATATTGCAACTAGTGGGTTTGCTGGGCAGGATAGGGTTATATGAATAGTGTGGTTTTGAGGGCTTTGCAAAAGGTAAGGAAGGTTCTGCTCTTAGTGCGTTGGGGAGGGCATTCCAGAGTTTCGGTGCTATGTGCAGGAAGCCAATGCCGTCAGTGTTGGCTCTTCTTATGAAGGGTACGTGGAGTTGGTTAGCAAGGTGGCTTCTTGTGGGGTGAGCAGAGATGCTTTTGGATATTGTTTCTGATAGGTAGGATGGGGCTTAAAGATTGATGCATTTGTGTAAGGGTGTGGATTTTGAAGTTGATCCTTTCCTTGACTGGGAGCCAGTGGTCTTCGTGTCTAGCCTGGGATATATGGTCACTTCTAGGAACGTGTAGGGCTGTGCGGAGCACATTGTTTTGTGGTATTTGGAGCCTGTTGATGTTTTTAGTAAAGGTGCCTGCCAGAAGGGCATTGCAGTAATCAAGTCTGGCTCCTATTCAGGCTCTGGCTATGGATAATCAGTTTTGAGTGGTTAGAAAGGGTTTTATAGCAGTTATAGGTTTAGTGGTGTGGGCAGAGTTAGAGGAGATGGCCCTGACCTGTCTTGTCATCGAGAGTGTAGAGTCTAAGTAGACTCCAATGGTCTTTACAGATGTAGAGATTGCTATATTCGTGTTGTCGATGGTGAAGTGAGTATATTTAGTGTTGAGTTTGGAGAGAATTTGCTTGGGGCCCAGGATGATGATCTCAGTTGTATCCCCATTTAAGCAAAGACCATTGATTGCCATCCAATGTTTGGATGGTGGCATATGTCTGGAGGAGAGCTTCTGCATCGTGGTCATAATCTCCAATAAGGGGGAGGAGGACTTGGGTGTCATCGGCATAGTATGTGTATGCTATGCCGAGTGCGTCGAACATGTCAAAGAGAGGTTTGGTGAACAGGTTGTAAAGGGTAGGTGCAGTACATGAGCCCTGGGGGACTCCACAATTGATGGTGGTGGGGGCTGTGTTGGCTAGGTCAGAGTATACCTTCATAGACATGGCTACGATAACTGTCAAAAACGTTGGATTCCTCATTTGCCGATCACTCACACATGAGCAGGAAGTTAAAGCTATAGGGAAAATCAGTTTCTTCTCCTTCCTTTCTCACAAAAAAATATGAGTCATTGCCCTAGTACTCGGAAGACTGGATTATGCGGATAGCCTTAACCTAGGCCTGATGGAATGCTGACTAACCTGTAATTGAAGAGTGCAAACTCCTCCGAAGATTGGAATACATCACTCCAGCTCTCAGGCCACTCCACCAGCTCCCAGTCAAATGCAGAATCCCCTAAAAAACCATGTGTATTGCACTGGCGCATTTTAAGGCAGAGCCCCAGAATCCTTTTCCAAAAATTAAGATTGATGCCTGTAAGGTTTTCAAGGAATCATAACCCCTGACATTGTTTTTCGTTTTTGAGCTTTCCAAGCCATTTACAGGTTTTTTTTGCTATAACAGAATAGACCAACAAGAAATCTTGTATGTGCCTGACAGAAAACTGAGATCCAGCAATGCAGCTATATTAACAGTCACATGTTTTAAACAGAAATGCCAGGAACGGTTCTCTTTCTATATCCTGACAACCAACATTCGGCGTACCATACCAAGCGACTCTATTTTTTTTTAAAGAGCTTCGCCCAGACTAGCATGGAATTGCACATGTCAAAGACGACACCTATCTACCTTCTTGCAGTGCACACTTACAGTTATAGGTTTAGGACTCCCAGTCCCACCCTAAGCACAGCATCGCACACATAACTGCTCCTCAAGCCATCTCAATCCAGTCAGTCTCACACAGACATCCTCACAAGGAAACAGGAACACTCTGGAACTATCATCACCCAACAAAAATACAGAAATGGAACCAAAAACAGTGACGGCCCAATCCATTAAGATTCCATCAGTCCAGGACTCCTCAAACACCCATTCTCCCCCACTATCCTACAGAAATGTTCCCTTACCATTTAACAGGATTAGAAAAATCCCAAAGCACACTTCAGTTTACTGCCTGCTACCACCGCACCCCCACTGTGGCACTAACCACTGCAGAGACACGCAGAGCTGTCTCTGCCTGACTTTGCAATACTTCTCCACTAACACGGATACACCCCAACTCCCAGCGTACATGCAAAACAAAAAAAGAAGAAACAAAGAAATCAGGACTCCCGATTTCTTTGTTTCTTCTTTTTTTGTTTGGAGAACGAAAGGCTGCTCCTGGCCGGCGGGGGTGTCGGGGAGAGAAAACAGAGACGCCTTGGCACTGCCACATCACAGTGCCCTCCTGCTCCTGCTTGGGGGAGAGAGGTGTGGCAAGGCACCACAGGGATGCCAGTGGAATCAGGCTCCGGGAAGCCGAGGACGGCGAAGCACGGACCGCTTTGTTGCTGCGCAGTGGCTGCCGTCGGGTCGGCACTGAATTTATTTTACTAACGTGCAAATATGTTCCGGCGGCAGCTTAGCCGCTGGCGGCACATATTTGCACGTTAGTAAAATGAATTTGGTGCTGCCTGTCGTCGGCACCAAATTGATTTTATTAACTTACAAATATTTGCCGGCAGCAGCTTGCAAGCCACCGACTGCACATATCTGCACGTTAGTAAAATGAATTTGGTGCTGCCTGCCGTCGGCACCAAATTGATTTTACTAACTTGCAAATATGTGCCGGTGGCAGCTTGCAAGCCGCCGGCGGCACATATTTGCACGTTACTAAAATGAATTTGGTGCTGCCTGCCGTCGGTTGTCGGCACCGAATTGATTTTACTAACTTGCAAATATGTGCCGGCGGCAGCTTGCAAGCCGCCGGTGGCACATTTTTGCACGTCAGTAAAAGGAATTTGGTGCTGCCTGCCGTTGGCACCGAATTGATTTTACTAACTTGCAAATATGTGCCAGCGGCAGCTTGCAAGCCGCCGCCGGCACATATTTGCAGGTCAGTAAAAGGAATTTGGTGCTGCCTGCCGTCAGCGGCTGCGGCTGTGACCACCGCTCGACTCAGTCACTGAGCTGAGCTGACTCACCTGAAGTCACTGGCCTGGGGGTGGATCGACGTAGATGCACAGGCTGGACACAACAAACTCAGCCTCAGCAGCCAGCGAGACAAGAAGCACCACACAGCGTTTGTTTCCCACATGCAATAATCATAATGGAGGCCAACACAAGCATCGCAGCACGCTGTGGCCACGCCCCCTTCTCCTCTGATTGGTCAATGGCCAGAGGTCACAAGAGATTGACAGGGGTCGCTGGCCAATCGCAAGTGGTCACTCTTGCAACCTCTGGCAACCCCCAAATGACATCCCTGGCCACGGTTGTGGAGTGGGGTTTGGCAGATGTTTAAATTACGAGCAAGCTATTTGAAACGCATTTGCACCTTTTTTATTCATAAAACCAAAGTGGACGAGCACCCAATGGGGCTCCTGACCAGCCCCTGCTTTGTGCAGGCACTGGCCTGAGAGTGGGTCAGACCAGAGCCCTACGTGGTGCTCGGGCTAGCCCGAGCCCCTCCGGGCTCACACAGCTCTATTTTAAACCTGCTAAACGTGTACAGTTCTTCTCAATTAAACAAAAGTGGCACAAAGTTTGCCATGTCAACTGCTCAGACAGCAAGCAACCATCTGCAGTGACACTTATAGGGAATATTATTTAAAGAGCACTAGCCCCCAATACCCTTTTAACTTCCTTCAGCAATAGCATCATTTCAGAGTTGTTTACTATAGGCAGTACATAGTGGCATAGAAAAAGGCTGAAAGAATTGTGGTAGAGGTTGCTAATTATTTGCTACATTTAGGGTCTTCTGCAAAGAACCAACTTTGCTTCCTCTCAGATACCAGAACAACAGAGACTTGCTGATGTATTTATTTATTCATATTTTAAAAGCACACAATAGTCCAAGGGCATTGTGGCGCTGTTACATATACAAAGCTGCTTACATAGGAAGGGTTTAGTAGTTACATTGATATTTGCATTTACGGTTCATCTTAAAGTTACATAGTACACGCAGGTAGTATATATTTGCATTTGCGGTTCATCTTGGTGTTATATACTACATGGAAAAGTATCAAATAGCAAATATATTCCAACTAGTGGGTTTGCTGGGCAGGAGAGGGTTATATGAATAGTGTGGTTTTGAGGGATTTGCAAAAGGTAAGGACGGTTCTGCTCTTAGTGCGTTGGGGAGGGCATTCCAGAGTTTCGGTGCTATGTGCGGGAAGCCAATGCCGTCGGTGTTGGCTCTTCTTATGAAGGGTACGTGGAGTTGGTTAGCAAGGTGGCTTCTTGTGGGGTGAGCAGAGATGCTTTTGGATATTGTTTCTGATAGGTAGGATGGGGCTTAAAGATTGATGCATTTGTGTAAGGGTGTGGATTTTGAAGTTGATCCTTTCCTTGTCTGGGAGCCAGTGGTCTTCGTGTCTAGCCTGGGATATATGGTCACTTCTAGGAACGTGTAGGGCTGTGCGGAGCACATTGTTTTGTGTTATTTGGAGCCTGTTGATGTTTTTAGTAAAGGTGCCTGCCAGAAGGGCATTGCAGTGATCAAGTCTGGCTCCTATTCAGACTCTGGCTATGGATAATCAGTTTTGAGTGGTTAGAAAGGGTTTTATAGCAGTTATAGGTTTAGTGGTGTGGGCAGAGGCAGAGGAGATGGCCCTCACCTGTCTTGTCATCGAGAGTGTAGAGTCTAAGTAGACTCCAATGGTCTTTACAGATGTAGAGATTGATATATTTGTGTTGTCGATGGTGAAGTGAGTATATTTAGTGTTGAGTTTGGAGAGAATTTGCTTGGGGCCCAGGATGATGATCTCAGTTGTATCCCCATTTAAGCAAAGACCATTGATTGCCATCCAGTGTTTGGATGGTGGCATATGTCTGGAGGAGAGCTTCTGCATCGTGGTCATAATCTCCAATAAGGGGGAGGAGGATTTGGGTGTCATCGGCATAGTTTGTGTATGCTATGCCGAGTTCGTCGAACATGTCAAAGAGAGATTTGGTGAACAGGTTGTAAAGGGTAGGTGCAGTACATGAGCCCTGGGGGACTCCACAATTGATGGTGGTGGGGGCTGTGTTGGCTGGGTCAGAGTAGACCTTCATAGACATGGCTACGATAACTGTCAGAAACGTTGGATTCCTCATTTGCCGATCACTCACACATGAGCAGGAAGTTAAAGCTATAGGGAAAATCAGTTTCTTCTCCTTCCTTTCTCACAAAAAAATATGAGTCATCGCCCTAGTACTCGGAAGACTGGATTATGCGGATAGCCTTAACCTAGGCCTGATGGAATGCTGACTAACCTGTCATTAAAGAGTGCAAACTCCTCCGAAGATTGGAATACATCACTCCAGCTCTCAGGCCACTCCACCAGCTCCCAGTCAAATGCAGAATCCCCTAAAAAACCATGTGTATTGCACTGGCACATTTTAAGGCAGAGCCCCAGAATCCTTTTCCAAAAATTAAGATTGATGCTTGTAAGGTTTTCAAGGAATCATAACCCCTGACATTGTTTTTCGTTTTTGAGCTTTCCAAGCCATTTACAGATTTTTTTTGCTATAACAGAATAGACCGACAAGAAATCTTGTATGTGCCTGACAGAAAACT
The DNA here is from genome assembly GCF_040938575.1 of Ambystoma mexicanum. Lineage (NCBI taxonomy): Eukaryota > Metazoa > Chordata > Amphibia > Caudata > Ambystomatidae > Ambystoma > Ambystoma mexicanum. Next base: position 461,795,462 of record NC_090925.1, on the reverse strand, counting down.
GAGATCCAGCAATGCAGCTATATTAACAGTCACATGTTTTAAACAGAAATGCCAGGAGCGGTTCTCTTTCTATATCCTGACAACCAACATTCGGCGTACCATACCAAGCGACTCTATTTTTTTTTAAAGCGCTTCGCCCAGACTAGCATGGAATTGCACATGTCAAAGACGACACCTATCTACCTTCTTGCAGCGCACACTTACAGTTATAGGTTTAGGACTCCCAGTCCCACCCTAAGCACAGCATCGCACACATAACTGCTCCTCAAGCCATCTCAATCCAGTCAGTCTCACACAGACATCCTCACAAGGAAAATGGAACACTCTGGAACTATCATCACCCAACAAAAATACAGAAATGGAACCAAAAACAGTGACAGCCCAATCCATGAAGATTCCATCAGTCCAGGACTCCTCAAACACCCATTCTCCTCCACTATCCTACGGAAATGTTCCCTTACCATTTTACAGGATTAGAAAAATCCCAAAGCACACTTCAGTTTACTGCCTGCTACCACCGCACCCCCACTGTGGCACTCACCACTGCAGAGACACGCAGAGCTGTCTCTGCCTGGCTTTGCAATACTTCTCCACTAACACGGATACACCCCATCTCCCAGCGTACATGCAAAACAAAAAAAGAAGAAACAAAGAAATCAGGACTCCCGATTTCTTTGTTTCTTCTTTTTTTGTTTGGAGAACGAAAGGCTGCTCCTGGCCGGCGGGGGAGTCGGGGAGAGAAAACAGAGACGCCTTGGCACTGCCACATCACAGTGCCCTCCTGCTCCTGCTTGGGGGAGAGAGGTGCGGCAAGGCACCACAGGGATCCCAGTGGACTCAGGCCCCGGGGAGCCGAGGACGGCGAAGCACAGACCGCTTTGTTGCTGCGCAGCGGCTGCCGTCGGGTCGGCACTGAATTCATTATACTAACGTGCAAATATGTTCTGGTGGTAGCTTAGCCGCCGATGGCACATATTTGCACGTTAGTAAAATGAATTTGGTGCTGCCTGCCGTCGGCACGGAATTGATTTTACTAACTTACAAATATGTGCCGGTGGCAGCTTGCAAGCTGCCGGCGGCACATATTTGCACGTTACTAAAATGAATTTGGTGCTGCCTGCCGTCGGCTGTCGGCATCGAATTGATTTTACTAACTTGCAAATATGTGCCGGCGGCAGCTTGCAAGCTGCCGGTGGCACATTTTTGCACGTCAGTAAAAGGAATTTGGTGCTGCCTGCCGTCGGCACCAAATTGATTTTACTAACTTGCAAATATGTGCCAGCGGCAGCTTGCAAGCCGCCGGCGGCACATATTTGCAGGTCAGTAAAAGGAATTTGGTGCTGCCTGCCGTCGGCGGCCGCGGCGGTGACCACCGCTCGACTCAGTCACTGAGCTGAGCTGACTCACCTGAAGTCATTGGCCTGGGGGTGGATCGACGTAGATGCACAGGCTGGACACAACAAACTCAGCCTCAGCAGCCAGCGAGACGAGAAGCACCACACGGCGTTTGTTTCCCACGTGCAATAATCAAAATGGAGGCCAACACAAGCATCGCAGCACGCTGTGGCCACGCCCCCTCCTCCTCTGATTGGTCAACGGCCAGAGGTCACAAGAGATTGACAGGGGTCGCTGGCCAATCGCAAGCGGTCGCTCTTGCAACCTCTGGCAACCCCCAAATGACATCCCTGGCCACGGTTGTGGAGTGGGGTTTGGCAGATGTTTAAATTACGAGCAAGCTATTTGAAACGCATTTGCACCTTTTTTATTCATAAAACCAAAGTGGACGAGCACCCAATGGGGCTACTGACCAGCCCCTGCTTTGTGCAGGCACTGGCCTGGGAGTGGGTCAGACCAGAGCCCTACGTGGTAATGGGGCTAGCCCGAGCCCCTCCGGGCTCACAGAGCTCTATTTTAAACCTGCTAAACGTGTACAGTTCTTCTCAATTAAACAAAAGTGGCACAAAGTTTGCCATGTCAACTGCTCAGACAGCAAGCAGCCATCTGCAGTGACACTTATACGGAATATTATTTAACGAGCACTAGCCCCCAATACCCTTTTAACTTCCTTCAGCAATAGCATCATTTGAGAGTTGTTTACTATAGGCAGTACATAGTGGCATAGAAAAAGGCTGAAAGAATTGTGGTAGAGGTTGCTAATTATTTGCTACATTTAGGGTATTCTGCAAAGAACCAACTTTGCTTCCTCTCAGATACCAGAACAACAAAGACTTGCTGATGTATTTATTTATTCATATTTTAAAAGCACACAATAGTCCAAGGGCATTGTGGCGCTGTTACATATACAAAGCTGCTTACATAGGAAGGGTTTAGTAGTTACATTGATATTTGCATTTACGGTTCATCTTAAAGTTACATAGTACACGCAGGTAGTATATATTTGGATTTGCGGTTCATCTTGGTGTTACATACTACATGGAAAAGTATCAAATAGCAAATATATTCCAACTAGTGGGTTTGCTGGGCAGGAGAGGGTTATATGAATAGTGTGGTTTTGAGGGCTTTGCAAAAGGTAAGGAAATTCTGCTCTTAGTGCGTTGGGGAGGGCATTCCAGAGTTTCGGTGCTATGTGCGGGAAGCCAATGCCGTTGGTGTTGGCTCTTCTTATGAAGGGTACGTGGAGTTGGTTAGCAAGGTGGCTTCTTGTGGGGTGAGCAGAGATGCTTTTGGATATTCTTTCTGATAGGTAGGATGGGGCTTAAAGATTGATGCATTTGTGTAAGGGTGTGGATTTTGAAGTAGATCCTTTCCTTGACTGGGAGCCAGTGGTCTTCGTGTCTAGCCTGGGATATATGGTGACTTCTAGGAACTTGTAGGGCTGTGCGGAGCACATTGTTTTGTGTTATTTGGCGCCTGTTGATGTTTTTAGTAAAGGTGCCTGCCAGAAGGGCATTGCAGTGATCAAGTCTGGCTCCTATTCAGACTCTGGCTATGGATAATCAGTTTTGAGTGGTTAGAAAGGGTTTTATAGCAGTTATAGGTTTAGTGGTGTGGGCAGAGGCAGAGGAGATGGCCCTGACCTGTCTTGTCATCGAGAGTGTAGAGTCTAAGTAGACTCCAATGGTCTTTACAGATGTAGAGATTGATATATTCGTGTTGTCGATGGTGAAGTGAGTATATTTAGTGTTGAGTTTGGAGAGAATTTGCTTGGGGCCCAGGATGATGATCTCAGTTGTATCCCCATTTAAGCAAAGACCATTGATTGCCATCCAATGTTTGGATGGTGGCATATGTCTGGAGGAGAGCTTCTGCATCGTGGTCATAATCTCCAATAAGGGGGAGGAGGGCTTGGGTGTCATCGGCATAGTATGTGTATGCTATGCCGAGTGCGTCGAACATGTCAAAGAGAGGTTTGGTGAACAGGTTGTAAAGGGTAGGTGCAGTACATGAGCCCTGGGGGACTCCACAATTGATGGTGGTGGGGGCTGTGTTGGCTAGGTCAGAGTAGACCTTCATGACCTGATGGAGACCCAGACACTTAATGGAAAAGTCGGGAAGGCCATGTAATGTGAGTCTCATGGGGATATATAGAGCTTCAATGAGAGTTGCACAGCTACACATTTCACCAACCAATTCATCAAGACTGGTTCTGCATTTCCTTCCTAAACTGTACCCCTGCCCCAATCAACCTGTGTATTGCCTCTTCATACTGCCTCTCTCCATGTGAATCAGTGTATACCCTGATATTCGATCCTGAATGCAGCCATAATATTTTACATGATTACTATATCCTCATTCTATATTCCTTGACAGCTAGGTTTGTGCTTTTTAAAACTCAGTACCTTCAGTGTCTCAGTTACTCCCTTTCATTATAGCTCTCATTCACCTGTGGAATACGTTTTTCGTGTAGATATAGTTCATTCTACCCAGCCTGCATGATATAAATGCTTATAAATCCCACATCAATTCAAAATCAAAAATACACTTTAAAATAGCCAGATGGGCCGGTCATTTCTAAGCTATTTCTACTGTATCTTTTACATTCTGTACACTTTAATCCAGGCTCTTGACCTGGAAAACTACAGCCAAAATGTGGATATCTGTAAGAAATAACATGGTATCATGGCCTGTAATTCACAGTCCTAGAATACATGACCTTATCACTGCATACCCTGAATTTCAATCATGGATCTTCCATTGGTTCCAGAGACCTAACAGAGGCCCTCTAGTCATTCACTTTTACTTCTTTCCTGAAGGTAGGGGATCCTCTGTTGCACATATTCGCTTGGAGGGTTTCCAGAATTTTGTTGAGATTTTTGAAAATACTAATCCACCAAATGTCATTTTCGAATGATAATTGGTTCAGTGCATATATGTCAGTGCTAGAACTCAGGGTTCAGTTTGGTCTGTAGATGGAGAGTATTTATTGCAAGAATACTGCTGGTTGGCTGTGAATTGCTCCTATTACACACATTCCTATGGGACACACTACTACAGCACACACTCCTTTCACAAATGTTTGTATGACATATACTCCAATGACACAAACTGTTACTATGCACAATCCTATGACACGTGTTCCAATGACACATGACTATGGAAAGTGCTGCTATAACACACAGTACTATGGCACATGCTCCTATGACACCCAGACACACACACAACCAACATACTCTTTCCATGCATGCTCTTACAACACACTATCACATTGTGCTGTTATGCTATTAAGAAACACACTTAGAACATATGTTCTTTTGCCACACACACTCTTATGGTACACACTGTTACGAGACATGCTCCTACGAAACAAGCTCCTATGATACACAGACACCTAAAACACCCGCACCTGTCACACACACCTCCAATACACACTCCCCAACACATGCTTCTATGACACATGCTGCAACAACACTACATGTTCATATCAATGCTTCTACAACATACACTACCTATGACACATGCCCTATGATGCACACCCTTATAACACACATAGCTATGACATATGCTTTCCACACATGCTTCTACTACAAGTGCTTCTAAAACACACCCTCCTAAAATGCATGCTCCTGTGACACACAACACACAATCACTCTTACTATGTGTGTTCTTACAACACACACTTACACAACATGCTGTTAGGCTGTTATGACACATGCTGAAAATTAAACTACATCTTCTATGAATAATGTGCATGTACAGTTATTATATTTACCTTACACACACTGAGAATCACCTTACAGGTTCTATACAAAATGTACATGTGCGTGTACACTATGTGCATTGCACACTTTCAGAATCAATGTACTGCTTCTATACAAAATTTACATAGACATGTAGAATATGTATGTTATCAACACTCTGACTTTCATGTCAGGTTTCAGGAGATGTTAATGTTAATGTTAAAGGATATTTGTACCGCACACTGTCACCACCGGAGTGGTCCCCTGGCGCTCTGGCAGCTCTGAAAAAAGGAGGGGAGGTTGAGTTAGAGGGAATGAGCGGGAAAAGTGCAAGAAAGCAGTGATGTGAGAAGATGTAAGAAATGTGCTTGTTTGATATGGACTGTACGATTAGATGTATGAGATTCACAGTTCGTACATTATGCCATTTTAATTTCCTGAAAACTGACATCAAAGTCAGGGCTCACTTTGATGTCAGTTTTCAGGAGATGTAATGAATGTGCATCTGGTTTATGAACTTAACAAATAGGCAAATGAAGTTTGGAGTTTGTACATTACATAATTGACATCTCCTGAGCATTTACATAATTGACAGGGCTTCCTTTAATGACCCTTTTCATGATATGTAATGATTATACATGTTCAATACGAGCTATACAAAGAGGCATATGAGTTTCACAGTTTGTATATTTTCACAGTGTACATTTCCTAAAAACTCACATCAAAGTTAAGGCTGAATTTGATGTCACTTTTCATGAGCTGGAAATTGCATACAGCTACAAGCTGTAAATGTCATAGGTGCCTCTTGTACATATTGAAAACTCACATTAACTTTAGAGTTCACTTGCATGTGAGGTTTCCTACGTATAGCACACATACAGTGCATGAGCAGAATGAAGGTACAATATATATTCAGACGTTACACGTGCATGTAGAAGATAAACATTTGGTAGATGTACACTAATATATGTCTGAAAAAACTCACCTAAAAATCAGATTTCAGGTGATGTGCATTAATGTAAAACTATTGTATGTATTGTAACCTCATATCAAAGTCATACCTGACTTCAATATAGGTTTTCATACTTATAGGAGGCATGTAGGACATGTGCATTTGATGACTTTATACCAAACACTCATACTCCATACACTCACATGCCAGTACCTTAAACACCATGCACTCACTCACCTTACACCACATAGTCTAATGACACACACTCTTACAAAACACACTTCCACAAAAGATGCTACGATGACAGAACCTCCAACCACACACACTCTTATGACACATTCCCCATGATTTGTTTTCTTATGACACATGCTGCTATGACTTAAGCTCCTATGACAAATGCTGCCATGATGCACACTCCAACATTATACCCTACCATGACACATACTCATAAGAAACACATTCCTACGATACACATTACAACAACACATGTTCCTACAACACATGCTCCTACAATACATGCTACTATGACACAAGCTCCTATAACGCATGCTTCTATGACACACACTCTTATTAAGCATGTTCCTACGATATCTGCTCCAATGACATGTGCTCCTATCACAAAAGCTCATTTCACACATGCTCCTATGACACACTCCTATGGCATACATGTGTATGTCTCCCACTGTTAAGACACATGCCAACGATGCACTCTCCTATGAAACATGATGCTACAACATGTGTGTTTATGACACATGCTGCCACGACATGCTCTCCTCTGGCACATTATCCTATGACACAAGTTCCAATGAAACATAAATCCTGCAACACACACTCTTCTGACACATGTTCCTAAGAAACATGCTCCTATCACACAATCATATGGTGCACACTCCTATGACACATATGCAACATATACTCTTACCATGCACTCGATTAACACACTCAATTCACAAGACTTACACCACATGCTGTCAATCTATTACAACACATGCTTAGAGCACACCCTACTATGACAAACACTCTTAAGACACACACTGTTACAACAAATGCTTTTATGACACACACTCCTATGACACATTCACCTATGAAACGTGTTTCAATGGCATACACTTTTACTATACACATTTCTACAACATGCACTCCTACAACACATCCTCCTAGAACAGGTACTGCTACGGTCCTACAGCACACACTCTGCTTACACATGTTTCTACACAAAACAGTCCTACAACACACACACTCATAGGTCACATGTGCCTATGACACACACATGACACAATATGTCCATGGGCACTCTTACATAACACTCACACTTACAACACCCTCACACCATGTGCTGTTATGCTATTATGACACCCACTCATCAAACACACTTCTATGACACACACTCTTATGAAACACACTGTTAAGACACATGCTTCTACAACACACACTTGTATGATGCACAATCCTATGACACATGCGCCAATGACCCATAGTCCTATTGTACATGCTCCTACAACACATGTTCCTACAATACACTACAATACACTCTCTTACAGCACATACTCCCATGACCTGTGTCTACAACGCACCATCCAACGACACACACTGTTACTCTGCCCCATTGCAAACACTCCTATAGCTCCGATAACTGTCAAAAACGTTGGATTCCTCATTTGCCGATCACTCACACATGAGCAGGAAGTTAAAGCTATAGGGAAAATCAGTTTCTTCTCCTTCCTTTCTCACAAAAAAATATGAGTCATTGCCCTAGTACTCGGAAGACTGGATTATGCGGATAGCCTTAACCTAGGCCTGATGGAATGCTGACTAACCTGTAATTGAAGAGTGCAAACTCCTCCGAAGATTGGAATACATCACTCCAGCTCTCAGGCCACTCCACCAGCTCCCAGTCAAATGCAGAATCCCCTAAAAAACCATGTGTATTGCACTGGCGCATTTTAAGGCAGAGCCCCAGAATCCTTTTCCAAAAATTAAGATTGATGCCTGTAAGGTTTTCAAGGAATCATAACCCCTGACATTGTTTTTCGTTTTTGAGCTTTCCAAGCCATTTACAGGTTTTTTTTGCTATAACAGAATAGACCAACAAGAAATCTTGTATGTGCCTGACAGAAAACTGAGATCCAGCAATGCAGCTATATTAACAGTCACATGTTTTAAACAGAAATGCCAGGAACGGTTCTCTTTCTATATCCTGACAACCAACATTCGGCGTACCATACCAAGCGACTCTATTTTTTTTTAAAGAGCTTCGCCCAGACTAGCATGGAATTGCACATGTCAAAGACGACACCTATCTACCTTCTTGCAGTGCACACTTACAGTTATAGGTTTAGGACTCCCAGTCCCACCCTAAGCACAGCATCGCACACATAACTGCTCCTCAAGCCATCTCAATCCAGTCAGTCTCACACAGACATCCTCACAAGGAAACAGGAACACTCTGGAACTATCATCACCCAACAAAAATACAGAAATGGAACCAAAAACAGTGACGGCCCAATCCATGAAGATTCCATCAGTCCAGGACTCCTCAAACACCCATTCTCCCCCACTAACCTACAGAAATGTTCCCTTACCATTTAACAGGATTAGAAAAATCCCAAAGCACACTTCAGTTTACTGCCTGCTACCACCGCACCCCCACTGTGGCACTAACCACTGCAGAGACACGCAGAGCTGTCTCTGCCTGGCTTTGCAATACTTCTCCACTAACACGGATACACCCCAACTCCCAGCGTACATGCAAAACAAAAAAAGAAGAAACAAAGAAATCAGGACTCCCGATTTCTTTGTTTCTTCTTTTTTTGTTTGGAGAACGAAAGGCTGCTCCTGGCCGGCGGGGGTGTCGGGGAGAGAAAACAGAGACGCCTTGGCACTGCCACATCACAGTGCCCTCCTGCTCCTGCTTGGGGGAGAGAGGTGTGGCAAGGCACCACAGGGATGCCAGTGGAATCAGGCTCCGGGAAGCCGAGGACGGCGAAGCACGGACCGCTTTGTTGCTGCGCAGTGGCTGCCGTCGGGTCGGCACTGAATTTATTTTACTAACGTGCAAATATGTTCCGGCGGCAGCTTAGCCGGCGGCGGCACATATTTGCACGTTAGTAAAATGAATTTGGTGCTGCCTGTCGTCGGCACCAAATTGATTTTATTAACTTACAAATATTTGCCGGCAGCAGCTTGCAAGCCACCGACTGCACATATCTGCACGTTAGTAAAATGAATTTGGTGCTGCCTGCCGTCGGCACCAAATTGATTTTACTAACTTGCAAATATGTGCCGGTGGCAGCTTGCAAGCCGCCGGCGGCACATATTTGCACGTTACTAAAATGAATTTGGTGCTGCCTGCCGTCGGTTGTCGGCACCGAATTGATTTTACTAACTTGCAAATATGTGCCGGCGGCAGCTTGCAAGCCGCCGGTGGCACATTTTTGCACGTCAGTAAAAGGAATTTGGTGCTGCCTGCCGTTGGCACCGAATTGATTTTACTAACTTGCAAATATGTGCCAGCGGCAGCTTGCAAGCCGCCGCCGGCACATATTTGCAGGTCAGTAAAAGGAATTTGGTGCTGCCTGCCGTCAGCGGCTGCGGCTGTGACCACCGCTCGACTCAGTCACTGAGCTGAGCTGACTCACCTGAAGTCACTGGCCTGGGGGTGGATCGACGTAGATGCACAGGCTGGACACAACAAACTCAGCCTCAGCAGCCAGCGAGACAAGAAGCACCACACAGCGTTTGTTTCCCACATGCAATAATCATAATGGAGGCCAACACAAGCATCGCAGCACGCTGTGGCCACGCCCCCTTCTCCTCTGATTGGTCAATGGCCAGAGGTCACAAGAGATTGACAGGGGTCGCTGGCCAATCGCAAGTGGTCACTCTTGCAACCTCTGGCAACCCCCAAATGACATCCCTGGCCACGGTTGTGGAGTGGGGTTTGGCAGATGTTTAAATTACGAGCAAGCTATTTGAAACGCATTTGCACCTTTTTTATTCATAAAACCAAAGTGGACGAGCACCCAATGGGGCTCCTGACCAGCCCCTGCTTTGTGCAGGCACTGGCCTGAGAGTGGGTCAGACCAGAGCCCTACGTGGTGCTCGGGCTAGCCCGAGCCCCTCCGGGCTCACACAGCTCTATTTTAAACCTGCTAAACGTGTACAGTTCTTCTCAATTAAACAAAAGTGGCACAAAGTTTGCCATGTCAACTGCTCAGACAGCAAGCAACCATCTGCAGTGACACTTATAGGGAATATTATTTAAAGAGCACTAGCCCCCAATACCCTTTTAACTTCCTTCAGCAATAGCATCATTTCAGAGTTGTTTACTATAGGCAGTACATAGTGGCATAGAAAAAGGCTGAAAGAATTGTGGTAGAGGTTGCTAATTATTTGCTACATTTAGGGTCTTCTGCAAAGAACCAACTTTGCTTCCTCTCAGATACCAGAACAACAGAGACTTGCTGATGTATTTATTTATTCATATTTTAAAAGCACACAATAGTCCAAGGGCATTGTGGCGCTGTTACATATACAAAGCTGCTTACATAGGAAGGGTTTAGTAGTTACATTGATATTTGCATTTACGGTTCATCTTAAAGTTACATAGTACACGCAGGTAGTATATATTTGCATTTGCGGTTCATCTTGGTGTTATATACTACATGGAAAAGTATCAAATAGCAAATATATTCCAACTAGTGGGTTTGCTGGGCAGGAGAGGGTTATATGAATAGTGTGGTTTTGAGGGATTTGCAAAAGGTAAGGACGGTTCTGCTCTTAGTGCGTTGGGGAGGGCATTCCAGAGTTTCGGTGCTATGTGCGGGAAGCCAATGCCGTCGGTGTTGGCTCTTCTTATGAAGGGTACGTGGAGTTGGTTAGCAAGGTGGCTTCTTGTGGGGTGAGCAGAGATGCTTTTGGATATTGTTTCTGATAGGTAGGATGGGGCTTAAAGATTGATGCATTTGTGTAAGGGTGTGGATTTTGAAGTTGATCCTTTCCTTGTCTGGGAGCCAGTGGTCTTCGTGTCTAGCCTGGGATATATGGTCACTTCTAGGAACGTGTAGGGCTGTGCGGAGCACATTGTTTTGTGTTATTTGGAGCCTGTTGATGTTTTTAGTAAAGGTGCCTGCCAGAAGGGCATTGCAGTGATCAAGTCTGGCTCCTATTCAGACTCTGGCTATGGATAATCAGTTTTGAGTGGTTAGAAAGGGTTTTATAGCAGTTATAGGTTTAGTGGTGTGGGCAGAGGCAGAGGAGATGGCCCTCACCTGTCTTGTCATCGAGAGTGTAGAGTCTAAGTAGACTCCAATGGTCTTTACAGATGTAGAGATTGATATATTTGTGTTGTCGATGGTGAAGTGAGTATATTTAGTGTTGAGTTTGGAGAGAATTTGCTTGGGGCCCAGGATGATGATCTCAGTTGTATCCCCATTTAAGCAAAGACCATTGATTGCCATCCAGTGTTTGGATGGTGGCATATGTCTGGAGGAGAGCTTCTGCATCGTGGTCATAATCTCCAATAAGGGGGAGGAGGATTTGGGTGTCATCGGCATAGTTTGTGTATGCTATGCCGAGTTCGTCGAACATGTCAAAGAGAGGTTTGGTGAACAGGTTGTAAAGGGTAGGTGCAGTACATGAGCCCTGGGGGACTCCACAATTGATGGTGGTGGGGGCTGTGTTGGCTGGGTCAGAGTAGACCTTCATAGACATGGCTACGATAACTGTCAGAAACGTTGGATTCCTCATTTGCCGATCACTCACACATGAGCAGGAAGTTAAAGCTATAGGGAAAATCAGTTTCTTCTCCTTCCTTTCTCACAAAAAAATATGAGTCATCGCCCTAGTACTCGGAAGACTGGATTATGCGGATAGCCTTAACCTAGGCCTGATGGAATGCTGACTAACCTGTCATTAAAGAGTGCAAACTCCTCCGAAGATTGGAATACATCACTCCAGCTCTCAGGCCACTCCACCAGCTCCCAGTCAAATGCAGAATCCCCTAAAAAACCATGTGTATTGCACTGGCACATTTTAAGGCAGAGCCCCAGAATCCTTTTCCAAAAATTAAGATTGATGCTTGTAAGGTTTTCAAGGAATCATAACCCCTGACATTGTTTTTCGTTTTTGAGCTTTCCAAGCCATTTACAGATTTTTTTTGCTATAACAGAATAGACCGACAAGAAATCTTGTATGTGCCTGACAGAAAACTGAGATCCAGCAATGCAGCTATATTAACAGTCACATGTTTTAAACAGAAATGCCAGGAGCGGTTCTCTTTCTATATCCTGACAACCAACATTCGGCGTACCATACCATGCGACTCTATTTTTTTTTAAAGCGCTTCGCCCAGACTAGCATGGAATTGCACATGTCAAAGACGACACCTATCTACCTTCTTGCAGTGCACACTTACAGGTATAGGTTTAGGACTCCCAGTCCCACCCTAAGCACAGCATCGCACACATAACTGCTCCTCAAGCCATCTCAATCCAGTCAGTCTCACACAGACATCCTCACAAGGAAAATGGAACACTCTGGAACTATCATCACCCAACAAAAATACAGAAATGGAACCAAAAACAGTGACAGCCCAATCCATGAAGATTCCATCAGTCCAGGACTCCTCAAACACCCATTCTCCTCCACTATCCTACGGAAATGTTCCCTTACCATTTTACAGGATTAGAAAAATCCCAAAGCACACTTCAGTTTACTGCCTGCTACCACCGCACCCCCACTGTGGCACTAACCACTGCAGAGACACGCAGAGCTGTCTCTGCCTGGCTTTGCAATACTTCTCCACTAACACGGATACACCCCATCTCCCAGCGTACATGCAAAACAAAAAAAGAAGAAACAAAGAAATCAGGACTCCCGATTTCTTTGTTTCTTCTTTTTTTGTTTGGAGAACGAAAGGCTGCTCCTGGCCGGCGGGGGAGTCGGGGAGAGAAAACAGAGACACCTTGGCACTGCCACATCACAGTGCCCTCCTGCTCCTGCTTGGGGGAGAGAGGTGCGGCAAGGCACCACAGGGATCCAGTGGACTCAGGCCCCGGGGAGCCGAGGACGGCGAAGCACAGACCGCTTTGTTGCTGCGCAGCGGCTGCCGTCGGGTCGGCACTGAATTCATTTTACTAACGTGCAAATATGTTCCGGTGGCAGCTTAGCCGCCGGCGGCACATATTTGCACGTTAGTAAAATGAATTTGGTGCTGCCTGCCGTCGGCACGGAATTGATTTTACTAACTTACAAATATGTGCCGGTGGCAGCTTGCAAGCTGCCGGCGGCACATATTTGCACGTTACTAAAATGAATTTGGTGCTGCCTGCCGTCGGCTGTCGGCATCGAATTGATTTTACTAACTTGCAAATATGTGCCGGCGGCAGCTTGCAAGCTGCCGGTGGCACATTTTTGCACGTCAGTAAAAGGAATTTGGTGCTGCCTGCCGTCGGCACCAAATTGATTTTACTAACTTGCAAATATGTGCCAGCGGCAGCTTGCAAGCCGCCGGCGGCACATATTTGCAGGTCAGTAAAAGGAATTTGGTGCTGCCTGCCGTCGGCGGCCGCGGCGGTGACCACCGCTCGACTCAGTCACTGAGCTGAGCTGACTCACCTGAAGTCATTGGCCTGGGGGTGGATCGACGTAGATGCACAGGCTGGACACAACAAACTCAGCCTCAGCAGCCAGCGAGACGAGAAGCACCACACGGCGTTTGTTTCCCACGTGCAATAATCAAAATGGAGGCCAACACAAGCATCGCAGCACGCTGTGGCCACGCCCCCTCCTCCTCTGATTGGTCAACGGCCAGAGGTCACAAGAGATTGACAGGGGTCGCTGGCCAATCGCAAGCGGTCGCTCTTGCAACCTCTGGCAACCCCCAAATGACATCCCTGGCCACGGTTGTGGAGTGGGGTTTGGCAGATGTTTAAATTACGAGCAAGCTATTTGAAACGCATTTGCACCTTTTTTATTCATAAAACCATAGTGGACGAGCACCCAATGGGGCTACTGACCAGCCCCTGCTTTGTGCAGGCACTGGCCTGGGAGTGGGTCAGACCAGAGCCCTACGTGGTAATGGGGCTAGCCCGAGCCCCTCCGGGCTCACAGAGCTCTATTTTAAACCTGCTAAACGTGTACAGTTCTTCTCAATTAAACAAAAGTGGCACAAAGTTTGCCATGTCAACTGCTCAGACAGCAAGCAGCCATCTGCAGTGACACTTATACGGAATATTATTTAACGAGCACTAGCCCCCAATACCCTTTTAACTTCCTTCAGCAATAGCATCATTTGAGAGTTGTTTACTATAGGCAGTACATAGTGGCATAGAAAAAGGCTGAAAGAATTGTGGTAGAGGTTGCTAATTATTTGCTACATTTAGGGTATTCTGCAAAGAACCAACTTTGCTTCCTCTCAGATACCAGAACAACAAAGACTTGCTGATGTATTTATTTATTCATATTTTAAAAGCACACAATAGTCCAAGGGCATTGTGGCGCTGTTACATATACAAAGCTGCTTACATAGGAAGGGTTTAGTAGTTACATTGATATTTGCATTTACGGTTCATCTTAAAGTTACATAGTACACGCAGGTAGTATATATTTGGATTTGCGGTTCATCTTGGTGTTACATACTACATGGAAAAGTATCAAATAGCAAATATATTCCAACTAGTGGGTTTGCTGGGCAGGAGAGGGTTATATGAATAGTGTGGTTTTGAGGGCTTTGCAAAAGGTAAGGAAATTCTGCTCTTAGTGCGTTGGGGAGGGCATTCCAGAGTTTCGGTGCTATGTGCGGGAAGCCAATGCCGTTGGTGTTGGCTCTTCTTATGAAGGGTACGTGGAGTTGGTTAGCAAGGTGGCTTCTTGTGGGGTGAGCAGAGATGCTTTTGGATATTCTTTCTGATAGGTAGGATGGGGCTTAAAGATTGATGCATTTGTGTAAGGGTGTGGATTTTGAAGTAGATCCTTTCCTTGACTGGGAGCCAGTGGTCTTCGTGTCTAGCCTGGGATATATGGTGACTTCTAGGAACTTGTAGGGCTGTGCGGAGCACATTGTTTTGTGTTATTTGGCGCCTGTTGATGTTTTTAGTAAAGGTGCCTGCCAGAAGGGCATTGCAGTGATCAAGTCTGGCTCCTATTCAGACTCTGGCTATGGATAATCAGTTTTGAGTGGTTAGAAAGGGTTTTATAGCAGTTATAGGTTTAGTGGTGTGGGCAGAGGCAGAGGAGATGGCCCTGACCTGTCTTGTCATCGAGAGTGTAGAGTCTAAGTAGACTCCAATGGTCTTTACAGATGTAGAGATTGATATATTCGTGTTGTCGATGGTGAAGTGAGTATATTTAGTGTTGAGTTTGGAGAGAATTTGCTTGGGGCCCAGGATGATGATCTCAGTTGTATCCCCATTTAAGCAAAGACCATTGATTGCCATCCAATGTTTGGATGGTGGCATATGTCTGGAGGAGAGCTTCTGCATCGTGGTCATAATCTCCAATAAGGGGGAGGAGGACTTGGGTGTCATCGGCATAGTTTGTGTATGCTATGCCGAGTGCGTCGAACATGTCAAAGAGAGGTTTGGTGAAAAGGTTGTAAAGGGTAGGTGCAGTACATGAGCCCTGGGGGACTCCACAATTGATGGTGGTGGGGGCTGTGTTGGCTAGGTCAGAGTAGACCTTCATGACCTGATGGAGACCCAGACACTTAATGGAAAAGTCGGGAAGGCCATGTAATGTGAGTCTCATGGGGATATATAGAGCTTCAATGAGAGTTGCACAGCTACACATTTCACCAACCAATTCATCAAGACTGGTTCTGCATTTCCTTCCTAAACTGTACCCCTGCCCCAATCAACCTGTGTATTGCCTCTTCATACTGCCTCTCTCCATGTGAATCAGTGTATACCCTGATATTCGATCCTGAATGCAGCCATAATATTTTACATGATTACTATATCCTCATTCTATATTCCTTGACAGCTAGGTTTGTGCTTTTTAAAACTCAGTACCTTCAGTGTCTCAGTTACTCCCTTTCATTATAGCTCTCATTCACCTGTGGAATACGTTTTTCGTGTAGATATAGTTCATTCTACCCAGCCTGCATGATATAAATGCTTATAAATCCCACATCAATTCAAAATCAAAAATACACTTTAAAATAGCCAGATGGGCCGGTCATTTCTAAGCTATTTCTACTGTATCTTTTACATTCTGTACACTTTAATCCAGGCTCTTGACCTGGAAAACTACAGCCAAAATGTGGATATCTGTAAGAAATAACATGGTATCATGGCCTGTAATTCACAGTCCTAGAATACATGACCTTATCACTGCATACCCTGAATTTCAATCATGGATCTTCCATTGGTTCCAGAGACCTAACAGAGGCCCTCTAGTCATTCACTTTTACTTCTTTCCTGAAGGTAGGGGATCCTCTGTTGCACATATTCGCTTGGAGGGTTTCCAGAATTTTGTTGAGATTTTTGAAAATACTAATCCACCAAATGTCATTTTCGAATGATAATTGGTTCAGTGCATATATGTCAGTGCTAGAACTCAGGGTTCAGTTTGGTCTGTAGATGGAGAGTATTTATTGCAAGAATACTGCTGGTTGGCTGTGAATTGCTCCTATTACACACATTCCTATGGGACACACTACTACAGCACACACTCCTTTCACAAATGTTTGTATGACATATACTCCAATGACACAAACTGTTACTATGCACAATCCTATGACACGTGTTCCAATGACACATGACTATGGAAAGTGCTGCTATAACACACAGTACTATGGCACATGCTCCTATGACACCCAGACACACACACAACCAACATACTCTTTCCATGCATGCTCTTACAACACACTATCACATTGTGCTGTTATGCTATTAAGAAACACACTTAGAACATATGTTCTTTTGCCACACACACTCTTATGGTACACACTGTTACGAGACATGCTCCTACGAAACAAGCTCCTATGATACACAGACACCTAAAACACCCGCACCTGTCACACACACCTCCAATACACACTCCCCAACACATGCTTCTATGACACATGCTGCAACAACACTACATGTTCATATCAATGCTTCTACAACATACACTACCTATGACACATGCCCTATGATGCACACCCTTATAACACACATAGCTATGACATATGCTTTCCACACATGCTTCTACTACAAGTGCTTCTAAAACACACCCTCCTAAAATGCATGCTCCTGTGACACACAACACACAATCACTCTTACTATGTGTGTTCTTACAACACACACTTACACAACATGCTGTTAGGCTGTTATGACACATGCTGAAAATTAAACTACATCTTCTATGAATAATGTGCATGTACAGTTATTATATTTACCTTACACACACTGAGAATCACCTTACAGGTTCTATACAAAATGTACATGTGCGTGTACACTATGTGCATTGCACACTTTCAGAATCAATGTACTGCTTCTATACAAAATTTACATAGACATGTAGAATATGTATGTTATCAACACTCTGACTTTCATGTCAGGTTTCAGGAGATGTTAATGTTAATGTTAAAGGATATTTGTACCGCACACTGTCACCACCGGAGTGGTCCCCTGGCGCTCTGGCAGCTCTGAAAAAAGGAGGGGAGGTTGAGTTAGAGGGAATGAGCGGGAAAAGTGCAAGAAAGCAGTGATGTGAGAAGATGTAAGAAATGTGCTTGTTTGATATGGACTGTACGATTAGATGTATGAGATTCACAGTTCGTACATTATGCCATTTTAATTTCCTGAAAACTGACATCAAAGTCAGGGCTCACTTTGATGTCAGTTTTCAGGAGATGTAATGAATGTGCATCTGGTTTATGAACTTAACAAATAGGCAAATGAAGTTTGGAGTTTGTACATTACATAATTGACATCTCCTGAGCATTTACATAATTGACAGGGCTTCCTTTAATGACCCTTTTCATGATATGTAATGATTATACATGTTCAATACGAGCTATACAAAGAGGCATATGAGTTTCACAGTTTGTATATTTTCACAGTGTACATTTCCTAAAAACTCACATCAAAGTTAAGGCTGAATTTGATGTCACTTTTCATGAGCTGGAAATTGCATACAGCTACAAGCTGTAAATGTCATAGGTGCCTCTTGTACATATTGAAAACTCACATTAACTTTAGAGTTCACTTGCATGTGAGGTTTCCTACGTATAGCACACATACAGTGCATGAGCAGAATGAAGGTACAATATATATTCAGACGTTACACGTGCATGTAGAAGATAAACATTTGGTAGATGTACACTAATATATGTCTGAAAAAACTCACCTAAAAATCAGATTTCAGGTGATGTGCATTAATGTAAAACTATTGTATGTATTGTAACCTCATATCAAAGTCATACCTGACTTCAATATAGGTTTTCATACTTATAGGAGGCATGTAGGACATGTGCATTTGATGACTTTATACCAAACACTCATACTCCATACACTCACATGCCAGTACCTTAAACACCATGCACTCACTCACCTTACACCACATAGTCTAATGACACACACTCTTACAAAACACACTTCCACAAAAGATGCTACGATGACAGAACCTCCAACCACACACACTCTTATGACACATTCCCCATGATTTGTTTTCTTATGACACATGCTGCTATGACTTAAGCTCCTATGACAAATGCTGCCATGATGCACACTCCAACATTATACCCTACCATGACACATACTCATAAGAAACACATTCCTACGATACACATTACAACAACACATGTTCCTACAACACATGCTCCTACAATACATGCTACTATGACACAAGCTCCTATAACGCATGCTTCTATGACACACACTCTTATTAAGCATGTCCCTACGATATGTGCTCCAATGACATGTGCTCCTATCACAAAAGCTCATTTCACACATGCTCCTATGACACACTCCTATGGCATACATGTGTATGTCTCCCACTGTTAAGACACATGCCAACGATGCACTCTCCTATGAAACATGATGCTACAACATGTGTGTTTATGACACATGCTGCCACGACATGCTCTCCTCTGGCACATTATCCTATGACACAAGTTCCAATGAAACATAAATCCTGCAACACACACTCTTCTGACACATGTTCCTAAGAAACATGCTCCTATCACACAATCATATGGTGCACACTCCTATGACACATATGCAACATATACTCTTACCATGCACTCGATTAACACACTCAATTCACAAGACTTACACCACATGCTGTCAATCAATTACAACACATGCTTAGAGCACACCCTACTATGACAAACACTCTTAAGACACACACTGTTACAACAAATGCTTTTATGACACACACTCCTATGACACATTCACCTATGAAACGTGTTTCAATGGCATACACTTTTACTATACACATTTCTACAACATGCACTCCTACAACACATCCTCCTAGAACAGGTACTGCTACGGTCCTACAGCACACACTCTGCTTACACATGTTTCTACACAAAACAGTCCTACAACACACACACTCATATGTCACATGTGCCTATGACACACACATGACACAATATGTCCATGGGCACTCTTACATAACACTCACACTTACAACACCCTCACACCATGTGCTGTTATGCTATTATGACACCCACTCATCAAACACACTTCTATGACACACACTCTTATGAAACACACTGTTAAGACACATGCTTCTACAACACACACTTGTATGATGCACAATCCTATGACACATGCGCCAATGACCCATAGTCCTATTGTACATGCTCCTACAACACATGTTCCTACAATACACTCTCTTACAGCACATACTCCCATGACCTGTGTCTACAACGCACCATCCAACGACACACACTGTTACTCTGCCCCATTGCAAACACTCCTATAGCACACACTGATACAGCAGTGATGCTATGACACACTCTCCTATGACACACTCTGTTACCAAGCATGCTCCAACAACACACACTCACAGCATACTTACACAACATGCTGTTATGCTATTACAACAAACACTCACAATCAATGTAAAGCTGCCATTCAAAATGCACATATACATTTAGAATATGTATATTATACACTCTGAGAATCAATGTACAGATTCTGCAGAAAATATACATGAACATGTAGAATATGCAAATTACATATGCCCAGAATCAATGTACTGCATCTTTACAAAATGTACATGTTCAAGTAGAATATGTACTTTACACACACTCTGACTTTCATGTCACTTTTCGGGAGGTTTAATGAAGGTGCATCTTTGATACGAACTGTACAAAGAAACAATGAGTTTCACAGTCACATCAAAGTCAGGAATCACTTTGATATACGTTTTCAGGAGATGTAGATTGCATACAAGCCTGAACTATAAAACTCATATATGCCACTTGAAAGTATTGAAAACTGCCATCAAAGTAATAGTTCTCTTCAATGTGAGCTTTCATAGGTATAGAAGACATACAATGCATGAGCAGACTGAATTCAAATACAAAAGATACGTGTGGGGCATGTACATTTCATATGTACACACAAACATGTGTCTGAAAGTGCACATAAGTAATAATTCAGTTTGATGTCAGTTTTAAGGAGTTGCGATTGCATGCAAGTAGACACTGTAAAACTAATATACACTGCTTGTACATATTGAAACCTCATATCAAAGGATGTGAATTGTATGAATTAATAACAAACACTATTATGCTACTTATGTGCCAGACACCTACATGCTATGCCCTCATGCACCTTACACCACACAGTCTAGTGACACATACTCTTATAATACATGCTCCTGTGAAACATGCTCCTATGAGAGACCCTCCAACAGCACAAAGTTCTCCTCTCCTACGACAGATGATACAACAACAAAAGCGCCTACAACACATACTCCTACGACACCTGCTCCAATGACAAAAAACTCCCTGATAATATGCTCCTATGACACACAGGGCCTCATCACGAGTCTGGTGGTAACCCTTAAATGTGGCGGTAGTGCTATTACAACCACATTTAAGGGTCCGCCAGATCATGGCTTTGGCGGATTTCCCCCCAGCTCTGACCTGGGGGCAATCCACGGCAAAATTGCTGATTTTCGGTGCAATTACCACCGGCGGGAAATCCGCCGGCGGTAATAGCGCAAATTTTCCTCATTGGGCCCAATGGAGAATGAGGAATTCCCGAATAGGCCCAATGGGGAATGGGCAATAACCCTTCCACCAAACCCGTGATCCGGCGCTATTAGCACCGGGGGGTTTGGTGGTAGGGCTATTAGCGCCGGTGCTAATAGCGCCAGCGTTACCACCCAACTCGTGAAGAGGCCCACAGTCTTAAAACACATTCTCGAAGGACACATGCTCCAATAAACCACACTCTTACTATGCATGCGCCTACATCACTCACTCCTACCACACATGCTGCTATGACACATGCTCTTACCATACATGCTGTTATCGCACTCATTCTTCTGACACATAACCCTGTCACACATGCACCTATGAGACACACTCCTATGATGCACAGTATTACGGCATACGCTCCTACGACACATGCGCCTACAATACAGGTTCCTACAACACATGCTCCTACTACATATGCTCCAATGGCACATAATCATACTATATATGCTCTAAGGACATGATCTCCTATGACACAAACTCCTACAACACGCACATCTACGACATGTCCTCCCATGACACACGCTCCTACAACATATGCTCCTATAACATGCACTTCAATGACATGCAGCCTTACTAAACACATTCCTATGACTTACACTCCTATGAGACATGGTCCTATAACACACACTGCTATGACATACTACCACCAGAACACTTTTAACAACCACATTTTTACAACACACACTTAAGACACACATGTTGTTATGTTATTTTTACACATGCTCAGATCATTGTACAGCTTTTGTACAAAATGTACATGTGCATGCACTACACATGAAAAACGATTGCACACATTCAGTAAATGAAAAGATTACGGCTCATATGGTGTATGCTTATACGTTTACATAGCCCTATGGCGAACACTCATACTACATACGCTTGTACTACATACATAAAATGTTGATAGTAAATGAAAAACCCCACACCTATTATATTGGCCAAGTACATTCGGACAACACCCCAAACCATGCCTAGATGTCAAGAACATAGGTATTCATCTAACCCAGAGGTCGAAGTGGGCGGGAGCGGTCGGTAGCGGTTCTGTTTAAAATAAAAGTATAGGAACACTGAAACTGAAAAATAAAAAGTATAGGAGCACCGTTGGCCGCAGTGTGAGCTTTTAAAGGAAACCATGATCAGTGATAACAATGACTGCAATATGCTGTGACTAAAAGGAGAACATCCCGCCAGTGCATAAGTCTTTAATGGCAATTACTGACGAATTCCTATGCAAATGCTATTGAATGGCTACAACCATTGTTTCATTTTTATATCCTCTCTCTACTTTATTTTCTTCACGTACTCGATATGAAGGTTCTTTTGCCCACTTCATTTCTCTCATTTTCTCTCCTTCCCTCTCTTCCAATCTCTGCTCCTCTCTTCTTTGCTCTCTTCTCTTTTTTGAACACGTTTCTGTCTTCTAATCTGCTTTCCCCACCCTTTTCCTGCCGTTATCGTTCTTTTCTTTTCTTTTTTCTTTTTTTTTCTGGTCAATCTTAAATAGTTCGGTTCTCGTTCTTGAATCTCGCGTTTTGTTCCGCCTCTTTTTGACATATAACCCAATGCCCCCGCGTCCCTAAAACGGGCTCGCGGGCAGAGAGATTTGCTGGCACAATATCTCCCAGTTAGATAGAGAATGAAGGTGGCACCTCTATGAACAGCTATGCTCGACGCAGTGTGACTTCACCAGGCGTTTCCAATTACACATTACAACTGGCGATGAACAGTGAAATTCCTTATCACGTCACTCACAATAAGAAAATACATGGTAGGCACTTTATTATTTGTTATCCCAAGCACTAAGTATAATAATGCACCCTCACGCCTCAAGTACCCTCCTGTGTATAACATTTGAAGCAATGTGCGCGTCGTACAGGAAACATTCTTCACTGGTATATGAGTCTTTTAAACAATTGGTAATTTTATAAAACAATATCATAAACTGTATGTATGCAAGCTGTGCCACACATCCGAAAGTGGTATAGCACAACGCCCGCGCCCCTGCACACTTAAGTGTACTGTATGGGAGCGTCAACACGTTCAAGGTACCAGGATCACGTGCAACCACTCTGCAGCCTTTGAGGCGATGTAAGTAATGGTATAGAGCATGTTTGTTAATCTGTCAACTATTCTGTCTGTCATATCATTTGCGTTCTCTATCCATATAAACGCGTCTGTAAAACCAATAGGCGTCAGTTATATTGTTATTAAATTTGGCAGCCCGTTGGAAATACATGTGTGTATTATTGCTGCATATCTCTCACGGTATGGTTAGTTTTAAATATGTTTCACATTGTGTGCTTTTATTTTGATGAAATCCTGACATCTAGCGGCCATTGTCAGTATTACAACTTTAGTGATCCTTTCTACAGAGTAAGCCAAACCAAGGCGTTTCAGTGAACGTTGCATATGTGATTACTTGACTCTGCATAACGTTAACGTTGACACGTGGATGCGACATTGAATTGGAAAATAGCAAAATACACATTCACAAACAACGTTTGTTATTCGAAAGACAGCAATTGTCAATGCTGAAAAATTAGTATGTATATAATTCCGATATACCATCATTTATTTGACATTATCTAAACGAAAACAGTCATATTTGTTAATATCGGCTTTTTTAATGTATTTTTTTTTCTTTTTTATGTTTATCAAGAATACTGCAATGTAAACTTATCCAAATGTATTATATTTTTGATTTTGCATGCTGAATGATGTAAATAAAAGTGCTGTTACATAACCAAATAAGTATATTTGTTTGGGTGTGTTGGTATAAGCTAGGGGGCGTGGTGTAATAGGGCTTCGTGCGATTTCCCCTGTGCATTAACCTTGGATAGGCACAGGTACAAATCCCCTTTCCAGCACCACTTTTACAGAAGAACAATGGATCTCCTTATGAGTGTGGAGGTTAAGAGGGCAACAATTCCACTGGACTGAATTGCCATTACCGCCATTGCACCTGGGGAAATTAGGATCCAATTGCATCTCAACCATCGGCAGGGCAGTAACAGCAACTCAATTTAGCGGAAATAGCAAAAAAACACAAGATCAATCAGTACATCTCCCAATTTGTGGTATTATCTTTGTTGCCGCTCGAAAATTGGAGGAATTGCTGAATGGTAATTCCGCCACAGGAAATAGTGTCATGTCAGATATAGGAAACTCACTGGTGGCCATCTTTGAAAACCCAATCCAAGCTTAACCACCCATTTCCAGTTGCCACCTAACCCTACCAGCAGAGTAAAGCATGTCACAAGATAAAGGGAAAGCGAAGGTGCCTGAATTGCAGGGTTGTAAACCCAAATCAAGAAAGCCAGTCCATACTGACAGTAATCTTAACAGAGATACAAAAAGGTAGTAGCTGTTGGTACTACGGGACAAAGAAAATGATCACAAGAGGTGGAATGAAATGAAGGCCATTTCCCACGGACCCTTATTTATTTATTGAACATTTGTATGGCGCCTATACAGCAGAAAGTGGTTCCAGGTGGCACAAGACTAACGGGCAGGAGGGAACAGAAGAGGATAAAAACAATCATGGTCCTACTTGGCCTTGTGACATTTGGATTGTGCGAGTGCAGCAAACAGAAGTACAAAGGGTGGGAGGGGGCAGGACAGGGCGAAGGGAAGGTAAGGGTTCGGGGAATTAAGAAAGGAAGGGTGTCTCAGGGGCTGGGTAAGTGCTACGGTGAGCCTGAAGGTCAAGTGCCCTCGGGCACAGGATAAGGGTCAGCTAGTGCACGGGTGCACCAGACTCAGTAGTCAAGTCATAGAAGGGTGTCCGAAGGCAAGAGCTCGTAGGGAGGTGCTGAGGCAGACTGGTCGAGGGAGGGCCTGGCCCCTGTATGACTCACAAGGGACCAGGTGGCCAGTTACAGCTGCAGGGGGGATTAGCAAGGAAGGGGAGAGGGAAGCAGGAGGAGAAGAGGAAGGTCTTGAGAAATTTCCAGAACCTAAAGAGATCCAGCTCAAGTCTGAGAGAGACAGGGAGGCCATTCCAGAGGGAAGCTCCTGCCGAAGAACGAGCTCCACCCACCACTCTCTGCTTGGAGAAACGTCTGACCTGCAGATAGTTTGAGCTAGAGTACCAAAGAGCTCTAGCAGTGAGGTATTTAGGGAGAGAAAGTTGGATGCATCTCCATCAACCTGCGGGAGAATGTTGCCACATGAGATGGTACAGACAAACCACCCACTCACCCTCACACCCTGGAAATAAAAGGTTTGCACTGTCCTCTACATGGCTGGCATAGAGTCAATTTGATGAACAGAGGTTGGACCATGCAAGGAAGTGCTATGCTATGGTATTTTATGTTATGTGTTATGTGGTTATGCACAACGCCACTGTCCACAGAGAGCGTGTTAGGCATAGATGGGGTGCTAAGACCCAACGGCATCTAAGCACGCTGCAGAGGAACAACAGTAAATTGGCAAGTGGCTACAGTATGACTAAAAAAGGAGGTTTTGATTTTCTTCCTAAAGGCCATCAAGTTATTTATTTATACGTCGCATGTCTTCAGGAAGCGATTTTCAAAGTGTAGCTGCTAAAAGTGCACAGGAATGACCAAAGCGCCTGGAGAATCTGAAACATTTTACAATCATGGAATATGGTAGTGCTGATCTCATGGGTCTTGCTGTAGAATGCCATCTCCAATGATTTTGAATGACGTGGGGAGCTGTGCCATAAAGGGCTTTGTCAGCTATTTTTAAGAGCTTGGAGTCAATACGTGTTTTAATCAGGAACCAGTGTAGCCTTCTGAATGTATTGGGGGTATTAGTGATGATACGTTCAGCAGAATTTTGGATGACCTGCAGCTTTTGTAAAGTGGTGGTAATGACCCCTGCACATAGAGCATTGCAGTAATGCAAACTGGAGCCAACAACAGCGAGTGAAATAATGGCACACTGTTGCTCCGAGAGTAATTGCCTACCCTGCCTTAAATTCATTAATTGAAAGAAGGACATGCTTATAACTTCATTTATTTGCAGGTTTAGGTTGAGGGGAAAGTCTAAGATAACCCCCAGAGTTATAGCCCTGATTTGAGTTTTTATGGTGTGGCCTGCTAAGATGAAATGAGGGCAGATGGACACAGTTTTTGTAATTTGCGCATAGGAAGCAACAATCATAAACTCTGTTGTTTCCTGATTACTGGCCCAGCCGATTTTTGGCCATCCAGTGATAAATAAGGCCGAAGATTTGCTGTAAGTGAGTAGTGTTGGACTCTGGATCATTATTCAGCTGAAGCACAAGCTCACTGTCATCCACATACATTTCAAGCACTGCCCCTTGGTCTGAGAGTAAGTCGTGCAAGGGATTCAGATAGTTATTGAAGAGAGTGCAGTCAATGCATGCACCCTATGGCACCCCCACTTCACTGTCTTCATATCAGAGACATGATTATCAATTTTAAAATGTGATAATCTCTTAGAGAGAAATGAAAGAATCCAATGAGCAGACATTTGGGAGACTTGAGTGACATCTCTGACCCTTAGTGCCAGAATGGTGTGGCCAAGGGTTTCAAAGGCTGAGGATAAGTCAAGAAGCATACATACCGCTTGCTCCTTGCCAATTTGTAGGAGGGTATCTTTCATATCCACCAAAGGCCACTTTGTGCCACTGTACGGACGGAAGCCAGATTGGTGATATCCTAATAAGCAGAACTTCTCAAGATGGATTTGAAGCTGAGAGGTGCCGACCCAGTCTAAAATCTTTAGAAGAAAAGGAACATTTGTTTTGGGACTATAGCTGGTGCAGTCCTTAGGATCCAAATTAGGCTTCTTCAAAAGAGGGCTACCGAAGCCTGCTTGATGGTTCCAGGGACATGACTCCCATCAAGGAATGCAAAAATAAGCTTATTGATCAAGGAATTTGGGGTTTCTGTTCAGTGTTTCACAACAAAAAGATGCTCATGGGTCAGTAAAGCAGGCTTAAAATAGGCCAGAAAAGATTTTGTTTCATCCAAACAAATGGAATGAAAATCAAACAGTTTGACTGATAGAGTAATGTTGGTGGTGTTTTTTTTTGCTGGATACCAGTCTAAGAGGGGCATGTGAAGTGTTAATATTGAATTTCATTTTCAGGATCTTTTCTCTGGGGAGAATTGGTATGGTGTTACATCAGAATGGGGATAAAGGTGTTGAGGGTGAATTGGGTAGATGGTTTTTAAGGCTGTTTAAGATTTTAAAGGCTTCCTTTGAGGAATGAGCAGCTGTTTCTATTGTCCATGCAGATGCCTTTAGGCCAGGCATGCTTTATAAATAAACAAGTACAAAATACAAATAGTGTTCCTTAGCCTCTAAAATAACATGATTTTAGTGAGTGTGTGTGTGTTTTAATTGCTTGCTAGTGTCATTGGAAGGAATTCCTTCTCCATTTACGTTTCAGACTAATTCTCGTGAAATTCTACTTTGGCTTTAAACCATATGTTTCATACGTACCTGGTTTCGATATTTTTTTATTTTATTAGTGCAACAGAATCAGTTATCTCAGTGACAGAGAAGGTGTAAAAGGAGGCTAGATCATTAGTCATAGTTATTTCTACAGATCTTGTCTCTATGTCCTGGAAAAAGGGATCAAGAGTTGCAGCATTGAATTCCTGCTTATTGCATAAGATCACATTTGTAAATTTGGAAGTGACAGGCTGGGCAGGTTCTGTTTAGGGAAGGCAGAGACAAAACTGCTGTGTGATCAGACCAGTCAATGAGTAATATTCCATGTAATGATCCAGTCGAGCATGCATGGTACAAAGAAAAGGCGATGGGGAGCTCACCACTTTGAGCGAAGTTTAGAAGTAAGACAGGATTGTGGTGGTTTCCGAGAGGGTGAGAATGAACAGGCAGCATAAAGAGAATTAACAGATGAGGAGAGAGAGAAAGAAAGGCAAGAAGCTGCAAGATCAGTGGAAAAAGCAGCACATTCAGAATGAGGAGGAACAACAAAAATAAAGATGAAACAAATATAGGAGTATTAAAAGCACAAAGGTCATGAAGAGAGTATGTGGGTGCATTAGAACAGGCTGGAATAGTTAATGAAAAATAAGGGAAAATAGAAAGTATAAGAGATGGTGATGGGAAGAATAAAAAGGGAGAGCATCAACAGAGGCTGTGGATAGTATTGAAATAAAAATAAGGTCCAGACTGGAACCAGAAACATGAGCCAGGGTGTGGGGGGCGAGTAGGAAGAGCAGGGAGATAATAATCAAGAATAGCAAGGACCAGGAGTGAAGAATGAACAGAAGAGAGATGGAGAATGGATTCGCCTAAAAGTATAAGTGGGGTTGTGCATGGCAAAATAACAGAGAGTACATCATCAATATCTTCACAAAAAAACAGCAACAGGACCAGGAGACTGTTAAGCAAGTAACAAAGTCAAGGAACGAGGTTTAGAAAAGGTAGTTATGGAATATTCAAATGAAGAAAACGTAGGTGGATACAATGAAGTACGGTTAGATGCAAATGATTAGCGATAGAGAATACCACTCCCACCCCCATGGGCTGAAGGATGAGGGGTTTGAACAAAGGCAATAGCAGAAGTGTAAGGCTGTGTATAATAGCTGTGTTAGAAGACAAAAGCCAAGTCTCTGTAGTACACAGGAAATGTAGATTCAGGTGAAGGAAGAAATCTAAAACAGAAGAGATTTATTACAGAGTGAACACGTGCTCCAGGGAGCAAGATTGATAGGAGGAAAATGGCAGAGACATAGCGGATAGACAAGGTTAGAATGATTATAAGAAGATGAACAAGGAGCAGGGCCATGGGGAGTACAGAGAGTCGGAATTGGAACAGCCATGTCAGGAATAGTCACAAAGAGAGAACCGTAGGTTCAAAGGAGTGATATTGTAGCCATCACTAGGATGGAAAATAAGCTAGAGACAGCAAGTCAGTAGGTTGGTCGTGTGGCTATTAGGGAAGCCGTAAAATTGTTCACTGCTGTATTGAACCTGAGGAAAAGGCTAGAGCATAGAAGGAAAAGAAATAATACAAATTGGGCAGTATGATGTCAGCGTCCATCAGCGGACAGCTTCAGACAGCAGCAACCAGACTTTGACAGACTCCGCCCTGGGTTTAGCCTAGGACATGATGTAATACAGGTCCAGTGCAGGTAGGTGGGCAGAAAGGGGGTATGGCCAGAGTCGGTAGCTCCAAGGAGATAGAAACACCATAAAGGAATGCTGATCCACTGCAGATTCCCAGAGAAGCAGGCAGGGGAGTGGGCTGCCATTGTGGGGAGCAGCAGCTATATGGCTTCACTCGCCCTCACAACTTGGCTTGCAGGAGATGGTAGAGGTGGCATGCACAAAACAGCAGATCCTGGAGAGGGAGCACAGCAGGACCAGCACACACAGTCACAGATGCACACAGAAGCAACTGGACTTTGAAAGACTTTGCCAGGACGTGCTGCAATACAGGCCCGGGGCCGGTGGTCAGCCCAAAAGAGGGCATGGCCAAAGTCCATAGCTTCAAGGACATGGAAAACATCAGAAAGGAATGCTGTTCAGCTGGAGAATCCCACAGGAGCAGGCTGGTGAATGGGCAGCCCCCCATGGGGACCGGCTGCTGTATGGCTTCACTCACCCTCTCAGCTGGGCTTGCAGGAGATGGTAGAGTCAGCAGGTGCAAAACAGCAGCAGCTGAAAAGGGAGCCGGGCAGGATCAGCACACACAGTCACAGCTGCAGACAGCAGCAACCAGACTTTGCTGGACTTTGCTTGACTTCGTCATGGGCTTTACTCAGGATGTGATGTAATACAGGTCTGTGGCTGGTGGGGGGGGGGGGAGTGCCCAAAGTCTGTAGCACTGAGGCGATGGAAACACCAGAAAGGAACTCTGATCCACTGCAGAATTCCGGAGCAGCAGGCAGGTGAGTGTATTGCCCCCTATGGGGAGCAGCAGCTATATGGTTTCAGTCGCCCTCATAACAAGGCTTGCAGGAGATGGTATAGGTGGCAGGTGTAAAACAGCAGATCCTGGAGAGAGAGCAGGGCAGGACCAGCACACACCATTACAGGTGCAGACAGCATCACCTGGACCTTGCCAGACTTCGCCCTGGGCTTCATCCAGGATGTGATGTAAGACAGGTCCAGCGCCATTGGGCAGAGTGTCTGACTCAATTCTTTGTGGCAACCCACTGCCAAAGTCCACAATTCAGAGGAGATGGAAATTCCTGAAAGTATTTCTGTTTTTTTTGTTTTACTTTTTATATTATTTATTTATTTACATATACTACAGTGTTTATGTGCCATTATAATAATCAACTTTTTAACTTCTCTGTCACTGCCTCCTGACTGTACCCATTTATCTTATCTTTTTATGTTCAAGGGACTTTCTGTTGTATTGTGTGCATCAGTGGGCAGCAGCCCCAGGGCTTTCTGTTTCTACATGCTCAAGCCACCTGATGTCGTGTCTGGGATGGCATGGCTTGATCTGATTTACATGGACAAACTGCTCTATCGCTGTTTCACCTTCATTCTTCAAAATGTTATACACTACAGGAGAGATCTTATCTATAATTCGAAATGGCCCCTGCCAGGCTGCTAGAAATTTAGAATTTTTCTGTTTACTTTTTCCAAAATGAAACTTGTACACCTGATCCCCAACACTGTATTCTATCACTGATGTTCTTTTATCATAGTATGTCTTAGCACTGTCAGCAGCCCTTTCCAGATTTCTCTGCACAAAAGCAAATGCATGTTGCAAATGCTTCCTCAGTTCATCAATGTACTCATGAACTGTGGATGCACTCACAAGTGTCTGCTCATGTGTTTTGTATAGCAGGTGTTGTGGTAACACCATTTTCCTACCTGTCAAGACCTCATGGGGGCTAACACCTGTTGCTTTGGCAGGAGTTGATCTGATTGCCATCAAAACCAACGGTAAACGTAAATCCCATCTGGAACCTGCTTCTGCCACGAATTTCTTTAAAATATCCACAACAGACCTATTGCTCCGTTCAACTCTACCTGAAGAGGCTGCCTGATATGCGATATGTAGTTTCCTTTTCACACCCAGTATTTGCCATACCTAACTCATTAGGGTACTTGTGAAATGACTTCCTCTGTCTGACTCAATTCTTTGTGGCAACCCACTGCCAAAGTCCACAATTCGAGGAGATGGAAATGCCTGAAAGTATTTCTGATCCACCACAGAATCCCGGAAGGGCAGGCAGGTGAGTGGGCTTCCCCCATGGGGAGCAGCAGTTGTATGGCTTAATTCACACTCACAACTTGGCTTGCAGGAGATGGTAGAGGGGACAGGCACAAAACAGCAGATCCTGCAGAGGGAGCCGGGCAGGACCAGCACACACAGTCACAGCTGCACACAGCAGCAACCAGACTTTGCCGGACTTCACCCTGGGCTTTGCCCTGGGCTTTGAAAGGGACTTGATGTAACACAGATCTGAGGGCAGAGGGCGGAAACAAACACCAGTTTAACCAAAAGATTTTCTTGCAGGATAACCATTCATGTGCAGAAAACCAAGTGGTCCATGGGTACGAAAATGAAAATGAAAATGAAGTGTGTATCATAAACTTTCCAAGTTTATTGCAGACATATAATATAGTGAGCTTTAATAAGAGATATTAAATCACTCTCTTTAATTTGATTCACCAGTCCTGCAATACTCCAAGGTACTTAATTAAGGTGGAGCATTGTACTGGAAGTCTCAGTATTCTTGTTAACCAATTAAATTGCTGTGCAAAAACATTATTCACGTTTTTTGGTTGAACAATCAGAGTACTATTCATTCCCAACATCCAGACAACATTCTCTAGAGAGGAACATGGCTCAAATTGGTTGGAAGCACTCGAGTTATAAAGGGCAGTATCGCATTCCTCAGTAGCAATCGAATGTGCCATATTACAGATCTCATCATACATAACTTTCAGTTGGCTGTCTTAGTGGCCTTGATGGGTTCTCCTATCCTAAGCTTCTTCTCAGCCACTGGTCTTCTATAGTGCACTGGGCATTGCTTCAGTGCTTACCAATGCACTGCCGGGTAGCTCACTAAAGAATGGTACTTCAGAATATCAGGTACATCTCTTCCATGCCTCCTGTTGTTTTGTAGTGCTCTAAATCCTCAGCATTCCAAGTTTAGGTGTCACCTAGACCTCTGGTTTCCTAGCATTCAATGTTCGGGTCTCTCCCGGAGCTCTGGCGGTAGCCACACTCTTGTATCAGTGTCAGGGTACAAGTACAGTCTCCAGCAGGTAGCCACCTTGTACTAAGTGGTGTTCTGCTGTCTTGGCAGAAAGCATTGATTAAAATGCCAGGCCTCTCGTATTCTGCTAGTGCTTCTGCATGGTTCACTGAGCCTCTTTTCTAATATCTTAGTGATCCATGTATGTGTGTTCCCTTTTCTGAGGGACTCCAGCTGCCAGGCTATTGTGTCATGGTTTTTGACTAGGCCTATCCTAAAGGACTATTACACTTGTAAAGAGCAGTGTCTCTTTGTTGGTTTAAAGAGTATACTGATCTCACCTGGTGATTATGTGGCTTTATGAGTTGTTCGATATTGGAACATATTTGTATTTCCCATATAGTTGCAGACTCATGAAGAGGACTGCTGCAGCTTCTCTTACAGAAATCACAGTTTGTTGTCATGCTGCCTTTCTTTTCTTTTCTGCGGGTTCATTTGCGGAACGTTACCATCACAGTGCGTGACCTCTCCGGTCCATGAATTTATTCACAATACTTCTTTACAGGGTTATACTTTGTCCCACAAGCCATCCTTGCATGGTCGGAAGGAATTTGAAAGTTGGATTCCCAGTTGGCATTGTACTTCATGGATGTCCTTGTTGGGGTACCACTGCATCTTGCAAGGGGCGGTGAGCTGGTGGGATCCTGCTCATTCCATCGTCTGGGAGGAAAGCTGGGAATTGGTCAGACCAGCCCTGTCCCTTGTGACTCGCCCCTTTCACATACTCTGACGTGGAGATCTGCCAGTTCCCACAGTACACCTTTTAGAACAAGTGTTAAGCTAGGGATTAGCCAGTACATCTTCAGTGTCAACATCTTGTCCTACACAACGGTTCATGTTTTCTTAATAACTATTCACTGTTTACTACACGATTACTACATTCACTGGAATGGAACCGCACACCCACACACTTATACCTGTATGGAAAAAGTAAAGCTTCAGAGTCAAAATAATGTTTGCATAACTGGAAACATTTATTCACAGCGTTGATGAAGAGGAATTGAATTGAAATTGACTGCCCCAAGTTGATTGACCATTGCACAGGCATGCGTCCTATCTTCAAGCCCACGAGCACGACATGAATGAAAATGGTGTGTCCTTGTGTGGCTTAACGAGGGTATGCTTTTGCAGGTGCTTCAACCCTTCAGCTAAATAAACAAATACATACAAAAGTACAGCTCTATCAGTGTGTGTGTTAAATTGACTGTATACTGAATACATTCCCTGGGATTAATCCCTGGGATTACATCCGGGTAAATTGCAGAATTTGGATGTGCACCCTCAAATAAATCTGTGTGAAAAAAGTATTTCTATATAATAATTTTAAAAAATGACCACAGGGCAATTCTGTTTCCCACAAGTTTATGCAGAACCTGAAATAAAAATGGTGTCAAAGCGGATGGGGGAACTCCATGGCTCACTCCCGATGAATGCAGCTTCCCTATGCGGGTGCTCAATCCATGTGCCTAACAATGGTAGCCCACATATGCTGTGGCCAGGCATTTATTTTCAGGCAACCACCTCTGAAGGACTAGGAGACACGTAGCGGCAAAATGACACAGAGCATCATGAAAGGCTGTACAACCCCTGCATCAGAGATACACGTGTTGCCTAAACAGTAGTATGATATGCTATGGCATTTATAACGCACCTGTACACAAGTGTTATTAGGTGCGAAACCTAGGTAAGATGGGCTGATGAGCTGGCTACTTTGACCAACAAAAAAAATAAAAACTTCCAATTGTTTCTTTCAAGGAGTGTAGGAGCCTAATTACAAGTATGGCGGTCTGGAACTAAGGGTTCTGGTAGAAACGTACATGCACTCTTTCTGGACCACCATACTATGAGAATGGCGGTAGTGCCACGGATCCCCCACCAGGACTGAACTGCTGGGAGTTCCAGCCCCTACCAGCATGTCTCTCAATGAGGCACTGGCACCGTTAGCAACAATGCCCGTGCTTCAGTGTCCCCATTCCCATGGAGTCCTGTTGGACTCCATAGGAATGGGGATTTCCCGTTCGGCTGCCACTGGTGACATCCCAGTGGCACTGGGATACAGGCAGCAGAATCAGTGTTACAGGGTTGGTGGCCTTAATGAGGGTCTAGGTGTGTTTATTTTACTTCTTGTGCTAGTCTGCCCTTGCTCCTGCATTCCTTGGGTACTTCACTAGCAGTATCTTTTTAGTTTTGCTGAGAATTGCTTCAATTTTACATTACACGTTTAATTCTAAGACAATTGAACTTTGTGATTTTTTTTTTACATTCACGTGATTTTATTTGTGAAATACCCATATGTAAATATAAATAGATAAGCTGGTGCATTTGAAGGATTACACTGAAAAAGTAATTTTGACAGACTGTTACAGAGTGAAGGTTCTCTTTATCAGTCTCTTGATATATCTTTTGTCATCCAAATACAAGGTTATGCTAAATTACAATATGTTGATTATTGTTGAAGACTGCATTAGCAAAGATTCATACATTGGAACAATTCACAAGAAA
The DNA here is from genome assembly GCF_040938575.1 of Ambystoma mexicanum. Classification (NCBI taxonomy): domain Eukaryota; kingdom Metazoa; phylum Chordata; class Amphibia; order Caudata; family Ambystomatidae; genus Ambystoma; species Ambystoma mexicanum. Next base: position 461,760,473 of record NC_090925.1, on the reverse strand, counting down.
GTTACCAGGGGTAAGTCTGACTCAATCAACATTGACTTAAACCCGGGGATTCATTAGTCAAAACCAGTTACACTGGTTAACGCTTACCTCTATTAAGCCTGGAGTAGGTGAGGTGTAAGTGAGAGTTATTCAGGGTAACTTCGTTTTGTAACTTTAATGGCCATTTCAGGGTAGGTAAGACTTAATCCTGGTAACATTTGTTACCAATTCACCACTTGGGTACAGATTTACCACTGATGCCATTGCAACAACAGACTTTAACGAGATCCTCTGAGATCACAAGAAATGAAGAGAGCTGTGGGGTCGAAACTTCATTGGACAATCTAATTGAAAAACGCGTTATGAATCAGGGACATAAATTCTTAAATACAAGAAGAAAGGAAAAGGTTTCAGTTTGTCCTGGGCAATCTTGCTTACAGGGACATTCAAGTAGTTGTGCGTCATTTTGGGTTCCTAGAATTCAACACACACCTTCAGTGTGATTTGTGAGTGTGCGAGAACCCTTGATAAAAATATAAGTTGTATTTCTCAAGTGGTGTTGTCCATGTTAGAATTAGAAAAACATGTTATTTCTAGTGAATGAAATACTGTGTTAGAAATAGTGCCAATTTCTTTTTTGAGCAAGACCAGTCGGTCTTTGATAGAAATACAGACACATATTTTTAACATGGACACGTTATAAACACTGAACAGATAAAAACATGTCAAGCATTATAGACTTATTGGACAGATACAAATAAAACTATGTAGTGTGTGTACATGCTGTCAAGATGTGCGTCCCGTGGACGCTGTGTACCTGTACTTCCTGAAGGCTTGCGTGCCGGGGTCGCCAGGGAGTAGATTGTAGAACGAAAGATGACAGGGTAACGCCAAGAACCGGCCCAGGTCCCGTCCTGATTTGCCGGATTGAAAATGGGTCCGATTCCTGACGCCACGGATGGACACTTCCCTGTATTTTACGTGACGCCAGAACAGTGCAAGCACTGGCAGGGAAGGTCGGTAGATGTAAACAGAAGGCTTGAGTGCGTTGCTCGCTGATCTTGCAGAAGACCCTCTCGATGATAGTGGAAGAAGGCTGCTGAGACGGTAGTAATGGCAGCAACTGCAGGCAGCAGAGAAGGCAGAGTAGAGGCACCTTAGAGGCACTTGCACCCAAGCACAAGGCAGTGAATAATGCGGGCAAGGAAAGGAGGGCAGGCAGGGAGAGAAGTAGGGCGGCAAGAAAGGGACAAGAGGAGCCCCGGACCAGGACCAGACTAAGCCTAAACCAGGGAAGCCAGACCCCCAACCAGAGGAACCAGACCAACGGGGCAGGACAGGGCAGGGGCCAACAGGAAAGGGAACAAAGGAAGGCAACCGGAGTCACCAAGAAAGGACAAGAAATTCCAGAGGCGAGCGGGAGGTCAGGACCAAACCGCGTTGAGACGCGGCGAGTGCAAGACCAGTAAGCTCTTTATAGAGACTCGGCATGGAAGCGAGGCTTGACCCGCAATCCGAGTCGGCGCATGCGCGGAGTCAAGGCATTCATGGAAACGAGGCTTGAACCACAAGCCCGTTCCCTGCCGTTTCCGCGTATGAACGCATGCACCCTGACTCGCCCGGTGCTGGCACACACCCCAAGTAAGTGAGGACCCGGGAGAACGCACCTTCGGCCAAGACGATACCGCGGGTACAGCCGCCAGGCATCTCCTCGCGGGCGAGGATACGGACGTCCTTGCTCCCGGGTGAGTGTCCTAACACATGCTACAACTGGAAAAGAAGAACACAACATCTATTTCTTGCAGTAAATCCATGCTAGAAACGTGTGTTTCTATTTCTAGTGCAGGTAAGTCCATGTTTGCTAGCAATATATATATATATAGATGTATATATTTAAATCTAGCTTATAAACTGCCCTTTGTAATTGGGTCTAGTCCATGCAAGGACGTGTGGTATGTGTTAGGGGTCAAACAGTGGACAGTCACCTACACTTCCACAAAGGGCACCCCTTGTTAGATATTCTCTTCTGCATCATTGCAAAACCCATTGTATTTTGACAAACTTGTTCAGGTAGTTAGGCTGATTATGCTGTTTTAACAGGATTTGTTGTGGTGAATAAAATAACTACTGGTGCAATTGTTATGCAGAACATCATGTCTGTTATGAAAGACTGGTATTGAAGTCATGGAGTGACAAATTGGACGTAATATAGACACGTGTCTAGATAGCCAGTTGGTTTGGACTGGCACTTCCATGATCCTTCACCTTTGACTCTAATGGTTAAGGATGATGGGAGTTGTAGCCCAATTATGGGAGGCGCAGTCCAAAACATACAGAAAACCAAAGGTTGCAGATCCCTCTAATAGATGCTCTATTTAAAGGGAGTCAGTCATATCATGATAATCGTCGTCGGTCACTATGGACAAGAAGTTGTATCTGCTTATAATCTTATTTGTGTCTAGCATACTCGTCATTGGCACCTAAGGGGTTAATTATGTGCACATAACATCTATATGATTTTGGGAAATGTGTTTATTTAATTTTTAAATCGCATTCAAACTAAAATGTATCGTAACTGACTTTCACTTAAATTCTATGACAGTATTCCCAAAAATCCAAATCTTGATTTAGCCCATCTAGTTATATATCTCCTGCGTGTTTCATCTTAGGTATTTGAAGGTAACTTAGATTATTTGCAACCAAAAACGTCCGTCTTTTTAATGATGTAAAGTTGTGGGGTTGTGATGGCTGAAACAGTGTCTTCCAATTGTACACAACTCTTTCAAATCATCAGATATAGTTGTTTTTCTCTCTTTGGGGTACTCTGGTATAGTAGGTGAATGGCTGAATCGAGATACCCCCTTCTGAGAATAGAAAATCATATCACTATTCAGCCTAATTCCTAAACAGGATTGTCTTCTTGCGGCATGAACGTGTAAGATGAGTTCGAACCTTTAATATATGTATTTTTCTATTTCATTTTTTCCCTGAAGATATTTCAAACCCACTCAAGCTCCATCGAACGGACACTTTTCCCACCTATCGATCAGAGCACTGATGAAGGCTACAGGAAATTCACAGAAAAATGACAATACAAACACTTTTCAAGATGCTGGAGATGAAGCAAGCAGAGGCAGCAAGCATAGCAAAGAAGCGACTCCAATTTGAATAACTGAGATATTCTTTGCAAAATCTGCCTGGAATGATCAATTCTGCAATATATTTACTACCTTTTTTACCTTTGCGAATATGAAAATGAACTATGCGTTGTAGATATTCAAGGAATGAATGTTTCATATTTTAAAACCCATCTTACAGTATTACTTATGACATTTTTTTGTATATTAGATTGTTTCAAATATATGAATTTGTTCAGTGTGTTTTCTTATGTGATTTAACATTGATATATTAAGGCATGTTGACATCTTTATGATCACTTAATTAACAGTGGCGAGTGTGAGATTTCAAACACGCCCTTAGTACTGAGTAATCATTATTTCCTAAGAATAGAGACTTCATGATTTAGGGCCTCATCACGACTTGGGCGGTAACGGTAACGCTATTAGCGTGAGCGGTATTAGCCCTACCGCCGAACTCCCCGGCGCTAATAGCGCCGGATCACGAGTTTGGCGGTAATGTAAGTCCCCATTCCCCACTGAGCCCATTCGAGAATGCCCCATTCCCCATTGGGCTCAATGGGGAATCTTCGTGCTAATAATAGCGCAAATTTTCTCCAGATTTCCCCCCAGCTCAGAGCTGATTCGGCAGACCCTTAAATCCGGCGGTAATAGCGCTACCGCTGGATTTAAGGGTTACCGCCAAAGTCGTGATGAGGCCCTTAATCTACATGAAGAAGAGGATTGCCACAATCCTTAAGGACCATGTTAGTATGGTGCATTTACACCTGTATAAATGTTGTTTGCAAATCGGCAATCACAGGTGCACATTTACAGTATTCCAGATGTTTTTAAAACACCATCTAATTGTGAGGTACCATCCTGTGGTCTATCCACCGTATGGCATATATAGAAGATACTGAACGGTGAAAAGGACACATATTTACCTCATGTACATTTATATTTATTCCATGCTATATAGTTTGACAGTGTGATCTCTACTCATAATTAGCGAGTATTTTTGAAAATCAGAGGTGTTTAAATGTCAGGGTTCTACCTTTACCACCAAACTCATAATGAGGACTAAATCACCAGATTATGCCCAGGTCCTTCAAGAAGAAAAGAGAAGCGTAAGCCTCTGATGAGTGCCACTGTTGTCTATTGACAATCTTCAGCCCACTTACACATATCGGCCAGAAATAAGAGCTTAAGCAACTCCAAAGCAGGATATCCCCCCAGTGAGCGTGAATGATACATCACTTGAAAAATGATTGAGCCATTCAATAATCTTTGCCCTGGTAAATGAAGGACACACTTTACGGTCACAGGCATAAGCTGGCTAAATATGTTTTGGCTCTCTACATTTATGTGTCATAAAGGTTATTTCTGAGGGACGGATGTCCACCCCTTGCCTCAAGTGTACACTGCTAAATACCCATATGTGCTTAGAGTTAGGCGGAGTAATTAACATCTCTGCAGTTACGCCAAAACCTGGTGACAATGCCTACTGTCTCTTTTCCAGCCACCCAACCTCCCCAATCTCATCAAACATCACCTGGTGGCACTGCTGACAATTCAACAGCTCTTACCCTCTGGTCTGGACTTCCAGGCAACTTGCTGGAAATGATAGGACTGAGAAAAGCACCAAAGATAATATGTCAACTACCTGCAAGAACATTTGCAAAATACATACTAGCTATAAAAGATCAGGTTGAAAAAAACATACCATATGCAAAGAGACCATGCAAAAAACATCCCTAACTGGAAACAGTATGACGTCTTTATCACCCCTGGACCTGACCATGACCTTCAAAGAGGACCACCTACACGCCCTGGGCGCCTGCATTAAGCATAATTCCAAAACAATCCTCCCAGGGAGCCTGCAACATGAATTACATCGACCCGGCTGACCCAACTGCCACCACGGTAGCTAACTCTCTCAGCACACTTGGTTTAAAAAACTGTATCAGTGTCCCCAGCCATGTCAAAGGCTGAATCTTAGATTGGATTGTAGACCTCAATTGCAAGGTCTCTCGTCTAAAAGCCCTTGTACATGGTCTAATCACCACATAGTATACTTAGCTATCTTGCCTATCGGACATGCCATACTCACCACCCAATCTCTGTCTCCTACACTGGCCCACAGCTCCAGAAGCCTCACAAAAGATTGTACTGTGCCCTTACTTAGTACACTCCAATCTGAGTCGCTCCACTCCTGCTGACCCCAATGTGCTTTCTGACCTTTAATCCAAGACTTTGACTGTAGCCATTGACACCATTGCCCCTTTATTGCCCTGCAAATCTGAACCTTTATCATTGCCTCCTTCTCCACCAGGATAGTTCCCACCAGCCTCAAGGAAGCCTGGGTACTCCCACTTATTAGAAAACCTTCACTAGACCCCACGTTTCTTAACAACTACTGCCCAATCATAACTGCCCCGTACCTACTGAAAAACTTGGACAGAACAGCCTACATTAAAATTCAGCACTAAGAAGATAACCACATCCTGGGAATGCGCAAGTCAGGTTTCCATCCTGGCCGTGGTACAGCATCAGCAGTGCTTGACCTGAAGAACCAGCTCAATGAGATGAGGGACGAGGGCAAGCCTGCAAAAACCTGACGATAATGTGGGGTCTAGTTGCTGTGCCAGTCTGATTAAGTTATATGATGGGTGTATATTCAAAAGAATGCTCAACATTTGCTCAATTGATATAATTATTGTTTATTATGTTTCACTTTTTGTTCCAGGTTCTATATACTCCATATGTTACGCCACATGTTGCTTTAGTCGCAGTTGAAACATTTCTTCCCTTAATAATTCAGAATTTTGTAGACTTCATATTTTATTCCACATATTTTTGATTAGTCCTTGTGTATTTAGGCATTGTCTCTTATATTTATGAAATTCTTTTGCATCCAAGCAAATAGTAGATCTTTGGTGTGGGTCTAGGTCTCTGTTAGCTTTATACGATTGTGATCCCCAACACGTGTTTCAACACACTTGTAAAGGTGAATCTTTAGGAGGAACTTTCCAGTTAAAGCTATTGATATCTACAATACAAAACGTATACATAGTGTACAGTGAAAAGTTCTGTTTGAAATACGGGCATCATGATTAATGCATAAGTCTCCTACTTTTGGAGCATTCTGTGTATTACTCAACCTAAAACATTCTTGTTGAAGTAATTCTTGGTTTTTCTCATCAGTGTACAGGATATTGTGGATGTCTGTAATGAGATACTCTCACTTAATTTTTCTTATCTGTGTTATTGTTATTGGCCCAGTCAATTAATTGGCTATGCATTAGGATGCATAATTGTGACAATATAAAGTATACGATTTAAGGTTACAGGTTGGTGGAGAATGGCATAATGGGTATGATAGCCCTGCTCAATTCCGCCTGCTCTCACCGTTCCACAATTTGTGGTGAATTTCTGAAATGGCTGCTTTTTTATTACTGGCATGTGATGTCATCGTGTTTTTTTGCTGCAATGATGTCATTGCATTTCTTTGCTGCGATCTAGTAGCCGCATTTGGTGGCCATCTTGGTAACCTTCCAAATGGAAGGAAGCATATTCGTTTTCCTTATTTGTAGTCACCACTAGTGGAACTGTGCATTTAACTGTGTTTCCTCCCTCCCCTGATATAATTCTTATTGGTGTGCCTATTGTGCATTCTCAATATGTGAGTGAGGCAAAAGATGAAGACAATCAAATATATTTAAGAATATGGCTCTTATACCATGTATTATAAGCAAAGAACATAATCTAGTGAACTCGATTTTCTATATAGTTAACAGTGCTTTGGTTCATAAAAATGTATACAGCTCATTCTCTTGATTTAATCCAGTTGTAAATGTATCCATGATACTTATCCATTTTGCTTCTCTGTGGCAGAGCATTACTCCCTGTTTCTCCCTCTCGCTAGTGGTTCAATTGTTTCCAGTCCCAAAAATGTGATGGAAGCTATTGTTCCACGTGGGTGTTCCAATAGGAAGTGGGTGGCCATGGGGTATCTTGAGTCGTTATTGCTAATGGCTCAAAGGTGTTCCATGATTCTGATTTTCAGTGCCGGGATGGTGCTTCCTATGTACCATTTGTAGCATATGCTTTCCATTTAATAGATTATATATTTCATATTACAGTTTATAAATTATTTGATGTGGTTCTTTCCGTTGGGCAGGTCTACTTGATTTTTTCCTTCCATGATCTGTAGGCAGATTTAGCAGTTGCCACATTTATTGTTACCCAGTATTGGTGGCAGGTTCCACATAGTTCTTAAAGTCTCTGGTTGTTTGATTGGTTTTAAATAGCTCAGACACAGGATAATCTTCATTGTTTGATTTTTGCGAATTATTATTGCTGGATTTGAGTCTAAGTGTGTGTCTAAATCTTTGGCCAGTTTCAAGATGTTCCAATGCTTCCGGAGGATGTTGTTGATGTCTCTGGCTTTTATCTTGATTACCAATGCCTGTCCATGCATTTGAATTGTTTTTGGTGATTAACGTGATGTATTGTTGATGTTGGTGGGTTGTGATCCTATTCTTCTGACTCAGTAAGTCTTGTCTGTTTTTGGTTTCTGCTTTTAGCATTGCTCTTCATAGATTGTTGTTGTGGTAACCTCTCTTTTTCAAATTTGGTGAATGCTTTGCACACTTGCAGGCCGATTCATGGAATAATTAGCGCGGCGCAAGTGGGCAAAAACGTGCGAATCGCAGTGGAATAGCGAAAATCGCAGTGCAATTGCGAAAATCGCACGAAAAGCAGCGCACGTCGATTCATGGAAGGCCGTGCGCGAGAAAACCAGCGGATGTGCGATATAAAAGTGCGCGGCGCACGTTGGCGCACAGGCCATCTAACAGCGTGCGCCAGGTCACAGCGAAAATCGCACAGGCCACAGCGAAATTCGCACATAGCGCGGCGCACGCAACAAAAGTAGGCGGAACACGGGCGTAACACTCGGAATGGGGAACAACTTGCCAAAACGTGGGCGTCACGGGGGAAGTACAGGGCACAAGTGCGCAGAACGCCCACACGCTCGCCTACAACACGTATTCATGGAATAGAATAGGGGAAAAAAGCGCACGCTCAAACCAGCGCACAGGCACAAACACGACCGCCACAAGAAAGCAGGCGGTAGCGTCTCTGCGGCTGTAAGAAATGTGCGCCAAAAGGTGCGCCAACAAATAGCACCTATATACTGCCATGATGAATGTCCCATACTGTGGCCCTCCAGGAAAAATGACGTGCAAAGGGGTACCCACAAACACGGACACCCGCTGACAAAAAATACGTGTGCGTGTATACCGGTGTGCGCGGGAAGTCTAACACGCGATTTCAGCAGGGTACGTGCATCACAGGGGTTCGCGTGAAGTTATTCACGCGATCGGGCCTGGGGGAACGGGCTACGTGTATTTCAGGGGTTCGCGTGAAGTTTCACACGCGATCGGGTCTGGGGGAGCGGGCTACGTGTATTACAGGGGTTCGCGTGAAGTTCCTCACGCGATCGGGCCTGGGGGAGCGTGCTACGTGTATTTCAGGGTTTCGCGTGAAGTTTCACACGCGATCGGGCCTGGGGGAGCGGGCTACGTGTATTACAGGGGTTCGCATGAAGTTCCTCACGCGATCGGGCCTGGGGTAGCGGGCTACGTGTATTACAGGGGTTCGCGTGAAGTTCCTCACGCGATCGGGCCTGGGGGAGCGGGCTACGTGTATTCCAGGGGTGCGCGGGAAGTTCCACACGCGAATAGGCTGGGCGCGTGTATTTCAGGGGTGCGCGGGAAGTTCCACACGCGAATAGGCTGGGCGTGTGTATTTCAGGGGTGCGCGGGAAGTTCCACACGCGAATAGCCTGGGCGCGTGTATTTCAGGGGTTCGCGTGAAGTGTCACACGCGATCGGGCCTGGGGGAGCGGGCTACGTGTATTACAGGGGTTCGCGTGAAGTTCCTCACGCGATCGGGCCTGGGGTAGCGGGCTACGTGTATTACAGGGGCTCGCGTGAAGTTCCTCACGCGATCGGGCCTGGGGTAGCGGGCTACGTGTATTACAGGGGTTCGCGTGAAGTTCCTCACGCGATCGGGCCTGGGGGAGCGGGCTACGTGTATTCCAGGGGTGCGCAGGAAGTTCCACACGCGAATAGGCTGGGCGCGTGTATTTCAGGGGTGCGCGGGAAGTTCCACACACGAATAGCCTGGGCGTGTGTATTTCAGGGGTGCGTGGGAAGTTCCACACGCGAATAGCCTGGGCGAGTGTATTTCAGGGGTGCGCGGGAAGTTCCACACGCGAATAGCCTGGGGGCGCGTGTATTTCAGGGGTGCGCGGGGAGTTCCACACGCGAATAGCCTGGGTGCGTTTATTTCAGGGGTGCGCGGGAAGTTCCACACGCGAATGGCCTAGGCGCGTGTATTTCAGGGGTGCGCGGGAAGTTCCACACGCGAATAGCCTGGGCGCGTGTATTGCAGGGGTGCGCGGGAAGTTCCACACGCGAATGGCCTGGGCGCGTGTATTTCAGGGGTGCGCGGGAAGTTCCACACGCGAATAGCCTGGGCGCGTGTATTTCAGGGGTGCGCGGGAAGTTCCACACGCGAATAGCCTGGGCGCGTGTATTTCAGGGGTGCGCGGGAAGTTCCACACGCGAATAGCCTGGGCGCGTGTATTTCAGGGGTGCGCGGGAAGTTCCACACGCGAATGGCCTGGGCGTGTGTATTTCAGGGGTGCGCGGGAAGTTCCACACGCGAATAGCCTGGGCGCGTGTATTTCAGGGGTGCGTGGGAAGTTCCACACGCGAATAGCCTGGGGGCGCGTGTATTTCAGGGGTGCGCGGGGAGTTCCACACGCGAATAGCCTGGGCGCGTGTATTTCAGGGGTGCACGGGAAGTTCCACATGTGATTTGACAGTGTGGGTCCTCCCAGGTGTACCCTGTACACCCTCCACGGCCCCTGCAGGCAGCCCACACCACAGGGGACTACCCTGCATCCCTGGTCATGTCCCGCAGGCAGCCCACCCAACATGGGCATGCCCCCCAGCAAAGGCACATGTCTCCTTGAACAAATGAACACCAACTCATGTCCCCTTGCACCCCCACCCCCCAGCACTGTGGGGCACCTGCCAGCAGGCCCCCACCCATGTCCAACTCATGTCCCCCACCACCCCCACCCCCCAGCACTGTGGGGCACCTGCCAGCAGGCCCCCACCCAAGTCCAACTCATGTCTCCCACCACCCCCACCCCCCAGCCACCAGGGGCACCCTCCACCAGGCCCCCACTCATGTCTCCCACCACCCCCACACCCCAGCCACCAGGGGCACCCTCCACCAGGCCCCCACTCATGTCTCCCACCACCCCCACACCCCAGCAGTGCAGGGGCAGCCTCCACCAGGCCCCCACTCATGTCACCCACCACCCCCACCCCCCAGCCACCAGGGGCACCCTCCACCAGGCCCCCACTCATGTCTCCCACCACCCCCACACCCCAGCAGTGCAGGGTCACCCTCCACCAGGCCCCCACTCATGTCTCCCACCACCCCCACACCCCAGCAGTGCAGGGGCAGCCTCCACCAGGCCCCCACTCATGTCACCCACCACCCCCACCCCCCAGCCACCAGGGGCACCCTCCACCAGGCCCCCACTCATGTCTCCCACCACCCCCACACCCCAGCAGTGCAGGGTCACCCTCCAACAGGCCCCCACTCATGTCTCCCACCACCCCCACACCCCAGCAGTGCAGGGGCAGCCTCCACCAGGCCCCCACTCATGTCACCCAGCACCCCCACCCCCCAGCCACCAGGGGCACCCTCCACCAGGCCCCCACTCATGTCTCCCACCACCCCCACACCCCAGCCACCAGGGGCACCCTCCACCATGCCCCCACTCATGTCTCCCACCACCCCCACACCCAAGCAGTGCAGGGGCACCGTCCACCAGGCCCCCACTCATGTCTCCCACCACCCCCAAACCCCAGCAGTGCAGGGTCACCCTCCACCAGGCCCCCACTCATGTCTCCCACCACCCCCACACCCCAGCAGTGCAGGGGCAGCCTCCACCAGGCCCCCACTCATGTCACCCACCACCCCCACCCCCCAGCCACCAGGGGCACCCTCCACCAGGCCCCCACTCATGTCTCCCACCACCCCCACACCCCAGCAGTGCAGGGTCATCCTCCACCAGGCCCCCACTCATGTCTCCCACCACCCCCACACCCCAGCAGTGCAGGGGCAGCCTCCACCAGGCCCCCACTCATGTCTCCCACCACCCCCACACCCCAGCAGTGCAGGGGCAGCCTCCACCAAGCCCCCACTCAGGTCACCCACCACCCCCACCCCCCAGCCACCAGGGGCACCCTCCACCAGGCCCCCACTCATGTCTCCCACCACCCCCACACCCCAGCAGTGCAGGGTCACCCTCCACCAGGCCCCCACTCATGTCTCCCACCACCCCCACACCCCAGCAGTGCAGGGGCAGCCTCCACCAGGCCCCAACTCATGTCACCCACCACCCCCAGCCACCAGGGCCACCCTCCACCAGGCCCCCACTCATGTCTCCCACCACCCCCACACCCCAGCCACCAGGGGCACCCTCCACCAGGCCCCCACTCATGTCTCCCACCACCCCCACACCCCAGCAGTGCAGGGGCACCGTCCACCAGGCCCCCACTCATGTCTCCCACCACCCCCAAACCCCAGCAGTGCAGGGTCACCCTCCACCAGGCCCCCACTCATGTCTCCCACCACCCCACACCCCAGCAGTGCAGGGGCAGCCTCCACCAGGCCCCCACTCATGTCACCCACCACCCCCACCCCCCAGCCACCAGGGGCACCCTCCACCAGGCCCCCACTCATGTCTCCCACCACCCCCACACCCCAGCAGTGCAGGGTCACCCTCCACCAGGCCCCCACTCATGTCTCCCACCACCCCCACACCCCAGCAGTGCAGGGGCAGCCTCCACCAGGCCCCCACTCATGTCACCCACCACCCCCACCCCCCAGCCACCAGGGGCACCCTCCACCAGGCCCCCACTCATGTCTCCCACCACCCCCACACCCCAGCAGTGCAGGGTCACCCTCCACCAGGCCCCCACTCATGTCTCCCACCACCCCCACACCCCAGCAGTGCAGGGGCAGCCTCCACCAGGCCCCCACTCATGTCACCCACCACCCCCACCCCCCAGCCACCAGGGGCACCCTCCACCAGGCCCCCACTCATGTCACCCACCACCCCCACCCCCCAGCCAGCAGGGGCACCCTCCACCAGGCCCCCACTCATGTCTCCCACCACCCCCACACCCCAGCAGTGCAGGGTCACCCTCCACCAGGCCCCCACTCATGTCTCCCACCACCCCCACACCCCAGCAGTGCAGGGGCACCGTCCACCAGGCCCCCACTCATGTCTCCCACCACCCCCACACCCCAGCAGTGCAGGGGCACCGTCCACCAGGCCCCCACTCATGTCTCCCACCACCCCCAAACCCCAGCAGTGCAAGGTCACCCTCCACCAGACCCCCACTCATGTCTCCCACCACCCCCACACCCCAGCAGTGCAGGGTCACCCTCCACCAGGCCCCCACTCATGTCTCCCACCACCCCCAAACCCCAGCAGTGCAGGGGCACCCTCCACCAGGCCCCCACTCATGTCTCCCACCACCCCCACACCCCAGCAGTGCAGGGTCACCCTCCACCAGGCCCCCACTCATGTCTCCCACCACCCCCAAACCCCAGCAGTGCAGGGGCACCCTCCACCAGGCCCCCACTCATGTCTCCCACCACCCCCACACCCCAGCAGTGCAGGGGCAGCCTCCACCAGGCCCCCACTCATGTCACCCACCACCCCCACCCCCCAGCCACCAGGGGCACCCTCCACCAGGCCCCCACTCATGTCTCCCACCACCCCCACACCCCAGCAGTGCAGGGTCACCCTCCACCAGGCCCCCACTCATGTCTCCCACCACCCCCAAACCCCAGCAGTGCAGGGTCACCCTCCACCAGGCCCCCACTCATGTCTCCCACCACCCCCACACCCCAGCAGTGCAGGGGCAGCCTCCACCAGGCCCCCACTCATGTCACCCACCACCCCCACCCCCCAGCCACCAGGGGCACCCTCCACCAGGCCCCCACTCATGTCTCCCACCACCCCCACACCCCAGCAGTGCAGGGTCACCCTCCACCAGGCCCCCACTCATGTCTCCCACCACCCCCACACCCCAGCAGTGCAGGGGCAGCCTCCACCAGGCCCCCACTCATGTCTCCCACCACCCCCACACCCCAGCAGTGCAGGGGCACCATCCACCAGGCCCCCACTCATGTCTCCCACCACCCCCAAACCCCAGCAGTGCAGGGTCACCCTCCATCAGGCCCCCACTTATGTCTCCCACCACCCCCACACCCCAGCAGTGCAGGGTCACCCTCCACCAGGCCCCCACTCATGTCTCCCACCACCCCCACACCCCAGCAGTGCAGGGGCAGCCTCCACCAGGCCCCCACTCATGTCTCCCACCACCCCCACCCCCCAGTAGTGCAGGGGCACCCTCCACCAGGCCCCCACCCATGTCCCCCTGCCCCCAGGTCCTGACGATACACAATCATGGCAGTAATGGGCAGCATACCCAGCACAAACACCCAGGCAAGGATTGCATCCACCCACATAGTGAATGCAATTACATGACACAACCCCAATGGCAAGTATGTAAATGAACACATGTCCGTCACACACACATACACAATGGCTGCAAGTGAATGTCAAAACCCATATCATGACATGTATGAAACCAAAGACAAAATAAGAAGTAAAAATAAAAAATGTATTAAAGATTAAAAATAAGTAAACAAATCAAACATACAACTATGTGGATAATAAAATAAATGGTCCATGTTGGAGAACAAAAGTAAAAATCAAAAAAAGAAAAAGGAATACAAAAACAAATGTTGACCAAAGCAATATCAAGTAGAAGCAAAAGAATGAAAAACCATTTCCACATGGTGAACACAATAATGAAAAAAAGAAAATGTTCCTTCAAAAAACAAACTAAATACAGGAATGTACCAGGGTCCATGAGCCCAACACCATAAAGGAAACCTACTACTACCTAATGAAAAAAATATATACAAAAAAGTGGCCATTGTCCGAGCGGTCCAAAATAATAAAAACAAATAAAGGGAACCTAACACTAACTAACTATATAACTATATACAAAGGCAGCGGGCAAGTCCTGCGGCTCACTTGTTGATGTTGCTGGCCAGGGCATCATCGAACTCCATGTCGATGTCCTGGAGGCGGGACTCTGTCCTGGCCCCGAGGTCTCGCAGGGATAACCCCATGTTCAGCTCAAACTCCCTGCGAGCTTCCTCGAGGCACTCAGCCCGCCTCAACGCCCGACGCATGGAGAACTCCGCCCTGACCATGGCGAGCCGCTCCTCTTCCGCCCGCTGCCGCTCCGCACCTATCCGCTGGACCAACTGCTCCCACACGGAAGACACCACCATCCCAGGGTTGCCCTGCCCTCCGGCCGATGCCTGCCCCTCTGATCTTGATGGCCCCGAGCCATGATGCCTCCCACGTCGAGCCCGCTGCTGCCTCCGACGCCACTGCCTCTGCCAGCACGACGGCATCCAGGCTGATGGAAACCAAAGACGCCGTCGTGCACGTGCCCTGCCTGATGATGCTGTCACATCTTCCATCTGCTGGGGTCCAGTTGCTGTGTTGTCCACCCCTGCTTGACCTCCGACTCCCAACTGTGGCAGGGATGGGATCCCCACCGAGCTGGCTGCATTGGTCGGGGCAGGTCCACAGGGGGCCCTGGTGGCATCTGGGCTGGAAGACGGCAAGGAGAACGACTGGTGGATAGCCTGCACAGAGGAGGAGAGGGCCGCCACATTGGCCAACACATGCAGGAAACCCCCGAACATGGCCGATCCCAATTGGGCCACGTCGGCACGGTGCACTTCGTGATGACGTGCGTGCTCCTCCCGGGAAGCACGCACGGCATCACGAATCACAGCCGTGCGCATCGCGACCCCAATCAGGACCTTCTCCGCACGGCCAGGGGTTCCCACGTCCGCAGGTGGAGGGGAGTCTGGTGACATGGACATCCCCTCTACCTGCGGACAGGCCTGGGACGGGGCATCCCTGCTGGTGCATGGTGGTGCACTCACAGGGTCAGGGACAGCGACATGCACAGGCCCCTCCACGGTGACCTGTGCTGCCTCCTGCCCCTGGCCCTGGACTGCACCACTTGCACCAGCAGGGATGCCCCCACCAGGCCCCATGTGTGCCCCAGTGGCGGCCTCCTCCTCCTCTGTGCAAACCACCAACCTGGATGGCTCCTCACCGTCTCCCACCGTAGCAGGCCCCTGTGGGGGCTCACCTACCCCTTCCGCTGCAGCCGTGGGGGCATCCCCGCCGCCTTGCTCCACAGAGCCGTCTCTGCCCTCTTCTTCACTAGCCGCTGCGTAGAGGGAGACAAAGAACACAAGCATCAGGGCACTGTACAATGGTCCCCTAGACAGGAAGCAATAGCAGATGAGCACCACTGTCAAAGTACACTTCCATCATGTCCCTCCACAACACATGGGTCAGCCCAGGCAAAACACACACAGTAACAGGCATGGTGCATGCCATGGACATTTCCATGCATGTCCAATGGACTCTTGAAACATTCAATGATATGTAACTCACATGCATCATGGCTCATGCCTATCACATGCACACACTTCACCTCAGTCACATCCATCTGGCCCCAAACACACCAAACACAGCGGATACAAGGGTAATTTGGCTGCTTCACTGAATCTGTGCATTGTCACACACATGTGTCATGCATCCATGGCATGCACAAGTCACAGACACGCAGGTCAGGCACACAGACATGGCTACCATATATGTACCTGGCATCAGCACCCATCCCTCACCCCCACCCATGTCCAGGTACAGAGACTGGCATGCTCTCATGTTCAAAATCTGCATAGGGCTCCCCATGCGGCATTTCAACACATGCAACAACCATGTGGATCACACATCACTGGTCGCACATGCATTACCATGATGTCCCTGCACACATACATGCATACATGGCCTATGGCACACATACAGGCAAGTATCATAGAACCAGCACACCGCAACATGCCCTGTCTCACACAGTAATGCTTGGACACTTACCGCTCAACTCCAGACGGGCCTCCCTCTCAAGGATCTGGGCGTGGAGCGCTGGGCGTACGCGTTCCAGGACCCTCATCTGTATGGAACTCATGCAGCCCCGGCCCCCCTCCACGAGGCGCCGGGCCTTCACAAGGGTCCTGGACCTCAAGTCCTCCCAGCGCTTCTTGATCTTCAGGACGTCGCGGGTTGCCACCCCCTCCGCGTTGATGGCAACCACACAGTCGGCCCAGATCCTCTGCCGTCCTTCCTTGCTGGCGCGGGACGATCCAAAGAGGGCATCATACTGCCCCAGGACATGCTCCACCAGGGCACCAACTTCGGTGACAGTGAAGCTGGTGCCCCTCTGCCCCTCTGGCCTGGGGTTGCCACTGGTGCCAGATGTGGAAGTGCCCGACATGGCAACCCCAGAGGCAGGTGTGGGTGGGCAACTGGGTCCTGGGGCTGGGCTGTGGAGCGATGTAATCCCAGTCGGGAGTCTTCAGTTCCAGCAGGGGTGGACACAGCAACTGGACCCCTGCAGATGACTGATGTGCAGGCACCAAATGGCAGGGCACGGTGGCAGCAGGCAGGCAGGCAGGCAGCAGCAGATGGCACGTGGGAGGCTGCTTGGGGCACTGGGGGGCAGTAACTCGGCCTTCTGGGCAGGAGCGTGGTCTTCCGTGTGTTTTCGCGTGGCCAGCTTGATACGGAGTGATTTGGCACGTGAAAATCCTGCACGTCAGCGTGAAATCCGAGGAAAGGCCCTTAGCGCGTAAGCACGTCAGCACGCATACGCGATTCTATTGGACCAGAGTCCCTCAGCGCGTAAGCGCGTCAGCACGCATACGCGATTCTATTGGACCAGAGTCCCTCAGCGCGTAAGCGCGTCTGTGACGTGACCCGCACGGGTGTTCCCCACTCAGCACGTGATGACGGGGCACACGTGGAAATACTGCAGGTCAGAGTGTCATCACGTGTAATTGGACAAAAGTGCGCGTACACGCGATTGGCCTATGTACGTGTATTTAATGGGTGCGCGGGCACTTACACACTCAAGTACGTCAGCGAACCTGTATCCCGTGGTGCGTGTGAATTTCCACACGCTATTGGACTGGGAACTGGATTCCAGGGGTGCGCGGGTCACACGCTGTATCCCGTGGTGCGTGTGAATTTCCACACGCTATTGGACTGGGAACTGGATTCCAGGGGTGCGCGGGTCACACGCGCGCCTAGAACACGCGCAAAGCATACATTTGCGCACTTTAACAATAACAAGCTCAGACGCCAGGATGAACATACCGTTCCTAGCAGCAGTGGCAGTTGGCTACCAAAGGAGGAGGAGGAGGATAGTCAGGGCCAGAATATTCACACCCAGAACCAGCCTTTTCGGGATGCCTGATGACCAGGTGTATGGGAGGTACAGCTTTCCACCACACATTATACTGGACCTGGTGAGTGAGTGGGAGGATGACCTCACATCACCCACCCTGTGCTCCCAAGCACTCAGCCCCCTGGAGAAGGTCCTCAATGTACTGCACTTCTTAGCCACTGGATCATTTCAGCGGACAAGTGCCATAGTGGGTGGGGTGTCACAGGCCACCCAGTCACGCTGCCTACACCAGGTCTTGAACATCATGACTGCACGCCCATCAGTCCGCAGGCACATATACCTGCCCAGAACACCTGCAGAAAGGCATGCTGCCGCCCTGGATTTTTACGGTGTGGCACGATTCCCCAAAGTGCTAGGTGCCATCGACTGCACCCATGTGGCTCTACGTCCCCCCAGGGCATCTGAGCACATCTATAGGAACCGCAAGCACTGGCATTCCATCAACGTGCAGGTAGCATGTAATGCCAAGGGAATCATCACCTCAGTATATGCCAACTATCCCGGCTCCACCCACGACAGCTTCATTTACCGAATGTCCACCCTAAGCCGGGACCTAGAAGCTGGGCGGCATGGCGATACATGGCTGCTTGGTGAGTATGTATGCCACTGCACATGCATGCATGTTGGATACTGAGCAAGGTCACAACCCCACCAATGATACCAATCACCACCTCCACAGGGGACAGTGCCTACCCTCTCAGCCCCCACATGATGACGCCAATTCGGAACCCCACCACGCCACCCGAGGTAAGATATAACACAGCCCACATTACGACCCGGGGCATAGTGGAGCGCACATTCGGAGTGCTAAAGTCACGCTTTCGCTCCCTTGACCGTTCTGGCGGCCAGCTGTTATACGCCCCCCCAGTAGTGTGCAGGATCATAGTGGCAGCATGTGTCCTGCACAACGTTGCAACACGCCGGGGCCTGGCCGTGGACATGGTGGTGGCCCCACATCCCCAACCACATGCACAGCCGCTGCGCATGGGAGGGGAAAGGGCACGGGGGGAGGCAGCCCGTACACAGCTAGTGGCTAATTACTTCACATAGAAATCACACCCCTGTGGAGTGCACACTGCCCTGGCACATTCCATCTGACAATCAATGATGACTCAACCTGACACTGATCCTGAATGTCTGGAGAATGAACCGTGAATACCATATCAGCCTGACATTGTTCACCTGGAAGTGTCACAATGTGTGCATCCCTACCCACACAGACACCACCAATGCAGTTTTGTGAAGTTACACATTCAAGCAGCTAAAATGATTACCCACTTGCAAAATGCAACAAGAGGACAGTGCCATGTCAGCCAACCCAACCCCAGCACCGCCACACGACACACCGTGCCATGTCATGCTAATTGCAGGTAAACAAAGTAATCCCCACAACATGACACTAGTCTCACTATGTACAGTGTCCCTATTAGAAACCTGCAACACCTGAAATGCTCACAGCAATGCCGGACCAACAACATACTTGAGCACGTAGTACCATTAACATGACATCACAAATGTTACATATTAGTAGTCTCACCACCTGGAAATGCCTGCACTCCCACCACTACCAACTGTGCAGTGTTGGCGCCATGTAGAGTTGTAGGTGCACTGCTGCCAACATGGACACCATCTCCAGACTAGAGGTCCTTGTGTAGACATGAGGAAGGGACCTGCAAATTGGGAGGTAGACACAGAAGATGAGTTACACATCAATGCAACATGCAGTGTACAACACAACAGCAATATGCACTAGGAATGTATACACAGTATTGACTACAGACTGCCCACACAGCTCATGGGAGTCCAACGTCACTGTGTAATTCACTGTCACTTGGGCACACCCTTTGCAAGCCCGTGGAAACGGGAAGCAGGAGGGGTGTGTGTGACTCAAACCCAAGCATCTGAACCAAATACATTACAAGCCTGCATGTGCCCAGCCACAATGCAGCGTATGCCCACAGGAACCACGGAAGCCAACAAATCGTCCCAAAAAAATAGGGAATAAAAGAAATAACAATAAAAATAAAAAAAAGAAACAATCAAAAATGGCCATTGATGGGCCCGGGGGGGTTGGGGAGGCCACCCAGGAGGTCCGAGGACAGGATGCACACCAGAACCCACCTGCGTGGATCCTGGGAAAATAAAACACCTCCATGGGCTCATGGCCCACACGGCTACCCTGTTGTGGGAGTATCACTGCTGTCGCTATTATCACCCTGTGCAGCTGCATCGGGAGGTGGTTGCACTATGGGAGGCAGCCCACGCAAGGCCCTAGTCTGCTCCTCCATGGCTGCAAGCATGCGGGTGTGGTAGGTCTGGTTCTGGAGGATAAGTGTGCGGAGGTCCCCATGCAACAACTCACGGGATGCCCGGTCCTCCGCCCTCGTTGCCTGCATCTCAACTGAGAGCGTACGGGTGAGACGCTCCAGCTGCTGTTCTGTCCTTTGGTGTGTTGAAGCCTCAAGCTCAACAAGAGTCGTCCTGAGGTGAAGGAGCTCCTGCCTCAGGGCTTCCCTGTGGCCCTGGGACTCAATGGAGATGGCCTCCTGCAGAGTCGCCAGTGCCGCCCGCCTGTCCCTGTTGGACCCCAACATGTCCTCCCTGTGTGACTGGCAGATGGAGTCGGTTGCCTGCTCTAGTCGCTCCATCAGCCTTTCTGGGGGGACAATGGAAGTGGCCACCCTATCCATGGCCTGAGCCATCATCTCGGATGATGCAGCCTGTTGGGTTGCCATACCGTAAATGGATTGCTCCCATGCGGTATTGCCGGGTGGCGTACGGCCACCACTTCGGCGGGCACCACACCTGTCTGGGGCAAGGCGAACTGCGCCTTGCTGTGCCGGCACTGCCTGAGGCTGCAGGACTGCATTCCCCCTCTGATCTGCTGGCCCAGGAACAGGATCAGATGTCGCGGAGTGTGACCCTGCATCCGTAACCACCGAAGGCGTAGCTGCCAACACTGACATCCCCATGGAGGGTTCTGACCCTGGTGCAGGTGGGTGAGACAGAACAGAATCCCTCCCTGGAACACTCACCTGCGACGGCACGTAGGTCTCATCCGAATCAACACCTGAGTACAGCTCGGGGGAGGTGCAGCCAGAGACACCCCTTGAGAGCACGACCTGCAGCACTTGTGGGTTCTCCCCCACCACCACACTACGTCCCTCACTGGTGGTTGGTCGGCCCTCGGACCCCTCCTGGGTCTGCACCATCTCCACAACCCCAGCAGTATCAGGTGCGTCTTCCCCTGCAAAGACATGAAAACAAAGAAATGGAAACAGGCATTAGCACCATGGCACACAATGAGGGCTGAGAAGCAAGAGAACCAGTACTTGATTGACACATGTCCCACATGACTAAAACCCTCCCATGCATGCACCCTCACTGCGTATGAAGTGCAGGCAAATGGCACACACTGATGACACCAAGATGGAAAATTAACACATTTTCTGCATGCTGCCTGGCAGTGGCATCACACATTGGCCTGTGATTGCCAGGTGAAACACACATGCCATCACACAGATGGCATGTACCATTGCTATTGAGTGAAGATGGAGTGGAGGGCAGCACCTATTCATTCAGTCCAGTTCCCGCATGTTATTGCTTTTCTAATTCTAACAGGTCAGATTTTTCACCTGGAGCTGCCAGTCTGAAATGGTCCAATTGCACAGGGACATGTGTGTACAAATGATATCCAGGTAACAAAGTCACTACACTTCACCATTGCCATGTCAGACATGTGACTAGTGGACAGCGACATGGCTAGTAAAAGTGGGGGAATGCAAACAATCTGACTGAATGAACAGTGAAAAATAAGCAACAATGTTGTGGCAAGGTGACACTTCAAGGGCAACTGGCGTGCAGTTGGGCTAGATGTCTACTGTTGGCAGAAGGGATACTGCTATGGCCAAATGCAGCTGCACAGGAAGTATTGCATGAAGCACATGGCTGACCCATACGACTCAGGCGCACACACTCTCACCTGGCACACAAACAGAAGCCCTCACACACACACCATGCACATGGATGACACACACACATGCATGTGCACTCACCGGACAATGCCTCGTAATCAGCCAGATCTCCCACGCCTTGGATCTGTTCCTCCGTGACGTAGGTCCCAGCAACTGACTCATGTGGAGTGAGTTCCATGTCTACTACTGGAGACCCACCTCCAGTCACTAGAGTTGCGGCATGACTTGAGGCCAGCTTACTCTTTGCCCTGCGCTTTAGGTCATTCCAGCGCTTATAGCAATCATTGGCTGTGCGCCTCACGATTCCAAGGGCACTTACGATGTCCGCAACGGTCTGCCAGTGTGCCTGGCGTTGTGCAGGTGTGGTCTTGGATCCTGCAACAATGACCATCTCGTTGTCATGTCCGGACACATACTCGACAAGTGCATTCAGTTCGTCATCCGTGAAGCTGGGCTTCCTGGACGGGCCGGACTGTGTAGCCGTGTCTGGGGCATCAGCCTGTGCCGGACGAGAACTCTTCCTCTTCCGCTTGGAAGGTTGTGGTGATCCTGAGTGTCCTGCGCCGCTCTGGACACTAGGGGCAGGAGCCCTGGTGGACTCTGTATCAGGAGTGTGGGATTGCACACTCAGCATGGGAGTTGGTGCAGGCATTGGCTCTAGTGTGATGGTGTCAGGGGGAATGTCAGCAGCATGGACTAGGACCGACACTGTCCTGGCTGGGTGTGTGAGGGCTGGGGTGGATGGAGCCGCAGCTGCCCCTGCAGCCTCTCTGCCCTGCCTCCTTGGTGCAGCAGATGACCTTGCTGCCCCAGATCCACGTGGCATGATGGCATCAACGTGCACCAGCGCACGTGTCGTAGCCCTGCTGACCTGGAAGTCAGCCATGGAGTCAGCCAGGTCTGGTGCCACAATGGGCTGGTCCAACAAGGGCTGAGCATGGATGGTGTCAGCCACATCAGCCTCTACGGGAGAGGGGGAGGGGGGGGATTATGGGTGCCCGTGACTGGTCCTCCACACATGGGGGGACAGGCTCACCCTGCAAGTTACGATCACGTCCCCTACCGGATCCACCACGGCCACCACTTGTGGCTCTTCCACCTTTGCCACCCTTACGGAATCCTCGCCTCCCAGCCATGGCACTGATGTTAATGTGCGTATGGGAGTGGATGTAGACTATTGTCCTGGGCAATTGGGGGTCAAAGGGGTTGGGTACCAGATGGTAATTGTACCCTAGTGCTCTAGCAAGGCTGATTGTAACCCCTGGGGAAAGATGACGGGTCACGCAACGCACAGGAGGCCCAAAAAAGGGAGATGACGTGCACGCAACCCCTCCTAGACCACGTGTGCAGAAAGAAAAACCTGCACTACGCTGTGGCACCCAGTAACACAAGAATGAACGTTTGCGTGTCACATGCAGCCTAGAATGACCTCTGAAGGGGTAGGCTACACACGGGGCAAGCACAGATGTTAGATACGTGCGTGACTCACCGTCTGCCTGGTAAACGAGCGTGTAAAAGGAGCAGGTTTGGTTGGCAACACCCCCGCCAAAAGAAGATTTGTACGCTGTCTGAGGAGACAGGACAACAGTAGAAGGGAACACTGTTTGAGGGAACAGGCCCAGGTAAACCAGTAAAAGAGAAAAAGAGAAAAAGCTGTCAGAGGTAACAGGGAATACGAACTTGAAACGCCGTGAAGTAAATCGCGTGTGAAACGACAAGAAGTACAGAATTCACCCACTCGCTCTCCACGAAAAGCACGTACATGGAAAACGTGTTCTACACGTACCTTTTATACAGGCCCACACGTCCAGCGTCACTTACACGGCGTGTACGCGCTAGGGCCATTTCCACCAATTACATGCTTTGTCACTTCTGCGTGTAGGGCCATTTCCACCAATCACACGCGATTACACTCTGACGTGCAGTCTTTCCACGTGTGCTCTGTCATCACGTGCTGTGTGGGAAACACATGTGCGGGTCACGTCACTGACGCGCTTACGCGCTGAGGGCCTTTCCTCAGTTTTCACGCTGACGTGCAGGATTTTCACGTGCCAAATCACTCCGTACCAAGCTGGCCACGCGTACGCACACGGAATACCGCTCCTGCCCGGAAGGCCGAACTACTGCCCCCCAGAGCCCAAGCACGCTCCCACCTGCTGCTGCCTGACTGCCTGCTGCCCCTGCACTGCTGGGGGGTGGGGGTGGTGGGTGACATGGGTGGGTGCCTGGTGGAAGGTGCCCCTGGTGACTGGGGGGGTGGGGGTGGTGGGAGACATGGGTGGGGGCCTGGTGGAGGGTGCCCCTGGTGACTGGGGGTGTGGGGGTGGTGGGAGACATGAGTGGGGGCCTGGTGGAGGGTGCCCCTGGTGGCGGGGGGGTGGGGGTGATAGGGGACATGAGTGGGTGCCTGGTGGAGGCTGCCCCTGCACTGCTGGGGGGTGGGGGTGGTGGGAGACATGAGTGGGGGCCTGGTGGAGGGTGCCCCTGGTGACTGGGGGGGTGGGGTGGTGGGAGACATGGGTGGGGGCCTGGTGGAGGGTGCCCCTGGTGACTGGGGGGGTGGGGGTGGTGGGAGACATGGGTGGGGGCCTGGTGGAGGGTGCCCCTGGTGGCTGGGGGGGTGGGGGTGGTGGGAGGCATGAGTGGGGGCCTGGTGGAGGGTGCCCCTGGTGACTGGGGGGTGGGGGTGGTGGGAGACATGAGTGGGGGCCTGGTGGAGGCTGCCCCTGGTGGCTGGGGGGTGGGGGTGGTGGGAGACATGAGTGGGGGCCTGGTGGAGGCTGCCCCTGCACTGCTGGGGGGTGGGGGTGATAGGGGACATGAGTGTGGGCCTGGTGGAGGATGCCCCTGCACTGCTGGGGGGTGGGGGTGGTGGGTGACATGGGTTGGGGCCTGCTGGCAGGTGCCCCACAGTGCTGGGGGGTGGGGGTGGTGGGAGACATGAGTCGGGCATGAGTGGGGGCCTGGTGGAGGCTGCCCCTGGTGGCTGGGGGGTGGGGGTGGTGGGAGACATGAGTGGGGGCCTGGTGGAGGCTGCCCCTGCACTGCTGGGGGGTGGGGGTGGTAGGAGACATGGGTGGGGGCCTGGTGGTGGGTGCCCCTGGTGGCTGGGGGGTGGGGGTGCCGGGGGACATGAGCAGGTGTGCAGGGTAGTCCCCTGTTTTGTGGGCTGCCTGCAGGGGCCGTGGAGGGTGTACAGGGAACACCTGTGAGGACCCACCCAGCCTAATCGCGTGTGATAATTCCCACGCACCCCTGAAATACACGCGCCCAGGCTATTTGCGTGTGGAACTTCCCGCGCACCCCTGAAATACACGCGCCCAGCCTATTCGCATGTGGAACTTCCCGCGCACCCCTGAAATACACGCGCCCAGCCTATTCGCGTGTGGAACTTCCCGCGCACCCCTGAAATACACGCGCCCAGGCTATTCGCGAGTGGAACTTCCCGCGCACCCCTGGAATACACGTAGCACGCTGGGAGACATGAGTGGGGGCCTGGTGGAGGCTGCCCCTGCACTGCTGGGGGGTGGGGGTGATAGGGGACATGAGTGTGGGCCTGGTGGAGGATGCCCCTGCACTGCTGGGGGCTGGGGGTGGTGGGTGACATGGGTTGGGGCCTGCTGGCAGGTGCCCCACAGTGCTGGGGGGTGGAGGTGGTGGGAGACATGAGTCGGGCATGAGTGGGGGCCTGGTGGAGGCTGCCCCTGGTGGCTGGGGGGTGGGGGTGGTGGGAGACATGAGTGGGGGCCTGGTGGAGGCTGCCCCTGCACTGCTGGGGGGTGGGGGTGGTAGGAGACATGGGTGGGGGCCTGGTGGTGGGTGCCCCTGGTAGCTGGGGGGTGGGGGTGCAGGGGGACATGAGCAGGTGTGCAGGGTAGTCCCCTGTTTTGTGGGCTGCCTGCAGGGGCCGTGGAGGGTGTACAGGGAACACCTGTGAGGACCCACCCAGCCTAATCGCGTGTGATAATTCCCACGCACCCCTGTAATACACGTACCCAGCAAAATGGCGTGTGATAATTCCCACGCACCCCTGTAATACACGTACCCAGCAAAATGGCGTGTGATAATTCCCACGCAACCCTGTAATTCACGTACCCTGCCAAATCGCGTGTGATAATTCCCGCGTACCCCTGTATTACACGTGCCCTGGCTAATCGCATGTAAGACTTCCCGCGTACCCCTGTAATACACGTTCCCTGGACAATCGCGTGTTGAACTTCCCGCGTACCCCTGTAATACACGTTCCCTGGACAATCGCGTGTTGCACTTCCCGCGTACCCCTGTAATACACGTTCCCTGGACTATCGCGTGTTGAACTTCCCGCGCACCCCTGAAATACACGTACCCTGGCACCCTGGATAATCGCGTGTATAACTTCATGCGTACCCCTGATATGCACGTTACCCGCTTTGCGTTCCTTGTTTGGCAGCCCTGTAAACTGGTCCAGGGTTAGCGCAGCCCTTTGCGATGATTTAGCGATTTTGATGGCTTTTCCTTGCGCGAGGGCGTTCTTGGGGGCGTTACTGGCGCTGCTGCAGGGTCGCTGCGATACTCTGCGCCACGGCTGGTTTGGGAGCCGAAAATCCATGAATACGCTGTGCGCGGAAATCGGTTTTAGCGCACGTGCCTGGCGCAGACAATCGCACGCGGACACTCTGCGCCAGCCGCTTGCGACACTTTTCTGCGAAATTCTATGAATTACCCTGTTTATTTTTGTTGTCTGAGTTGTCACTGCAATTTCTTTTAATTTACAGCATTTCCCCATAGGTGATGTTCTGTATGACATGTTTGGAATGGTTGTTACTGACATGTAGGATGCTGTTTGCTGCTGTAGGTTTAATATACAAAGTGGTCTGGATTGTGTTACTTTTTATTTGTAGTACAAGATCTATGAAACCGATTTATTCTGTACTCGTGTTCACTTTCATAGTTGCCCATGAACAGATTGTATAGTATGGTGCATATTTTGCCCCGTAGCAGTGCCTTGTTTTTGTCTATATATCCTTTCTTCAAAACAGAAAATGTTGTTTCTAAGAATGAAATTGAGCATGGACAATAACATCTTATTGTGTTCATAGTATAGACTGCCCTTCTGCTAATCCTTGATCTATTGGCAGTGTTCAATCTGGTCGACCACAAGATCCTTTGTCATCACCTAACCACTGCAGCCAATTTCTCGCCTGAGGCCTCGACATGGGTTACCTCCTTCCTGGAAGAAAGATCCAGTGTTTTCTGAGAATGCCAGTGCCCCCCCCAGGCACCCATCTCTTGTGATGTTCCACAAGGATGATGTGTATCCCTGACCCTCTATAATAACTTCACAAAACCTCTATCTGATTTAGTAGACTCTATCACCATATCCTATACCAACTAAGCCGATGATATCCAAATGTTACTCCTGCTCTCTGGCAACTACCTTGAAGACTCCACCACTCCAGCCCTGGATGGCCAATCACTGCCTCTGCCTTAATGATGAAAAGACTGAGATCCTTCTGGTAGGTCATTTGGTGGTGATCAAGAAGTGAATGCCCAATATTTCTCATTTAATATTTATAGCATTTCAATCCTGGTCTCCTCCTCTGTGAAGACACTAGGAGTCTACCTGGATGCTACTTTCTTACTCACTTTCCAAATGCATGCCATTGTCTCTTCTGTTTCCCAACACTACAAAACTGATATATGCATCAAGACTTTTCTTATTCCCGGACAGCTGCCTCACATCGGATCCAGGCCTGACTATTGTAATGCACTATTTGCAGGTACCTCAGAGAAATACATACGGAAGATGGCCGTCATTCAGAATAAAAACCTTCGAGCAGCTCTCAACACCCCCAAACTAGAGAACATCTCAGCAAGAAGATATGCCCATTGGCTCCCCATTCGCAAATAGATTTTATTTAAAACTTTGTCAATTACACATAGATGTCTCTCTAACATGGCTCCACCTTACCTATCACAGAAAATTATGAAAGCAAACTGGTCCAGACCCACAAGAGCGGCTTATGCTCAACATCTCATCAAACAAATTTAAAGGGACAAAGGCAGGAGGCTCAAGCTTCCCGACCAGTGCAACCAAACAATGGAACTTACCCCTGCTGGACTTGCGAGCCGAGCAATCATGCTGGACCTTCTGGACAACCTCAAAAACATGTTTCTTTTAATAAACTGTGAACTCAAGTCTGCCTAACTTACTGACTTTCTGTACATCTATTCTGAGTAACTGGTTATGTAACAACACCTTGATGCCCCTGGGTTTAATTTGCTTTATAAATGGAAAAAATGAATTACGTGAAACAACAGACACATGACTCATTAAGCACAAGACAAAGAGACAACAAATAACAGACAAAATCAACAAACAACAGTAACTAACAAAAAACATCAGATTTTTTTTTATATTGGCGATTGGTGACAGCTGTAAACCATTAGAGAAAAAGAGGGTTTATATGTGTTGTCAGCAACGCCCACCCCCATTCTTACTGCTTAGGGTTCAAGATGAGCAAATGCATTGTATCCTGGTGCACAATAAGCATTAGATTGAGTGTTCCATTTTAGGGTGATCTACATCCACCCTCACTGATAGGCACACAGGTAGTAAGGGTAACACCGTTTAGTGGCAGTCCTGGCTTATTGGCCATCCTTTGCAGACTTTCATAACAATACCACATGGATTAAGTGGGAGAGTAGAGGTCTAACATTCCAAAGACAACTCTCCTTATTCCATTCATATATTAGAAGGAACAACCATTGCATGGTGTGTGATAGCAGGTAAGCAGGAACCCCTGGCATATTTTCCTTTGAATTTATTATGATTTGTGCTTCGAACAATGTCCAAGAATACACTTTGAGTGGACTGGAATAGATTGGTTTGTATAGTGGTTATGAGAAACTATTCACCAGTTCAGGTAACTTTTCTAGATGCCAAATATCATATCACCATGTGAATGAATACAGGGCAGTACATGGCTGCAAATGCATATGACTCTACACCACCGGCAACAGTTAATACACATTCATGAATGTTAGGCAGGATTGTTTGCAGTACCCTTTGGGTGCACTACAACAACCCTGACATCCTGCCAATGGGAATCCAACCTTTGGCATAAGTCTGTTGTTAGTGTGTTGAGCAGCCAGGCTTATCTCAAGAGGGGTCAATGAGAGCTGTAGGGGAGTTACACAGAGATTCACAGTGACAAGTATTCAAATAAACTCTTACACACAAGGTTTCTTGATTAAACAATTATTAATCTATTTAACAGTCAGTTTGAGAAAGCCTTCTTCAGAAGCGGCAATATAATAGTAATACACAAATACACTCCAAAATACACACTACGAGTTTTCCTAAATCAGTAAAAACCGATTTGGGATGGCAAACAAACACTTCCTACACCCTCAGGTGGCTTCAATAGTTAGGACGCTGTGGACATAGGAGTATGTCAAAGAAATAGATTATTTGAATAAAACAAGAGATCTCACAAATATTCTGAAGCAGGTAAGTATTTTTGATAACCCCATGAAAAGCAAGTTAACCCCTTCCTTGAAGGAGAGCTAAACACAGAGTCAGAGGGAAGACAAGTTATTCAGGGAGCCATGCCACACCCAAGTCAATTGGGCAACAGTCAAGGTGAGCTGAAGAACTTCTTGTAGGGAGGTAAAAGTCACAAAGTTTTTAGAAGTCTTTGTAGAAAAGAAGAAATCAAAGTAGGGCCACAGGCTGATTAGGCTTGTGAGGTAAAGTAGCTATAAGCAACTCTTGAGAAGCAACCAAGACAAGTCTCCATTGAGAACAAGTGAGGTTACACAACAAGAGGTAAATTCTGTAAGTCTTTACAGTACCTTTGGTTAGAAGAAAAATGGCTTTGGCTGGCTTCTGTTCCTGTGCAGCTCTACAGATCCCATGTTCCTGGCCTTCAGTCGTGGGGACAAGAGGGAGGACATCTGGAGGACTCCTGCACTGCAATGGGATGTCAGCGACAGAAAAGGACCAACTTCAATTCAGTGGCACTTCACGGTTTCAGCCCCTTGTGTCTCATCAAATAGCACCTCCGCAGAATCATGGCTGTTGAGATGGGCTTTCCTTGCATCTGGGGTCCAGCACTCTGTTGAGGTGGCTCAGGCTCGGTCAGTCCTGCTTCCTGGGTATCCAGAGGATCTTCCTGGAGGTCTTGACCAACTTAAAAGCAGTGCACACAAACTGGTGTTCCTCTCCCTGGCTCTACGGTTTCATCAGCGACTGCAGTGGAAATTCAACCAGTTTCGAGAGGATGTGCAGGTGGCTTACTTTGGAGTTAATTGGTCCCACAGGGTTTCTCTATTCGAGGCAAATTTGGAGCTTCAGCACACCAGCAGGGCTTCACGGGGCAAACCAATGGTGCAGGAGTTGCAGCAGGCGTCTCTTCCAAGTTCTTCTTCAGATTCCTTCATCCAGTGATCGCCTCCACCTTCCAAGCCAAAAAGCCTCGCCTTTCTTGAAAGGTTTCTCCCATTCCTTCCAGCCTAGCTGTCAGTCACTTAACAGGGTGGCTGTCCTTGCCGAACAGCCAGATGGCCAATCACCTAAGTGTGCATTCCTGTCTCCTAGGAGACTAAGCACAGTGAGTTTCGGTCACCTCCCTCACTTCCTGCCCCCTCCAGAGGCGGGCTTCATTCGTGAATCCCGCCAAAGACAAAATGAACAAAGGAATAAAACCTGGTTTGGCGTGCATAGTAAATCTCAAGATGCACTACAGGTTTCTCGCATGATCATACCATCAGATCATTCCCTGTTTCAGTCCTTTCCAGCATGGGATCCAATCCTCCTACTGAAGAAAACCCTAATCAACTAACAGAGACAACATTGTAATGCCTCTTGCCCAGGTGGGGACGCAGTCTGTAGCAAAACACCTTTGACCCTGGGAGCTGAGGCTCATGCTGAAGATCTCCCTGATGCATAAGCTACAGTGATAATATTGTAAGGTATGTGCTACGATTCAAAAATTGTGCCAATGAAAAATTCAGCATTTGTTAGTTGACTCACATAACATTGTAAGTCGTGTGCTCTGGTTTCAAAATGCTGCCTTAGAAACTACTGATTAAGTTGAATGTTAAGGTTTGGGCACCTATGTTTTTTATCATTTAGCGACCTTGTAATGGGGGTGGGGGGAAGTGAAAAAAATCAATGTACCAAGCAGCATGAAAATAAATCATGGTCTTAAACCCTCATTCAAGAAATATCTCATGAACTTAGAAAGATTCAGTCGCTCCTATGAAATGTGTATGTTAGGCAAGATTGTAGGCAGTAGCCTGGGTACACTACGATAACCCTGACCTCCTGGCAATAGGCACCAAACCATTTGTATAAGTCTGAACTACACAGGTTGGTAGTGTGGCTGAACAGCCAGGCTTATCTCAAGAGGGTTCAATGTGAGCAGTAAGATTGGGACACAGAGGGGCCGATTCATGGAATAAATGTGTGCCGAAAATAATAGCACAAGCAGGCGCAAGCTGGTGCAATTGTGAAAAAACAGGCACACGCGCACGCGTGCAATTCATGGAAGTCCCTGCGCGTATTTTCCTCGGGATGTGCCCCAAATCCGTGCGTGGCGCACACGGGCGCACACGTCATTGCAACATCCCAAACGCAGTGCGCCACGTGCACAGGGAAAGCGCACAACGTCTGCGCACACACCAAAAAGGGGGCGGGACACGGGGCATAACACGCGGAATGGGGAACAACGCATGAAAAAGAAGGCGTAACTGGGAAGTACTGCAGGGAAATACACAGAACGCCCACACGCACGCGAACAACCCGTATTCATGGATTCGAATATGGGAAACCCACGCACGGCAAAAGACGTGCATAGGCATCAACACGTCCGCCACAGGAAGGCAGGCGGAAGCGTCCCCGCACACAGTATAAAAGTGCGCGCAAACAACAAACACGTATATACAGCTACGATGAATGCCCCATTTGTCGCAGCACTGATCGTGGGACAGCCCAGGAGGAGGAGAATAGCCAGGGCCCGCAATTTTTTTCCCCAGACCAACCTTTTTGGGATGCCTGACGACCACATCTATGGCAGGTATAGGTTTCCCTCTCGTATCATCCTAGACCTCATCAGGGAGTGGGAAGATGACCTTACATCACCCACCCTGTGCTCCCAAACATTGATCCCCTTGGAGAAGGTGCTCAATGTCCTCCATGTTTTGGCCACTGGGTCATTTCAGCGGACAACTGCCATATTGCGGGGGGGTCTCATAGGCCATACAGTCACGCTGCCTACACCAGGTGTTGGCATTCATCACTGCACGCCCCTCAGTCCGCAGGAACATATACATGCTCAGAACAGCCACAGAAAGGATGTCCGTGGTCCAGGGCTTTTACAGGGTGGCACAACTCCCCAAAGTGCTCGGTGCCATAGATTGCACCCATGTGGCCCTACGTCCACCTAGGGCCACTGAGCACATCTATCGAAACTGCAAGCACTGGCATTTCATCAACGTGCAGGTTGTATGCGATGCTAAAGGAATCATCACCTCTGTCTATGCAAACTACAATGGCTCCAGCCATGACAGTTTCATATACAGAATGTCTGCCCTGAGCCGGGCCCTGGAAGCTGGCAGCATGGTGACACATGGCTCCTAGGTGAGTACAAATGCTTGTGCACATGCATTCATGTCACACACAGACAAATACAGAAACCCTAATAATCACAACTATTATCACCTCCCCAGGGGACAGTGCCTACCCTCTGAGCAACCATATGATGACGCCAATCCGGAACCCCACCACACCACCCCAGGTAAGATACAATGATGCCCATATTGCAACCAGGGGCATAGTGGAGCGCATATTCGGAGTGCTCAAGTCACGCTTCCGCTCCCTTCACCGCTCTGGTGGCCAGCTACTATATGCACCCCCAGTAGTGTGCAGGATCATTGTGGCAGCATGTGTCCTGCACAATGTTGCAAAACAGCAGGAGGTAACGGTGGACATGGTGGTGCCCCCACATCCCCAACCACAGGCATAGGCGCTGCCCATGGGAGGGGACAGGGCACGTGGCGAGGCAGCCCGGACCCAGCTTGTGGCCACATACTTCACCTAAACTCCCACCCCTGTGGAGTGCACACAGGCCCGGCACATACCAGGTGACAATCGATGATGACAAAGAGACAGTCAACTGTCACAACCTTACCACTGTGAGAATGTTGCCACGGAAGTGCTACATTGTGTGCATCCCTAGCTACTTAACCATAACCAATACTGTGTGACCAAAAGAAAACACATGCAAGGTGTGTATCACACACCCCTGCAAAACAGGCCATCACAATCCCTGGTATGTCACCCAAACCCTCCCAAACCACATCACCCTTGTCTGCCACACCATGAAATGGCATGCAATAGCAAAAGGCCAACACATGAACAATAAGATACGAAGTGACATGTCATAAATGAAAACTGCCATGAGACAATGATGCCTGACATGGAATCAGATGAAATGACTGACCAACAACCTCCCACACATACAAAGTCAGACACAAATGCTTTCCAACAGTCGTAGCATGAACACAACACTGAATGCCCGTTCATATGCACATTGTGCATGGCAAAATCCCAACTCCCGAACCCGTGTGCTGTGTGTGTCTCCTGCAACACACTGCTCAGCAGACAGCACTTTGAGCAGCCATTGTGTTGTACATACACCTTGAGCATCACATGAACAAGACTAATCAAATCTACAACCAAATGACGCATGTACAGGATACTCAAATGGTAATGCATCATGTGCTGCATGGACACAGCGGGCCTGAGAATGTAATTTGTGTGCACCTGTGGCCATGGAAGGGTGGTTGTACATGTGGTGGATCATTGTGCAACTCTGTGTGTCATTAGGGACATGAACTCGATATATGCATGTGAAATCAAGTGACCCTCAGTGTCCTGTACACATCACATGTGAACATTGGCCATGTGAGCACCCCAGCATGTCAAACCACACCAATCCCCTGACACCTGAAAAGTAAAGAAAACATAGGAACAGGCATTGACCAGCACAACACATCATGTACATAGTACCCCACAATTACAATGTCAGAGTGCCCAAAACACTGTAGGCCAAGCCAACTGTCCAACAACAAAAGTCCCTCCCTTACACATCACCTTAACCTTCTGAACAAATGTCTCTGGGGCATGTAGCCTTCTTCCTTCAAGTCTACCTGGCTACAGGATCACCCTACCCCTTGGTCTCCATGTTCCAGCTTGCGTGTAAATAGGGTCCAGCCCCCTCAGAGGCCACCTTGACTGGTAAAAATACCAAATCACAGATAACTCCAAGTAGCCAAACCCACAAACCAGGGAAAAAGCCTGTAGGCACCAAAAAACCCTGGAAGAGTCTCCAGTAGATGACTTGAAGTAGCAGGAAATGTCAAAGTACATGTACAAGCACAATGATAGAACAACCAAGGTAGCATAGTTGAACAATGGTCCAACAGGATGGGTACCATTTACGGTACATAGCGTACAATGATGATGAAACAACTGATGGGTAGTGTCACAGCTCTGGTGTCCAGGCGCAGGAGGCGCACGAACCAACCACCCCCTCCGTGGTCTGGGCCCCTGCAAGGTCAAACATACACAGGCCTCTGAGACCCCAGCGGGGAAGGAGAGTCAGGGATATGTTGCATGGACAGGCATTGGTAATCAGGATAAATGGAAAGAGGGGCAGGAGAGTGGATGTGGATTTGCAAGGGAAAGTAGGCAAGATACAACTATTCACACATACTCAATTAGAGAAAACATGTTCATCATGCACATTGTACCAAATTAGTCAAATGCAAGCCAAAGAGAGACTTATCTCTGGGGTGAGTGCTGGCCTCCTGCCTGCACACTCTCAGGTCCGGTAACAGGAGCACTTCAGTGCTGCAAAGAGAGAGTGAGTTACTAATCTGAATGTGTGTTTATAACACACATACACAACCCCATCCATGCCCCAAAGTAAGTGACTTCTCCACAAACAAACACCCCTGCCTGCTGCTTTGTACCCATACGTTAACTTGGCCCACCGATGGTTCATACACTGTCAATGCAGTAAGGCAAGTGCATGTGGCCGTGCGGGAAATGGAAGACCAATGGGTCAAGAATCACACATGATACAATGTCCCTGGGTGATGTCATGATTACGGGGTTCCCTCGCAAAAGAATTTCCAAGAGTTCCTGGTTGGCCGCTTACAGTTGCTGGTCTAAGAATAGGCAGGTTGACTCTTCCTCATCACCCAACATGGCTGCCTGTAGTTACAACCTCTAGGTGGGCCAGCAGTCTAGTTTTCTGTCACTTGGGAGTATTTAAGCCCCGCCCCTTTGCTCAACGGCGCTTCGCGTCTTCAGCTGTCTCAGCGAACGCTTACCGCGGTTCAGCCCTCTGACAGGAATTCCTCAGCTTCCCTAGTATTCCATGGAAACCCTTTTCTGTAGTGCCCTGGAATAGCTTTTCCCGTCCAGTCCGCTGTCCCAAGTTGTGAATTCTGTGTAAAGTTGGCTTTCTTCAGTGCGGTGTTGGCGGTTACGCTTTTCCAGTTGGCGTTTATTGTGAGGAGAGTTTTCGAGGCGCACCTCCCAGTTCTGTCGCCCCTGTTGTTTTCACAGCAAGTATCTTTCCCTTTTAGTTCTCGCTATAGATTAATGGTTCCTATAGTAGCAACTGCTTTTCACACATTAGTTCTTTCGCGCAAGTGAATGTTCAAACCATATTCACCTCACAGAAGTTAAGAGGGTTGTGTGGAGAATTGTTTCTAGGAACATTAGCGTTCGTTTTTTCTGTCGTCATCAGGTACACTAAGTTTACGCATTTTGGAACCAAAAATGTTGCGGGTTGTGCACTTCAGTTTTTAGACACATTAGGGTGTTTCTGCATTTAGAGGGTTAGTGACACCATTCCTGTCTGACACTGTTAGGAAGTGTACCCCTTTAGACATTTCTGGAAGTTTAAGGATAATTCCATTCTCCTCACGTCCCTTCTTCAGAACACGCACCCCTGCGCAGAAGCAGGATGGAGAGCTAACCAAATCACCAACTAAGGTAACCGAAGAATACAGTTTATTTTGAAGGTGATTCTTTTTTCCCTATTTTAGGAATCACTTAGTTATTGAGTGTGGTAATTGTTTTCATGTATAGATAGAGAGTCCAATTGGGATAAGATAACAGCGCACCCTGAGAAGTTTCCGAATATCAAGTGGTGTCCCCGAGGAGTCTAAGGTAAGCGTTACAGAACGCGAAGCCAGTCATAAAAAATACTCCGCCTGGGCATCATGGGAACTTCTGAGGTAGATCAGTTAGCTCAACTACTGGGAGAACTTAGAGCTGAAGTCCATGCAGCCCGGTCCGAAACCGGCGCTCTTAGAAGGGAACTGGGAATCAATAGGGAACGAACTGAAGAGTTGGCTCGCCAGTTATTACAGAATCAGGCGGGACAGGTTCCCCTTCCCCAAGGTAATGCCCAAGCTTCCTCTTCTACATCGCCCTCAGTTCCGTTCCAAGTGGTAATTCCAGGAAATATTCCCTTAGCCCCTCCTGAGAGATTCACGGGGGACCCGAAAAGGTTTGCCGTGTTTTTAAATCAGTGTAGACTACATTTTTTGTGCAGACCTGGGGTTTTCTCCACTGACCAATCAAAGGTTGCTTTCGTGTTGTCTTATTTGGGTGGTCATGCAGCAGATTGGTCCATTCCTTTGGTTAATCGGGATGATCCCGTGTTGCAGAACTTTTCAGAATTCCAGAGAGAGTTAGAGAAATTGTTTGCTCGCCATTCACAAGGTCAGGCATTGGACAATGAGTTACTGTCACTCAAGCAGGGCAATCAGGAGCTGCTTGCTTACGTGGCTACTTTCAATCGATTAGTGGCAGAAACTAATTGGCCTACAGAAAAGAGAGTGACACTGTTTTATCGTGGTCTGCGCAGTGAGCTGAAGGATGTTCTCGCTCAAGTTGTCAATCCGCCCGAATGTCTCACAGAATTCATAGACCTGACAATCCAGTTGGATCATCGTCTTCAGGATAGGAGAACGGATCGAGCTCGTCAGGACAGTCGACCCTTTGTAGTCCGCTCCCGAGAACCAACGTCGAAGTCAGGATTAGATGTTCCCAATGAACCCATGCAGTTGGGCGGAATTCGAGGCCCAATTTCCCAAGCAGAGAGAGAGAAGAGACGACAGTTGCAGTTGTGTTTGTATTGTGGCAAGGCCGGTCATTTTTTAAAGGATTGTCCAGTAAAACCTTCACGGAGGCCTTTAGGAGGAATCAATCCGGATAAAAAAGAACAGACGGCGGAAAACTCCAGTGCCCGACAAGTTTAGAGGTCCGCTTGTCGAGCATGGAAAAGGTTGCAGCGACCTCACACTTCGTGTGTCCTATTGTCCTTTCTTGCCACAATAACCCCACACAGAGGCATGCATTGGTTGCGTACATAGACTGTGGGGCCATTGGCAACTACATGGATCAACATCTGGCTAGTAAATTGGGATTCCCCTTGAGGAATAAGTTGGAAGCTGAAAACGTCTCCGGAGTGGATGGTACACCTTTGGTGTCAGGTCCCGTGACCCAGTGCACTGACCCCCTCTTAATGCTTTGCCAGGAAGGACACAGGGAGAGGATCTCTTTTGACCTGATTCAAGCTCCTCAATTCCAGATCATCTTGGGAATACCTTGGTTGGAGAAGCATAACCCTGTGATCGATTGGTGTTCCCGGACATTGAAGTTTGACTCCAAGTGCCAAAGTATGTGTTTTTCTGCAGAAGGTCCAAAGGACGCCAGGCAGTCTGAGATGACTATCTACACCACCTTGGGTCTCATAGGTTCATTACCAGTAGAATACAAAAAATTCCAGGATATTTTCCAAAAAGAAAAACAGGCAGAAATTTTGCCCCCTCACAGACCCTATGACTGTCAAATTGATCTCATTCCAGGGGCTCAGCTTCCTTGTAGCAGAATTTATGCCCTCACTGAAAAAGAAAATGCTCATCTAAAGGCTTATCTGGATCAATACCTGGCCAATGGGTTTATTAGACCGTCCAAGTCACCGGTGGCATCTCCTCTCTTTTTTGTGCCCAAAAAGGAAGGGGATTTGCGAACCTGCATAGATTACAGAGCACTGAATCAAATCACGGTGAAGAACCGCTATCCTCTTCCCCTTATTTCGACCTTGCTGGATCAGGTGAAGCAGGCACAAATATTCACCAAGCTTGATCTAAGAGGTGCCTATCATCTCATTCGAATTAAGAAAGGTGAGGAGTGGAAAACCGCCTTTCGGACACGATTCGGGCTCTTCGAATATCAAGTCATGCCCTTCGGGCTTTGCAATGCTCCTGCTGCCTTCCAGGCCTTTATGAATGATATCTTCAGAGATCTACTGGACATCTGTGTGGTGGTCTATGTGGACGACATTTTAATTTTCTCTGCAAACCTGGCGGATCATGTAAGGCACGTGACATCGGTGCTTCAAAGGCTCCAAGACAATTCTCTGTATGTGAAATTGGAAAAGTGTCATTTTCACGTCCCTGAGATTGAATTCTTGGGGTTCATTCTATCTTCTAGTGGAGTCAAAATGGATAACAGAAAGGTTGATGCCATCCTGTCTTGGCCTGCTCCAACTTCTGTCAAAGGAGTTCAGAGTTTTCTGGGATTCGCGAATTTCTATCGGCGTTTTGTTTCTGATTTCTCTGGCCTAGTTCATCCTATCACCTCACTACTTCGAAAAAACAGGAAATTTGAATGGACTAATGAAGCTGATGAGGCATTTAAGAAATTAAAAGAGCAATTTACTGCTGCACCTGTTCTACAACATCCAAGACCTGATCTTCCGTTTGTAGTCGAGACTGATGCCTCTAACGTGGCTATGGGAGCCGTATTGTCTCAGCGTGATCCTGACACCCAAGAATTGCACCCCGTAGCTTTCTGGTCAAGGAAGTTCGCTGCTGCAGAATTAAATTACACCATTACCGATAAGGAGTTTTTGGCTATAATTTGTGCCTTGAAGGAATGGAGGCATCACTTGCTGGGCGCACGACACACGGTGACCATCTTCACCGATCATCGGAACTTGCAATACTTACGCTCTGCAAAGGCACAATCTTCAAGACAGCTACGATGGGCCCTCTTTCTAGCGGAATATGACTTTGTTATTACTTTCAGACCAGGAGTGCGAAATGGTAAGGCTGATGCCTTGTCTCGAATGGGTAATGGAGAAGAAGCCTATGTGCCAGTGAATCCAGTGGAGATCATTTCTGGAGAAAAGATCCTGGGAGTAATGAACACAACGGACTCTGCCTTTGAAGAGTTAAAAAGGGAAATTCAAAACCATCTTACGCAGGATGAATTGTTGAACTGGGAGTCCAGAGGAGTAGGCTTTACAGTGCAGGAGGGTCTTCCCTTTTATCAAGAACGGTTATACTTGCCCACGCCTCAACTACAAGAAAGAGTGGTTACCAACTATCATGACGCTCTTTTGGAAGGTCACCCCGGAATCAAAAAGACCATGGAGAAAGTTAAAAGATCTTATTGGTGGCCTACCTGGAGAAAAGATGTCATTCAGCATTTGAAAACTTGTGGTAACTGCGCTCAAAATAAGAATCAAAAGAGAAAACCTGCAGGCTTGCTTCTTCCATTGAGTGTGCCACCAACCCCCTGGCACACCATCTCCATGGACTTCATCACCGATTTACCTCCTTGTGAAGGGTTTGACACGATCATGGTGGTGGTGGACTTGTTCTCCAAAATGGCACATTTTATCGCATTGAAAGGATTGCCGTCAGCCTCAGTTCTGGCAAAAACCTTTTTGGAGAATATTGTGAAGCTGCATGGCTTCCCTGCGGTGATAATCTCTGATCGAGGTAGCCAATTCGTCGCCAAGTTTTGGAGAAGATGTTGTGAATTGGCCAAAGTTGATGTACGTTTGTCCACCAGTCATCATCCCCAAACTGACGGTCAAACGGAGCGAACCAATCAAACTCTAGAGCAGTACCTCAGATGTATGTTGCATCAATTGGAGAACACCTGGCTAAATGTTTTGTGGATAACCGAATATGCATATAACAATTCTGTTCATTCCTCCACTGGTTTGAGTCCTTTTTACACCTTACATGGCCGACATCCACGCACCTCAGCTTACGATCCACCTGAACCGTTAGAAATGCCAGCAGTAAAATCCCTGCATGAGAAAATCACCTCAGCCATCGCTCAAGCTCGAGAACAATTATCCATGGCCAAAAAATCCCAGAAAAAATTTGCAGATGACAAAAGAAGTGTTGCACCAGAGTATGAGGTGGGGAATTTGGTTTGGTTGGCCACCCGAAACCTGACCTTGAAGGGAGCTAGAAAGTTCCTTCCCCGCTTCCTGGGACCTTTTGCAATTGAAAAAATCATCAATCCCGTGGCCATCAAGTTAACCCTTCCAAAGAACATGAAAATCCATCCAGTATTTCACGTCTCTCTTTTAAAGCCTGTTAATCCAAACACACGAATCTCCGAAGCACCAGCCCCTGTGGTCGTTGATGATGACCAACTAGAATACGAGGTCAAGGCCATTTTAGATTCCAAAATTGTGCGTAATAGGCTATTCTACTTAGTGGATTGGAAAGGTTATGGCCCTCAAGACAGAACTTGGGAACCCTGCGAGAATGTTCATGCCCCTAGGCTACTCAGAATGTTTCACCGCAACCACCCATCCAAACCAGGGAGAGGGAATTTCAGTTTTGGAGGGGCCTTGGGGGGGAATACTGTCATGATTACGGGGTTCCCTCGCAAAAGAATTTCCAAGAGTTCCTGGTTGGCCGCTTACAGTTGCTGGTCTAAGAATAGGCAGGTTGACTCTTCCTCATCACCCAACATGGCTGCCTGTAGTTACAACCTCTAGGTGGGCCAGCAGTCTAGTTTTCTGTCACTCGGGAGTATTTAAGCCCCGCCCCTTTGCTCAACGGCGCTTCGCGTCTTCAGCTGTCTCAGCGAACGCTTACCGCGGTTCAGCCCTCTGACAGGAATTCCTCAGCTTCCCTAGTATTCCATGGAAACCCTTTTCTGTAGTGCCCTGGAATAGCTTTTCCCGTCCAGTCCGCTGTCCCAAGTTGTGAATTCTGTGTAAAGTTGGCTTTCTTCAGTGCGGTGTTGGCGGTTACGCTTTTCCAGTTGGCGTTTATTGTGAGGAGAGTTTTCGAGGCGCACCTCCCAGTTCTGTCGCCCCTGTTGTTTTCACAGCAAGTATCTTTCCCTTTTAGTTCTCGCTATAGATTAATGGTTCCTATAGTAGCAACTGCTTTTCACACATTAGTTCTTTCGCGCAAGTGAATGTTCAAACCATATTCACCTCACAGAAGTTAAGAGGGTTGTGTGGAGAATTGTTTCTAGGAACATTAGCGTTCGTTTTTTCTGTCGTCATCAGGTACACTAAGTTTACGCATTTTGGAACCAAAAATGTTGCGGGTTGTGCACTTCAGTTTTTAGACACATTAGGGTGTTTCTGCATTTAGAGGGTTAGTGACACCATTCCTGTCTGACACTGTTAGGAAGTGTACCCCTTTAGACATTTCTGGAAGTTTAAGGATAATTCCATTCTCCTCACGTCCCTTCTTCAGAACACGCACCCCTGCGCAGAAGCAGGATGGAGAGCTAACCAAATCACCAACTAAGGTAACCGAAGAATACAGTTTATTTTGAAGGTGATTCTTTTTTCCCTATTTTAGGAATCACTTAGTTATTGAGTGTGGTAATTGTTTTCATGTATAGATAGAGAGTCCAATTGGGATAAGATAACAGCGCACCCTGAGAAGTTTCCGAATATCAAGTGGTGTCCCCGAGGAGTCTAAGGTAAGCGTTACAGGTGAGCTGCTAGACGTGTATGGCAAGGTGCAACTTCAGTACAAGTTGTGTTCTGGCTGCCACATATTTCAATAGGTAGTGCACCTGGCAATTTGCACATGCAAATGACATGCACTGCCCACGAGTCTGTGCCTCGCTGGTTGTCCCTGTGCGCTGTATCAGTATCTGGTTAGGAATGCTACTACCCTAATAACTATGCTTCAATGGAGCAGGGGTTACTCGAGGATATGTTTGATGGTCCCTGCGTGTGCCCCTGACAACTTGTAAAGCCACTTGTCATTTGGCCCTCAAAGCATGTCAGCTGTACTGTGTGCTTCTCCTACAATGCCTGGCAAAGCTCCCCAGCACTGGTGCTACTTAGCATCCATGTGCAAGTGGCCTGGTAGAAGGTTGGCTGCGGTGTGGGCACTTGTGCTGCTCACCTTGGCTGGAGCTCCTGGAAACACGTCTGCTTCTGTCGGACGTCTGAGCACAAGCCCTGTGCTTCTGCTTGCGCACACATCCACACGTCTGCACCACAGAACGTGGCCAGTTTGCTGGATTAGTCGTCCCTGTGTCTGATGGCAAAGGTAGTCTGGAGGCTCATCTTCCTGCAGAAAGGGCATCACATAAATTAATAAGGCAGGAAAGTTCCCTGTGTGTTTGTGTCTACATGCTGGTTGTCACTGGGCCAGGTTACAGACCTACATCCAAACTCCTCCCACCATCAGTGTCACTTTGACAGGCCAAAGGTGCAGGCTACTGTCTACAGCATGAAGTGCATCAAGCACATATACAGGCAAGAAAAGAAAATAAATCACAATCCACATCAATTAATGGAGACATCAACCATGTACTCACCCAAATTGATCACAGACATGGGGTGGA
This sequence comes from Ambystoma mexicanum, assembly GCF_040938575.1. Lineage (NCBI taxonomy): Eukaryota > Metazoa > Chordata > Amphibia > Caudata > Ambystomatidae > Ambystoma > Ambystoma mexicanum. The sequence goes on along the minus strand of NC_090925.1, from coordinate 461,718,181 downwards.
TAAAACGCAACAAATCCCCACTAGGGGTGTTAACGCAAGTAGTACAGCAGCAGACAAGCCACAATTACGAGGAAAGTCCAAAGCCCTTGTGTAATATTTTGTAACACCGAACCATCCTAGCGAGCCCATGGAGAAGGGAAGCAGGACTGGCCTATGTGAGTCAGGACCCCAAGCTGCAAACACATACACAAGACAAGCTTGAAGGGCCCAGCTGGAACAGACAGTGGATGCCTTCAAAAGCCACTGTCACATGAATGCACAATAGACAAACAATATTTAACTATATTAACTAATTAAACTAACAATGAACAACCTACATAACCTAATTAAAATAACTATCAAATAGTCAATATTAACTAACTAAACTAAGAACAAAAATCAAAAATGGCCACATACGACTGGGGGGGCGAACCCAGGAGGAGGGAGGTACAGGGTGCACCTCAACACCCACATGCGATGAGGTTGAGACAAAAAAAATAAAACCTCCATGCGCTCAATGCCTGCACACCACGACCTGTGTGGAAGATTTATTTTATTTATTTTATTCAAATTTGTAGAGCGCACGTCAGCCTGGGGGCATCGTGGCGCTTGTTACAGACATATCTTAGTTCTAATAATACAATATTAACAAAGAATACATTATTTACAATGGCAATATGATATTTGTACAAATGGCAATGCAGTGTATTTACATGGCAAGGCGGGAGTCACAAATTATTGAGCAAGGAAAGAGGTCTTCAGTTTCCTACAAAAAATCGCGAGCGAGTGTTCCGCTCTAATGTCTGCAGGAAGAGCGTTCCAGGTCTTTGCTGCAATATAGGGGAAGCTTAGGCCACCAGCTTTGGCTTTTTTGATGCATGGGATGCAGAGTAAGTTGGTGTATTGCGTCCTGGTGGGTCGGGCGGAAGAGGGTTTGGAGATGGTCTCTGATAGATAGGACGGGGCGGAGAGGGAGAGGCATTTGTGCGTGAGGGTGAGGATTTGGAGTGTAATCCGTTCTTTGACCGGGAGCCATTGGGCTGAAAGTCTGGCATGGGAGATATGCTCTCTTCTTGGGATGCTAGGGGCGGCCCGGAGAGCATTATTCTGTGTGACTTGGAGTCTGTTTAGGTTTTTTGCTGAAGTGCCCGCTAGGAGGGCATTGCAATAGTCCATTTTGGTTCCAATTGTTGCTCTGGCTATGGAGAGGCAGTTGGGTTTGGAGAGGTATGGCTTGACGGCGTTTATCATTTAGTGGGGTGCGCAGAAGAGGAGGTGATCGCGCTGTCTTGTCTGTTCATGGATAGAGAGGACTCTATGTATACTCCCAGTGTCTTTACCCCTGTGGAGATGGGGATGATAGAGTTGTCAATGGAGAAGTTAGCGTACAGTATGTCCAGTTTGTCTATGGTGCTCTGTTGACCAAATATCATGATTTCAGTCTTGTCTCCATTAAGGCAGAGGCCATTTGTTGCCATCCAGCCCTGGATGATGGCATAGATCGAGTGGAGTTCCTTAGCGTCGTCGTGGTATGAACCTGAGAGAGGTAGAAGTACTTGTGTGTCGTCCGCGTAGTTAGTATATGTAATGCCGTATGAGTCGAGTTTGTCAAAAAGGGGTTTAGTGAACAGGTTGTAGAGTGTGGGTGCAGTGCAGGATCCTTGAGGGACCCCGCAGTGGATTGTTGTGGGAGTGGCATTGGCCATGTCCCAGAAGACTTTCATGGCTCTACCTTCTAGGAAGGAGGTGACCCATCGCACTGATTCTTTGCAAAAGTTAGCAGAGAGTGTGAGGTGTGAGGTGAAGGTCTTGTGGTCAACTAAATCATACACGGCTGAGAGATCTAGGAGGAGCAGGAGAGCTGGCTTGCCCTTGTCCATGATTTGGGTGATCTGATTATTCAGATCCACCAGAGCTGTTTCTGTGCCGTGTCCTTTCCGGAAGCCTGATTGCCTCGACCCAAGGAAGGAGTGAGTTTCCAGAAAGTGCTGGATTTGGCAATGTGCGACTTTGTCCAGTAGTTTCAGGAGGAATGGCACTGTGGTAAGTTGGTCTGTAGTTGTTAGGTTGTAGGGGGTCGAGGGTGTTTTTTTTTAGGAGGGGCCGGACCCAGGCCTCTTTGAGGCTAGCAGGGATAATGCCTGTTTTGAAAGACGCGTTAATGAAAGCCGTAAAGAGCGGTACAAAGCAGTCTGCGCAGTCCTTGACGAGTTTTGGTGGGCAGATATCGCCTTTACAAGGGGAGAGTTTGAGATTTTTTAGTAGATTGACAACTTCTGTCTCAGTGACGTCCCTGAAGGAGAAGTCAGGTATGGTGGGCTTCGAGGTGGAGGGTGAGGCGTTAGAAGGCTTGGTACCTGTCTGTTGAGGTAGTGCTTTGCAATGGTCTTTGATTTTCTTTTGGAGGAGGTCAATTTTGTGTAGCATGGCAGTTTGAATGCTGGCACACCACACTTCATCTTTAATTATTTCATCTGGTGTATTGGGGGGGGGATGAGCTCGTTGAAGATGGCGAAGATCTCTTTAGAACGCAATTTGGCACTGGATATTCATGTTTTGATGGCGTTGGCATTGGCAGCAGTGATAGCTGTTTTGTATTGCTTGGAGATTAAATTGAAATCATTTTTGGTGCTGCAGCATGGGTTAGATTGGCAGTTTTTTAAATCTGCTCTTTTGAGGGATCGCATTGAGTGCAGTTCTTCAGTGAACCAGGAGTTGGTGTGTAGTGATTTCTTTTCTTTTTTCCATTTGAGTGGTGCTATTTCATTGATAGCTTTAGTGACAACATCTTTGTAGATGTCTGCCAGAATGTTGGGGTCATTAGCGAAAGGTGGTGCAAGTTTGGTGGTGTTGAGGAAGGGGCGCAGGTTGTCTTCTTTGAGTTTTTTGGAACTTCTGATTTGTGCAGCGACAGCAGGGGTCAGAGTTTTTTTATTTTTAGTGATAGGAATTGAGAATTCTAAGCAGTTATGGTCGGTCCACGGCAGTGATGAGATCGAGGTGATTGTGGAGAGACAATTATGGTCTGCGATCCAGTCAAGGATAGGGCCTTTAGCGTGAGTGGGACTTTCTACTTTTTGGGTGAAGCCTAGGTCACCAAGATCATTGGAGAGGGCGACTGCAGATTTGTCTTTAGCATCATTAAATCCCAGGTTGAGGTCTCCTAGAAGAAGAGTTTTGGTGAAGCTTTTGATATTATTGCTCAGGATGTGGATGATGTTTTCCTGAGAGTCAGTGGTGGAGCCTGGGGGGTGATATAGTAGGTGAATGTTGATAGTGCTGTTGGGTGACAGTGTGAGTTTGGTCGATAAGAGGTCAGAGTTGTTGGTCGAGGAGTTGCTAACAGGTCGGAGCTGGAGGTTCTACTCTTAGATGAAGGCTACTCCACCTCCTGTTTGTTCAGTTCTGTTTTGTCTGAGTATGGTGAAGCCAGGTGGTAGTGCAAGTGTGACAGCTGGGCCTGATGCTTCATGTAACCATGTTTCTGTGATGACTAGTAGGTCAATATTATTATTGGTTATGAGGTCATAAAATAATATTAATATTGATAATAATAATATGAGGCATGGACTGGTAGAGAGCGTACATTGAGGAGGCCACATTTGATGGGAGGTGCATGGGGTTTGTTTGTGGAGGTGAGGGTGGTGGACGTGACTGATGTATTATGTGTGGTTATATTGTGGGGTGTGGTTTGGTTAGTGGGCAGTTGTTTGTGGGTGAATGGGTGTCCAGTGTGAGGGGTGTGTTTGGAGAGGGTGCGGGAGCTCAGTCTGTAGTTTCTAGATTCAATGGGGGGTGGTTTGTGTGCTGAGTTTAGTGGTCCATGTGCGAGCTCTGAGTCTATCCAGTCTGTACATTCTAGCGATACAGGGTGCAGGGGGTGTGTCTGTGATGAGATGTGAGTGGGTTTGTGAGGTATCCGGGGAAGCAGGTTGTGTGGGATAGGGGGGTGGGCTGTGAAGCGTGAGTGCGATGGGGCAGATTGAAGTGTAGGGTTGGATAGCAGTGAGTGTTGCAAGGAGGGTGAGCAGTGTGGTGGTGGTGGCGAGGAGCTTGCAGATGACTATAGGCATGATTGTGTGCTGTGTATGGCACAGTCAGGTTAGGTGGCCTAGGCCTGAGGTAGGCGGGCACGGAAAGGTTCAGGGTGGGCTAGAAGAGCATCCTAGGGTGCTGAAAGGAGTCAATGTAGCTAACGATCGTTAGGCGGTAGGGCCTAAATAAGCGACCATAAGGTACAACACAATTGCACAGAGGTCAGTGAGCGACCATAAGGTATAACACAGTTGCACAGTGGTCTCTAAGCGACCATAAGGCACAACACAATTGCACAGAGGTCAGTGAGTGACCATAAGGTATAACACAGTTGCACAGTGGTCTCTAAGCGACCATAAGGCACAACACAATTGCACAGAGGTCAGTGAGCAACCATAAGGTATAACACAGTTGCACAGTGGTCTATAAGCGACCATAAGGCACAACACAATTGCACAGAGGTCAGCGAGTGACCATAAGGTATAACACAGTTGCACAGTGGTCTCTAGGCGACCATAAGGCACAACACAACACAATTGCACAGAGGTCAGCGAGCGACCATAAGGTATAACACAGTAGCACAGTGGTCTCTAAGTGACCATAAGGGACAACACAAATGCACAGAGGTCAGCGAGCGACCATAAGGTATAACACAGTAGCACAGTGGTCTCTAAGCGACCATAAGGGACAACACAAATGCACAGTGTACTCTAAGCGACCATAAGGCACAACCAATTGCACATAGGTCAGCGAGCGACAGTAAGGTATATCACAATTGCAAACTGGTCTCTGAGCGACCATGAGGTATAACGTAATTGCACAGTGCTCTCTAAGCGACCATAATGCACTAGCCAGTGCATTTGCAGTATGGGGGTCATCTAGAATCGAATGTTCACAGTGAGGGCTTGGATTGCATTTTTTTTAGAGTAATGCATCTGAACCATAGGCCATCTAAATTTGAGAATTCACAGACAGGGCTTGAATGGCATTTTACAAAGTGGGTCAAATTCAGATAGGTAGAGGGTGCATAGCATAGTGGGCAAGTCCAGTTTAGCTAGTGCTGGGTAGGCAGAATCAAATTTTGCTCTAATAGTACAATATTGCAGGGGTGCATAGCATAGCAGTAGGCACAATCACATTAAGCAGTGCAATGTAAGCAGATACGGATTCGCACAAGTAAGACAAAAGGGCGGGTGCAGTATGGGTGTGATATCCTGAATGATGAACGCCGCATTTGGGTGATCGTTGCTGATGTAATATAAAAAGAAACAGAGTTTTACACTGCCTTAGTGTTGGCGGTTCATTTCTAGTCAAAATAAAAAAGGTCTTGAAATCACAGTCAGCCTGCAGGTGCAGTCTTACCAGCATTAGTTGGGGTGATGGAGTTCCTAGAGGGGTTTTGCATGGGGGGCAGCGTTTCTGGCCCAGGCTCCAAAGGCACACAAACAGGCAAAGAAACAGGCCTTTGCCCGTTAGGCCTTAACCCGGGTAGGCCGGCTTCCGCCTCGCCGGTGGATGCTGGTTGTAAATAAACAAAAGGCGTCTCCTAGCAATGGAGTAACGCTTATGGTGTGGTGGCCATTTTAGGAGAGGCCATCGTAAGCCTGGAGCTTCGTAGGCAGATCCAGTGATCGTTGGTGAAGATCACGCTTCGTTGCAGCCGCTGGCAATGATATTGTGCTTAGGGATGCACACGCACAAGGCAGGGGTCAAGTGGCCATCAGGTGGGATGGGTGTCTCGTGGGCATCTGGTGGGCTCCGCATCGAGGGGGGCTCTGTATATCCGTGCCGATGCACGTGGAGAGCCTCAATCAGGGGCTGCAAGGGCTCCTGCCCGTGCTGCAGTTGAGGTGGAATGAGGCTGGAGGCAAAGAAACAGGCCTTTACCCGTCAGGCCTTAACCCGGGTAGGCCGGCTTCCGCCTCGCCGGCGGATGCTGGTTGTAAATAAACAAAAGGCGTTTCCTAGCAATGGAGTAATGCTTATGGTGCGGCGGCCATTTTAGGAGAGGCCATCGTACGCGCGGAGCTTCGTAGGCGGATCCAGTGATCGTCGGTGAAGATCACGCTTCGTTGCAGCCGCTGGCAATGATATTGTGCTTAGGGATGCACACGCACAACGCAGGGGTCAAGTGGCCATCAGGTGGGATGGGTGTCTGTTCGAATCTGCCTCATCCTGTAAAGGAGGACGTGGCACAGGAGCCTGACCACGCCTAGGCACAGCTTGCCCCTCGTCGGCAGCAAGTCTGCCGGACGGGTGAGCCTGGTTCTGTGTGGCAATGACACGAAGGTCTGCATGCAGAACCTCCCTGATACACGTGCTTCCTCTTGCAAGGTAACACGTGTAACACAGAGTTCTTCCTGCGTGGTCTGGCTGGACAACTGATGCATCTCCCAGCAAGCAAGTAGCTCAGCCGAGATGGTACGCTCAAGCTGCTCAAACCTCTCCTCTGACTGCACCCTCTGGGACGTCAAGAGAGCACCCAGAGTGGATCTGAGGGACTGACACTCAGCCCTCAGGGCCTCCATGTGTGCCTCTGTGTGAGCAGCAATTGTTTCATGCAGAGACAACATTTCAACCTGGTGTGTCCTGTCTGAGGCCGCCATGCCCAGCCGTGGACTGCGCAGCCTGCTGCTGGAGAAGCAGCTACCTAGCAGGGGGGAGCACGGATTCGGCCACACGTTCCATGCTCGCAGCGATGTTATCAAGTGCTGCCCCCTGATGTTCTGAATTGGCAGTCATGTCTTGCTCCCACTCAGTATACCTCAGTGGCGCGCGGCCACTGCGTTGCTGGGCTTGACACCGGCGGGACCCAAGGACCGGCCGTCCTCGTTGAGTTGGCACCGCCTGCGGCTGCACGACTACGAGCCCCCGTCGACGTGATGTCCCAGGCACATCAGTGACTGGTATGGAGGGTGACCCTGTGTCCCGATCCACCACGGGCGGAGGTTCCAAGACTGTCTGACCCCTCAGTGCAGGTGTCACGGACAGAGGAGTGTCCACATCAGAATCACTCACCCCTGACATATGGACCTGATGCACATCCAACTCGACATGGCTGTCAGAGTGGTCATCTGGGCTGGACTCATTGCCAGCCAAAGACAAGATGGTCTGAAGCACACGTGGGTTCTCGTGGTCTACCACCCCCACTTGTGCCGGGTTGTGGTTGCGATAACAACCCTGTGCCTGGCATGACAACACCATCCTCTGGCTCCATTGCGTCATCATCTGAAAAGTGGAGAGAAAAAAACATTAGGGCACATGTTAGGAGCACATGACACACATATACATACACATCACACAGGCAGTCAACACATGAAGCAGACATGTCACACACAAAAGAGAACCTGCCATGCATGCCTGGTCAATTTGACATTGCATCAGTGAGTAGGCATGTAGAACGTTGTTACACGGCTCAGAAGCGGGTTGATGCAGTGCAGAACATGTGTATGTTACTCACTATCTACATGAACAAGTACTTCATGATCTGTATCAATAATCGTGAAGCCAGGGGAAGGGCTAGTTCAGGCATCATGTGAAATGTGCATGCAATGGGTTGCATGGCTACAAGCAAAGCCCCCCCCCTTCAGTGAAAATGCAGGGATGCTTTGCATGGTAGCAAAAGGATGACCAGAGACCTGTGTATTGGCAGACACTGTTGACTAGCATCAATGGCATCATCTGAGTCAACTGACAACACAGCAGATGATGATGGGACAGTTAGCAGGACGCATGACGAACCCTCAGTAGTACACCCAAGTGTGCAAAAGCCACTACACAAGTTGGACAGAGTCAGTGGGCCTGAAACTGGGGGAGGACTGTGCCCCACACAGACTGTGACACCCTAAACATGTGTGTGATGCAGGACAGGGCCAGAGTAGGCATGGGATGGCTGAAGAAAACCCATGAAATGTTGCTCATACAAGACACGTACTACAATGATCATCCAGGCAAGGACACATAGGGGCATGCATGGAATGCACATGGAGCATGAATGGGCACTCATGTCCGTGCAGAGAATCTGCCATCTGCACAGTCCAAGTGATACACCCTGCATGAAGAGCAGAGGATGTACCCCACTGCATGTGTCTGGCAGGTTGGCTGGTGGTAGTTAGTACACAGGAGGCTTGAACAGGCCATTGCAGTATGCCAAAATGATGCACAACAGTGCAATGGTGTAATTGGGGTGCAGGGTGGGTGGAGGGGCAAGGGGCATGCCTACGTGGAGTGCCCACATGCAGGCAGAGGACACATGCACATCAGCCATGCAATGACATAGTCCCAGTGCTGAGAGGAAAGCCACCCCTGGCTACATGCAGAAGGGCCAGCGAGCAGGAACATGGACCGGAGCGGCATCTGGGTGACTAGCATGTGAGTAGGGTGCAAGTGTGGTGATGAGAACAGTCCAAGGCTGCTCTACATGTCCACCATCCTGCACAGCAAGCACGCATCTGTGAAGTATTGCATGACTAGCACATGAGAACCATGTACACATAGAATGTAGTGGCAGTCAAGCACAACACATCACACAGGCAAACCACACATGGGCGGGAAATACACGCAACTACACTCACTGGACTGGGCATCAAAGTCCTGCATCTCTCCCACTCCTTCGACCAATTCTGGTGCTATGAACTCCGCAACGAGTGCCTCATGTGGAGTGAGGTCATCCTCCTCAGGTGCTGGCCCACCGCCAGTCACCAGAGTCATGCTGTAATTAGAGGCACGCTTGGCCTTAGTGCTGCGTTTGAGGTCAACCCAAGGCTTCTTGCACTCGACAGCTGTGCGCACCTCATGGCCGAATGCACTCACATTATCCACCACATGCTTCCAGTGGGTATTTCGATGTGCAGCTGTAGTATGACAATTCGGCCCCACTAGCATGTCACGTATGTGGGCCTGCACATAGTCCACAAGGGAGTCCAGTTCCTGCTTGCAGAAAAGCTTCTTCCTTGATGTGCAGGAGGCCGTGGCTGTGTCTGGTGTCCCAGCCTGTGCTGCAGATGCATACTTCCTCCTCTTGGATAGTGGCGCGGACCCTGGCTGGTGAATGCTGCCCTGATCAGTATGGCCAGTGGGACAGGTGGATTGAACCAAGGGAGTGGCAGGTTGAAGGACGACCGAAGGCCTGACTTGTGTCAGTGGCTGTTGGGTGCTCTGGAATGGACCCTGCGCAGCAACATCCGCTGTGCCAGGGTCATTGACCGTGACTGTCCTGCTTGGTAGACTCACAACTGGGGTGTTGTTGGCTGCATCTGCCCCTGCACTTGCCAACACCCGGCTGGTCGGGGCAGCAGATGACATTGCTCCCCCAGGGACACCTGTCCCGGTCAGGGCAGCCCTGTGTGCACCTACGGTGTTCCTCCTGACCTGCTGGAAATCTTCCAGGGACTCTTCAAGTGCCAATGCAGCCTGCGCTGGCAGACCCTGAGCGTGGGTGGTGGTGTCCACAGCTGCACCTGCAGCTACCACTACCCTTGGCTCGATGAAATGGACTGCCGGGTCACAAGGGCGCCAGTGCCAGATGCAAGAACTGCATCTCCCGGAGCCGCAGAGGGTGGTGGCATGACTGCACCAACATGTGGCACAACATCGCCCAGAGCTGCCGCACCCCTACCTCTTTCCCCTCTGCAGCCACCCTGGACACCCTGGAGTCCCCCTACTCCCTGGTCACCCCAGCCACGTCCCTGACCATGCCCGCCATGAGGAGTACAGCCATCTGAGGCGCCCCTCACCTTTGGTGGCCTCCCAACCATGGCACAGATGGAGTAGTGCCGGCACAGATGGAGAAGTGCCAATGGGAGGTGTACACCACAATTGTCCTGGGCAATTGGGGTGAAGGGGGTGGGATACAAGATGTTATAAGCACCCCTGCACCTGCAAGGCTGTATGTGACCCCGGTGATGAAGTGACGGGTCACGCAATGCTCAGGCACCCCAAAACTGCAGTAAAACTGTGCACGCACCCCGGTAGCCCACGTGTACGCAATGGCACCCAGGGACACAAAAAACACATATGAGTGGGGCACAAAGGCTACTATGACCTCGAAAAAAGGTACACGATACACAGGAGCACCTGCAGTGGGAAAAATAGCGTGCGCAACTCACCGTCAGACTAGCGTGGTAATGAAAAACACACGTAGCCAATACCCCCGCCAAAAGAAGTGATACGTCCTTGATCCGCTGGGAAGTAGTGATGGTGCACGAAAACAACACGAAGTAGCAACACAAACGTCGGTCTTCACGAAAGGCACATACAGCGAACTGTCGGGACCGCTTACCTTTAACCCGCGTTGAGGGAAACGCCCGCGCGCGTCACATCGCTTATGCGCTTAGGCCCTTTCCTCAGATTACATGCATTAACACGCGGACGTGCTGTTTTTCAGGTGCTGAATCACTATGCACCCGTCACGAGAGTAACGCCCACGCGCTTAAAGTCACAGACGCGCTTACACGCTAAGGGCCTTTCCTCGAATGACACGCTGATGTGCACTTTTTTCACGTGACAAATCACTCCGTATCAAGCTGGCCACGCAACAACACACGGAAGACCACGCTCCTGCCCTGAAGGCCATTTTCCTGCCCCCCAGAGCCCCAAGCACGCTCCCACCTGCCATGTGCTGCTGCCTGCCTGCAAAACTCCTGCCCTGATCTTTGGTGCCTGCACGTCAGCCATCTGCAGGGGTCCAGTTGCTGTGACCACCCCTGTTGGAACAGAAGACTCCCGACGGGGATACCATCGCTCCACAGCCCAGCCCCAGGAACCAGTTGCCCACCCACACTTGCCTCGGGGGTTTCCATGTCGGACACAACACCATCTGGCACCAGTGGCAACCCCCCAGCAGGCAGGCAGAGGGCTACCAGTTTCAGTGCCAATGAAGTTGGTATCCTGGTGGAGCAAGTCCTGGGGCAGTATGATGCCCTCTTTGGAAGTTCACACGCTGATTATGAAGGATTGAAGAGGATCTTGATGGACATCATGGCAGCCATCAACGTGGAGGAGGTGGCAGCCCGCAACATCAAACACGTCCGGAAGTGCTGGAGGACTTCAGGTCCAGGACCCTCAACAAGGCCCGGTGCCTCGTGAAGGCAACGGATGCTGAGGGGTGCCGGTTCCGCCTAACCAACAACCAAATGAGGGTCCTGGAACGTATACACCCAGCGCTCCACGTCCAGGTCCTTGAGAGGCAGACCCGTCTGGAGTCGAGCGGTAAGTGTACATGCGTACTAATTGGACGCTGTACATGTTGAGGTGTGGCAGGAATTTGCAGGTTGCACATATGTCTTTGTAGGGCCATGTATGTACGTGTATGTACAGCCAGCAGCGATACCTTTGTCCAGACCCATTTTCAGGGAGGGGATAGCCGCACAACAACTGGCCTTCCTCTTCCTGCAGATGTGGCAATCCGGGACCGTGTTCAGCATGTCCTGGCTGGGGTGGCGTTGTCTGTTCGTGACATTCAGGATGACGTGCAGGGTTCTCATGTGGACAATGCACGTCATTTCAAATGCCTCGAAGACTGCGTCGACTGGCTAGGAGGGAACACCGGTGCTGGGTTCCTCCGTGTGCTGGAGCTTCTACCGACCCCCTCCTCAACTGAACCCCCTGTGCGCCAGTTGTCCTCTGTGCCATCTTCCTTTCCAAGTGTCACCCGGGCACCCTGTGGCGCTGGCCCTGACCCAGCGGCCAGGCAGGTGGAGGACACATCCCTGCCACAGTCGGGAGTTGGAGGCCCAGCAGGGGTGGCCACCACAACAACCAGCAGGAGGAGGACGTGCAGGCATCACAAAACAGGGGACATGCACGGAAGCAGCAGGCTCAAGGTGGGAGCGATGATGGCTCTGGGCCATCAACATCAGAGGGGCAAGCATCACATTTCCGGCCCGGATTCGGTCACTTTGGAGATATTGCAGAGGCTGGTGTGGAGTCTCCACTATGATGTGTTCCCCCTGGATAAACGGGCGGTAAATCTTCAATGCCCACACCGTTGCCAGGAGTGCCTTCTCACAATAGTTGAATTTTTCCTCCACAGAGGATAAAGTTTTGCTCGCAAAGGAGATTACTTTATTGACCTTGTCATGCTTTTGGTATAATACTGCCGTCAAGCACGTATTAGAGAACCCCGTCTCCAGGAAGAACTCCTTGTTTCTGACAGGGTAAGCTAGACCCCATTCCCACTTGACCCCCCCCTTCAAGAGATGAATCAGGGGTCTAGTGATCTCTGCGTAGCCTTCAATGAACTTTCTGCTGTAATTAGTCAGTCCAAGGAGGCTCCTTAGTTCCCGCAGAGTTGTGGGGTCTTTCAGTTTCTGGAGTGCTTCCACTTTCTTTTCTTGGGGACAGAGACCCTGAGGAGTATTCTCATGCCCCAAGAAAGTAACACAGGTTCTACACCACTGTTCTTTCTGAAAGGAAACTTTTGCTCCGGCGGCCCTCAACGGTTTCAGAACATAACGGATCTCCGCTATGTGTTCCTCCACAGATGAACTTTTGATGAGGACATCATCTACATAAACCAGGTTACCCCTCGCACCCAGGTCGGGCATGGCCTTATGTAGGAAAATGTTGAATTAATTGCCGGAGATGAGGTATCCGAAGGGAGTCCTGGTCCATGTGTACTGCTGGCCCCCAAAGGTAAAAGCCAGTTTGTATTGGTCCTCCCTACTGAAAGGCACGGTCCAGTATCCATTGGTCAGGTCTATTGCTGTGAATACCTGTGACCCATGAATCTGGGCCAGCCCTTGGTCAATGTAGGGCAGAGGCCATCGGGAAGTATGGATCCGTTTGTTGAGCTCCCTAAGGTCGGCGCAGAGTCTCCACTGGCCGTTTGGCTTCAATATTCCCAGCACCGGATTATTGAAAGTGCTGTGGACTGGACGGATTATTCCCCGGGACTCAAGGTTCTTAATTATTTCAGTAAGGGACTCCATGGATGCGAGAGGCAAGCGATATTGCTTCACAAACACTGGAGTCATCTCAGGGTCCGTGGGAATTGTTGTGGTGTGGATGTCGGTGCGACCTCAATCATATGAGTCTACCGCAAAGAGATCTTGGAAATCCAAGAAAACTTGTTTCAACTTTTGCTTCTGTTCCAGAGTCACACAGGCATCAGCTAGGTTGACTCTCTCTTCCACCATCTGCCTGAAGTCTGGAAAGACTTCTGGTTTGGCTATCTCAGCGGCCTCCTCCAGTTGGGTGGAGAAGTCCCTGGTCAGAGTGCTGATTTGGACTGGAGGCTTCAGGTGGGAAAGGCAGCCCTCATGGACCTGGAAAATCACCTCATCCCTCCTGAAGTCACAAGTCACATCTTCCTTACCATAAGGGCAAGAAGTGTACACCAGGAAGTTCCCCCCATGCCGGGTGAAAATCCTGTCTGGTATTGTATTGTCATCACTGTCACTGTCAAAACAGTCCTTGGGGATTGGTCCTAACAGTTCATTTCCTAAATCAATGGAGAAATGTCGGTCATCAATCGCCATTCCAATAATGGTGCCTGTGGCTAGAGTAATACTCTTTAAGTCGCTGTTATCCACCTCTATTGGAATGGTGTCATGTTCTATGTTGACTAATGGTGTTGGGTTTACCCCTAACCCTTGCTGTTGGAGAGAAGCATTTATATGGATATAAGCATCAGGGTTTTTCAATTTTTGTCCTCTTTTAACTTTCACTCCCAGGGAGAATTATCGGGTCCTTTCTGGGATGGTGACTTCCTCTTTAATCTGAATTTGAACTGCATAAGGTAGCAATTGAGCTGACCTAAATGCTTTTTCTGGATCATCAAAGCCCATGGGATTATCCGCTAATCGGGACCAAGCTTTGAAGTTTATTAGGTCCAAACTAATGGCAAAGCGATTGAGAATGTTACTGCCTAAGTAAAAGGCGGCAGTGACGTCTCGCACGACCCAACAATTATGGGCTATGCTCTTGTTGCCAATGGAGATTTTGAGCATACACCTGCTTGGCAGGAGATGTTTGGAATTAGGTGCTTCCAGGTCCATTTCCCATTTGTCTATCAGTTTGAATGTGGGAATGGCTGGATCTTTTGGGAGTTGGCGGAACATGGCTTCGCTGATAAAGCTCTTACCGTTGTTCACACACACTCAAGCGAGAACAGAGTCCTTCCCATCATTTAACTGAACAGGGATGAACAAGTGCTCTCCGATTTGCTGAATATCAGCCAGGCTCTGAGCTGATTTCACATCTTTCTGGACTATAGGAGTGGGAGTTTCTGATTGTGGATTGGTGAAGAATTTCAGAGTGTTTCCTTCCAGTGTGGAATACCACCTTAAACTGGAAGGAAGGTTGATTTTCAGAAATAGAGAGGACCCCCCATCACCAGTCTGTTGTCCTACTGCTATTACTGTCACGTCTGGAATCTGATTGTTCTGGAAGTGAAATTCTACTTGGTCAGATTTTTGTTCAACCATGTGGCAGGTGCAGTTTAAACTAACATGGTTGACACTCTGTTTTAATTTTATTGGTCGGCTAGTCTGGGTCCAGAGGACCTTGTTTACGCAATCTATTAGGGGTGACAACCTTCTCAGGAGGTCATTCCCTAGTAAACAAGGGGTGCCCTCTGGAGTCACTACTATGACCGGGTGTTTCACCTTGTGTCGCCCAATTTTGATGTCCAAATCTGCAGTCCCCTCGACAGGAATTTCCTTCCCGTCAAAGTTCTGCAGTTGTCCAGGAAGAGAGGTGAGAGGAATTCGGTAATTCTCCACCCTTCCTGCATTTAGTTCCTCAAAGGCCCTTTTGGACAGAAGGGTAGCTTGGGATCCAGTGTCCACCAGTGCCAAAATGGTACCCTGCACCTGTACTTGTACCGGGGCATAGTATTTTCCCTCCTTCTCCTCAAGGGGGCACCGATAATGCACATTTTTGGACAACTGGTGGGCTAACTTTCTGGTTTTGGACATTGCTAGTGAATAGATTTGGGCAGAATTCTGTGAAGAGCCTTGGGAATCTGAAAGAAAAAGTTGGCAACTGGAGATCAGAGCCATTGTGGGTTCCACTGGTTCCGGTTCTGGGCCGCCCCCCCTTTTTGGAGGCAGTCACCAGGATGGGTTTGAACCAGGGGATTTTGGTATTGTCGGTTCTGGGATGAGATGATGGGCGGCGGTAGCTCAGTCTCCACATCTCCCCAGTCTGGATTGGAATCCCTTGGGACCCATTTTTCCTTGGGAGGAGTTCCCCCATCTCTGAAGGAGAAGATCCTTTTCCCAGGATCTTCTGAGGATCCCTCTCCCTCAAATTGGAAGACCTGTACCCCCTCCACAAAGTGGGTCTGTTTGGGTCCTTCGTTTCTCCTACCCCCCCTCTGCTCCTTGGGAGGCAGGCTTTCAGGAGCAGGAGATTTTGTTTCCGGTTCCTGGTTTTCCAGGGGCTGTTTACAAGTTGGGAAGGAAGCTTCCTCCAAGGCTTTACACCCCCCTTCCCCTTGTGCCTCCTCCCTGGGAACTGGTGGGTTATCGGGGAGCTGCCCCCGTCATTGTTCTGGAGCTTGGGGCATTCTCCGGTGGCATGCTCATCTGAGGGTTCTGTTGAGCCCTCAGTATGTGACCCAGATCCCGTGCCATATTTTGGACCTGGCGCTCAAGTTGTGAAACCCACTCAGGCTGATACGGGGCTCTATTTTCTCCCCTGGGCGGATCCCGGGAAGGGTATCTATCCCTTCTCTGGTAATACCCTGGATTGGGAAGATTTGGGTACCCCTCCACCCTTGGCCTCCCCTCTCCCGGATTAGGTTGTCTGGGCTCAGGGAATTGGGGAAAGAAGGATGGATGATTTTGGGGCTGGAAATTGGGCGGATACCTGGGGAAAAAGTTCTGCCCAGGATTTGGAGAATTTCTGCCCTCCTGGGGGAAGTTAGGAGGGAAGTTCCCCGGGTCAGGTGCTTGGCTGGATCCCCCCCTTGGGCTGGAGGAGTCCACACATAACCCAGGATTGGTCGGTTTCCCTTGTAGCGGGGACTTACATAGTCAGGGGAGCGGGGGACCCCATTTGTGGGACTACCTCCTCGACTCCCTGTCTGTGACTGGCCCGAGGGCCTTCTGGGCTGTGAATTATTTGGTGCAGGCAGGTTTTTAGGCCCCCCATCTCCAAATCTAAAACGGGGGCAACCTTTACCTCCGCCACCTTGGCAGCAGCAGGGGTGCTGTTGGTTTTGGGGTTTTTCAGCGCATTATTTTTATTTTTGATGGGCTTCTGCACCTCATAGATCCGGGTAGCCTGTTCAATGACCCAGTCCAAAGATCTTTTCTCATGAAAATCATTCACGAGCTGGGTCATTATGTATTTGGGTAAGGCATGGAAAAACGTATTGATAAATTCTCTGCTATCCGTGCGCACCCTTCTGGTGGTCTGCGCAAAAGCACGCTTTAATTCTTGCACAAACTCTTGTGGGGCCTGATCCTCCCCACATTGCAAATTGTAGGCTGCCTTGCGAGCCTCTTGAGGATTTCTGTGCACAGAAAAATGTTTCAAGATGGCCGCCCTGTATGTGGACCACCTTGAATGGTTTTGATCATACAGCCCCGCAAAGAAACGGGAGTATTCTGGTGAGAAGGTCCACTTTACATATTGAATACAGCTTTGGCTGTCCTTCAAATGGAAAGTCTCCGTCATTTGCTCATAGAGCTCCAAGTGTTCCCAAAAAGAATACTTGGCGTTCTTATGATAAGGCGTGATGACACTCCTTATTGCCTTTATTTGTTTCAATGGGTCCTTAAGCAAGGCCCTTTTTGCCTTATTGGCCTTTTTGGTTCGGGTAACCCTGGTCCATTCATCCTCCGACTCAGAAGCGCTGCTCCCAGAGGTGCCCGTCTGATCTTCCAGGTTTTCCCGGATTCTGCAGGCCTGGGAATGGCTGGCAGAATGTGGGGACCTGGTCTCCCGTGTCCTGTGACACTCAGAGGAGTCTTCAGATCCCTCCTTGCTACCAGGATTTGCTGGGTATCCCCCCCACTGACCTAACTGGGCAGAGGTTTTCAGGATGCCCTTAATGGGCCTACTCTCCTGGGGTTCCCCACTAAATTGCACTGTGCTTGGGTGCCCATACCCGGATACCCGCCCATCCATTCCTGGGAGGTACTGGCCTATGAGCCCCATACTTCTAGCTGGATAGTAATCTGCCATCCCCGTGGCCCTGGGCTCATGTGCGCGAGGGGACATGGGGTGGCAGAGTCCAGGGACTGGGAGAGATGAAGGCCTCTGGTACTAGGGCTCTGGAGGTTATGCTCAGGAGTTTCTCTTTCCCAGCGAACCTCATCTCTATCCGCCCCTGCTTCCTGTTGCAATGCAAGAGCCTGCGCTTTCAGTTCCTCAGTTAAGGCCTTACTAGACTCTATCAGTCTCTC
The DNA here is from genome assembly GCF_040938575.1 of Ambystoma mexicanum. Lineage (NCBI taxonomy): Eukaryota > Metazoa > Chordata > Amphibia > Caudata > Ambystomatidae > Ambystoma > Ambystoma mexicanum. The sequence continues at coordinate 461,700,809 of NC_090925.1, read as the reverse complement.
CTGCACCGCTACCTGTTGCTGGAGCCTATCATTGTGATGACAGAGAGCCTCATTTTCTCTCTGTGCCTCCTGATTGGTCCTGGAGTACTGGGCCAGTCTCTGCTGCAGGAGGGCTACCTCCTGAGCTGTGTCCCTATTGGCCTGCTCCTTTCTTGCCAGAGCATCCTCCACCCTCCTGGTGTGCTCTAAAAAGTTCTGGTATTCTTTTTGGAGGTCACCCAGTCCCTGTAGGGCTAGGTGATTTTCTTCCATTTTCCGTTTTAAGTGGCAGACTTCCTGGCCTAAGGTATCCCTTTCCTGACTAAGAGCCTGCATCTGTGCCGCCAGGTCGTCCCTTTGCCTTTGGAAGGCACCAGCTTTCTGGCGCTCCTGATCAAACTCTGCCTGGGTATCCAGGTCTTTCAGAATCAATTTATTGCTTTCCTCTTTCTCTCTGTCTAATCGAATTTGCAGGGTGGCTACGTGCTCTGTGCATGCCCTGTTGAAGTCCAGTTGTTGCTCCAGCTTTTTGTGGCTCTGCAGAAGGGAGTCCAAACCTTCTTGGTACTCCTTCTGCAAGGCCAGAAATCTGGTATCCTTTTCAGCCTTCTCCTGTTGCAGTCTATCCATGTCCTCTTTTATTTTAATGACATACTGCCTACTATCATTTCCTGCTCCTGGCTCCTCTGCAGCCTCTGCTCAGAACAGACCAGGTCAGATTGGGCCTTTTCTAACGCCAGCTGTTGCCTACTTGCCAGATCTTGGCCTTCAGCACATTTGTCCTGCATGGCTCCCATATATAGATACAAATATGCCGCTATCCTAACCATCTTGTCGTGTTCGTCTTTAACTTTAGGAGCCATGTATTTTGCAAAACAGACCGTTTCCTTAGAGCGTTCCTTTGAGGGGTGCTTTCACAGTGTAAAACAGCGTGGTGATCTAACCGGATATGTGTATCTGGTCAGTTGGCACACTGTATTAATCTGCACAAATGGTAAATCTAACCCAGAATATTCCGGCTGCGAGCCCCCACTTTTGTAAGTGATATTCAATCAACACTACAGCCAAGTCAATGCCTAATCTGGGATGCTGAGGAAAACCCTTATTAATGTATTTTATGTCTAGTTCAGTACTCTGGATGACCACCCTTGTATAACACCCCCCTCTTAGAATCCCCCTGACCCCACTGAGCCAAGAAGTAGGTTTGTTTTGCAAATTAAAAGGTTTATTTGAGAATTTAAACAATATATATATACCACACTTTATAATAAATTAATATCTGATACTACACTTAGACATATGATGTTGATCAACAATGGGTAATCTGGCACTAGTGCAAACGGCTTCAGAATTGACAGGTGACAGTTGTGCAGCTTTACAAATGACAGATGACACGATTTCTAGGAGGCTGTTCTACTTAGGTTAAAATAGTTTGGATTAGATTATTTTAACTAAGAGATTGGTTCTGCACAGATCTGCTAGGTACTCACAATATAAATTTGAACTAGGCCTCGTCACGGATCTGGTCAACACGTCCGGCTGCGGTTCTGTCTGCTCGGCGGGTCAATCAGGCACCGGTTCTGCTCACAGCGATCTGGGTCAGCTCTGCTCTGCTGGTCTAGCCTCTCTGGATTCAGCGGCCTCTGGTTCTGGATACTGCTCTGCTTTCCGGTCCGGATCAAGTGGATTCTGGATGTAACACTGCTTTCTGGGTACTGGCAAGAGTTCTTGGCAAAAGAATTCAGACAGCTCGCTGTGGAATAGTTTGCAAATGATTTTGAGGTTGCTGAGGCCTGCTGAGAAGAGTTCTCAGTTTGTGGGTTTAGGCCCTTGCTTTAAGTTCTGAAGTAAAGTTCTGGTCTTTGGAGATTGATGGATTTGAAGTCTGGATCTCTGGATGTGAAGTCGTCGGTCAGCACCTCTTAGCAAGTCTTTCCTTGGTCTGGTTTTGTTTCATTTGTTCAGTTTTAAACAAAAGTCTGGTGGTTTTAAAATGCAGGCTTTCTGATAGTGGTGAGTACTGGTAATGCAACCATTTTTGGGATTAAGAAAATTAATTCCCCACAGTTCTGGGTTGCTTTTGGCTATCAGCATTGCCATTCCCAATGGTTTCAGGCTACTGTGTGTGTAGCCCAATGGTGGTTTTAGGCAGTGCCCTCCTGTGCTCACAACATAGGCAAAAATGGGTGGCAGCCTATTCTTCATGTTTTCCCTGTGCACTCTCTGGGGAGTTCTGGCCATCATGATGTTTTCCATGCCAGTACTGCACAGTTTTATTGTAGGGCTTGGATGCATGGGTAAAAACATCCCACAGTACCCTGCTCGCACTAGGCCTATTGCGTGTGAAACTACACGCACACCCCAGTAATACATGTACCCTGCTCGCACAAGCCCTATCGCGTGTAAAACTTTCCGCGCACCCCCGAAATAAATGTACCCCGCTCGCACAAGCCCTATTGTGTGTAAAACTTCCTGCGCACCCCTGAAATACACATACCCCACTCACACAAGCCCTATCGCATGTAAAACTACATGCGCACCCCAGTAATACACGTACCCCGCTCGCACAAGCCCTATCGCGTGTGAAACTACACGCACACCCCAGTAATACACGTACCCCACTCGCACAAGCCCTATCACGTGTGAAACTACACGCACACCCCAGTAATAAACGTACCCCACTCGCATAAGCCCTATCGCGTGTAAAACATCTCAGGCACCCCCGAAATACATGTACCACACTCGAACAAGGCCTATCGCGTGTGAAGCTACACGCACCCCCGAAATACACATACCCCACTCACACAAGCCCTATCGCATGTGAAACTACATGCGCACCCCAGTAATACACGTACCCCGCTCGCACAAGCCCTATCGCGTGTGAAACTACACGCACACCCCAGTAATACACGTACCCCACTCGCACAAGCCCTATCACGTGTAAAACATCCCACGCACCCCCGAAATACATGTACCACGCTCGAACAAGGCCTATCGCATGTGAAACTACACGCGAACCCCAGTTATACAGACACCCTGCTCGCACAAGGCCTATCGCGTGTGAAACTACACACGCACCCCAGTAATACACGTATCCTGCTCGCACAAAGCCTAGCTCGTGTAAAACTACACGCGCACCCCCAGAATATGCGCAGGCAGCCCATCCATCCTCTCCGTACTCCAAAGGCAGCCCATCCACCCTCCCCATACCCTGCAGGCAGCCCTTCACCCCTGGGCATGCCCCACAGGAAGCACTTCACCCCTGTGCCTGCCCTGCAGGCAGCCCATCCACCCTGGCCATGCCCCGCAGGCAGCCCATCCACCCTCCCCATACCCCACAGGCAGCCCATCCACCCTCCCCATACCCTGCAGGTAGCCCATCCACCCTGGGCATGCTCCGCAGGAAGCACTTCACCCCTGGGCATGCCCCGCATGAAGCCCTTCACCCCTGGCCATGTCCCGCAGGCAGCCCATCCACCCTCCCCATACCCCGCAGGCAGCCCTTCACCCCTGGGCATGCCCCGCAGGCAGCCCATCCACCCTCCCCATACCCTGCAGGCAACCATCCACCCTGGGCATGCTCCGCAGGAAGCCCTTCACCCCTGGCCATGCCCCGCAGGAAGCACTTCAGCCCTGGGCATGCTCCACAGGCAGCCAATCCACCCTTCCCATACCCTGCAGGCAGCCCATCCACCCTACCCATACCCTGCAGGCAGCCCATTAACCCTCCCCATTCCCCACAGGCAACCATCCACCCTGGGCATGCTCCGCAGGAAGCCCTTCACCCCTGGCCATGCCCCGCAGGAAGCCATTCACCCCTGGGCATGCCCCACAGGCAGCCCATCCACCCTGTCCATGTCCCGCAGGCAGCCCATCCACCCTCCCCATACCCCGCAGGCAGCCCACCCACCCTCCCTATACTCCACAGACAGCCCTTCACCCCTGGGCATGCCCCACAGGCAGCCCATCCACCCTCCCCATACCCCGCAGGCAGTCCATCCACCCTGGGCATGCTTCGCAGGAAGCACTTCAACCCTGGGCATGCCCCGCAGGAAGCCCTTCACCCCCAGCCATGCCCTGCAGGCAGCCCATCCACCCTCCCCATACTCCGCAGTCATCCCATCCATCCTAGGCATGCCCCGCAGGAAGCACTTCACCCCTGGGCATGCCCCGCAGGCAGCCCATCCACCCTCCCCATACCCTGCAGGCTCCCCATCCACCCTACCAATACCCTGCAGGCAGCCCATCCACCCTCCCCATTCCCCGCAGGCAGCCCATCCACCCTGGGCATGCTCCACAGGAAGCCCTTCACCCCTGGGCATGCCCCGCAGGAAGCCCATCCACCCTGTTCATTCCCCGCAGGCAGCCCATCCACCCTCCCCATACTCCGCAGGCAGCCCATCCACCCTCCCCATACCCCACAGGCAGCCCTTCACCCCTGGGAATGCCCCGCAGACAGCCCATCCACCCTCCCCATACCCCGCAGGCAGCCCCCTGGGCATGCCCCGCAGGAAGCCCTTCACCCCTGGCCATGCCCTGCAGGCAGCCCATCCACCCTCCCCATACCCCGCAGGCAGCCCTTCACCCCTGGGCATGCCCCGCAGGCAGCACATCCACCCTCCCCATACCCTGCAGGCATCCCATCCACCCTGGGCATGCCCCGCAGGAAGCACTTCACCCCTTGGCATGCCCCAGAGGAAGCCCATCCACCCTCCCCACACCCCGCAGGCAGCCCTTCACCCCTGGGCATGCCCCGCAGGAAGCCCTTCACCCCTGGGCATGCCCTGCAGGCAGCCCATCCAATCTGGCCATGCCGCTAATGAGAGGACATCACAAGTCAGGCGGACATACAAATACCGGCATCATGAAGGCAGTAATAGGGGATACCAGCATGCCGGTAATAGCGGCATTGTGAACCAACTGTAAAATGCTATGTGCAGTGTTCCCAACTGCCACAGGTGCACACAATCAGCACAGTTGGAGGCAATACAGTCTGGGCCAGCACAAAAGGAGCACACCCACACACCACATCCCTTCCCACACCAAAGTGATTCCACTAGTAGTAGCAATACTGGGGATGGTGGACATGCTTGCATTGCTACACCAGCAACAACAACAGCAACAGCAGGCACCAGAGCCTACACATGAGGAAAAGGAGGGTGAGACAGGCCCAGCATGCCCCACCAGTTCAGCCAGTTGTGCCACGCAGGCAGCCCCCAATCCCTCGCATCAGAGCCAGTCCAAGTAACCTAATCCCTGAGCAGATCCACACCCTGTACCGTCTGGACAAGGACACCATCACCACCATCGTGGACATGATACACGATGACATTGTCATCCTGACTGAAATACGCACCGCCGTCCCCCCTCTACTGAAGGTAGTGTCGGTGCTCCACTTCCTGGCCACAGGCACCTACCAGCACACATTGGGGCACATGCATGGTATATCACAACCCTTATTTTATTGCATGCTGAACCAAGTGCTGGATGCCCTCCTGAAGCACACAAGGGCCCACATATCCCTACCACGAACTCTCCAGGAGATCTTTGACACAAAAGTTGGCTTTCATGCATTGGCAGGCATGCCAAATTGTATAGGTGCCCTCAACTGCACCCATGTGGAGTTGGTGGTCCCGCATGCCATGGAGTATTTGCACCGCAACCGCAAGCAATACCAATACATCAATGTGCAGATGGTATGTGATGCTAGCAAGGTCATCACACATTGTTGTGCCCGATATCCTGGATCAACACATGACTCAATGGTCCTTGCGGAACTCTACGCTACCAGGCTACATGGAGTGACATGCAGGACGACTTGCCTGGCTGCTTGGTAAGTTGCATGACAGGCAAATGGCAGTGAAATGGGGGATAGATGCACACTCCACCATGGGGCATTGTTGATGTGACAGCACGATGTGCACATCAGAAAACACTGTGCCCCAAAGCATCCAAAACTGAACTTGATGACAAAATCCCATAGCAATGAAGTAAGCTAGACACCTATCACAACATGCCAAACTTAAAAACACCCAACATCCCACAACACATCCACCACCCATCATTGTACCTCATCCTCTGTAACCCAATCCTGGAACATGCTGTGAACATTCACTATGTAAATGACTGCAGCAAATCACTACACAGAACAAGCATCCATGTGAGTGCACTGAAGAACATCACCAAGGGAATTCACTGCTTGTCACAGGGCCACCACCACCAATGAAGTGCAGCATGTCACCATCGTAATAATCAGTGCTGAATGCCTAATATTGCAGAGCCTACTGCCAACGCTGCCAGTTACAAAATCAGACAGAACACTACACATCACAAATTTGACAAAAACACCTGCGGTATACGTCCACAATTCATGAGCAACATCAGGACAGTGTACACTGTGCATCAATTTGGAGATGCAACCCACAGCACAAGTCCATGGCACAGGACACATTGAGGGCATGAAAATTGTGTGCATAAAACCAGGGACATGTGCATGTGACCAACGATAATCTGCAGGCATGTGTGACTGCTACAGCTGTCCATCATGAATCGACTGACATATACCTTTGATTGCCTCTCATGCAGGTGATAGTGGCTATCCCTTGAAGCTGTGGCTCCTCACCCCTGTCCGAAACCCACCGAACAGGCAAGAGGAGGACTACAGTCGTTCCCATACCCGCACCGTGTGGTCATAGAGCAGACCTTTGGCCTGTTGAAGGCACGGTTTCGCTGCCTTAGCCAGTCGGGTGGGGCACTCCTCTACAGGCATGAGAAACGGTCCAAGATCATCATGGTATGTGTCATGCTGCACAACATGTGTATCTGACGGAACGTTCCCCTGCCCCTGACATTGAACTGCAAACAAATAGTGATGATGAAGGGGATGAGGAAGATGTGGCTGCGCATCATCGCGGTGCCGATGCACAGGAGGGATGTGATGTGCATCAGTCAGTGATAGCATTATATCTCTGACACCTGGGTGCAGAGGCTGACATGAAAGTTGAACAGAGGGCACTGGGTGAGGGAGTACATGTACACTATGAACTGTTTATGAATAAATGACCCGTATGCAATGGGGAATGTCCACTCAAGATATTTTTTGCACACAACGGGTGTATTTAAATGTCAAATAAAGATTAAAGTGCTCAAACCCTCCACCAAACATACCCTCTCCTCCTCTCCCTCCCCCACAACTCCCCCACACACCCTCACTCCCTTCCCCCCCCACATCTCCCCCACACACCCTCACCTCCCTCCCCCTCCCTCTCCCCTCACAACTCCCCCACACACCCTCACCCCCTTTCCCCTCCCCCACAACTCCCCCACACACCCTCACCCCCTCCCCTTCCCCCCACAACTCCCCCATACACTCTCACCTCCCTCCCCCTCCACCTCCCCCCACAACTCCCCCACACATGGGGCCTCATCACGAGTCTGGCGGTAACCCTTAAATGCAGTGGTTGCGCTATTACCACCGCATTTAAGGGTCCACCATATCATGGCTTTGGCGGATTTCCCCCCAGCTCTTAGCTGGGGGAAATCTGCGACAACATTGCTGATTTTTGGCACAATTACCGCCGGCGGGAAATTAGCCGGCATTACCGCCCAACTCGTGATGAGGCCCATGGTGTCCAAGCAATTGTCTATTGCTTTCATCAGGCTGCCAGTCTACATCCTGCCACTCCCTGCACCTGGTGGTGGCATATCCGAGCAGCGCAGGGTGCGTGCCAACCTGCGTAGGGGGCTGATTTGCGTGGAGCTTGAGGAAGATGGGGTGGCTGTCTGCTCCATATGGGGGGCCGGACGCTCAGCCTCCATTGAATCAGCAATGCGGCTGAGGACCTGCAGCAGGCAGACACCTCCTCGCACAATCAACTGGTGCTATCTATGATGATCTGCCTCAGGGAGGCGGTGTACTCGCACCACTCCTGCCTTGCTTGGGCACTGTCTGTGACAAACTCTCTCACAAGGGCAGTTAGCTCCTCCTGCCACTGCAAAGCGTGCCCTGCCTACTGCACCGTGCCGTTACACCAGTGGAGATGGAGGGTGCTAGTGTGTCATGCTCAAATGCATTTGGGCCCTCTATGGGACTCATGCTCCCTTGGATGTACTCCCCCCCCCAGACTGCTCCATGGTGGTGCAGTGGTTGGAGTCGACAGATGTTGTTAAACAGGAAATCATATTGTGCCTCCTTTCTAATATATATTGGCCAGTCGCTCTGCAAAGAAAACCGTGTTGCAAAGTTCCAATTTTTGATCGACTTCACTGCCATTTTAGGATTATCCACCATTTTGATTTCTGTTCATATGTAATTCTGTGTTCTAAAATGGTGGACTGTGTTTCCAACTTGTAACCGAGCCTTCCTGACCTATGTACCCAAGTTAATGGTTAAGCTGTATGTGGGCCGAATGTTTAGACTAGGTAATGAGACCTTGTCCCGTATATGACTTATGGTCCTAGGATTGTCTGCACCAACAAGCCTCATTGTTAGGGAGAATTCTCTGTTTAGGCTGAATTTCCTAACCTAGTGAGTCCCCCAGCAGCTTTGCTGGATTTCTGGAGTTTGTTTTTTTCCATCCTGCCAAGAGTGAGACTCTTTTTCTCCCACTCTTGGACATGAATGTGTGTAATTCCTTTGAATGTCAATGTGTTCTGTGGGCTATGGGGTCTTTTACCCCCATAGGGTCTCATATGTTTTTCTATGTGTGTTTCACCGCACCCTCCGTGCCGTAGCACTGGGGCATCCTAGCGGACCTCCACCATAGACTCCATACCTGGGGACTGACTACTGTCTCCCTGGGCATGTAAAGTCACCATTGGCTTTACTAGACCTACATTTACTAACAGAACTAGTACAAACCATCCTATTGTGGACGTACTAGTAGGGGTAATTCGATTACTCCTGGGTCTGTTATTTGAGGGGGCACTGTCCCGTCCCCCGTCAACGAGTTTTAGCTGGTGGCAGTGGAAACTACTTGTTATATTCGACCCCGAATATAACCTTATGGGATTCTTCCCATTGTTGGAGGTTAACACTTTTTCTCGTTAATCTCTAACATACCACCGGTTGGTATTTTCTGCCAGAACTCAGTTTTTAAAATGGCGTCTGTGTTCATCTCTGTGACTCCTAAACCAAAGGTTGAGCCCTTTGTTCCACTTTTGGTGAGCCTCTACACAGAGGCCCTCCAAAGTGGTGCCATTCTGTCTGGGTACCACAGGGGGTGTGGGAGGGGGTTTAGGCACCCTGGACTGAGTTGCCTTGCCAACTCAAGTCGCACTCTGGTGTGATTGGCCCAAGTGGTGAGCCACCTCGCTCACCACTTAGCGTGTTTTGATTGACAGCTAGGCTGAACGAATGGGGGTTTTCTGCATAAAAGCAGGGCTTTTGGGACTGGATCTTCAGATGTCACCACAGGACCTAAGAATCCGACGAGGGTAAAGCTGAGCAAACCTGCAACGACGACACCTCCGGTGGAGCCCTGCTGAACCGACTCACCACTTCCCGACGACAGAGGAGATCTCCCGGAGATCTCCTGGCCGGAGAGTCTCTTCCCCTTTGCAACAACCAGTCCCCTTTGTTTTTTCTTCGTTCCAGAACGTAGTGGTCGAATTGCCCGTGCAGAGCACACCGGCAACCGGATAGCCACTACCCCTGTACTCCGACCAAAAGGTGGTGCCTTGTGACGGAGCACTCCATGGCTGGTCTCTTCCCTGGTGGTGCAACGATCTTCAACTTTCCTTCGACGACGAGATCATCTCTTCTCTTGGCAAAGACCCGACGTGCATCCACCACCAGGAACAACTGCCCCCGCTGGAGCTGTCTCTCCACAAACAAGGTACCGTGTCCGCCTGGCTTCCCTTGTGTCGGTTAGTGTGAGGTGTCTGAATCCTCGCCTCTCCATTGGGTCGCCTCCAAGCTTTCTTATCTTTCTGTTCAGAACTGGTCCAATCTTTCTATACCAATTTGCGACAAAGACTCGAAGTGCATTTCCACTGTAATACTTTTTGGGACATCGCCTTGCCTCTCTCCGAGTGGGCCTGGCCTCTGAACTTTGTGATCTACAGTAGACCCTGCCTTACTTGCCTTGCATTTGTTCGTAAAAGTGTTGGAACCGAGTTGATTTCATACCCTGCCTTTTCCCTCCCGTCTTAACGAATACTAGAGTGCCATCTAGGTTAAAGCATTCACCTCTGTCTGCAAATAAGTGGTGCCGTTGAACCTAGACTTGTCGAACTATTGTTAGGGGGATGGGTTTTTCTTATAGTAATTGTGCTTGAAGTGTTTACCGTATTAGTGCCCGAGTGTTTTTCATAGATGTGTTTTTATAAATAAACAACTATATATCTTTACACCAAAGCCTTGTTCCGTGTTTGCTTGTTCTACTGTGTAAATTGCCCTATTTTGTATACTCCACATAATGCCTAACTCTTCTTGAGGGAAGTCTGACTGCTCAGCCACAGCTACCAAGTGAATCTGTGTGGTACAGACTGCTACCAAGTGGGTTTACTGCCAAACACCTGTAGTACTAAATCTTTTGCAGTGGTCCCAGAGGGAACTGCACAGGTTTCCGCCTAACACTGGTGTACAGCGGTGGGATTTGTATCGAGAATACAGTTTAGAGTGATTTTCAACACGTTAGGATAACTAACCACAAAGCTTAGCACTAAAAAGCAACTTTCAAACACATGTCTACTATGGAAGTTTACAGTCAAGAATCCTTGTCAGGTGAAAATACTGAGAGATTACGAGCCCTCTGTAGACAAGAAAATCTTTCTGTAAAAGGCAAGAAAGTGGAACTGATAGCGAGATTGCTGGAAAACCAAAGTCTGGGTACTGGTTTAGAGGAACCAACTTCTCCAGCGAATGTAGAAAACAGTAATGGTATTGATCTGAATCAATTTCTTGATAATGAGTCAGAAGAGGAATGTGAACCTAACAAAGTTAGTCACTCTGAGCCTCTGTCTGCCTTACCTACTGTACCTACGGGGCCCATATCAGGTCCCACATGTAACCCTGCTTATTTTGAACTTGAAAAAATGAAGCTCGAATTAGAATACAAACGGTTCTTGGCTCAATCTGAAAGAAACCAAGAGCTCGAGTTCAGACGGATGAATGCCCAGGCTGAGCAGAAGCAAGCTGAGTTAAGACTCAGAGAAATAGAACTTAATCACGAGTTAGAGATGAAAAAGTTGTCTGTGGAAAATGCTTCTCTCTCCTATGGTTCCTCTAGAAGCTCCAGTCCCAAAAGACCCCGGATGCCGAAGGAATTAGTGGGTATGTATGAACCGAGATTGGATGTTTTGGATTGGTTAAAACTGTTTGAGTACAATCATGGGCTCCAGGACCTCACCGGAAATGATTTACTTCCCTGGTTGTTCTCTAGGCTCCCCCTGTTGCGACTGATGTGGTAATGGAGTTGGGGGAGGCGCATAAGAAGGATTACAAAAGTGTGAAACTAGCTTTGATAGCTAGATTCGGGAAGACCCCTTCCCAGTATCTTAAGAGTTTTAGAACCCTCAAAAAGCATGATGGTACCCCTTGGGCTACCTGGGTGAGTGAAGGGTTGAAAAACTTAGAGGGATGGATTAAGGGTTACAAAGTGAACACTTATGAGGGTATGAAGAATCTTTTTATGTTGGAGTCTATTTATGATGCTTATTCTCCAGAGCTCAGACAGCACTTGGCTGATTCGAAGGAATTGGATTCCAGGAAGCTAGCTAAGGCTGCTCACTTGTGGGTTGCCAACAGGGCTACTCATAAGGATTCCGGGGCAACTCAGAAAAAGGATGAGGGAAAACAGCCTAAGAAAGACTCAAAAGAGAAATCGAATAACTCAAATTCCAAAGAGGGCCCCAAACAAAACCAAAAGGGTAAGCCACAAGGAAAACCGTAGCAGAATAGTGTGTCTTCTGGTGCCAAACCGGAAGGAGGTCAGAACAAGCCACCATTCCAGAAAGCATTCGGTAAATGCTTTGTTTGTGTCTCGACTGACCACGTGAAAGGAGGTCCCAGGTGTAAAGGTAAACCTTCGGGGTCCAGCTTGTCTCCTTAGCCTTCGCTCCAGAGGAGGAAGTTCAAATGGCAAGTGGAAACTTTCTACTGCTGGCTGATGAACCCATGGGAGTCTCAGCCAGCATTTCTTTAGTGTCTCTGGGGTTGTGGGAACAACAGAATTTAGACGTCTATAATTCTATCCCCGATAATACTAAAGAGTATTATAAGGACAGTGTCGAGGTGAATGGTCAGGAGACTCCTGCCATTAGGGACACTGGGGCCAGCATAACTGTGGTGGATAAATCATTTTTGAGGCTGAGGATGTTGCTGAGGCACCCAAATGCCTCGCCAAGTTAGCTGGAGGGCCTGTGCAGATGCTTCCCCAATTACCAGTTCTCATCCAGTGTAACAACATGACTGTTAAGATCCCTGTCAGCATACAGAGTGAGGTATCAGGACTGGTTCTGTTGGGTAACGATTTGAAAACTCTCGGAGTTGTATCGCATACCCCCAGACCTCCTAGTAAACGGTTACAGGAGCTAACCAGACCTGCAAGAGAGAGGACCATGCGCGGTACTCTCCAGGAGATGATGAAGAAAGAAATCACTCCTGCTCCACTGGAATTGTCGGCCGCTGTCTCAAAGAAATCAGAAGCGAAAGGGAAACCTAAGACTTCTACCCCGAAACCAGCCGGCAACATTCCAGTGCAGCCAACAAGGACTTCCCCGCGGTTGTCCAAAGTTACACCCATAACTCCACCTCCAGTTGAGGCTGAGAGGGAGGCACAACCCTGTGTGGTAGAATTGGACTCTCAAGAGGAGCTAATGGAAGGCAAGGAACTCATTGGAGATCTGGTTCCTGTTGACCATCCTGAGCTGCAGTCTTTACTGGCAGAAGGTGGACCCAGCAGGGCAGACTTCAGTAAGGGACAGAGAGAATGTCCAACTCTGGAAGGTCTTCGTAAACCAGGCAGAAGCTCAGGCTGAAGGGCAAGAGCCTGGGAAATACAGGTTGCACTAGGAAGATGGCCTCTTCTACAGTGAACCGACCGAGTCTGCACCTGGAGACTACAAACGACTTGTAGTACCCCAAGAGAACAGACCACAGTTCTTGCAGTTAGCCCACGAGATTCCTTTGGCTGGTCACTTGAGTTTCAAGAAGACTAAGGAAAGGCTCTCACTCTACTTTTATTGGTCGAAGATGGGGGCCGAAGTAGAAAAACACTGCAGGAGCTGCCACACCTGCCAGACTTCTGGTAAGGTTGGCTCCAAGAATGTGGCACCTTTAGTGCCTCTCCCAGTCGTGGGAGTCCCATTTGAGAGAGTAGGGATTGACATTGTTGGTCCCCTTGCTCCTCCAACCTCCTCAGGCAACAGGTTTATACTTGTTGTAGTAGACCATGCTACTAGGTATCCTGAGGCAATTCCTATGAGGACTGTTACAGCTCCGGCTGTGGCTAAGGCCCTCCTTGGTATTTTTACTAGGGTCGGGTTTCCTAAGGAAGTAATCTCTGACAGGGGGTCAAACTTTATGTCCCACTACATGAAAGCCATGTGGAAAACCTGTGGAGTTACTTACAAGTTCTCAACAGCTTACCACCCACAAACAAATGGGTTGGTAGAACGGTTCAACCGAACCATGAAGAGCATGATAGGTGCTTTAGAGGAACCCCTTACGCGTAAGTGGGACCTTCTACTGCCATGCCTTCTATTTGCTTATAGAGAATTCCCTCAGGAGGGAGTAGGTTATTCTCACTTCGAGCTTCTCTATGGTCATCCCGTCAGAGGTCCATTGGCCCTGATTAAGGAGGGGTTGTAGAGTGCTCCTTCCCCCAAGCCAGTCAGAGTGACTGACTACGTGATAGGTCTCTGGAGGAGACTGTCGCACATGATGACAGAAGCAAGCGATAACTTGAAAGCTGGACAAGCATTGGTCAAGCACTGGCACGATCAAAAGGCTAATATGGTTGAGTTCGCTCAAGACCAGCTCGTTCTCGTTATGATCCCAACAAGGCAGAGGGCCTTGCAAGACAAATGGATGGGACCCTTCAGAGTTGTGGGTAAACTCGGAGAGGTCAACTATCTGGTGGACTTGGGCAATCCCAAGGAGGCTCCGACAGTCTTCCACACCAACCGACTCAAAGCGTAAGTCTCAAGACCTGATGTGGGAGCGTTGCTTCTAGCATCATCCGAGGAAGAAGAAGAGAGTGCAGCTCTTCCGGATCTCCTCAGAGGCTTACCTTTAGACGAAAAAATTGAAGGAGTAAATCTCTCTTCAAATCTGACACCCAAGCAACAAGAAGAGTGCAAATCTATGTTGAATCAGTTTGCCTCCCTGTTCTCGCTTTCACCAGGCTTGACCCCTTGGGGCCAGCATGACATACTCACTGGTGACTGTCTACAGTCAAAAGCAGAGGATACCGAATGTCAGAAAACGTACGAACCCACATCAAAGGTGAGGTCAGCAAGATGCTCGATCTCGGGGTAATAGAGCCCTCTACTAGTCCATGGTCTAGCCCAGTTGTGTTAGTACCAAAGGCCAGATCTAAACAACTTAGATTCTGCGTGGATTATAGAGCTCTTAATGCAGTCACCAAGACTGGTGCCCACCCTTTGCCAAGAACAGATGAGTTGGTGGACAAACTTGGCGCAGCCAAGTTCCTCAGCACATTTGACTTGATGTCAGGCTATTGGCAAATAGCCTTGACAGACCATGCCAAGGAGAAAACTGCATTTTCTACCCCCGTTGGCTTATACCAATTTAAGGTAATGCCTTTCGGATTGAAAAATGCACCTGCTACATTTCAACGGAGGGTAAACCAGGTTCTGAATGGGATGGAGGACTTCTGCATGGCATACTTCGATGACATAGCAGTGTTCAGCAATTCCTGGGAAGAGCATGTAACCCACCTGAGAGATGTTTTGCAGGCTCTTGGACGAGCCAATCTGACCATCAAGGCGAGTAAATGCCAAATTAGACAGAGTAAGTTAGTTTATCTTGGACATGTGGTAGGAGGTGGAGAAATAAGGCCTTTGCTCAGTAAGATTGAAGCTGTGCAAAATTGGACAACACCTACTACTCAGACCCAGGTGAGAAGCTTCCTAGGCCTCACTGGGTATTACAGGAATTTCATCGAGAACTATGGGACCATAGCTTCTCCACTGAATCTCATCTCCTCGCCCAAATTTCCTAAAAAGGTTAGATGGAACGAGGAGTGCAATCAGGCTTTTGAAAACCTGAAAAAGGCTCTTTGCCAAGCCCCAGTACTCAGAGCTCCTGATTACCGTCAAGCTTTCATTGTGCATACAGATGCTTCAAATGTAGGAATAGGTGCCGTACTCAGTCAACTGAATGGGAAAGGTAGGGAGCACCCCGTTTGCATTATCAGCCGCAAGCTGAAGGATCCTGAAACAAGGTGGGCAACAATCAAAAGAGAGTGCTTTGCTATTGTGTGGGCTCCGAAGAAGTTTAGGCCATACTTGTGTGGTTCTACTTTTGTCATTCAGACTGACCACCAACCCTTGAGATGGTTAATGCAAATGAAAGGGGAAACCCCAAAACTACTGAGATGGTCGATCTGCCTGCAAGGTTTTGATATCACCATTGTCACTGTCCCGTCCCCCGTCGTCGAGTTTTGGCTGGTGGCAGTGGAAACTACTTGTTATATTCGACCCCGAATATAACCTTATGGGATTCTTCCCATTGTTGGAGGTTAACACTTTTTCTCGTAAATCTCTAACATACCACCGGTTTATTTATCTTAAATAAATCTATTGGTTGGTATTTTCTGCCAGAACCCAGTTTTTAAAATGGCGTCTGTGTTCGTCTCTGTGTACACAGAGGTCCTCCAAAGTGGTGCCATTCTGTCTGGGTACCACATGGGGTGTGGGAGGGGGTTTAGGCACCCTGGACTGAGTTGCCTTGCCAACTCAAGTCGCACTCTGGTTTGATTGGCCCAAGTGGTGAGCCACCCCGCTCACCACTTAGCGTGTTTTGATTGACAGCTTGGCTGAATGAATGGGGGTTTTCTGCATAAAAGCAGGGCTTTTGGGACTGGATCTTCAGAAGTCGCCACAGGACCTAAGAATCCGACAAGGGTAAAGCTGAGCCGACCTGCAACGATGACACCTCTGGTGGAGCCCTGCTGAACCGACTCACCACTTCCCGACGACAGAGGAGATCTCCCGGCCGGAGAGTCTCTTTCCCTGACTGGTGGAAACAACCAGTCCCCTTTGCTTTTTCTTCGTTCCAGGTCGTAGTGGTCGAATTGCACGTGCAGAGCACCCCGGCAACCGGATAGCCACTACCCCTGTACTGCGACCAAAAGGTGGTGCCTTGTGACGGAGCACTCCACGGCTGGTCTCTTCCCTGGTGGTGCAACGATCTTCAACTTTCCTTCGACGACGAGATCATCTCTTCTCTTGGCAAAGACCCGACGTGCATCCACCACCAGGAACAACTGCCCCCGCTGGAGCTGTCTCTCCACAAACAAGGTACCGTGTCCGCCTGGCTTCCCTTGTGTCAGTTAGTGTGAGGTGTCTGAATCCTCGCCTCTCCATTGGGTCGCTTCCAAGCTTTCTTATCTTTCTGTTCTGAAGTCGTCCAATCTTTCTATAACAATTTGCGACAAAGACTCGAAGTGCATTTCCACTGTAATACTTTTTGGGACATCGCCTTGCCTCTCTCCGAGTGGGCCTGGCCTCTGAACTTTGTGATCTACAGTAGACCCTGCCTTACTTGCCTTGCATTTGTTCGTAAAAGTGTTGGAACCGAGTTGATTTCATACCCTGCCTTTTCCCTCCCGTCTTAACGAATACTAGAGTGCCATCTAGGTTAAAGCATTCACCTCTGTCTGCAAATAAGTGGTGCCGTTGAACCTAGACTTGTCGAACTATTGTTAGGGGGATTGATTTTTCTTATAGTAATTGTGCTTGAAGTGTTTACCGTATTAGTGCCCGAGTGTTTTTCATAGATGTGTTTTTATAAATAAATAACTATACATCTTTACACCGAAGCCTTGTTCCGTGTTTGCTTGTTCTACTGTGTAAATTGCCCTATTTTGTATACTCCACATACTGCCTAACTCTTCTTGAGGGAAGTCTGACTGCTCAGCCACAGCTACCAAGTGAATCTGTGTGGTACAGACTGCTACCAAGTGGGTTTACTGCCAAACACCTGTAGTCCTAAATCTTTTGCAGTGGTCCCAGAGGGAACTGCACAGGTTTCCGCCTAACACTCATCCACAAAAATACATCAAACACAATGTAATGCAAATGTTGAGCGTGGACACTGGCTGTGACACATTGTGAAGGGATATGTGCTAAGGCTTACTGCTAAATCTGGGAATACACTTTGCCATTGTAACTTGTTTGAATGTAAACCAAATGTAATCCGTGTGCATATTATTGTATGAGCCATAAGTGAACTCGGCACGAACTTAAGACCACAGATTATTAACCTGCAGAGGGGCTGGACATTATTACTGAAGTGTATAAAAATGTCAGTACCTCTTACTCCTCCCACTGAAGGGCTGGTATTCGTTGTGATGTACCGAGGCCAGATAGCTATCTGAATTTGTTTCTTTGTAACTGTGCAGTATTAAAGATCTGTGAATCTTTATAAGCCCGTGTTTGGTGTATTTCCTTTTGACGTACTCAGCCTCGATATTTCCTCTTGCTTTTACAATGTGAGCTGGGGGGATGGTGCTGAACTTGGTGTAGCCGGTAGGTCGGAAGAGTCGCCCTTGACGGACCCCCATACCTGTCCCAGCACGTCGTCATCAGTCAGGGGTGCTGTAGCTGCCGCCTCCCGACAGACCTGTTCTCTGCAGAGAGTGGCCCTTCAACTGTCTCCTGAGCAGGTGTCACAGGAGTCGTGGGTACAGGGGTGATGGGCATTGGCTGTACTGTGGCATCCTGGTCTTGTTTGTTCTTCGGTGCCTGTCGTGGCTTGTGTGGGGCTTTGGAGGGGGAAGGCCTGTTGCCTTCATCCCTGGCCCTCTTCCGGGGTGTAGTCGGCTGTAGGGGTGAGTCCCGGGCCTCGCTGTCAGGATCTGAGCCTGTGGGGGTCAAAGAGAGGGACGGCATGAGTGATGGTTTGACAGGCATCATGCATACATTTGTATAATTACTCATCTACACAATAGAGGGGAATAGGCAGTGGAGTTTGGATGATCACGGCGCTTGCTATATGGGTCGGTAATGCAGGCATCCGGCAGGGTCACTCATGTTGGGGTGGACGTGACGTATGCTATGGGACATGCATATCTGTTGTGGCCTGCATGCAGTGCGACTTATGCCATTGACATCTTAGTGTGGTGTGTGTCAGGTATGGCATTGCCTTGCTGCAGGCATCTGCATGTGTTTGTGCTGCGGACGACAACTAGACTGGGAATGTGTGTGTATTGGGACATGCTTGCCTCTTTAGACAGACAAATTGGTGGACTATCATCAGACTTTGCATTACAGTGTTTTCCTAGGACACTCACCTCCTTCCGCCGATGAGGTGGCGCCACACCTATGTCACCGACGCCTTCAATGGTCTCTATGCCGATCGTGCTGGCACATATTACCTCCCACCGGCTCAGCTTTATTGGTGAGCTTGCTCCTCCACCAGTTGCCATGGCCTGGCTCCTGTTTGTGGACAGGATGTTCCTGACTCGCAGGCGCAGGTCATCCCACCTCTTACGGACATCCTTAGTTGTGCGGGGGGTTTTGCCTACCGCACTGACTCTTTGTCCGAGTAGTGCCCAGATTTCCTTCTTCTTGATGACTGCCTCCCTCTTGAGGCTGCGAGCGAATAAAACTTCGGCATTCTCAGCCAGGGTCTCAGCCAGCGTGGTGAGCTCGTCTTCATTAAAGCGCTCCGGGCTTGGGCATTGTATAGTTGTTGTGGGTTGATGTAGGTACACAGCAATATACTTCAGGTCCTGGGTGCTGGGGATAGCAATGGATTGTGTTTTTAAAGATGGCCGCCATGCTCTTTCCCATTCCTGTGCGATGACGCTACTTCCGGTTCCGCTTATTTATGGTGACCGCTATTACCGGTCACCTCTGATAGCGGTCACCGCTAATAGTGGTGTCCACTATTAGCAGTGACCGCTACATCCATTTTAATTGATGCCGGTAGTACTGTCTGCGCTTTACATGATGCCGCAAAGAGACATTTTTAGGACTTTAACGGCATGGCAGTAATGTCATTACCAGCATGGCGCAAAGCTTGTGCACGCGAACTCGTAATAGCCCTCTCTTAGTGGGCTCTTTACTACATGGACACGTTATATGCTCCATACCGGTAAGGATGGTTATTTACCTCCAAACTCGGAATGAGGCCCATAGGGTCAAAGTTAAATCACCTAAGAACACATATTACATAATAGAACAGAAGAATCAAAGGAGAATGTGGCTGCTATGAAGCTGCAGACTGTTTAACCTGTACTGTCTTGTGTGGAAAATCTGAAAATATGGTATGGCTATGTTTTGGTCCTGCTAAATCTAGAAAAAGAGTTTTCAAATCATATGAGGAAATAGAATCAATAGTCAAAAATGATCCCAACAGCCAAGATATTATGAAAAAACTATTCTCTAGACACATACTACCGAAACAGGAGTACCACTTTGGAAAGCATGTGTCTATACCACATAGCCCAAAACTTCACATACAAAAATAATATTAAACGAGATGAAAAGAAAGGTAGCTACAGAGTAGCAGATTGTGAAGGCAGCTTAAATAAACTTACCAAACACAGCTTACTTAATAATATCAAATTGTCATTAAAAACACCTCAACATAAAGAACTGTATTACATGTCCCTGCTACAACCTTTTAAACCATGGTGAAAAGAAGAGGAGTTACTAGATAACCATGACTATTATGAAGACGCTTTCAAAGCGAAAGAAAGCACTAAAACAGACATATACTTTACACAGTACCAAACAATGTTTCACAATGAACAGCAACATGAAGAAGAACTCCAGGCCCAACTAGATGTGGCCACTCCTGAATTAGTCAACCTTCTGTAACAGGAAGCCAAGAACCACTTGGACAGCCACTAATAGCAAATGAGGCAGAATTAGCCATGACAGAAGTAGAAAACACCATGTGTCAGAAAAGAATTTGAACATGGTGTGCAACATGAAAATAAAAACTGTACCTGCCAAGGCTCCAAACATATACTGCTATACGTGAGTAGTCAAGCTGGTTCAGGCAAAACACTCTTATTCAAAATCATCAGCAAGTAACTCCACAATTGACAAACAACAAACTGTCAGCTGTTGTAACTGCCCCCACAGGTTTAGCTGCCTACAACATAGGCTGTGTCACTTCACACCAATTACTACTCCTTCCAGTAGAACAACAAAACAAATTAGACTATTACAAACTTTCTACAGAGGCTGCAATAGAACTACTCAGAGTGTTCAAGCAAATTAAAATGCTGCTAATTGATGAGGTGAGCATGGTCTCCAACCTAATGTTGGCTTTGATTCACCTCAGACTACAAGAGGTCCTCAAAACAGACTCTTTGGAGGAAAACACATTATTGTTTACAATGATCTTCTTTAATTAACACCAGTGAAAGGTGAAACTATTTTTAAAACCTTAGGGCACAAACTGTGCTGTAAAACTCTTGGCAGCATATGAAATGATAATCTTTGGCAACTTTTCCAATATAGAGAATTACCTGAAAATATGCGTCAGTCTGCAGACCTCACATACAGCCTGGATAAAGCATTGATAGATATTGGTAGCACAATGTTTAAAGAAGGCATGAGCTATGTAGCGCTGTCACGCTTACGTACACTTGAGGGACTATTTCTAATCAACTTTGATGCAAGTAAAGTAAATGCTGATATTTATTGCATTCTAGATTAAAATAGACTGTGGTCATTCTACACCCCATCTAAAAACCTATCCTGTTCTGCAAAAAGCAAAACGTTGTAAAAGAAAACACTTCAGAATCAAAGTATGCAAGTTCTCACAGCAATTCCTCCAAAGAAAGTAAAAGAAGCTAATACTTCATCAAGGACCACAACCAAAGAAGAATCTACTGCTCAAAGTAACTAAACTACCTCTTCAAAGAAGTAACGCACACTCCGAACAAATTACTTATACACAGAACTGTCAGGTCCATTCATATTTTCAAATACAACTGGTGTAAATTGCTATGCAAATGTAGCAATAAATATGCTAATCCAATTGTCACCAGTTATTGACAACATTTACTTACACCGTACAACACTTACAGGGGGTAATTAATGGAATCAAGCACAGAAGTGGTGCACGCGGCTGGCGCACAGAGTGCGCGTGCGGCAGCTTGCGCCAGCCGCCTGCACCAAAACCCATTTTGACGCCCAGCGTATTCATGGATTTTCATATCGATAACCAGCCGTGGCACAGAGTGGCGCAGCGACCCTGCAGCAGTGCCAGTTACCCTCCCAAACCCGCTCCATGTGCCAAAAACATTGCACAAATCCCCTACATGGCACAAACCAGTATACAGCCCCCAACCACGAAAACACGCTAAAAACGCCACACAGCCCTCATGTGCCAGTGAAATCCCGTGTAAAACTACCCGCGCACCCCTCGGAATACGCGTACCCCACTCACGCCAGCGCAATTGCGTGGAAAACTCCCCGCGCACCTCTCGGAATACACGTACCCCGCTCGCGCCAGCGAAATCGCGTGGAAAACTCCCTGTGCACCCATCGAATTTGTGTACCCCACTCGCACCAGCAAAATCGCATGTAAAACTCCCCGCGCACCCCTCTGAATATGGTAACCCACTTGCGCCAGCAAAATTGCATGGAAAACTCCCCGCGCACCCCTCTGAATACGCATACCCTGCTTGCCACAGCAAAATCGCGTGGAAAACACCCCGTGCACCCCTCTGAATATGTGTACCCCGCTCGCGCCTGCAAAATCATGTGTAAACCTCCCCGCACACTCCTCTGAATATGCGTGCCCTGCTCGCGCCAGCAAAATCATGTGGAAAAAGTCCCCCCCCTGTGATGTAGGTTGCTGCGGAGCATGCCGATGGGTGAAGGGCTGCCTTTGGGGCATGCCCAGGGGTGATGGTCTGCCTGCGGGGCAGGGGTGATGGGCTGCCTGCGGGGCATGCCCAGGGGTGAAGTGCTGCCTCTGGGTCATGCCCAGTGTTGATTGGCTGCCTGCGGGGCATGGCCAGGGGCGAAGGGCTGCCTGCGAGGCATGCCCAGGGGTGAAGGGCTGCCTGCAGGGCATGCCCAGGGGTGAGGGGCTGCCTGCGGGGCATGCCCAAGGGTGAAGGGCTGCCTGCGTGGCATGCCCAGGGGTGATGGGCTGCCTGTGGGGCATGCCCAGGGGTAAAGGGCTGCCTGCGGAGCATGCCCAGGGGTGATGGGCTGCCTGCAGGGCATGCCCAGGGGTGATGGGCTGCCTGCAGTGAATGCCCAGGGGTGAAGGGCTGCCTGCGGGGCATGCCGAGGGGTGATGGGCTGTCTGCCGGGCATGCCCAGGGGTGATGGGCTGCCTGCAGGGCATGGTCAGGGTGGATGGGCTGCCTGCGGGGCATGCCCAGGGGTGATGGGCTGCCTGTGGGGCATGCCCAGGGGTGAAGGGCTGCCTGCTGGGCATGCCCAGGGGTGATGGGCTGCCTGCGGTGAATTCCCAGGGGTGAAGGGTTGCCTGCGGGGCATGCCCAGGGGTGATGGGCTGCCTGCCGGGCATGCCCATGGGTGTTGGGCTGCCTGCAGGCCATGGTGAGGGTGGATGGGCTGCCTGTGGGGCATGCCCAGGGTAGATGGGCTGCCTGTGGGGCATGTCCGGGGTGGATGGGCTGCCTGTGGGGCATTCCCGGGGTGATGGGCTGCCTGTGGGGCATGCCCGGGGTGGATTTGCTGCTTGCATGTATACTGGGTAGTGCACGTGGACTTTTACACACGATTGGCCTGGCGCGAGTGGGGTACATGTATTCCGAGGGGTGCACGGGTACTTTTACATGCAATTGGCCTGGCGCCAGCGGGGTATGTGTATTCCGGGGTGCGCGTGGAGTTTTACACGCGATTGCTCTAGAGTGAGTGGGGTATGTGTATTCCGAGGGGTGCGCAGGTACTTTTACACGCGATTGGCCTGGCACGAGCAGGGTACGTGTATTCCGGGGTGCGCGTGGAGTTTTACACGCAATTGGCCTAGAGCGAGTGGGGTACGCATATTTTGGGTTGTGCGGGGAGTAATAAGCGCAATTTTGCGTTGTGGGCCCTCCCGGGTGTGCCCCTCCCCCATGCCATGCAGACAGCCAATCCATCCTGACGATGTCCTGCAGGCAGCCCATCCACCCTGGGCATGCCCCGCAGGCAGCCCATCACCCCAGACCATGACCTGCAGTCAGCCCAAATGGCACCATGCACTTGGGAGCCCCGGCTCATGTCCCCTAGCCCACCCCCAGTGATGGCAACCTGCCCGCAGGCCCCGACTCATATCCCCCAGCCCACCCCTAGTGATGGCAACCTGCCAGCAGGCCCGACTCATGTCCCCCAGACCACCCCCAGTGACGGCAACCTGCCAGCAGGCCCCGACTCATGTCCCCCAGACCACCCCCAGTGACAGCAACCTGCCAGCAGGCCCCGACTCATGTCCCCCAGCCCACCCTCAGTGACAGCAATCTGCCACCAGGCCCCGACACATGGCTCACCAAACAACATGTCATAACAAATTAGACCATGACCTTAATGCCAACCCAAATCCACCTTTCCCCCAGTACAAGCATGCAACCATCCACTGCACCCACTCCCAACATAGCCACACAGTGGCAACACATGACTGAGGCAATGCTCATAGAGACATGCACAAAACCAATGAGAGAACACAACACCAATAATGAAGATATATGAAATGTATTCAAAAACGTAATGAAATAACATAATGAAAATTAAAATTTGCAAATGAAGAAATAATGAAAGAAAAGAAAATAATAATAAAATCCAATCCAATATAAAACAAAAATCCACAACAGGAAAATAGAAATGTGGTACATTGCCAATGTCCATATAAAAAACATTAAAAAAAACATTGATCCATGGGATGCCCAAAAAACAAAGTATATACAAGACCGGAACTATATACAATGGAAGTCCAAAGGGTCCATGATCCACAAACAAAATGAAACCTACAAAAAAATCCTATGAATAAAAAACTATATACATAAAGTGGAGCAATGTCCATGAACTCCAAATAAAAATATAAAACAAAGATAACCTAACTCTAAAGAACTATGTACAAAGGCGGCAGGCAAGTCCTACGGCTCACTTTTTGATGTTCCAGGCCAGAGCATCATCGAACTCCACCTCGATGTTCTGGAGGCAGGCCTCTTCCCTGGCCTTGAGGTCTCGTAGGAATGCAGCCATGGCCTCCTTCAACTCCCTGCGAGTCGCCTCGAGTCATTCAGCCCACCTCAATGACCTGCGCATGGAGTTCTCCGCCCTGACCATAGTGAGCATTGCCTCCTATGCCCGCCGCTGCTCTGCATCTATCTGCTGGCCCATCCGCTGCCACATGGAAGACACTCCCAATCCTGGGTACTCCTGCCTTCTGGCCGATGCCTGCCCCTGTGATGTTGATGGTCCCGAGCCATCATCGCTCCCACCCTGAGCCTGCTGCTGCCTCCAATGCAAATGCCTCTGCCACCATGACGGCCTCCAGGCTGATGGAATCCTCTGGGGCTGCCGTGCACGTGCCCTGAACGATGATGCATATACGTCCTCCATCTGCTGGGGTCCAGTTGGTGGGGTGTCCACCCCTGCTGGACCTCCAACTCCTGACTGTGGCAGGGATGTGTCCTTCACCAGCATTGCCGCTGGCTCACGGGCAGCTCCACAGGGGGCCCAGATGATACTTGGGCGGGAAGATGGCACGGAGGTCGACTGACGCATAGGGGGTTCATTTGAGGAGGGGGTTGCAAGGAGTTCCAGCATATGGATGAACCCAGTGCCGACGACCTGTCCTAGTAGGTCGACGTGGTCAATGAGGGATCCAAAATGACGTGCATTGTCCTGGCGAGAACCCTGCACGTCATCCCGAATCCCACGTTGGCGCAACACCACCCCAGCTAAGACAGGCTCAATACGGACATGGATTGCAACGTCGCAGGGAGTGGAAGGCCAGTTGTTGTATGCGCATCCCCTCCCTGAAAACGGGTCTGGACGGAGGCATCCCTGCTGGTGCCGGATGGCGCAGTCACAGGATCGGGGACAGGATTACACACAGGCACCTCCACGGCGACCTGTGCTGCCTCCTGTCCCTGCCCCTGGACTGCACCACTAGCACCAGTGGAATCCCCCCTCCAGGCCCCATGCGTGGCCCTTCCGCGGCCTCCTCCTCACCGAAACCCCCCACCCACCTGGATGACTCTGTGCCATTTTCCTCCATAGGCCCCTGTGGGGGCTCAGCAGCCCCTACTGCTGCCGAGGAGTCCACCTCCAACCTGTGCCTCTTGGACCTTCCCTCGGCACCTGCGGCCACGAATGTGGCACCAGACTCCTCACTCCCCGAAGAGAGGACAACCTGGGAGGGGAGCTGGGCCCTGCATCTCCGGCTGGCGGTAGGATCCATACTGCTGTGCTCCACAGCACCGTCTCCACCCTCTTCATCAGTTGACGCTGCAGACAGGGAGAGACAGAACACAGGAATCAGGGCAATGTACAATGTTTGTATACACACATGACAGTTGCACATGAGCGGCATTGTCAAACTTCACAGATGGCATCACACTCCCCAAAACACATATCATTTGAACCCACACACATGCACAAATTAACAGGAATGGTGCATCAGGCAGCAGCATCCATACACACACAACAGCATGAACATCCAAAGGTCATCCAGACATCACAAGCAACACGGGGAGTGCCAAACACATGCACACACACCACCAGACAGACATGCATCTGTACATCTCCACCACCAGTCACAGTGCAATCACCTGCAACTATGTCACATCTGCCAATTGCCTCACTACTTGTCTGTGTCACATGCATCCGTGGCGTATCACAGTCACACACATGTCAAACACACACACACGCACATGTACACCATGCATGTGCATGATGGTGGAACCAGCATCCATGTGTAACACCCCAACCATGGCATAGTACATACACAGAAATATCAACATGTGTGCGTCTCCATGTGCATTTGTGCATCATGCTTTGGAACACATACACCATTTTTTGCATCACACATTACTGGACTCACATGCGGCAGGCTCATGTCCCTGCACATACACATCCATACATAGGCCTTTCCAGACATATGTCCATGCTGCGCACTCCTGGCACGCCTCATCATGCACTTCATCCAATCAGTACACAAGGACACTTACCGCTCGACTCCGGACGGGTCTGCCTCTCAAGGAACTGGAGGTGAAGCGCTGGGCGTATGCGTTCCAGGACCCTCATCTAGTCATCGGTAAGGCGGACCCGGCCGGGCCTTCCTGAGGGTCCTGGACCTGAAGTCCTCCCAGCGCTTACGGACGTGTGGTATGTCGCGGGTGTCCACCACCTCCGCGTAGAT
Organism: Ambystoma mexicanum; assembly: GCF_040938575.1. Classification (NCBI taxonomy): domain Eukaryota; kingdom Metazoa; phylum Chordata; class Amphibia; order Caudata; family Ambystomatidae; genus Ambystoma; species Ambystoma mexicanum. Next base: position 461,674,291 of record NC_090925.1, on the reverse strand, counting down.
GGCAACCTCTCATCCTGAGAAGCTGGCAGCCCTCTGCCTCTCTGGCTGGGGGCTGCCAGTGGTCTCTGATGGTGTTTCCCCTGACATGGAAATCCCCGAGGCAGGTGTGGGTGGGCAACTGGGTCCTGGTGCTGGGCTGTGTAGTGATGGAACTTCAGTCGGGAGTCTTCTGTGCCAGCAGGGGTGGTCACAGCAACTGGACCCCTGCAGATGGCTGACGTGCAAGCACCAAATAGCAGGGCACGTGGCCAAAAGGCAGGCAGGCAGCAGCAGATGGCTTGTGGGAGTTGGCTCAGGGCTCTGGAGGGCAGGAAAATGGACTTCGGGGCAGGAGCGTGGTCTTCCATGTGTTGTCGCATGGCCAGCTTGATACAGAGTGATTTGGCATGTGAAAAAACATCACATCAGTGTGTAATTCAAGGAAATGCCCTTAGCGCGTAAGCGAGTATGTGATGTATTGTGCACAGGCGTTTTCCTCGGAACAGGTGCATAGTGATTCAGCACGTGAAAAAACAGTACGTCCGTGTGTTAATGCGTGTAATTCGAGGAAAGGGCCTAAGCGCATAAGTGATGTGATGCGCATGGGCATTTCCCTCAGCACGAGTTCAAGGTGAGCGGGGCCATCAGTTCACTGTATGCGCCTTTTTTGGAGACCGACGCTTGTGTTGCTACTTCTGGTTGTTTCACGCGCCATCACTACTCCGCAGCGGATCATGGACATATCTCTTCGTTTGGCGGGGATATTGGCTATGCATGTTTTTCGCGCACCTTATTTTTCCCACTGTGGGTCCCCCTGTGTATCGCGTACCCGTTTTCGAGGTCATAGTAGCCTGTGTGCCACACGCAAATGTGTTTTTTGTGTCCCTGCGTGCCAACGCGTACTGCGTGAGGTTTATTCCACACACATGGGCTACCGGAGGTTGAGTGCATGGTTTTACTGCAGTTTTGGGGTGCCTGAGCGTTGCGTGACCTGTCACTTCATCACCGCAGTCACATACAGCCTTGCAGGTGCACAGGGGTGCTGTTAACATCTAGTATCCGAACCCTTCACCCCAATTGCCCAGAACAATTGTTGTGTACACCTCCCATTGGCACTACTACATCTGTGCCGGCACTGCAACATCTGTGCCATGGTTGGGAGGCCACAAAAGGTGAGGGGTACCTCAGCTGGACGTACTCCACATGGCAGGCGTGGTCAGGGATGTGGCCGGGGTTACCAGGGTGTAGTTGGACTCCAGGGTGTCCGGGGTGGCTGCCAAGGGGGAAGAGGCAGGGGTGCGCCACTTCAGCAGAATGTTCTGCCATGTGTGGGTGCAGTCATGCCACCACCCCCTGTGGTTCCGGGAGGTGCAGTTCTTGCATCTGGCACTGGCGCCCATGTGACCCGGCAGTCCATTTCATCGACTGCCGCGGGCTCAAGGGTAGTGGTAGCTGCAGGTGCAGCTGTGGACACCACCACCCAGGCTCAGGGTCGCCCAGCGCATGCTGCGTTGGCACCTGAAGAGTCCCAAGATGATTTCCAGGAGGTCAGGAGGCACACGGTTAGTGCATGCAGGGCTGCCCTGACCGAGGCACATGTCCCTTGGGCAGTATTGTCATCTGCTGCCCTGAGCAGCCAGGTGTTGGCAAGTGCATGGGCAGATGCAGCCGACACCAAACCGGCTGTGATTCTACCATCCAGGACAGTCCCGGTCAATGACTTTGGCACAGCAGATGTTGCTGCGCAGGGTCCAGACAAGGGCACCCAGCAGCCACTGATTCAAGTCAGGGCTTCCGTCCTTGCTCCACCTGCCACTCCCTCAGTTCAAATTACCAGCGCCACTGCCCCTTCTGATCAGGGTGGCATTTGCCAGTCAGGGTCCGGATCACTGCCCAAGAGGAGGAAGGTTGCACCTGCACAAGAGGCTGGGACCCCACACACGGCTCTGGCCTCCGGCACATCGAGGAAGGACTTCCTTGTGGGCTACATGTCGGAATACGAACATGACATGCTAGTGGGCCCGAATTGTCACACTATGGTTGCCCAGCATTGGGTCCACTGAAAGCGTGTTGAGGAGAGTGTTAGTGCATTCGGACATGAGGTGCGCACTGCTCAGGAGTGCAAAAAGCGTTGGGATGACCTCTGACGCTGTGCTAAGATAAAGTGTGCCTCCAATTATGCCATGACTGGCGGTGGTTCCACCACCTCAGGAGGAAGAACTCACTCCGCATTAGTTGATCGTTGCAGAGTTCATACCGGCAGAATTGTTTGAAGGAGTGGGAGAGATGCTGGATTTTGACGCCCCGTCCAGTGAGTGTTTTTGCGTACTTGTCCAGGACATGTGTGGTTTGCTTGTGCGATGTGTTGTTCTTGACTCCCAATACCTGCTATGTGTACATGGTTCTCATGTAGTGCAGACAGTGACTTTCCTCACCACCACACTTGCACCCTACTCACATGCTAGTCACCCGGCTGCCCCTCCAGCCCTTCTGCATGTAGCCTGGGGTATCTTTCCACTCAGCACTCGAGCTATGTCATCGTATGTCTGACATGCATGTGTCTTCTGCCTGCATGTTGGTACTCCACGTAGACATGCTCCCTTGCCCCTCCACCCCCCTGCACCACTAGTACACCATTGCACTGGTGAGTAACATGTTGGACTACTGCAATGGCCTGTTCAATGCTCCTGTGTTCATGCACACTTCCCCCTGCCAACCTGCCAGACACATACTGTTGGGGTACATCCTATGTCCTTGATGCAGGGTGTCTCACTCAGACTGTGCAGATGTCTAATGCTCCGCAGGCACATGAGTGTCCATTCATGCTCCATGTGCATTACATGCATGCCCCTATGTGTCCTTTGCAGGATGATCATTGTAGCACGTGTCCAGGATGACATATATTTTAGGCTTTTCATCATCCATTCCATGCTCACTGTGGCTCAGTCCGGCATCACGCACATATTTAGGGTGTCATAGTCTGTGTGGGGCACATGCCTCTCCCTGTCTCAGGCCCCCTGACTCTGTCAAACTGGTGTAGTGCCTTCTGCACAAATGAGTTTGCTACAGAGGGTTCATCATGTGTCCTGCTCACTGTCCCATTCTCATCGGCTGTGTTGTCAGTTGACTCAGATGATGCAATTGACGGTACTCAATGCTGTCTGCCAATACACAGTTCTCTGGTCAACCTTTCACTGTCATGCAATACCTCCCTGCATTTTCACTAAGGGGGGGCCTGTATCAATGCGGTTTATAGTCATAATGTCGACAAAAAAATGTCGACAAACAAAAATGTCGAAAAAAAATTTCAAAAACAAAAATGTCGACATCCTATACTTATAATGTAAAAAGTCATTTTTTAGAAAAAAAAATGTCGACAAAAAAATGTCACTTAGAACTATCAACACCTCACCCAACACCCCCCTGCCACCCCCCCACCACCACCCTCCCACCCCTCATACTCAACACATTCTAATTATATATTTATTTATTTATTTATTTATTCAATAAATAAATAACCAAAAAGAGTATCATTTACTATTGGGGGGGTCCCCCCAACCCCCCCTCACCCAACACCCCCCTGCCACCCCCCAACACCCCCCCCAACCACCCTCTCACCCCTCATACTCAACACATTCTAATTATATATTTATTTATTTTTTCAATAAATAAATAACCAAAAAGAGTTTAATTTACTATGGGGGGGCTCCCCGCAAACCCCCCTCACCCAAAACCCCCCTGCCACCCCCCCACACACCCCCAACCACCCTCTCACCCTCATTCTCAACACATAGTAATTATCTATTTATTTATTTATTTATTTATTCAATAATTAAATAAATAAAAAGAGTATCATTTACTATGGGGATGTCCCCCCAACCCCTCTCACCCAAGACCCCCTGCCACCCCCCCCAGACTCCCCACCCCTCATACTCAACATATCTTAGTTATATATCTTTATTTATTTATTCATACAATAAATACAAAATTTCGAAAAAATATCGAAAAAATGTCGACATTATTGTTTGTCGACATTATTTTTTTCGACATTTATTTTTCGAAATTTTGACTGTCGACATTTTGACTGTCGACATTATGACTGCCCACCTATCAATGCAACCCATTGCATGCACATTGCACGTGATGCCTGACCTTACACTTACACTGCCTTCTTGTTTATTGTTTGACATCATAATGTACTTGTTGATGTAGATAGCCGGTAATGTGCACATGCTCTGCACTGCACCAACCCACTTCTGAGCCATGTCACACCGTTTACCATGCCTACTCATTGATGCAATGTCAAAGTGACCTGGCATGTATGGTCAGATTGTCATCCCTTCACTGTCATGAAAGGCACAGGCACATCCTGTGACACATGTACTCAGTATTGAGACACCCTAGTGGGTGTTTAGCAAAGTTGATAGGTCAATCTGCAGCCTATACTAACCGGTATAGGCCACAGATTGACTGTAGCCTGCCAATTGGGTTGTAATGACTGTGGAGCTTACTGCACGTGTGTATGTGTACACTTTCACATACATCAAAGCAAGCAGAGTTGTAGCTGATTGCTTTGCTGTACTGATTGCTGTTCATGTTCACAATACAGGTGTATAGGGAAACAGGTGTTTTTGAACACTTTCACATGTACATATGCAAGCAGCTTCAACGTTGTGTAGTGCAACATTGTGGCTACTCACTTCTTTGTGTGAAAGTGTTCATTTACACATGTGTCTTCTACAGCTTTTTTGTTGTATGACTAAAATGTAGTTGATTAACGTTAATTCTTCTGCGATTTCAGCATTGAGCCCGTTATGTTCAACTGGCACAATCCTGAAGGTGCACTGTGGTGCAGTATGTGTACGCCCAGGCCAACTTAGCTGATCTGGTGGGGCCTGGCCGTGATGATTTGACAAACTAAATAATGTTTTAGGGCACAATCGATGCACAATGTTCTCAATCAGGCCCTGATGGGTGTTCTGGAGGCTTCATGGTCGGCAGCTCAGACCGTACCGGGCGTTCTGGTCCCTCATGCCTCGTTGCAGGTCCTCGCTTTGCTCGGGACATTCACTATGTCTACCTGGCCCATGACGACAGGTACGGGACAAGCTGAAGATGGATGAAGCTATATTGGTGATGATGGTTTAGTGATGCATTTGTACATGCATGTTACGTGTGTCATGGTGTGTTTGGATTCACTTGCAGCAGTGGCCATTTTTCAGTTCAGACATGCTTATGGTATATGCCATCTCTTTGTTGCCATCTGTCATTTCCGCCTGTGACATGTGCCTGACAGAGGTGGTGTGCGATGGAGCTGGTATACTACATTCTGTACATGTGTAGGCTTTGCTATTTACACACATCCATTTCTGCTTTTGGGATGTTTTTGCATATCAATGCCACTGGATGCATGCCGGAATTTCATTTGTGTGTGACATGTCTGCTTCATGCGTTGGCTGTCGATGTGTGTGTGTGGGTTATGTGCTTCTGAAATGTGTACTCATGTTTGGTTTTTCCACATTACAGATAATGACGCAATGGAGGCAGAGGATGGTGATGTCAATCCCGACATGGGGTTACTATCAAATCAGCAACCCGGCACAAGTGGGATTCGTGGGGTGGTAGGCCAGGAGAACCCACTTGTGCTGCACCCCATTGTGCCAGGTTTGGCAATGGGTCTAGCTCGGATGATCACCCGACAACAATGTTGAGTTGGATGCTCGTCATGTCCATTCATCGACGGTGAGTGATTCTGATGTGGATGATCCTCTGTCTGTGACACCTGCACTGAGGGGCCAGACGGTGTTGGAACCTCTGCCTGTGGTGGATCGGGATGCACAGTCACACTCCACACCAGTTGCTGATGTGCCTGGGTCATCACGTCAATGGAGGGATGTAGTCCTGCAGCCGTGGGTGGTGCCAACCCATGGCTGCCAATTCTGAACAACAGGGGGCAGAAATTGATAAGATCGCTCAGAGCATGGAACGTGTGGCCCAATCTGTGTTCCCCCTGCTAGGCAGGTGGATCTCCAGCAGCGGGCAGCAGAGTCCACGGCCCGCTCGCTCAGGCTGGGCATGGCGGCCTCAGACAGGGCACGCCGGCCTGAAATGTTGTCTCTGCGTCAAGCACTTGCTGCTCACGCCGAGGCACACATGGAGGCCCTGAGGGATAACATCGATCCCTCAGATCTACTCTGGGTGTGCTCAACATGACCCAGAGGCAGCGGACAGAGGAGAGGTTGGTGCAGCTTGAGAATACCATCTCGGCTGAGCTACGTGCTTGACGGGAGGTTCTACAGATGTCATGCCAGGCCATGCAGGAACAACTCTGTGTTACACGTGCTACCTTGCAAGAGGAAGCACGCATATCACGTTAGGTGCTGCATGCTGAACAACGTGTCATTACCACACAGGACCAGGCTTACCAGTCCCACAAACTTGCTGCCCATGAGGGGCAAACTGCACATAGGCGTGGTCAGGGTACTGTGCCACATCCACCTTTTGAGTCAGAGGGTGAACAGGACAGCGACTTATCTCCCACACAGGTCGGGCCGTCCCGGTGTTGAGCCCCTGGAGTTTCTTTTTTGTTGATCTCAACATCATCGCATGTGGGTGTGGAGGTGCACCCTGTACCTCCCCCCTCCTGGGTGCCTTCCCCTGGGTCGTATGTGGCCATTTTTTTTATAGTTAGTTTAATGAGTTAATATAGTTTAAAATTGTTTGTCTATTGTGCATTCATGTGACGTGTGGTGCTTTGTGGCTTTTGAAAGCATCCACTGTCTGTTCCAGCTGAGCCCATTCAAGCTTGTCTCATATATGTGTTTGAAGCTTGGTGTCCTGACTCACATATGCCACTCCTCCTTCCCCTATCCATGGGCTCGCAAGGATGGTTCAGTGTTACAACCATTTACACAAGGGTATTGGACTTTCGTCATATCTGTGGCCTGTCTGCTGCTGTACTGCCTGTGTTAACACCCATAGTGGGGATTATGGATGTTTTCTCTATGGCATGCCTGCAATCAATTTTGGTGAGTACATTATTGAGGTGTCCATTTATTGATGTTGATTGGGATGTATGTTCATTTCTTGCCTGTATACGTGCGTGATGCACTTCATGCTGTAGATGGTAGCCTGCACCCTTTAGTTATCAAACTCACACTGATGGTGGGAGGGGGCCGGATGGTGACAATGTCAAGTTGGTACCTGTTGAGTACAGCCATGGGGATTGTGCCAAAGGAGGATGCATTAGGAATGTGACCCAAGAGGCACAACTCACGGTCCAGTCCTCACTTGAGATGTCTGCCTATGCTACTACTACGCTCCGTTCTGTTTGGACGGCACGTTGTGTCTGTCTTCCCTCTAGGAATTTGATGCTGCCTGATGGTGCAGTTTTCCTACTGGTCTAATACTCGTTTAGTTGTTTTTCACACTCTGGTGCCTTTGGTCCCTGTTCTTCTTCCTGCTACTGTCCTTGTTGCAGACCTGTCCACCTGTCTCTTGGGCAGTTATTTCCACATACTCTTACACTGCCTCGGTTTGCCTCAGTACACTTCTGTTCAAATGCATCTCTCTGTCGCTCCTCCTGTCTTTCATATATTACATCCATGCTTTTATGTTGAGTGTTGCCTTTTGCCAATGATATTCAACTGTTGTTGCTCTTAATTTGCTGTCAGCTGTTTCAGGCTATCTTGCATTCTCTGTGCCTTTCCAGACTTGTGCTGTCTCTGCCTTTCTTAGTTCACGCTATCAAGGATTGATTCGGTTTCGGCTCAGCCATCCAGTTGTGCCAGCCTCCTTGGTTATTTTCTACTCAAGTTCCAGCTCTACCTGTCAGGGTACACAACCTGGGGTTGTGTGAGAGGAGGTCAGATGTAGGTCTCAGACATGGCCCAGTAACAAGCAGCATGAAGACACACACATAAAACTTTCCAGCCTTATTAAAGCCTTTTATGCCCTTTCTGCAGGATACAGAGAATCCAGACTACCTTTCTCAGCAGACACCTGGCCAAGATCTACTAAACCCTTGCCACGTTGGGTGGGGCGCACGTGAGCATGTGCATGCAAGCAGAAGCACAGGGTTTGTGCTCATACGTCTGACAGAAGCAGACATGCTTCCAGTAGCTCCAAGCAAGGTGAGCAGCATGAGGGGCCATGCCCCAGCCGACCTTCCTCCACGTCCATCACATATACAAGCTAAGTAGCACCAGTGCTGGGGAGCTTGGCCAGGCGTTGGGGAAGATGCGCACAGTACAGCTAAGCCGCGCTGAGGACCAAATGCCAAGAAGCTTTCCAAGTTGTCAAGGGCACACGCAGATGGCGTCACCCATATCCTCGAGTCCACCCTGCTCCATAGAAGCTATGTTATTAGCGCAGTAGCGTTCCTAGCCACAAACTAATACATTGCAATGGTGGGCACCCAGCAAAGCACAAACTCGAGTGCAGTTCATATCATTAGCATATGCAAATTGCCACGTGTGTTACCTATAGAAATCTGCGGCTGGCAGAACGTGACTTGTACTGAAGTCGCACCTCGCCTCACGCATCTGTCAGCTCACCCAAGGACCATTCTATCATGTGTGATTCTTAACACTTGGTCTTCCATTTACCGCGGGCCAACTTGCGGCTGCCTTACTGCATTAACAGTGTATGAACTATCACGGGGGCAAGCAAAAGAATACGATCAAAGCAGCAGACAAGAGTGCTTGCTTGGGGAGCAGTCACTGAGTTTGAGACATGAATGGTGTAATGTGTGTGTGGGGAAAACACACACAGAATAGTAACTCATGCTCTCTTTGCAGCATTGAACTGCTCCTGTTACAGGACCTGAGAGTGCACAGGCAGGAGGCCAGCACTCACCCCAGAGATAAGTCTCTCTTTGGCTCGCCTTTGAGCCATTTTGTACAATGTGCATGAAGAATAACATGGTTTCTCTGATTAGGTGTAATTGTCAATAGTTGCATTATGTCATTTGCCTACTTTCCCTTGCCCATCCACCTCCCCTCTCCTGACCCTCTTTCCAGTTATCCTGAATACCAATGCCTATTCAAACAACGGATGCCTAACCCTCATTCCCCGGTGGGGTCTCAGAGACCTGTGTAAGTTTTACCTTGCAGGTGCCCAGACCGTGGAGGGGGTGGTTGGTTCGTGCCACTCCTGCACCTGGAGACCAGAGCTGTGACACTATACATCAGTTGTTGCATCCTCATTGATTATTGTGTACTGAAAATGCTACCCATCCTGTTGAACCATTGTTCAACTGTGCTACCTTGGTAGTTCTTCTATCATTCTGCTTAGACATGTGCTTGGCCATATTCAGCAACTTTGAGTCATCTACTGGAGACTCTTCCAGGGTTTGTTGGTTGCTACAGGCTTTTAGCCTGGTTTGGGGGTTTTGCTCCATGGAGTTCTCTGCGATTTGGTATTTTTACCAGTCAAGGTGGCCTCTGAGGGGGCTGGACCCTATTTAGATGCAAGGTAGAACAAGGAAACCAAGGGGTAGGGGGATCCTGATGCCAGGTAGACTTGAAGGAAGAAGGCAATGGACCCCAAACACAGTTCTTCTGAAGGTCATGGTGATGAGTAAATGAGGGAGGGCTTTTTGTTGTGGGACAGTACGCTTGGGTTACAGTGTTTGGGCACTCTCTGACATTCTCATTGTGGGGTACTATGTACATGATGTGTTCTGCTGGTCAATGGCTGTGCCTGTGTTTGATTTACTTTTCAGGTGTCAGGGGATTTTTGTGGTTTGACATACTGGGGTGTACACATGGCCAATGTTCACATGTAATGTGTACGGGACACTGAGGGCCACTTGATTTCACAGGCATGTATTGAGTGCATGTCCCTACTGACACACACACTTACATAATGCTCCACCACACATACAACCACCCTTCCATCCCCACACGTGCACACAAATTGCCTTCTCTGGCATGCTTTGTCCCTGCAGCGTATGATCACTTACCATTTGGGGATCGTGTACATGCTTACACGTACATGTAATTTTTGTTGCTTGTCCTTTTTATATGATGCTCAAGGTGTATCCCCAACACAATGGCTGCTCACTGTGCGGTGTGCTGAGCAGTGTGTTGCAGGAGACACACCCTGCATACAGGTTAGGGATTTGCAGATTTGGCTTGGCTAATGTGCATACCAACAGGCATTCTGTCTTTTGTTGATGGTACCGCTGGTGGCATGCATTTGTGTATGACTTTGTATGTGTGGGAGGTTGTTGGTCAGTCATTTCATCTGATTCCATGTCAGGTGTGATTGTCTCAGGTGTGTCACTTCGTATCTAATTGGTCATTTGTTGGGCTTTTGGTTTGCTCTTTTGCGGTTGCATGCAATGTCATGGTGTGGCAGACAAGGGTGATCCTTTCTGTGCATGAAGATAATCGGTAGAGTTATCAGCACTTTCTGATAGTTCTGTTGTTTTTGTATTACTGTACTTTCCCTGTATATGCTCATATTTGTATACATTGTACTCACACTACTTTCCTTAGGGTCCAGTCACATCATGTGATACATACACATAGGGTAAATAGCAGCTTTGAAACAGAGCAATAATTTATTTGCATAAAGGAAATCAGTTAGGTTATGAATTGTTTATGCTACTACTTCTGATTTTTTGCTTACTTCACTTTCCCTGTATATACCCATATTTGTATGTGTTCTTGTCTCTTTGTATTTTGTCTGTGATAATGCAATTATGTAACACGTGGGTTTTATTAGCTACTTATTACTTATTTCACAGTACGCAAAACTCTAATGAGAAAGCAGTTATCATTTCATTATTCAACATATCAACATTATGAATATTGTTCCTAATAAGGATTGCCACACCTCTGGATTTGGAATCAAAAGACGTTCCGTAAACTGTCTCTACCCAACCTTTCCTTAGAAATTCCAACTCATCCTTCCTTATATGTGTTTCTTGCAAAAAGCACATATCATACTTTTGCTCATTTAGAAATTCCAATACTTTCTTTCTCTTAATCACATTATTCAATCCATTGACATTCCAAGTAACCAATCGCAGATCTGCACTCATTCTCCCCACTATTCGTCTCTCCCACTGTAAACCGCCAATTAGTCCATTCAAACTCGTTAAAGTCTGAAAAGTATACAAATTCACATCCCAAAAACACCCAATCCCACCCCCTCTGAAACAGAAGCAGTTAGCGAGCCACAGGCCTACGAAACTAAACAAATAATACATTTGAAATGTCCTTGTGTCCCGGCTACCCCCCATTCAACTGAACTCTGTATGAGACAATAAGCATAGCAATAGAAAACCTAAATTTGAAACTTGTTCACCTATAACTGAACAACATAGCACTCCCCACATCGTATTAGGAAGAATGCTTGAATCAGAGTTTTGAAAGATATTTCAGACAAAGAAGGACGGATAATTGCTTTTATGGTGGACATTCAAGGTCAAACCATATCCTTGTGTAATATTTATGCACCGTCCCTGGATGATGGTTCTTTTTTTAGGAAGGTGGCGCAGACTTTTCAGGACCTGGGATCTAGGGATATTGTCTTCGGTGGTGATTTTAACATTGTGTTAGATGCTAATATAGATAGGAGTAGAATTACTTCCAATAAACATAATGACAGGCAGTTCTTAGCCTTGACTGATTTGCTTTGTGAACACAATTTGAAGGATTGTTGGAGATTGGAACATCCTTACAATAGGGAGTACAGTTTTTTTTCGGGGGCACATTCGGTCTATTCTAGACTAGATATGTTTTTGTTGGCTGGGAGGATGACGGAGTCCTATAGAACGAGTGAGATTGGAAATATACTTTTGACAGATCATGCTCATGTTTGAGATATCCGTTGGCCAAACATTATTTGTGGAGGATGAACTGCTCATTACTGCAGAAGGAGGAGGATTTGGATAGCCTAATACAAGCAATTGATTATTTTGTGGCTGACAATCATACAGGGGACTTACATCCTGGTATTGTGTGGGAAGCTTTTAAATGCACAATATGTGGACATCTAATAGGCTTGTCTAGTGGGAAGAGAAGACAGAGTGTCGGCAAAGAGGCTGATTATGGAGACAGATAAGTGAGTTATCTAAGAGAGTCATGGGTGACCCATCAGATACTGATGCAGTGTTGGAGCTTAAAAAATTGCAGAGAGATGAAGAAGTTGGTGGATGAACTCATGGACCGGAAGGATTTCTATATGAAATGTGCTTACTTCGAAAAAGGGGGAAAGTGTGATAGGTGGTTAGCTTACAGACTTTGGAAGAGGGAGACTGAAAGTTCCATAACATCGGTTCGTGACAGGAATGACAAAATCACCTATGATCCTGAGGAGATCAACAAAGTTTTTCGGGACTTTTATGTTGAATTGTACAAAAATGAGCAGGATGTGACAGGGAAGGGGGAGGGCTTCCTGGCTAATGTGAATCTAACAAGGATTGCGGAGGGCGACTTGAAAATGTTAGAGGAAAACATTACAGTGGACGAAATTAAGAGGGCAATTGGTAAATTGAATACTGGGAAAGCCCCTGGGCCTGACGGATTTCCGGTTGAATTTTATAAGGGTTGATTCCGCATTACGTCTGTTGAAGGATGTGTTTACAGAATCGTTAGTGAGTGGTTCATTACCTGAGTCTACTAGACATGCTATGATTTCGGTATTCCTGAAAAAGGGGAAAGATGACACATTTGCTGATGAGTTATAGACCTATCAGTCTCATAAATACCGACAATAAAATTCTGGCTAAGGTTTTGGCATTGAGGTTGGAGAAAGTGCTTCCAGTATGAATCCACAGGGACCAATCGGGATTTGTGAGGGGGAGGAAAACTTTGACCAATATCCGGAGGCTGTTAAGTACGATATCCAAAGCGGGGGATCATCCAGAAGATAGTGCTGTCCTGTCACTTGATGCGGAGAAAGCATTCGACAGGGTTAACTGGTATTTCCTTTTCTTGGTGATGGTCAAAATGGGATTCAGTGAACATTTTGTGTCATGGGTTAGATTACTCTATACCAACCCTATGGCTGAAGTCAACACTAATGGTGTAAGATCAAGGAAGTTTTCTTTAGAAAGGGGAAGTAGGCAAGGGTGCCCACTTTTGCCACTTCTAATTGTGATTGCTTTGGAACCGCTGGCTGTTCTTATTAGAATTGAGGATAGGTTTAAGGGGTTGTCATGCTGGGGGTTGCAGCAAAACATTTGGTTGTTTGCTGATGATATGCTCCTGATACTTAGAGACCTGAGGTGATCTATACCAGCCCTCATGGAGATAATGGCCGAGTTTCGTCTGTGTTCAGGTTATAAGATCAATTGGACAAAATTGGAAATCATGCCATTAAGGCACATTAGTGAGAAACAGTTCATTACTGACTTGGGTTTTAGGTGGTGTCAAGATAGATTGCTGTATTTGGGAATCTGGCTGTGATGCCGGTGATTAAAGACATGGGGCCTCATTCCGAGGCTGGAGGTAAGGGTTAACGGTCACCATTAATGGCAACGGTGACCGTTAACACTTACCACCATATTCCGAGTACCCTTTTGCGGGTTGGCATTTAACACCTGCTTTTAGCAGGCGTTAAAAATCCAACCCGCAAAGGGACCTTGGAGTAAATTACGGCACCGTAATTTACCGTGCCGTAATTTACTCCTTCCCCATTCCCATTGAGCCCTATGGGGGCAGGAATGGGGATGGGGAACCGGTATGGTGAATGGGGAATTACCGGTCCCTCCAACCTTGGAATGGACCGGTAATTACTCCATTCACCATGCCGGACTTCCATGGAGTAAATAGCTCCATGGTTGCTTACCATGGTGCTCTTTACTCCATGGATAGCTCCAGCCTCGGAATGAGGCCCATGGTTTTGGAGAATATGAAAATTGTATGTAATACGATGAGAGTTGATTTGGAGAGATGGAGTTTGTTGAACCTATCGCTATGAGGCAAAGTGAATGCCTTGAAGATGGTGGCAGCCCCAAAGATCAACTATGTGCTGAGTATGCTTCCTTTAACGGTGCCATCTTCGATATGGAAGACCTTGGATAGACTTCTTCAGGATTTTTTGTGGGACAAAAAACCTCCTAGGTTGAAGTTGTGGAAATTACAGTTGCCGTTGATGAGTGGCGGTCTAGGGGTTCCTAACTTTAGAGCCTATCATCTGGCCTATTTCTCTAATTTTTTGGTTCCCTTCATTAATGAAACACACGATGAATGGGTAGTGGCTGAGACTAGCTTCAACGGACCGTTGACACCGAAGGCCTTGCTGACCTCTATTTCGAAATGGAGCTGTGGAAAAGATCATTTGGTTGTTGCTTGAGGAACTCGTGGAGGGACTTGTGTGGTCTTCTGGGAATTCATGATTTTAAAGATCCTGGAGCTTCGGTTTGGATGAACCCTTCGGTTAAGATTAATGGTAGTGTTGTATTCTGGCCGGATTGGTTTCTGGGAGGTGTTCACTTTATTTCCGATTTGTTTATGATGTCTGGATGACAGCGAGGGAGCTACAACAGCGTTTTAAAATTGAGAACTTTAGGATTTTGGATTACAGGAAACTAAAGAAATTGATTGGGAAAGTTAGCTTTTTGGAGAAGATCAATTTGGATCTGATGGGTAAGAAGATAATTTTGCGCAATTGGAAAACTACTTTGACCTTGAACATCAGATCGTGGTTGGATGAAATGCTGATTTTGGCAGAAATGGAAAGGGTGCTGTACAGGAGGGAGGGGAAGAGTGGTTTGTATGATAAAATCTGGGGAAAGTTTCTTTTGCTGTATTAATTTGGTGAAGGTTTAGTGGAGGGTGGGGATCGGGGGTGTATATACTTATGTTTTTTTGAATACTTCTTACATTGTGTATTTTCTATTGGTTCATGTGTTCATTGTGTATTGTATGTGTTATTGGTTAAATTAAAAATAAAAGTAAAAAAAAAAACATTTACCGCCTGGGTCGTACCTTTACCACCATGGCGTAAACTATGTTTACGCCATGGTGGTTGGCGGACTTAACGCCCCATTCCGAGGTGAGTGGGGCGGTAAGTCCCCATTAACCCATTTACCCTTCCCCATTCCCATTTTTGCCCGATAGGGCATAATGGGAGTGGGGAAGGCGTTAATTACGCCACCGTAAATTACAGTGGCGTAATTAACAACAAGGTCCCTTAGCGCCATGGATTTTAACACCTGCTAAAAGCCCCTTACCGCCTGGGTCCTAATGAGGCCCATTGTATCTTCATCATGTATGCTGCACACAATGCCTATGTTTCTGCATGAGTAGCTTAGTATACTGGATAGAACATCATAATAGAATGTTATTTATATCAATGCATTGCTTAATGCACTAATTAGCTCATGAGATTTATTCAAATGATCCTTAACACTTTTTTTCTCAACATTATAATAAGAATGCCTTGTACAAACATTTCATGAAAAGTAAATGCACATGTGATGTCATCAGTGATGTCATCAATGACATTTGTGATGTCATCTTCGTTGTCCTGGGTCTTAGCAGTGCACGGTGGTGGCGCGAGTTATGGTTGCTTAGCTTACCATAACTGGCGAATTTCAGGGGTTTTTCGCTTTTACTTGGAACCATAACGTCTCTTCAACAAAGTTTTTTTACTGAATGTTATAGGTTTTTAGTAGTGCAACCTAACCATAACGTCCCTTTAACAACTTTTTTTACTGAATTTCATAGGTTTTTAGTAGCGCAACTTAACCATAATGTCCCTTTAACAAAGTAGTTGTTTTACTGAATTTCATAGGTTTTTAATAGCACAACTTAACCATAATATCCCTGACTTTACATACATGTAAAATAGAACATACTGAAACGCAGCTAGTGATTTTGATGTCCGCGGACTGTGCGAATGTCCGCGGACGGATGCGGACAACAGCAATACTACCCAAAAACTCAGAGGGTATCTTACATTGTTATGTCATGCCATATGAACACTTCATAAGTTCAAAAACCAGCACACAAACACATTATATGTACTAATAAATAAGAAGTGGAACCTATATATCTAACACATCAACCATTCATTTAAATACAATGGGCCTCATTACGACCCTGGCGGAACGGGTTAAACGGCGCCGTAAAAGGCTGCGGCGCCGTTCAACCCGTTCCGCCACATTACGAGGTCCCCTCGTGGGACACGTTAAGCACGCCTGGGAAAACCATGCATGCATACCGGGTCCCTCCAGGGGAAGAGGGAGCAAACAACGGGCCATCTAGTAATGGCCCGTTGTTTACTCCCTCTACCATTCCCATTCAGCCCTATGGGGGCTGAAATGGGAATGGGGATGAACCGTGTCCGTGCCCTCGAGTGAGGAATTACCGGGCCATCCGAACTCGGAATAATCCGGTAAGTCCTCATTCCGAGGACACGGACACGGATGTGGTTTTGCCGGCAGCCATGCCGCCAATAGCAGTATGGCTACCGGCATACCTCATAATGTTCTAAAATGGAATATACCAAAAGACGAAAAATAGCCTTCCAACATGATTACCTCACAGAAACTCCACAACTAAGAGCAACAGCAGATGTACAGACCAGTAAGAACAAACCTTACCAGAAGCTAGTAAGTGTACTTCATTTTACTAATATATTTCTAAAATGTCTGTATTAGATACAAAAAAAGTGAAATAATTTTTTTTTCTCACAGAAATGTCTACTACTCTGGAGTGGCTAGAGGAGCATTTCCCTCGTGAGGAAATGTCTGAAGATAATGAACCTAATGGTAGACACTTTTCTGTATAAACCAATTAATAAATATTATGTTAAATATATTTAACATATACATTTTTTTGTACAGACCATACAAACATTGAAATTAGTAAACAAAAAGAATTATTAGATAAGACTCTCCAGCACATGGACGAAAAAATGAACATACTCATGAACAATTTCAAAAACTTTGTGGAAGATCACTTAAAAGAAAAAACTGGATACCATTGTCCCACATGTACCTGTCCCCCCTCACCATATCCCACTCAATTATCCCCAAATCCTCTCCATGAACAAAAACGTTTTGAGGAGACTTCCATCCCTTCTTCACCTCATTTGAATCCTCTTGTAACCCCCAATTGTCCTGTTTTTGTTTCAGTTTCTGCCTCACCTTCTCTGTCATAAATTTAACATCCATATAAAATGAGGTCAAATTATTATATTGTGTGCTAATTCATTTCTTGTCTTTTAAAAAAAAGCAGTTCAGGTGTCCGCGGACAGCGCAAGTGTCCGAAATGTCCGTAAAGAAACGAAAATGGGGGCGTCCTAAGGACACTATGGGGGTCATTCCAAGGTTGGAGGTAAGGGATTACCGGCGCCTGTAAGGGCACCGATGGCGGTAATCCCTTAGCTCCGTATTCCGAGTTCCCTTTGCGGGTCCCTCTTTACCTCCTGCTTTTAGCAGGAGTAAATTACGGGACCCGCAAAGTGACCTTGGAGTAAATTACGGCACTGTAATTTACGGTGCCGTAATTACCTCCTTCCCCATTCCCATTGAGCCCTATAGGGGCAGAAATGGGGATGGGGAAAGGCTATGGTGAATGGGGAATTACCGGTCCATCCAACCTTGGAATGGACCGGAAATTACTCCATTCACCATGCCGGTATTCCATGGAGTAAATAGCTCCATGGTTGCCAACCATGGAGCTATTTACTCCATGGTTTAGTCCTAACTCGGAATGAGGGCCTATATCTGTCCGTACTGTTCGCATGCAAGTTGAAACTGTTCTAAAAACACACCTGGTGTTCGGGATGTCCTCAATCAAACTACCACATGCGGTGTCCTGAAATGTTCATAAATAAACAAAATGGGGGTGTCCTGAGGACACTAGACCTGTCTGTATTGTTTGCAGGCGAGTTGAAACTGTTCTAAGAACACAGGCAGTATCCTGAAATGTTCGTAAATAAACAAAATGGGGGTGTCCTGGTGAAACTATACCTGTCCGTATTGTTCGCAGGCGAGTTGAAACTGTTCTAGGAACACACGCAGTGTCCTGAAATGTTCATAAATAACCGAAATGGGTGTGTCATGAGGACGCTATGCCTGTCCGTATTGTTGGAGGCAAACTGAAACTGTCCTAAGAACACATGCTGTGTCCTGAAATGTTCATAAATAAACAAAATGGGGGTGTCCTGAGGACGCTAGACCTGTTTGTGCTGTTCGTAAGCAGGTTCAAACTGTTTTAAGAACACATCAAGTGTCCCGGGATGTTCGCAAATAAACAAAATGGGGGTGTCCTGAGGATTCTATGCCTGTCAATATTGTTCGCAAGCGAGTTGAAACTGTTCTAAGAACAAACTCCTGTTCATAACTGTTCGTTTAATTTGTGACGCACTTTTAATTAGTTTCAGGACCCGAACAGTGTCCGTAGATCACCAACGCGCATGCGCAAAACAGTTTCAGTGCATTTGGTGTCCTGCAGACACCCGCTCCCTTCGCGAACATGTTTGCGAAGCTATCATATGACCACGCCCACGCTGAGCATGTGTTCTGACTGCGGACACTGTTCGTGTCCCCGAACAATTGAAAACAACCTTTTCAAGCAATCCACATTTTTCAATAATAAATCACCATTGCACAAGTCCCAGACAGTATTCCTGAGTTTATACATACTTTTTGGGACTTTTTGAACCTTTTTTTGGTGTTCGATCTGTCCGTGGACAGCGCGTGTGTCCGCGAACCGCGCACAAGCACCCCTGTAAAAGGCCACACCCTAGAGCTCATTCTCATTATGTTTCTGGCTACCTTACAGACACAGTGCATTTTGCTGGTAACTTTCCAGATTTTCATTTGAAACCTGATGGCATCCATGGCTGCAGTACGTTACCGCCCAACTCGTGATGAGGCCCACTGTATAGTTATTACATGGAAAGTAGGTTTTTTCCATGGAGAGTTTATTATATGGCTATGTATGAAAAAACAATCCTATATCAAATGTCCTTCCTTCTTTTTCTATACGTATGACCTGAAAATACCTATAGTTAGTGCATATCTTTCATTTCATATGCACATCCCTTATCATGATTTTTAAGGATGTAAAACAAATGTCACTATCATCTATGCAATTACCTCAGGTTTCATGCAGTCTTACTGTCGGGGTGATTTCCCGGGGGCCGGCAGAGCCGTCCGTGGACATTCGGGGCTGGGGAGGCCCCAACTCCTGCCGCGTCCCAAAAGGAGTATGAGGCACACACAAGAGCAAAGTAATTACTGCTGTTTAT
Organism: Ambystoma mexicanum; assembly: GCF_040938575.1. Taxonomy (NCBI): domain Eukaryota; kingdom Metazoa; phylum Chordata; class Amphibia; order Caudata; family Ambystomatidae; genus Ambystoma; species Ambystoma mexicanum. Next base: position 461,655,091 of record NC_090925.1, on the reverse strand, counting down.
TAGGATAACGGCAGGTATTGTTCTCAGCCCGTATGCATCCGGGGATACGCTCTCGTCGTTAGTGGGCTCGCTGGCCCTTTTTACCGTAGTATGACGCGCTACTCACGTCACCTGGGAAAAATTGTCACAAAACCTATTGCCACTTCAGGTTGGCTCCCCGAGTGGTAGGGTTAGTATGGCTACCTATATGAAGGAATATTAGTGGATAAGGACGGGTCAGGTGCTACAACAAATTGGTTACAAGGGGACCCTTGGTGATTGGTGATTGGCTAGCTGAAATGGCATCAGTGAGGTGCCCCTTGTATTCTGATTTTTTTCCTCTCGAGCCCCCAAGCCTGGGACCATCGCCGTTCCCAGCCCATGATGTACCTGATGGTGGCAACAATGTGTAACTATGTGTTAATGGTGGACAATGGACAGGTCTTGCTAGTGGCTGATGATCACGCCTTTCCCATTGGTGTAGGTGTCCAACTTGGCCCTTCGTTGTTGCACCCTGTGTCCCAGACGTGGGACCCCGGAGACTTTCTGTCTATTGAGCTTAGCATTTTGTCAGTTCGGCTTGGTCACGTGTGGAGAGACCGTAGCTGGAGCAGAATTATGAGCATTTGATTTGTATTTCGGCTCTGAGGGGCGCTTGGCGGTGGCAGGTGTAACCTTGGCACTGAGAGCGCAACATGTGGGTTGCAACATCGCGGCCTTGGCAGTGAGCTCTCGTTCGGGCTTGTTCTGCATGATCAGCGCTATGCTTTTCGCCTTGGGAGGATTTTGTCTGAGAGGCTCCTGCCTGGGGACTCTTGCTTGTGCCTACTCAGGCATAGCTTCTGGGTGGTGGTACATGACCCATAATGTGGGTGTCGCAGGATCACAGAGTGTCACAAGCAGCAGCAGACATATATGATGGTGTCTATATGGGGATGGGGTGGTGGCAAAGCATCAGCAAGCATATACACAAGCTCTTCAGGCATCTTGTGTTTCTGCGGTGCGGTAGGAGGCCTATGTGAAAAATAACAACGATGCACGTCCGTGGGTGTTCCAGTCCGCTACGTCATAGCACTGAGTATGTTCTTCATGTAGGTTGGTGTGTGTGACCAGTGTGCTTGGTGCCACATGTGTTCTTGTCAGTTGGCTATGTCGTCATGGCATCTCTAAAGATGTTGGGTTTTCGTTTTTGTTGCGTTAGTCGAGCGGGTCCATGTCGCAGACATCAGCTTGACCAGGGCCTGCTATTGGGCATGCTCCTTGTTTGTGGGGACCGTGGACACATGGTACCATGTTGTCAGGTAATGATGTGAATGGGTCAAACTCATCTCGCGCGGGGTGCTTGGGCCGTGATCCTCTAGGCCAGGTTTGGATGAGAATGGGGGAAGGGTGTTGTCCCATTTTCCCCCTTCATTACCATCTTCAAAATGTACTGTTCCAAACACAAATGCATCACAAACTGAGCATCTTTGGTTTGATGTAGCAACCGCCCATTCATTGATATCTAGTGTGTCCTCAATTCATGAGGAAGTTGATGATGTAGGAGACCTGGAAGGTAATGCATAGCCACTCAGTTGCTCCACCCAGCTCCGGTTTTGACACCTCACAAACCTCTACCTAATGACTGTAGGTCCCCTTCAGGCACACAGCATTGAGTAGGCTGCTGGTCAGATGACCGGGGCCTGCCTCTCACTTACTCCTCCCACCACCTATTTAATCAATCCTCCTTAAGTGTTCTCATCAAAGGACATGCAAAGACAAGGGCCTCACCTGTTTGCCTGTTCAGGCCTGATATGACCAATGGCCTTATTCACTATCCTTGATTTCACCTACAAACTAATCGCTACTACTGCTGCTCAACTAAAGACATCACATGTGCGTCCTCCCTCCACTGCCCATCTCCACTCTCACTAGGGATTGAATGGCCAAGTGCCGTGGACAGTGCCAGAAGCTACCCTACTGAACCTCATCAATAATGCCATTGCCCCCATTTCAGTGAAAACATGTTCAGTAATACCTGTGATACTGTAACCACAACTTCAAAGTAGAATTTTCAAATCACTTCTAAAGAGAAGAAATGTTCACTGGAAAATTAACAATTAAAATTAACTTTCCCTTCCCTGTAACATGGCAGAATCCATAAATGACCACAAATAAAAAAAATAAAAAACATGCCAACATCAAAACCAAGTTAGTATTTATCACCTGCACTCCATCAAAAGACTTGTCATATTTAACGTCATGTTTCAAAATTGTCCACAAATCTAACACAAAAGTAGTTACAAACATGGGATCAAAGTGAAGAGCTTGCTATTCAACTTCAAAGCACAAACACAGCAGCAATATTTGTGAAGGGTAGCGGTATGCTGCTTGTTTAATGATAGAATTTACTATTCACCCATATTCATTTTACATCTCCCTCTGTCAGTGCACTGTGTAACAACATATGAGATTACATAGCATGAAACCCAAATAGGTTCCTGACCTTCCAAAGCACACCAATTCCAAGCAAATTGTGAAACTGCCAAATATGGTGCTGATTATTATTGCTAAATGACTACCAACAATTAGATGAGAGTGGAAATACTGCAGTATAAAAGAATGCCACATGTAGACCTCTTCTCTAAGTGCTTGAGTAATGTTGAATGCTATTGAGTGGCTCATATAGCATAAATAAGATGAGAAAAGGAGGGTTTCACTAGGTGGGCAACACGTTTGTTGGGTTGTGATATATCTGAGGTTGGCACAGTACATTTTTTGGATGTTAACCCTAAATGAAAAGTGAGCTAATAGTATACGCCGAAATACACATTTCTTTCATAACGTAACAATTCATGATACAGCATGCACATATTAAGAGAAATATATGCATAAACCAAGCTATTAAGAATGAGTCAAACACATTTTATACATTACTGCATAAAGGCTGACATGCAAATTATACTACTCTACTGACTTAGCCACTAGGAATTGACCTTCACTGTGCTTCATAATTTCTCAGAAACGATTTACCTGTTGTATTTTGCCTATAATGCCAAGAGACTTTAATAATGCCTGGCATAGTCTAGCCATAACTTCATAGTATCTTATCATCGGCTGTCGAACCACAATAAAAAAAGGGTCCCCAATATGACTCCATTCTCATAGACAGCTCTCGTATTCCTGTATGCCAGTCAGTCAAAACACTGGGAGTCTACCTGGATTCCAACCTCACCATGACAAAACAGGTGAATGCTATCTCATCAACAGCAGCCTACCACTAAAAACCTATCACTGCTGCCAGGCCCTTCCTAACACAACAAAACTCCTTTACCATTGCCAGAGCAATCATAGGATCTTGCCTAGACTACTGCAACACACTTGTACTAGACACATCAGCTAAGAACATCAAGAAACTCCAAACAGTGCAGAACAATGCTCTCAGAGCAGCCACAGGAATCTCAAAAAGAGAACACATCTCGGGCACCAGAAAATCCATCCACTGGCTGCCCGTTAAAGAACACATCCTCTTTAAATCCCTTGCACTGACCCACAAATGTCACCATGACACAGCACCTCGCTACCTCGAGCAAAGATTCTCTGCGCCCCCATCAAGCAGACCTGTTAGATCCGGCCAAACCAACCCTCTTTCTATTCCCAAAAGCCTCAGGATTAGAGCAGACGGCTCCTGCTTTCCAGTCCTTGCGGCAACCAATTGGAACCTACTACCTCCCACCATCAGAGGCATTGAATCCCACATGGTCTTCAGAAAAGCTTTAAAAACCCTGTTGTTCTTGTAAGCCGCTCGCTCGTCATGCCTACCTGTAAGGCATTTGACCATTGGAACACTGCCTGTAAAAATGTATAACCTATGACCATTGCAACACTGCCTGTTAACAATGCATAATTTATGCTTACCCCAACCCCTGTAACTAAGTCACATTCTTGAAACAGCGCCACGATGCCTCCGGGCTGCCTGCCGCTTTACAAATATAAAAATAAATAAATAAAATAGTACAATTCGAAACCACATCTCAAATCATCTTTCCCATTAAGCTAGCAGAATCCACAAATAAGCAAAATAACATTCTCAAACATCATAACCAAGTTAGCATTCGTCAGTTATGCTGCCTCATGAAACACAGTGGAAATTCATCAATGTAGGGTCACAGAAAACACCTTAAAATCCAACTACAAAGCACATACACAGCTGCAATATTTTTAAAGGTAGGGCTATATTTCTTGGTTGACACTATGGTTTTTAAGCACCCCCATCCATATCACATCTTCCAATATGAGTGAGAAACAATCTTTAATTGCAAATATATTGATTGTCACACATAACCATGGCATAACATATGATATTGCTTCATCACACTTCTAAAAACACTGAACTAAAATATGGAAAACCCTGCATTCCAAACAATACTCATAAACTTGACTAAATCAGACATATACACATACTTCATTTATCTTAGAAATACAATTCATAATATATATAAAATATAGAAAAACACACAGTCACTCACCTTTGGCTGCTCCAAATAATGAATAGATCGTCACAATAGCCAAACACACAACAAGTGCACACTCTGAGTTCTGCAATCAGAATGTCAAAAGTTCACAAAAAGGTCATTTTCATAGCTAACAGAAATCAATAGTGTTAGGAAAGATTTCATATTGTAGGTAATTTTCCTTCCATATGGCAACCCCCAAACTTTTTGCTGTTGTTTTACTCCATGATCTAGACTTTGCCAGAGAAGCGCAGCCTTCCGTCGCACTCCTCTGGGCTTTCACTCCATTCTTATGGGGAAACTGACATGCCCTTAAGACAGTCAGTACCGGGAGACTTTGTTTCCCTTGTTCCTTTCCTCATGTTGCAGCTTTTGAGCAACATGAAACAAGAGTGCACCGTAACTTACATTACCTTGCTCTTGGGTCTGTAGTCATTCCAATGGCCCTGGAAACTCTCGGTGGACTTATCATGAAATGTGCAAGTGTGTCACGGACGGGACTGGTGGCAGCTATCGTTTCTTTGTGTTTTGAACCCCTTTTTACCATGTTAACTGCGCTTCCCGCGTTTGGCCCAAATGGGTGGCCTGGCCTCCAAAATGGCCATGCCACGAGGTTCTTTGTCCTGTCCGCTGACCGTCTTGCCCCTTCACCTTCCCCCAGGTCGAGCCGACCCGGGGCAGTCCTTATTTGGTCATGCACTTTCCCACAAAACACAATGCTTTCGCGGGCTTCTGCATGCCTTGTGTGTGCCTCCAGGATGTGGGCTGGGATGTCTGTTCCCAATACACATCCTGGGTGCCAGAGAGTCTAGAGTGTCCTGAATGCCTGGGACCACCGTGGTCCATGATAGGTCCACACATGGTGTGAGTGTTTTGTGAGCAGATCTCCCATTGGGTCCTCTCTGTTTTGGCGCGAAGGGAACTCTGGATAAGAGGAGGCTGGAAACACCACTACCATGTCGATCTCCTGAGTTCTCACGAACAAAGGATAAGGAGCCAAGTATCCTGCAACTAAGAAGCTGAGTCGAGGAATCACTGGTGACCCGCTGAAGGTTTGACACCCTGCACTGCTGTCGTCCTGTGAGACTCCTCTGCCTCTGATCGAACGAGAAGGCCTGTACTGGCGTTCGACCCTTTAAAATAGTGGGAACAAATATTCGCGCATCTTCACCAAATCCTGTACGTAAGCCTTCGGAAGCATCCCTGGGCCATCTAGTGGACTGACCAGACTACACAGGAAACTTGCTCTGTCACCGCCGTCTGGTTACTGCTAATCCCGTGTTCTTGGCACTCTCACATGATTCGTACACTTGGCATTCCCAGGTCTGAAGTGAGACGTGTGCTTTGGGACCGGAATACCTGCGGTTGCCGAGTTGCCCTGCTGTGGTAACAAACCTGTGCGTTTTTGCTGCATTTGGGACACGATCGGCCCTGACTTTTGCTGTCGCGGAATCTACACGGCGTCGAGACATCCTGCTGATCGCATCTGAACCTGCCAGTACCGAAACGGAACCGGAGAAGCCTGGGTCTGTCTGCATCGGGGACCGGTGAGTAGTCAATACCCTAACCGGTCGCCCTCCCGCAGGAGCCTGTGGCTCTCCACTGCTGTCGTAAACAGCAACCCTTTTCCGCACTCGCGCCCTGCTTCTGCCCACAAGTGGAGGCCACGCTTGAGTAGGGGGGAACTGTCGATCATCGTTTTGTTCACCTCTCTGAACTGCCTGATCTCCCTGAAGAGACTCTCCTTTGCCCATTGACACCAGCGTGTGCAGGTACTTTTGAGCACAAGGCTCCACTCTTCGTAGGGCCCAGACCTTCTAGTTAGGTGGCCTCTGATGTCGAACTGGGTCTAACGATTACTTGCACAGCCTGTTTTTCCTCGCCATCTAGGTGGTCTGCATATTTCGTGCTTCTAACTTTTTAGACCCCTTCGTCTTGTATATATATTGTATGCTTGTGATGTGTTGGTTTATTGGAGTTTTACTGTAATTCTTTACTATGGTCGATGTTACAAAGGCCTTTTAATAAATGTGTCTATATTTTTAATATAACACCTGTCTGGAGTAATTTGTAAGCGTCCTTGCTTTGTGTGCTCATTGCGGGCTTTCAGTCACCCTCACCCCTCTTGAGACCTAGTCTTGACCACCGCCATCGCTACCCTGATTGGTCTGGCATGTCCAGAGGTTACCCTGTTCCAAGAAACTAGGCTGGACTTCTGAACCTCTGCCCCTCCAGGACAGAGTTCAGAAATCCATCTTAACAAATAGCACTAAAAGTAGACTGTAGAAAGCAAACAAGTACAACACCCAACACATTTTTGTTACAACCTACAACAGTCAATAAACCCCATCACAATCCTTCCAAAGAATACTTTATAGAACAGGTACAAACACAATATAAATAAAACATTTGTTTTTCTTAATTTGGCTAATTACATAAACGCAGCTATGACCCTGGTTACCCAGAGGTATTACTGGTTGACTCTGCCTGCTCCAACTCTTCTTGGACCTCCGACTATTGGCCCTCCAGTCTTGGCCCATGTCCTGAACCCAATACGGTTGTCAAAAGCCTTGGCATTAAAAATGATGTCCTCTGGATCCAGATCAGCCCAAGTGTCTGCGGAATCTTTCAAACAGGGTTTGTCAAACTCAAAACACTGAAAAAGGTACTCCCTTTTCTTCCTACTGATTCAAGATCCAAAATTGTCACAGCCTCTATTATGGGGTCTATTGACTATTGTAATGAGATCTACCTTGGTCAACCCGAGTTTCTTCTTCAACATCTGCAGATTCTTCAGAACTCGGTAACCCGTCTTGCTCTGACTGCACCCAGATTGGCTCACTCCCAGGAACTCCTTTGTGAACTTCACTGGCTCCCTGTAAAAAGCTGTATTAAGTTTAAGGCTCCCTGTCTTGTTCACCGAGCTATAAACAAGGCTGGGGCAGAGTTTTTGCAATCTAAACTGGTACCTTATAGACCCTGCAGAGCTCTTTGTTTATCAAACCTTTCGCTGCTCTTCATTACACGATTCGTCCGGACTCGTGCTGGAGGAAGATCTTTATCCATACTAGCCCCCATTGTCGAATGCTCTTCCTGCTGAGATTCGCACCATTCCTAAGTTGCTTCTTGTTTTGTTTTGATTATTCTGGGCTGCTCCCCTCTCTCTTCTCCCTAGGACCTTGATGCCATCATTGGTCTTGTTCGTGCTCTACTAAGTTTTAGTATAATACAATACACAGTGAGTACCCTCCTATGCACCCGGGTACACATACATTTTTCAAATGCACTGTAAAACACACATTTAAATCACACATTCCTTGATGTGAGAACATCCAAACAGAAAGACATGTACAAATATGTGCTAATACATCCATAAAATAACATGATCACTATGGCAAAATACAAACAGCTATAACAACGGGTACAATGAGCAGGTTCATGTACATGGCTACCAAAGCCTACCACAAAGTATGATGTACGATTTATGCATTCATAGCCGTGTATTGAGTTAACAGCCAGTATCCGCGGCTATGCATAACATGTTTACAGATTGACAAGGTGTGAAAATTCAAACAACATAAAAGTACACATAAGGGCATAGAATCAGGAACACATGTGCAATTGTTTAGTGTAAAATTAATGAAACCAAATGATCAATGCACAGTAATGGGAAATGCCATACACCAGCCAAAATATATAACGTATTGATATTTTTATTTTATGTATTTATATCGCGCTCGTACACAAGTACATAGCATTGGCTTAGTGATACACGTGGCTATAATCCATCTGACAGGGCATGATGTTTCATTGGCTGCTGTCATACTTTTTTTTTTTTTAATAAGGCATCAAAAGCATTTTCCTTTTCCAATATACTTTAAAAGGTTCTCTCTGTGGCTCTTAAAAGAGAAAGAAACCTGTGCTCCCTGTCAAAAACATTTCTCAACAATTGCAGCATAAACCTTTCATTTCAAGCACTCCATCTAAAATAATATTATACAATAAAAACAACTTTGTAAACCAATGCTTTGACAACAGATAACCTATGTCCTCAACATCACTATGAACCCCATTCTCAAAATTGTCCATTCTTCTGAAAAATGAAAATTCTCTCCGTCTGAAATTGGCTGCATGATTGAAATATCCAATCAAACAATAAATATACCCCAAAAATAGCACAATCTCGTAAAACGACACCTCACTCTCAAGCAATACAAATGTACGATGTAGAAAAACCCTTAATACAATGATACAATATAATCTACAGTTTTATTGACATATATAAAAATCACTCAAAAAATACAATCTCTGATAGTTTCAACAAATGAACAGCATCTGAGCTTCTTGACATCCTATAGGCAGCCACCCACAACACAGGCAATGCACAACCAATCAGAAAGTAAATACAAACATTCCATCTTCTCTCCTCAGGCACTCTTGTTCTGTTGCTAATTCTAATATCTGAAGTAACAAGCAATATTTCTTTCTACCACAATAAAATGGAGGACAATTATCCTACAGGGAATGAAATTAAAAAAGAAGAAGCTGAAGAAAATGAACCAGAAGTACAAGATTTTGTAAGTACAATCTTAATATTTAGGTAAAATTAGACCAACAATAATATTTTAAGGAACAAATGCAGTCACCAAACAGATATATTGTATCTACCTACTATCAAATGTCCATATGACCAAATATTGTTCAAAAGTATTGTATCTTCAATTGTTTAAACATATGTCAAATATTTTCAAACATATGAAGAAGTCATTCACCTATCAAGAAGAATCAAAAAAGAAGCACCACACAAAATACCCACCAAACGAATCATGGATTCATTAACATAATTTAAAAATCTATTAATATTAAAAAAGGAGTACAATCAATGAAAAAGGATATTGAAAATGTAAGAGAAATCATGGACAGCAACAAATCCAGATAATTGGGCTAAAGAAGCAGAAGTATCATGTGTTCCAGCTAAAAGAAAAAGAAAACCCACAACCACATCCCCCCCTAAATAAACTTGTTTTCAACAAACTTTGTTTGAATATTTATATACCTTTTTCAAGTGTGTACACTTGTGTGTATTATTAATGTATAAAAAGAATTTCAAATGTTATAATAACTGTTCACAAACACTACACTCAATATCGCCCCACGCATTTTTTTTCTCAAAAATTGTCCATAGCCTCGGCTACCAACCCAGCACATAGGGTGAGTTGGGATAGCCGCAGACAAATACCCGCAGTTGTTGATACTCCTAGACACGATCATGAATATACCAATGGCACCCCATTTATGGAAAACACGGCTATAGGATTTGGGTTTTTTTGTTTTTCAGGAACTGAGTATAAAATATGAATAACAAAGTATAGAATATGAATAACAAAAGAGACAGTAAAAAGAGTGCATAATAATAATTATGGAAAGTACATAATAACTCATTAATCAGAGCAGCGGCTATAGTTCATTGACTTTTCTTCTAGCTGCGGGTACAATATGAAACCTCTGTGGGCAAGTCACATAGTTTTTTATACATCTGTACATACATATACATTACAAAAAAAACTTTGTTGAGGGTACGTTATGGTTAAGTTGCCCTACCAAAAACCTGTGTACTCCATTAAAAAAAAAAAATTCTACCTCCCCATTATGGTTCAAATTAAAACCAAAAAAACCCTGAAATTCACCAGTTATGGTAAACTAAGCCCCCATACCTGCCATCACCATTGTGCACTGCTAACACTAACACCCAGAACATGAAAGATGGCATCACAAATGTTATTGATGACATCACTGATGACATCACATGTTTAGGGGTGGAGGGGTGTGCCTCGCGACCGTCCTCCTGTGGGGGAGCGCCTCCCTCCAGCTGTGTCACAAGCCATTTGCAATACTGTTGACCCTTACCTTTTAAAGGTGACAATAGTGTGTATGTATTGTGACGTAGTACTCTGCAGGGGGGAGAGCTTTCGAAGTGCTTTTGAAGCCACGGTCACAGAGCACCAGAAGATATGCTCCTTACCTAATTGAAGCTCACCCTATATCTTTCTCTGTCCACTTGCCCTTTCTTATCCCCGTGGCTGCTGTCCCTTCCTTACCCTCCTTTGGCCTCCTCCCCTAGTGTGCTGTGTGCTGAGAACCAATAAACAATAAAACAACAAAGCTTACACAAAAAGGCTCTTTTCAGAGCCGCCTTTCTCAGTTTAACAATAGAACTATGAAGTGACCGTTGTAGGCCACCGCGAAGTTGCGGAAAAGTTTGCGGACAGTCGTAGGGAAAAAAAGGAGTGTGCAAGGGGAGCAAACACATTGAAGTGTACGCTGGGAGTAAGTGGTGGCTCTGAAAAGAGCCTTTTGGTGGTGTGTTGTGTGGGTCAAAAACTGTGAATTGGAGAAAACGGATTGTCACATAGGTTATTGTGAATCCAAAAGAGGTTGCAATGCATTTTGTACAATGCGAAGAAAAATCTGATTGCCAGCATATGTGAGATGGACTCAATCTCTGCGGAAAATGAAAGAGCTGCAAAACAAAATGTTTTCATTGTGGAATGAGGACATGCCAACATCTCTTAAAAAGGCACAAACAGCCTTATTCACATTGCGTCTCGCTTTCTCCATTTGTGGACCAAAAGCAGAAGAATGCAGCCATATTTGTCTTTGTGCAATACGGGAAAAAAGTATTTGACAATTTGGAAACATGTCCATAAGCTTTGCAAGTCCTTCCTTCATTGCAAATTTCAAAGAAATTCCAGAGACATGGCCTAAACTGTTTCCTCTGCAATGAATGATAAGTATATCTGGAGGATGCTCTGTCAGTAAAGTAACACAGAGAGGTACCAAGCCCAGCCACCTCATGCCACGCACGCCATGCCAGTGCACTTCCATATGAGGAAATCCGAGATCTGTTGATAAACTGCAGCTTTCTGCATGCACCTTCAACCAATGTATCCATGAGTCTCCCAAAATCCAGATAATCTGTTTGCGAGAATGCAAAGCCATGGCTGTGTGTTCTCCTGTCAGAGAGAAGACGGTCTTACTAAATCTTGCTGTTCAGAACACACCCACTGAACTTTATTGACCAATCCCGAGGTCCGCTCATTTTCATTTGTATGCGTCTCCACCCCAGAATTCCTGTTGGTGATATGCGCTGGCTGCAAACCACCGCCATGACCGCAGACTTGTATAGGATCAGAGCGTGACGACGGTACATTAAAGTATTATTCCCCTTTTTCCCCTTTAAGGTGGGCTCTGAGCCGTTTTTATTTTATTTTTGGACAGATACCTTACAGACATCTGTTATTTTGTTTATTTTTTTGTATTTTCTGTCCTTACTTTACTCCTACAATCTTTACAGAGCTTTTGTCTTTCTTTGTAGTTTGCTTACTGTGTGCTCGAACATTGTATAACTTTGTAACATCTATTCAGCATTTGTATTTGCATACACAGAGAGAAAAGCACTCTCATAGGAATTAATGGAGCTGAGCTCTGTATGGGAACTAAAATCCACTTAATCCACTTTGGTGCATTTGAGGACATGGCAGGCGCTTCAGCACCAGTGCTTCTGCGACCAGCCGGTCTTCAACAGTCATCGACGCTCTCTGCGTCTCGGCGCCCCACTACTATCATCAACCCAGGTAAAACCTAACCTTTTCTGAAACCTGCTGTAGCACGAGTAGCAGCTTACACCTTTGAGTTATAAGATGGGTATATTGAGGGTGAATCACTATCACTGGCTTCTATCCGAGCTAATCGTATCACACTTATTAAAAGGCTGAAACTTACTAGAATGTATGTCAAGGATAATCCACAGAACGCAATTGCAAACATAAATGCTAACACTCACATGATCCATCCATAGATCCTGGGAATACCCATGTTGTCATCTCCCGTGATCAATGCCCCCCTACACTGGCACACACAAATGGTGCATCCTGTGACCTAGTTGAAGTTCCCGCCCCATTGCGTTTGGATAAAAGGGCAGTACTCAATATACAGAAGCAGGCCGATCCTAATCATGGTATCTCAATCCCTCCACATGAATCGAATGTGTCATCATGATGTACCACAACAATGATAGATAATCCGAAACTACATAAACAGTGATCAAGGGCCAGTACCCACACAAAAATATGTCAGGAGTCTCATTGAAAATAGCTCTCCTTAATACCAGATCCCTAAACAGCCACTCAACCAATATACATGACATGATTGTTGACAGAATCCTAGACATCCTGTGTTTAACTGAAACTTGGATGAAGGACACTAGTGGGCATGTCATCAGTCCAGTGGTACCCATAGGGTATTTTATGCTCTGTAAAAATAGGGACTCTGGAGTAGGAGGTGGAGTGTCAATAATAGCAAAAACAAGGTTAGGCTTGTTTGCGTCCCCTGTTGTTTGTCAGGATTGTGAAATTCTGCTTGCTAAAATGATCACTAATACTAATAGTTCTAAAAACAGTGTCCTTACCTATAGCCCACCAACTACAATGCCTAATTTCAATAAGTAAATAATACACATCCTGAATTCCCTAGAAGACGCCAACCGTGCCACTCTTTTCCTTGGTGATTTCAATCTTTGGAAGGGGGACAAGTTGGGTAAAGAAGCAATTGAACTCGAGAACGCTTTAAATAACACAAACCTCCAAGTTCTCATTGATGTACCCACCACTGACAAAAAACACATCCTAGATTGGGTGTGTACCAGAAACCTAACTGCCCAGATTGAGCAAATACTGCCATGCATTTGGTCCGATCATCATACTATCGATCTACATGTTCAGCTTCCGAAGGAGCATACTAAATGCCCAAACACAGACAAATGGGTTACCAGAAGGCACCTTAAGAAGTTAGACCATATAAATATCTCTTCTTGTCTCAATCTCATTATGAAGGAAACCTCTAACACTGACTCAGCTAAACACTTTGTGAATCAATACCAAAAATGGTTGCACCGCTTAAAAACAGACTTGTCAGAGACAATCCTGGTGACCAAAAATGGTTTAGTCCTGAACTGGGTGCATTAACGAAAGAGAAGCAGAAGCTAGAACCCATCTGGTCAAAACACCAATCCAAAGAAAACAAAGATGCCTGGAAACAGGCCGACCAAACCTATAAAAACAATGTGGTGGAAGTAAGAGGAATTTACTTAATTTAGAAATTGAACAGACCACCAATAGCTCTAGAAAACTTTTTGAAACTCTAGAACTACTGGCGAAACCAAAAGACCTCCAAATTCCTTTTCTGCCCACTACCCGAGATACACTGACAGTGCAGACTGCCTTCGAGGAGAAAATCATCAAGGCAAGAAAGAAAATTTAAGAGAAAATGCAGTCTAGGGCCAATATGCTTAACATCTCCTTGTATAAAGATAACAAACTACCTAGCCAGCCCCCCTTCACACTTTCTGAAATTGATATATGCGATATGGAAAAAATCCTGAAGTCCATGAGACCCACAGCATGTTCAGAAAACATGATTCCATCAGAAATACTTCTGAACTATCAGGAACTCGCTGTTCCTTTTCTAAACTAGGTTTGTGGATGCTTTCTTCAGGGAAGGAAGGGTACCCAAGTCTATTAACACAGTTGCAGTCACACCACTGCCAAAGAGACCCAGTCTCAACCATAAAGAGCCCAACAACACATGCTACAAATTACAGAAGAGGGAAAGGTCGGTATCTTGACCATGCTGGATTTATCCGTGGCTTTTGATCTGGTGGACCCTGGCATTCTTTAACAAATACTAGGCTATCTGGGCCACAGCTCAGACAAAGTGGTGGATTGGTTACTCTCAATTCTATCCGATCTTGAGGCAAGAATAAAATGGGGGCAAGCCCACTCACCTACAGCCTCGATCTGGTGTGGAGTCCTGCAGGGGGCTAGCTTGTCTCCTCTACTTTTCAATCTTTATATCAGACTACTTGGCTCCCTCCTAGACAGTTTGGGTGTGTTTTTTACCAACTATACTGATGGCACCAATTTAGTCATGGAAACTACTGCAGTTTATGCTATGGATGTCATCCAACTAGTTATGCATTAACGCCAATAAGACAGAGTTAATGGTCTTTGGCTCAAGGGCTGCATGGGCCAAACAAGGCACGGACTACACCAGCTTCCAAATAGGCACAAGCTGCATCCTGGTCCTTAGCAAGGTAAAGACTCTGGGTGTTCATCTGGAGGCCTCCTTCAATACTGATGCATGTGTTGATCACATGATAAATAGCTACAACTACTCCCTTGATCTTTTGAAAAGTATCCACCAATCCACCATATATCACCAAAGATAACACAGCAACTATTGCCTGAGACACTGTTTCATCTAGGTTGGATTATTGTATCTCTTTGCTGATAGGTGCCTCAACCAACAATGTAAGGAAATGTCAGGTACTCCAAAACAATGCAGTACACATCGTCAATAGACTCAGAAGATGAGAGCACATTTTATCACACAGATGAAACCTATGCTGGCTACCCATACAAGAACACATTATTTTGAATGTGGGATCCATCCTCTACAAATGTGTACATGGAGCAGTGCTACCTTACCAGAAAATCTTGATACCACAGTACTGTCCCACCAGAGCATTACGGTCAGCAGACAAGTGGCAGGTCATATTCCCCAAATACAAATGCGAAAACAGCTTGGGAAGATCCTTCCCAGTCAAAGCAGCTATATTTTGGAAATTCATTCCTATCGCACTCACAAGGGATAACAATCCAAGAACTTTCAAGGAAAGCCCTAAGAACTTTGCTTTTTAAGTAATCACTCTTTTCCTTGATACATTTCTATTGCTCACAGACGGTTCTTTGATGGTTTTGTTTCTTCTGTATGAGTCCCGATACCCTCGGGCTTTTAGCACATTATAAATAAGTGAATAAAATAAATAAATTACAGTAGAAGAATTACTGTACAAGCTAATTCTGGCAAAACCCAGTGCAGACCTGTGGACTCCAAAAATGGCCTTCCACCACTTGTAATCTTTTAGTAAGTCCACTGGGCAGATTGGTGGTAACAGTAATACATTTTGCTGGTTATAAAGATGACAGTATTGATACTACTTCACTTATTTTGATTAGTAAGTTCACAAATCACCCCTTACAACCTTATTTTAGCACAGAATACAAAGTGAGTCATATAGCTGCTTCCAAATTCATGTGGCGGGCTCTTTATTTCCTGCTGATACACATTCAATGATGGTGATTCCTGCTCTGCCTGCATGCTCATCAACACTCCCTGACATGGTGAGGCTTCAGTGCACATATACAAGAATGCTAAATGCATCACCTCCCCGAGGGTGGTCTTGTGGTCCCTCACATGACTGCCACTCCTTAAAACCACCTTTTAGACCAAATATGACCTGACACATTGTTTCCCGGGGAGTCTGAACCAGGTGGTAGTTTGTCACAGGACTGCCTTGGAAAGACCACACACTGGTTCTGCTGTCAGTAAAATCATAGTTGTCCTTTTTTGGAGGTTTTTATAGTGGTGTCTCCCATAAATGTGTTTAATTCCCTGTATAAGAAGACATCCCTGGCAGACTCTATCAGAGAATTGGTAGGTGTGGGAAGAAAATGTGGAAACTATTTCTTGTGTGTTTTCTGAGTCGAAAATGAGGATATTAGCTGGTATGCAAAAGATGAATGAATCATCGTATTCTTGTCATTAGCAGCTAAGAACACAATCCAACAAATGTATCACTTATCTATTTTTCTGATTTCCAAAATTGCTAGTTTTGGTCCGTTGAATTAACCAATACCTTTCACTTTTATTGGGACAAGTGAACAAAATACTTGTATGTATTAGATGCCTAAAAGGGTTAACTTAAGATAAGGAACCCTACAATAATTTGTGTCTGCTGCATATAATATTGGCAAATCATTTTGCCAGGAAGGATATTGGGAATTATGACTTATTGAGAAAGAAAGCTGTGGCAGTGGCAGTAATTAAGACATTAAGTCTGTTTTCTTTCAAAGGTAACCCACGTTTGTGAGCCCTGGCTGATGGAGTGCCGAGGTCTTGAGGAAAGGAGATGAGGGTGGACACCAGGCCATCCAACGATGGATGGAAGAAAGGTAGCAAGGGTTGTTCTCTGAGATGTCAGGGGAGAAAAAGGGAAAGAGCTGATGATCTGTCACCAAGAAATAGTAGGGAAGTCAGAGGATGAAATTAATTCACTCAGAGAGAATGCATGTAAAGTTAAGGGGAGCATGCCCATGACTGATCCTTTTGTTATGCCCAAGAGGAGGGCATGGAGGTCATGTTAGTGGAGCTTCAAGAAATCAAAGAGGTCATCTGGGAGGTAAGAGACCACACCATTGCATATACAGCCTAGGATGGTGGGGGGGTTGAAGTAGGGAAGGATGTTCATAATTTTCAAATTCTGCAAGATCAAGTAGAATGGAGGAAAGATTAAGAGTGTGAGCGATGGGAAGACAGTTGGAGATATGATTGAGAACAGTTCTATGATGTGTTTGCTGTTAAACCCAGAGTGGAGGGAATGCAAAACATGTTAACCTACTGGGATTTTGGAGTAATGAGCAGATGAGGACCAAGCCTGGAGAAAGATGAACATTCAGGGCCATTAGCAGGACTTTTAAGATGACTGTGGCTCAATTTTCGGGCAAAATGTCAGTTGACAGTGAGATTTTAATAAGGGGAAAAGTGAAATATAATGATAGAAGGAAGCTCTTTGATATTTGGAGGTGCAAAGGGATATATAGGAGCACCAGAAGGATGAGAAAGGTAGGAAGCTGAAGGAACCTGAAACAAGGTGGGCAACCATTGAAAGAGAATGTTTTGCTATTGTGGGGTCACTGAAGAAGTTTAGACCATACTTGTATGGATCTACTTTTGTGATTCAGACTGACCACCAAACCTTGAGATGGTTGATGCAGATGAAAGGGGAAAACCCTAAACTACTGAGATGGTCAATCAGCCTGCAAGGGTTTGATTTTACCATTGAACACAGGTCTGGGTGTCACCACCAAAATGCTGATGGTCTCTCCACGATGTTTGACCAACTGGAGTAAGGAGATTCATCTAGGAGTGGATTAAATCCTCATGTCCCTTAGTCTGGGGGGGACGAGTGTTAGGGAGAATTCTCAAGAATGTGCTAATTTCCCTTAACTTTTGAGACCCCCAGCAACTTTGCTAGTGTTCTAGGATTTTAATTTTTACCTGGAAAGAGTGTGAACCTTTTTTCCCACTCTTTCATGTATTTTGATGTGTGTTTTACTTTTGTGTTCTTTGATTATGGGGTTTCAAACACCTCCATAAGCATCATCTTTTTCTTGTGTGTCACACAGCGCCTCACTGCAGTGGCACAGGGGTGTCTTTCAGACTCCCCAAGGTTTAAATACCTTCTCTGGGACTGACTACCGTCTCCCAGAGCATGTAAAGTTAAATTGACTTTGCAAGTCTTTTTTAAATTCATAGACCCAGCACACACTATCTTCCTATAGAGTGCTGGAGGGGTTGCCTAGCATCCCCTGTGTCTAAACACTCATGTAACAGTCAAATGTTACCCTTTCCTCTTAGAATGGCTGGTGGCAGTGGTATTAGAATGAACTACCATGATTTTTCCCGACTGTGAACACGGGTAGCTAAAAATCGGGTCAGCCATGTTTTTCAATATGGCGCCCATGTCCCCTCTGTAAAAACACACTCCAGTCATCTTTTTTCACCGTTTCTTTTAGGAAACATCCTTCTTGTTTTTAACTCTCAGCACTAAACCAGGTTTGGTCCCTTTGTTTGATGCCCTTTGGCGGGCTTCATTGCTGAAGCCCTCCTCTCGCGCCTGAGTGTCTGGGGTGGACAGGATGTGAGGGAGGTGCCCGAAACTCCCTGTGCTTAGTCTCCTAGGAGACCTGAATGCACTCTGGCATGATTGGCTGGCTGGCTGTCCGGCAAGGACAGCCACCCTGCTCGGTGAGTGGCAGCTAAGCTGGAATGAATGGGAGAAAACGGTTTAAAAGCAGGTCTCTGGGACTTGGAAGGCAGAGTCGACCACTGCAACGAAAGAACCGAAGATGAGCTGAAGGAAGATGACTGCTGCAACTCCTGGATCGTTGGTTTGCCCGGTGAAGCTCTGCTGCAGGTCAGAATTGCCTGACACTCCATCGACAGAGAAGCTCCTTCAAGGACGGCTTCTTCCCTTGAGCAGGTGGGAACAACCACCTCGTAAGCCACCAGGACACCGTCTCTATACTCATCGAATTTTCATCAGAGTGATGTTGAAAACCGGATAGCCAGTGAGAAGGATAGCAGTTTGTGGACTTTAAGGCACTCCCACCTTAAAACCGATGCTTAGCCAAGCTTGTGGTCTCTTCCCTGGGGAATGCAGGAACCTCCCAATGTCCTCCTTCTTGTCCCCACAATTGAAGCTCAGTAACAGCGAGATCTGCAGGCACGGCCAGGAACAACTAACTCAGCTACAGCTTTTCTTCATCAATAAGGTTCTGTGCAAATGCGGTGTGGAAATCGTTTCTGCCACGGTGAAAGTTTGTGAAACTTTCCCAATTTTGGAGTCTTCTTCGCTCCTTAACCGACATATAACTCTTTTTCTTGCAAACTTCTTCCTCAACCATTGGCAAAGACTTAACCGTTTACTATCAGAACTGTGCTATTCTAACCAAGACTCTGAACCATTGACTTTGGCTGAGGCCTATTGAATTGCATTGCCAGTTGAGGTGAACTGAAACTATTTGCCCTGCCTATGAAAGTAATTGTGCTTTAATTCTTTTAACCTTTGTCTTTCTACCTTTTTTTTCTACCTTTTTTTGAAAGTTACTGAAGTGCCATTTTTCTCCCACTTTTCTCCCACTTCAAGTGGGCCTAACTTTTCAGAAACGTATTGTGTATTGTAGTGTATAAGATAGTGATATTGAGCTGCTTCTTACCAGTGGACTGTTTTCCAACTGACTGTGTAGATAAATGTATGTTCTTTTACCAAGAAACATTGAATAGTGTTTGTTTGAACTACTGTGATTGCAAGTCCTTTGTGTAACATCTTGTACTGCTCACATCCCTCTTGAGATATAGCCACAGCTACCACATAACTGTGTAGTACAGGCGTGTACCAAAGGTGAGATTGTGCTTAGACCTGTAGTCTTAATTGTGTGTGTGTTCCCAAATGGTACTGCATGTAATTCTGCCTAACACAACGGGATACATAGGCGCACAAGATGGGCTACGTTGGGTGGATGGATGTCAACTCAGCAGGGGAAGTGGGAGAGAACAGGGGCAGAGAAAACAGAGTGTGGGTTAAGGGGACATGGGAAGGAAGGACTGTGAAGGAAGGAGGTTAGGTTAACTAGAAGAGTAGACAGGGTGTGCCATTTGTAGGCGACTTCAGAGAAGTAGCAGGCAAAGTCATTGGGTGAGAATGATGAGGAAATGTAGTGAAGTTTCGATGGTCATTGACAGCTTATTATGGTGTGAGTGATGCGTGGATATAAGATTCCTGTATTGAGTAAAACAACTTGACTGAATCAAGAGCAGTGGGGAAGGCAAGTGAACCCATTGTTCAAAGCCCCAATGAGCCCACCACCACTTATGATTCAATAATTAAAAACATATGCCATAAAACTGTAATAAGAAATTAATCACCCTTCTCCATTCAATGCATATAATAATGCATATAATAATTCTGATACGTGCCCAAAATAACTTCAACAAATATTAAGATCCATAATACATCCTACAGCCATAGTTGGTTTCCACTCCTACACAACACATTTGTTTTAACCCCTCTTTAAAATAAGCCACCCCTGAACTCAACAGACTCATGGAACTACTTCAAGCTTTTTGTATCCATGATCATATTGGAATAAGCAGTGCTAAATCATTTGCAAGCATGTGCAATACAATTAAAAACAACTATTTTTCTCTCGAGATTGAGGAATGGAATCAGTGCTGGTAGGAGCAATAACCAATTTGTGGACAGTTATGGACATGGGTAAAATAGGATTCCAGTGTTAATAAATCGCTAGACATCTTTAAAACCATTAACCTGTTTATCCTAATCTCATGAGTGAGAGAATCTGATGTGGGGCTTCTAGACCTTGCCTAGATTGAAACTTGTCTCTCTCCCACATCCAGCAAAACGTCTCCATGCCCCATTGTATTGAATGATCAGAGGTCATTTGTGAAGTTCTACACGATTCAGGGTTACCTCTGCTTCTCTTTAAAGTGTTCTCCTGACCGCTTGCCAATCTGGTCCAGTGCTTCATCTGTGCCCACCAACATACTGTGTAAACAGGCCCCTGAATGGTTCAAAATAAAGCAATGCAGATCCTATCTAACACAATCAGATGTGAATAACAATGTCCCCTATTTTGTGGTCCCTACACTGGCTCGCAGTAGAGAAAAATATTAATATTAAGGTCCTTTGAATTAACCAACACCTTTCACTGTTATTGGGCCAAGTGATCAACATAATTGTATGTATTAGATGCCTAAGAGGGTTAACTTAAGATAAAGAACCATGAAGTATTTTTCTCTGCTGCATATACTATTGGCAAATCATTGTGGCAGGATGGAGATTGGGAATTATGACATATTGAGAACAGAAAACCGTGGTCGTGCCAGTAATTAAGAGACTTAGTGTATTTTCTGTCAAAGAGTACCCACCTTTGTGAGCCCTGGCTGGTGGAGTGCAGAGGTCTTGATGAAAGGAGATAAGGGTGGACATCAGGCCATATAATGATGGATTGCAGAAAGGCAGCAAGGGTTGTTCTCTGAGATGTCAGGGGAGAAAAAGGGAAAGAGCTGGTGATCTGTCGTCAGAGGAAGAAATTGGGCTTGCCACCCTTACATGTCCTCTGGCAGTTGGCTGTTAGCAAGTGGGGGGCATCATCCACTTTAGTGAAAAAAGGATAGACCATCACATATAACCCTGTCTCATGTGTTACATTGTGGCTGCAGTGTCTGGTTTGCTAACATTCAAACACTTATAGTGAATCACTGCCTGATGATTGGCATGGAGGCACTGCCAGGTTCACTGGGAGAAGTTTATTCCTTGCACTTTGAAAGAAAGTCAAACAACCATGATTGTAGGCAGTCCATTGACCACTTAGCTAAACAAAAAAAAGATATAATTCGTACTCTACAGAGGTCATGAACATAAATAAACCTTGCAATCTGATAAATATCTGCTACCCAAAATTCGTACATTTAATTACCTCGTTATGCCTAAAAACCCTACTAGTCTACGAGAATACTGGGGCGTCGATCGGTTTGGCATGATGTGACTGACTTCGTTGTATCTGTAATTCATCAGTGGAATCGACTAGACATATACTTACCCAATGTAGCTTGTTAGCCCCCCTCTATGAGAAGGGATATCACAACTATGCGAATCACACCTGAGCTCCTTATATGGAGCAAAATCTGCTGCACTACATATATGGCAGAAGGTGGGGAAACATGTGGCCGCATTGTGATCCTTTTAGATATAGTGATGCATACATGGAGGCAGTTTGTCCTGTCAGCCATCTTGTGATTGTCTGCCTATCAGATCTGCCTTCGAGCTAGCATTTTAAAAGGCGGCTCTATTTTTTGATGCAATTGATTGTTTTAGAACTGATTTTCTTTTAATTGTTAAAATGGATTGGTTTTATCGGCTAAATAATTGGTGTTAAGTTTAATGATATAAATTAATTGCTTTTTAAGTGTCATTTTACAAACTGAAAAACGTTTTGTAATAAGTTGAATTGTCTATGCTTGTAGTTTAAAGGTCGGATTGACCATAAAGACTAAATACATTTTTTTTTAAATAAAAAATATGCATCATATTGATGTGTGTTACTTGGAGCATCGCATGGTGGGGATGCCACTTATGGCTGAATTGCCTGGGGCATGAGGTTGTGTAATACCATTAAAATTCATGGGAAGAAATGAGTGAGCAGGACCTCTGCAGTGTCTACTGTGGGATGTATCGCGGTGCCCACAACATTGCAGAACACATGGCCAGGGATTAAGGCCATTGTCCATGACTGCAACCACACACTGTGTTCCACGATCCCATTATTGGGGTGTAGTGTACAGGCAGTAGGCCAAGGCAAGTGGGTATTGTGGGTGGCATGCTGGGGTCTGGGGTATAGCTGAACCTCATGCCCCAGGCAGTTCAACCTAAACTTGCATCCGAGCATTCGCTGCACAGGTGACACACATCAATCTGTGCGAAAAGAATCTGTTAAGGGAACATAAACAAACATTCAAATATAGCCCTGTTTTAGATGTGCTCAATTAAAAGCGGTCAAAATTAAGGGTTTTTAGATTTGAAGTCTAGAGAAGCTCAGAAACAACACACCAAACAGAGTTTGCAAGTTGATTAATGGGAGGGGCTTACAAAAGAGTTAACTCGGCGAGTTCTTACCACGTGGGGTGCATTTTTATGGAAATAATTATTGCGATGAGTGTTGAGTTGAATTTCTTTGTCTTTGCTGCTGATGTTTGTCACCTTTCACATTGAGATATTGGTTTACAATAAACTGCATTAGGCAATACAACAATGAATGCAGTTAAAGCATCCTAATCGGGAGGCAACTGGATGAGTTTGCAAAAAATACGTTTCAGTTGTGTGTTTTAGGGTTAAAAAAATGATGTTCTTCCACGAGGTTTTTTTGTTGGAAAAAAAGACACACGTAATGTTGATCGCACGTTCCTATTATCTTTACCTGGCAGCGGGTCTATCGGAGGAGAAGAATCGATAGAAGGCCCTTGTTTGGAGTCTACAGTACAGAGATAGGACTCCTTTATTGTAAACAAGATGTCTGCGCTTCAGCCGATAGACAGTCCGTCACCATAAATATGTGAACTGGCGGGCATGGCATGACAAGCAACAAATCAATCCTTAACGGCTGCTTTTCAGCTCCATGAAATATTACCCCTGGAGATGGTGGTACGTGCGTTTTATCAAAGAAGTGACAGTTTAGTAAATGCCGGCACTCGGCCCTTCACTCGTGCTGCGCCTGATAGAGCGTGACTTAACCCCTAGCTGCACGGTGCAATTACCCAGCCGAAAGGCAAGGCTTCGACCTTGGCGTGTGAAGGAAGGGCGTCTCAATCGTTTATCCGCGACACATCTGTCCTTCACTGACCAGTCGCATGGACAGTGATGCAGCAGCTGTCACGGTGTCTCCACCATATCGACTCTAGTGTTCATACGTTTGACCATTCATACGGCTTAGCAATTCTCAACAGTTACACTTTTTAAGCCGGTTTAGCACACGATATAGGCTTGGTTTTATGGAAATAGAAAATATATTCTTTTTCCATGAGCAAAAGATCAACGAATTATAAATCGACTGAATTCGATTAATTGTTGTCTTGAGGGCATACTGTACGAAAGGTTGAAGGCCAGAACATCAAAACGTTTTAGCTCATCTCATGTCCACCAAAAAAGGTGGCTGTCCAATAAACCAGGGGCATCTGAATGAGCGATGTTCAGGTTCCCTCTTTGCCCAATTACACATTTGCGCTGAGAAGGGGATATTTCTGAGCCTTTTAAAGCGCATCCTGAATTCCCACATGGTATTTGCTTTAAAATGCACGGAAAGGACAGTCACCCCCCTGCGCCTTCTTTAAAAGGCTCAAATGATGACAGGGTGATTCTTGACCTTGCCATTTTTGTTTTTTTAGGTCCTACACACGCAGGTTAAACCGCAACTGTAAAAGTGACGACGGAAGGACGAAGGAAATGGAGGAGGCAACCAAATAACCTGTGCAGGGTCCTCCTCCTCTCCCCCCCACCGGGTAAGGAGGAGGGTGCCCGCCAAAGCACGGCAATTCAGGCAAAAGCCTGCGAAGGGCAAACAAAGGAAAGGGGCGGGGTATGCCCCATATAACGGGCGGCTGCCCTGCTGCAGACATTTTCCAGCCCCTGCCAAAGGACGCCAGCCAGAGGGCAAAGGAAGGATTTCGTAAGCAGCGATCAGATACCTGAGGGTTCGTACCACTATATAAGTGCTGAATTATATCTCGCTTGGTGAGCAAAACGACACGAAGCAGACCAGGATCGAGCATCAGGTCCGCTCAGAGAAACTTCGGGGTATTAAGCATGTCATAAATAACTCACCATTTCATATGCCAAGGGTATTTATTTAATGAGAGCGTCGGCTTTCAGGGACACCCCCCCTGGGTATATCTTATTTGGCCGGGGGGTCAAGGTTCATGGGGTGCCCAGGTCAGTTACTGATCTGTCGTGGCGGATGCGCAAGAGGGGATCCCCCACGAGGCAGGTTGGCCAGGTTTGAGACATGGTGGGGTACCGCATCACTGCAAGGTCTGCCAGTTGTAATGGCACTGAAGCAGGGGAGAGGGCCCGGGCTACCCAGTGAGCTGCAGAAGGGAACAGGAAGGATATGAATACACGGCTCAACTTGTTAGAGATTGGGCACTGGGGAAAATCGGTTACAAACTCCAGGGGCGCCAGGCGTATTAACATAGCGCATGAGGACAAATGAGAGGAAGGATACGTTTAGAGATTGATTGGGGCTTGGTCTGGAGCAGCTTAGCAGGAAAGACAGAGGTAGAAAGACACAGAAGCTCGCAATATGCTGGGAAAAGTGGTCTGAAAGGTGGTTATTTGATGATGTTACAGGGGCTAGCGACATGGTGAATATTATGACTGGGGGACCAGGTGTCCAGCATTGCCAGGTAAATTGGTGAAAGGCATCATTCTCTAAATATAATGGGTCAGACGATGCATGGGGGACATCGGTAGCATTGGACCTGGGGTTCTAAAGTGGGAACAGGTCGGCAAGGTCATTTCAGCCGTTCAATCCCTCGGGGGCAATATACAAGTAGCATGGGCTGAGGGACGTCTGGTAGGTAGTAGTTTGGATGGTCTTAAAAGGCTACTATGGCCGGGAAGCTATGGCTTACATAATGTATAGAAGAGAGGAAAGGGGTTTGTGTTAAGGGTAAGAGGTTGGCACCCCACCAGGCCGTTAATACTCCAGCAAGGGCAGGCAATCCATGGACGAGGATGAGGCTGGTCACAGGGGCATCCTTAGGTGAAGGGGAAGGTTTCAGAGGTTGGAGAAGCAATTGGGCAACGGGTCAGTGCCCTGAGTCAACATTATGGGGGCATGCGCTGTGTATGAGCGACAAGCAGTTACATTGGTGCAGGATGCTTCTTGATGAGGGAGTTCCTTAAAATTATGGAGCAAATTGCCCGGGATTGGCTGGTGAATCAGGGCAGGGATGGCGATGCCCGGGAGAAAGGGTTTCCGGAGTACAATGGCGGTGCTGGGTCATGGGCTTTCGCGGGATGCCGGCTACTAGGTAGAACTGCTTAACAGTGAGCGCTCACTTTGACATCTGTGCAGAACCTGCCGACACAGGTTCGGATCCTGGCAGGGCCAAACTCAGCCTTTCAGTATTAATAATCTGCGCTCAGAAGCAGGAGAGTTCATAGCCCTATATAAATGCTGAATTATTATACTGCTTGGAGAGTAAATTGGCATGAAGCAGCTCAGGTTCAAGCACCGGGTCTGCTCGGAGAAACTTCTGTGTATTAAGCAGGTTATAAGTAACCCAGCACAGCATATACCTAGGGGATTCATCTACCCCACAGAAGATTAGGGTGGGGAGATGGGCCTTACATGAGAAGTATAATGGAAATGGGGAGCCTCTCTTTGGAAAGCTGGGAGGTTGTGCGTACATGACAAGACAAATGGAAGCTGGGCTGAGACAAGGGGGAAAGAATGCGGAGGTGAAATTCTAACAAAGGACTTAAATCCCAGATTCACCTGTTGAGAACAGCGTTCTCCCAGCTGATAACTCCTGCAAGGGCAGGCAGAGCAAGGTTAAGGTAGTGGGGGAGCGCTAGCCTGATAAAGGGGTAGAAGAATTTCTGTGGTTGGAGTATGCTGAAAAAGTGACCTCTCAGAGGGGGTGAACTAGGAGCCGGTGGGATGAGTTCAGGGAAGGGAATTTGGTAGGGGCTGAAGGTTCCCCAAAACAGGCACAACGTGGTCAAAAGTGAAGCCCCGGGTTGAATAGACAAAATAGCGAGTGCATTGGCCAGCATGGGGCATGGGAAATCTAACATAAAATTGGGCACAAAGTGCACTAAGCTCCTGGAGAGGTGTTTCACAGAGCGGGCATAGGCTGAAAGGTGATAGGGGCTGAAGGTTCCCCAGAACAGGCACAACGTGGGCAAAAGTGATGCCCCTGGTTGAAAAGACAAAAGAGCGAGTGCATTGGTCAGCATGGGGCATGGGAAATTTTACATAAAATTAGGGCACAAAGTGCACTTAGCTCCTGGGGAGGTGTTTCACGGAGTGGCCTTTGGCTGAAAAGGGGTAGGGGTGGAAGGTTCCCCAGAACAGGCACAATGTGGCCAAAGTGAAGCCCCTGGTTGAATTTACAAAAGAGCGAGTGCTCTGGCAAGCATGGGGCATGGAAAAGTTTACAAAAAAATGGGGCACAAAGGCCACTAAGCTCGTCGAGATGATAGCAAAGGGGTTGGAGCTCCGTGGTTGGAGGTCAGCACAAAACCCTTGGAAAGGTAAAATGAGGAAAGGGGGGAGCCACGGTGGACGGTAACCCACCTGTGGTGTGGCAGTGTTTGAGTGACCAAGCACAAGAGACAGACTCCGAATGAGCCAGGAGAAAGCCGGACGGGTCTTCGCTCTTTTAGGACCAGCGCCTCTTGGGAGCCTAAGCGGCAGGGGCGTCTGGTGATAACAATAAGGGCGCAGCTTCCCCCAAAGAAACAGCGCTCTCCCCTCCCAAGAACACCTGCAAGGACAGGCACGGCACAGACACGAAGGGTTGGGAGAGTTGTGCCTACGGAGGACTTTGTGGAAAGAAAGGGGGAAGCAGGTTGTTGGACAAGGAGCAGTCACTGCATCTTCAGAACAATTTTAACTAATGTAAAAAGTGTTTTTATGATGTTGTGAAAATGTTTGTCTTTTTTCTGAGATGGGTGCCTTAACGGCTCCTCTTGGTGATATGAGCTCCCAGCAACAACAAAGTTGCAGCAAGACTGTCATACACTAATGTTAGCAAAAATAGTGCAAATCCTCTGCGCCCCGTTAATTTACGCTATTCCTGTTGGGAATCTGCCCCCGAATTTCAGTTTAACCTCATTCTCACTCAGCATGCCTCACACAAATGAAACACTCATTCCCCAATTATACTGCCTTCTACCAACCACCTCATAATGACTACCAGCAAAAGATTACCATTTCATAAGTAATTATCCATCCACTTGTGTACCCCTCAACGTTGTGCTTTGTTTAAACACCATAGTCCGACTTTGCCAGAGGAGCACAGCCTTCTGCTGCACTCCTCTGGGCTGTTCGCTGACGTATTATGGGGAAATTGACTTGCCCTTAAAGAAAGTCAGTACTGGGAGACTTTGTTTCCTTTAGTCCTTGTCAATGTTGCAACTTTTCTGCAACATGTTGCAAGTGCACGAAGTACCTTACAGTACAGTGCACTTGGGTCTGCCTGTCAATTCTAAAGGCCCTAGTTACTCTCAAAGGATTTTTTAGGAGAAGTGCAGATGTGCCTTGGGCAGGGCTGGTGGCACGGTTAGGTGGTCTGGCTCCAAAATGGCCATGCCATGAGGTCCTTTGTCCTATCCTTTGGCCATCTTGCCCCTTCACCTTCCCCAGGTCGAGCCAACCCGGGTCAGTCCTTATTTGAGCATGCGTTTTCGCCAAGCTTTCGCCGGCTTCTGCATGCCTAGTGTGCGCGCTCCCAGGATGTGGGATGGACTGTCTAATTCCAATACACATCCTGGGATCCAGAGAGTCTGGTGTGCTGTAAATGCCTGGGACCACCGTGGTCCATGATTGGTCCACGTATGGTATACTTGTATGTCAGCAGATCGCCCACTGCATTTCTTCTTCATTTTGACAAGAAGTGGATTTTGGATAAGAGAAGGCTTCAAACACCCATACCAGGTCGATCTCTGGAGTTCTCACTGAACGAAGGATAGGATCCAAGTATCCTGAAACTAAGATGCCGAGTCGAGGAACCGCTGGTGACCCGCTGAAGGTTTGGCACCCTGAGCCCGCTGTTGTCCCACGGGACCCCTCTGCATCTGGTCGCCCTAGGTCTGCGAAGATGCGTCAACCCA
Source organism: Ambystoma mexicanum (assembly GCF_040938575.1). NCBI lineage: Eukaryota > Metazoa > Chordata > Amphibia > Caudata > Ambystomatidae > Ambystoma > Ambystoma mexicanum. The sequence goes on along the minus strand of NC_090925.1, from coordinate 461,626,522 downwards.
TTGGAATAGTGGGGCAACTATTCTTGGCACCTTCATCTAAACCTGCAAGTAAGCCTTTTTCAAAAGCGTCCCTGGGCCAACCCGTGGGTTGACCAGCTTGCCTTGGAGTTTTGCCCTTATACCGCCGCCATTTCCAGAAGGCCCTTGAAACTTGGTACATCGCAATCTCTATGTTCATGGCACCTTCATATACCTGGCTTTCCCAGGTCTGGAGTAAAGTGAGTTCCAAGGTCTGGAGTAAAGTGAGTGCGCCCGAACCAGAGTTTACACAATTACCGCGTGGCCCAGCTGTGGTGCCGAACTTTGCAAATTCATTGCAGCTGTTGTCATCTGTGCCCTTAAACCTGCTACAGTGGAACTGGCTTGATCCATCCACCAGGAGCAGAGAAATCGCCACTGTCCGTTTGGGAATCAACGCTGTATCTTTGTGGCTGAAAGCTGCAGAGCCGTGAGATTGAACCAGCAACCGAAGTGGACTCGACTGACGAGGTTTGGTCCGGAGTGCGCCGGGTGTCGGTGAGTAATTGCAACCCTAACCGGTGGCCCCTAGTGCATCCATCCATTTTCATGCATGAGTGGCCCCTGAGGGCCTCTCTCCTTTCCACTGCTAGTGTGCACTATTCACAACTCTTGGAATCGACTCTGCCCTCAAGTGGAGGCCCTCCGCGAATAGTGGTAACTTATTCTGCATCACCTCACCCACCTTCCTGAGCTGCTATGGACCCTTGAAGAGACCCCGTTTTGCCCAACTGCATTACAGCGTGCGGCAGCATTGCAAGTACATTTGGACAATAGGCTCCACTCTTCTTAGGGATTGGACTGCCTTTTAGTTAGGATTGTGTTTGATGCACAAGGGGCTAAAGACTATTTGTACTGCCTGTTTCCTTCCACCTTTAGGTTGTGGACCCATTTTGTGCATTAACCCTTTAGACAACATTGATATATACCTGTATATATAGGATTGTATTGGTTTAAATTGTATTGCTGTGATTTTCTTACTGTGTGTTAAATTGCAAAGGCCTTGGAATAAATGTATTTGCATTTTTGATACATATACAACTGACTGGAAGTAATTTGTAAGTGTCCTTTGTGCTCATTGAGGTCTTTCAGTCATCCTCACCCCTCCTGTGACCTAGTCATGACTGCAGCCAAGCTACCTTGATTGGTCTGGCTTGTCCAGAAGGGTACCCTGTCCCAAGAAACTAGGCTGGCCTTCTGAACCTCTGCCCACCAGGTCAGAGTTCAGAGGTCTGTCTTAACAAATTGGTGTACAGTGGTGGGATAGGACTGAAGGTATCCAGTGTTGCACACTATTGAAGGCATTTCAGATTACCCCTACCCAGGACACATAGTGAACATTGTAGTGATAACTGTAAAAGGCCATAGACCTATCTTATATAATGTAAATGAGTACCATGTTAACCTTAAATGCTTCTAAGAGAGAGGTTTACCTGATCAAGGTACAACAATGGAAATTATCCATAAAATCATGGAATGGCAAGAGATGCAACTCAGTGCCATAGCTTCTGATGAGAGTACAGAAGTGGGTTGGGCTGCTCCCACTGATAGAACTGACATTTCTGTCGCTGCCCTCCTCGATGGTGCCCATGAGGATGTGGATGATGTCATTGTTAGGCAGAATTACATGCAGCACCCTTTGGGAACACTACACACAATTAAGACTACAGGTGTAAGCACAATCTCACCTATGGTACAAGCCTGTACTACACAGTTATGTGGTAGCAGTGGCTGGGCAGCCAGACCTATCTCAAGAGTAATGTGAGCAGTACAAGATGTTACACAAATGACTTGCAATCACAGTAGTTCAAGCAAACACTATTCAAGGTCTTTTGGTAAAAGAATATACATTTATTTACACAGTCATTTGGAAAAAATTCCACTAGTAAGAAGCAGCTCAATATTACAATGTAATACACTACAGTACACAACCAATATATTTCTGAACAAGTTATGCTCCCCTGAAGTGGGAGCAAAATGGCACTTCAGTTACCTTCAAAAGGGTTAGAAATACAAGGTTAAACAGAATTAGAGCACAATTACTTTCATGGCAGGGAAAATAATATCAGTTCACTACAAACAGCAATTCAATTCAATAGGCCTTGCCCCGAAGTCAATGGCTCAGAGTCTTGGATAGCACAGTCCTGGTAGTAAATGGTTAAGTCTTTGCCAATATTCTTAGAAGTAGTTTGCCAGAAAAAGAGTTAAATGTCGGTTTAGGAGTGAACAAGACTCCAAAGTTGGGAAAGTTTCACAAACATTCACCGCAGCAGAGAGAATTTCCAAACTGCGTTTGCACAATATCTTAATGATGAGGGAAAGATGTAGCTGAGGCAGTTGTTCCTGTCAGTTCCTGCAGATCTCGCTGTTCCTGAGCTTCAGTCGTGGGGACAAGAAAGAGGACATCGGGAGGTTCCTGCACTGCCCAGAGAAGAGGCCACAAGCTTGGCTAAGCATCGATTTTAAGGTGTGCGTGCCTTAAAGTCCACAAACTGGTATCCTTCTCACTGGCTATCCAGTTTTCAACAGCACTTTGAAGAAAATTCGACCAGTATGGAGACGGTGTCCAGGTTGTCCCCACCAGCTCAAGGGAAGAAGTTGTCCTTGAAGGAGCTTCTCTGTCGATCTAATTTCAGGCAATTCGCACCTGCAGCAGGGCTTCACCTGGCAAACCCAATGGTCCAGGAGTTGCAGCAGTCGTCTTCCTTCAGCTCGTCTTCGGTTCTTTACTTCTAGTGGTCGACTCTGCCTCCCAAGTCCCAGAGACCTGCTTTTAAACAGTTTTCTCCCATTAATTCCAGCCTAACTGTCACTCACTCAGCTGGGTGGCTGTCCTTGCCGGACAGTCAGCCAGCCAATCACACCGAAGTGCATTCAGGGCTCATAGGTGACTAAGCACAGGGAGTTTCGGGCACCTCCTTCACATCCTGTCCACCCCAGACACTCAGGCGCCAGAGGAGGGCTTCAGCACTGAAGCCCGCCAAAGGGCATTGAACAAAGTGACCAAACAGGGTTTTGCACGCAAAGTTAAAAACAACAAAGACTTTGCCTAAAAGAAACGGTGAAAAAAAGATGACCGCAGACTGTTTTTACAGAGTGGTCATGGGCGCAATATTGAAAAACATGGCTGACCCGCTTTTTAGCTACCGGTGTTCGCAGTGGGGAAAAATCATGGTAGTTTGTTCTAAAATCACTGCCACCAGCCATTTCAAGAGGAAAGGGTAACATTTGACTGTTACATGCGTATTTAGACATAGGGGATGCTAAGCAACCCCTCCAGCACTCTATAGGAAGATGGTGTGTGCTGGATCTATGAATTTTAAGGGACTAGTAAAGTCAATTTAACTTCACATGCTCTGTGAGACAGTAGTCAGTCTCAGAGAAGGTATTTAAACCTTGGGGAGTCTGAAAGACACCCCTGTGCCACTGCACTAAAGGTGCTTTGTGACACACAAGAAAACAATGATGCCTATGGAGTTGTTTTAAAACTCCACATCCAAAGAACACAAAAGTAAAACACACATCAACATACATGAAAGAGTGGGAAAAAAAGGTTCACACTCTTTCCAGGTAAAAATTAAAATCCTAGAAATCCAGCAAAGTTGCTGGGGGTTTCAAAATGTAAGGGAAATTAGCACATTCTTGAGAATTATCCCTAACAGTAATGTCCAATGTTTCCTCTGCCAGCTCTGATGCTGAGGCCATGCTGGAATTCAAGAAGCAAGAGCTGCTGTTTAGGCAGAAAGAGCTTGACTTTCACATGGCTAAGCTGAAGATAGAGCAGGCAGAAACACATAAGTACAGGGATCACCAGTTGGACTGTCCAAGCTTCAAGTTTCAAATGGATCCAAGGGATCTGGACATGGGTCTGTGTCTTCCTGTCATCCAAGATTTCCTGAAGAAGAAATGTATGATGAGACGAATGACATTGTGGACTGGTTGAATACATTTGAGCATGCATGTGAAGTTCAAGAGTTTGTAAATGCTGATGAGATTGCCTGGTTGGTCAGTAGACTACCCCATTCTGACTGAAGTGCTATTATGGAAATGTCAAAAGCTGAAAGAGTAGATTTTGCAATGTTGAAGCAAACTCTCATCTTAAGGTTTGGGAAGACTCCTGCCCAATACTTGAAGAAGTTTAGAGAGTACAACAAGAAAGAAGGAAGGGTGTCATCTGTGACTGATTCTTTAAAGAACTTGACTGGCTGGGTTGAAGGCTATAAGGTCTCCACCTTTGGGGGTATATGTCTTGTCATGCTTGAACATATTTGTTCCTCTTGTTCCCCTGATCTTAAGCAGCAATTGGCAGATTCAAAGGGGTTAGATCCTAAGAAGATGGCCATAGCGCAAATTTGTGGGTGTCACAAAGCGTCCCCCATAAGGACAAGACTCATCCTGGTAAGCAAGAGGAGGGGAACAAGTCCAAAGATAAGGATGGTGGGGGATCTGATGAAACTTCCTCCGAAAAGGGCTATAAAAAGAAATTTAAGAGTACGTCACAAGAGAACACACAGGGTAGTGGAGGTTATCCTCCAAAACAGAACTCTGGTTTCAGTAAGCCTTCCTATGTCCCAAGACCCAGTGGATCCTTTGTGGCTTGTTAAGCAAGTGATCATGTGAAGGGGGACCCCAGATGTAAGATCAAAAACTTGGAGGTGCACTCTGCTAATCTGGCCTTCTCCTCATATGCGGAAGAATAGATCACAGGGGCATTCTTCCCCTCAGACTCCTTCCCCAGTGGGATAGATTCTGAGGTAGTTTTAGTTTCCCTGGGTTCCTGGGAGCCTAAAGTCTCAGAGGCTTATGCTAGGATTCCCAATAATACCAAGCACTACTTTAAGGACAGTGTGCTGATTAATACAGTAGATACTCCTGCCTTATGGATAATGGGTGCAGCAGAACTGTAGTGGATTCTACGTTGGTAGACCCAGAGGAGGTTGCCAGAGCTCCTCTGTTACCCACTAATTTAGCTGATGGGCCACCTCTCATGTTCCCAGTTATGCCTGTAAATCTTACTATAAATTGTACAGTGGTCAGGATTCCAGTGAGAATTCAGAGAGATGTCCCAGGAAAGGTCTTGCTGGGGAATGATCTCAGAGTGTTAAGGCTTGTGGGAGACACAGCAAAGAGACCCTGCACAAGGTCACAAACAAGGGCTGCACTGGCCAAGACCATTGTAAATCCCAAGCCAAAGGAGAAACCCAAGGCTAAAGGAGTCAAGAAAGATAGAAAAGGGAAAGAAAATATCCCCCTAACTCACCTATCACTGAGGTGATGGTAGTTGGTCAAACACCTGGACCTGATGAGGTAGAGGTGTTACCTGAAGTGTTTGATCCCAATGAATATCCTGAACTACAAGACTTGTTAGTAAAAGGTGGTCCTGACAGGATTAAATTCATCAGGGGTCAACCTGAGTGCGCATCTCTGGAGGGCCTAAGGAGAAAGGCCTGCTCCCAACTTTAAGGTGAGCCTCCTGGGAAGCAGAGGATTTATTGGGAAGGTGGGCTCCTCTACAGTGAGCTTACAGAGTCTACAGAAGGAGACCATAGGAGGTTGGTGGTTCCACTTGCTGTAAGACCCTTCCTCCTGCATCTGGTGCATGAAGTGCCCCTTGCTGGTCACCTTGGCATCAAGAGAACCAAGCAAAGGTTATCCATGCACTTCTACTGGCCCGAGATTGGGGTGCAAGTAGAAAGTTACTGCAGGAGTTGTGCCACCTGCCAGATATCTGGAAAAAGTGGCACAACAATCCAAGCTCCATTTGTACCACTCCCAGTTGTGGGGTACCATTTGAGTGGGTAGGGATTGACATTGTTGGTCCTCTTAACCCCCAAACATCCTCAGGCAATATGTTTATCCAGGTGCTGGTCGACTATGTCAATATCCAGCTGTTCTAGTATGGTTTCACAAGCAATTTTCCATTGATTTAGGAGGCTATCCATCTAATTACCTGTGTTGTCTTTTAATTAAATTGAGGGATATTGTCACCTCCAATCCCCTATCGATATAGCACCAAAGCATTCCACATCACTACAGCTGCCATCGACTCAAGCTTCAGGTTGGTCACCCTTTGAGAGGACCCTCAGTCATAGTCAAGGAGGGATGGGAGCTGCCCACTCCCCCATCAATACCAACCTAGTAGACTATGGGGGTCATTCCGAGTAGGGTGGTAAGGGTTAATGGTCACTGTTAACGAGACCGGTGCCGTTAAACCCTTACCGCCCTAGTCCGAGTTCCCTTTGCGGGTTGGTACTTAACGCCTGCTTTTTGCAGGCGTTAAAAAACCAACCCGCAAAGGGACCTAGGAGCTAATTACGGCACCGTAATTTACGGTGCCGTAATTAGCGCCTTCTCCATTCCCATTGAGCCCTATGGGGCAAAAATGGGAATGGGGAAGGACCCTTGGTGAATGGGGAATTACCGACCCCGCCAACCTTGGAATGGGGCGGTAATTCCGCCATTCACCGTGGCGGAGTCGGAAAAATAACGGCGTCAACCAAGGCGCTAATAGCGCCTTGGTTAACGCCAGGATCGGAATGAGGCCCAATGTGCTAGAGCTCAGAAAAAAGATGGTACTCCTGATGGTCTGGCTAGTGAGAAACTGAAGGTAGGGCAAGCACTGGTGAAACACTGGTATGACCAGAAGGCTGCCCTCATCAATTTCACACCTGGTCAGCAAGTCCTGATCAGGAATCCTATATGGCCTAGAGCTTTACAGGACAAATGGTCAGGCCCTTACAAAGAGGTGGAGTCACTGGGTGAGGTCAACTATTTAGTGGACCTTGGAAGGGCTGGTCAGGCTCCAAAAGTGTCCCATGTAAATATACTGAAGGCTTTCATTGCAAGAGTTGAAATCGCTGAACTGCTGCTGGCTTCAGATGTTGAGGAGGAGGAGTCAGAACCTCTCCATGAATGGTTCCAGGGCAGTCCATCAGATAGCTCCATTCAGGGTGTCCAAGTGGCCCCTCAGCTGACTGCTGATCAACAAGCAGAGGTGAAAAGTTTGCTGAGGCAATTTCCCCCCTTGTTCTCACAGTCTCCTGGTTTGACACCATGGTGCAAACATGACATTGATACAGGAGACAGTGTACCTAACAAAAGTAGGAGATACAGGATGTCAAAGTAAGGTCGTACAATAAGACAGAGGTCAACAAGATGTTGGAGTGTTTGAACCCTCCAGTATTCCTTGGTCCAGCCCTGTGGTTTTGGCTCAAAAGGCAGCCACCTCTGAGTTGAGGTTCTGTTTGGATTACAGGGCTCTGAATGCTGTCACCAAGACAGATGTACATCCTTTGCCTACAACAGATGAACTGGTGGATACTTTGTGTGCCTCCAAATACCTGAGCACATTTGAACCCACTGCATGCTATTGGCAAATAGCACTTGCATAGCATGCCAAGGAGAAGACAGTTTTCACAACACCAGAGGGTCTTTGCCAATTCAAGGTAATACCTTTTGGTTGAAGAATGTCCCTGCCACTTTACAGAGGCTTTTGAATCATGTCCTTAATTGGTTGGATGAATTATGTCTTGCATATCTAGATGATATAGCAGTTTTCAGTGCCAGCTGTGAGGATCATGTGAAACACCTTAAGATTGTGTTGCAGGCTCTTCAAAAGGCCCACTTGACCATAGAGGCCAGTAAGTGCCAGATTGGGCAACGATCAGTGGTCTACCTTGGACATGAAGTAGGTGGAGGGTGTCATTACAGCCTCTACCTAGTAAAATACAAGCAGTACAAGACTGGCCTACCCCCACTACTCAAATCCAAGTGAGAGACTTTTTAGGACTCACTGGGTACTACAGAAACTTCAGGGCAGACTATGGCACCATAGCTGCCCCTCTTGTCTGAGAAATCCTAAGAAACCCAAGAAGGTAACCTGGTCTGAAGAGTATGGGAAGGCCTTCAATGGCTTAAAAGACTCCTTGTGCCAGGCCCCTGTTCTCAGGGCCCCTGATTATTAATGACATTTTATTGTGTAGACAGATGCCTCTGACTCTGGGATAGGAGCTGTGTAAGGAGCACCCTATTGGCTTCATTAGTCACCAGCTTGAGGACAGAGAGCTCAGATGCCCTACAGTAGAGAAATAATGTTTCTCAGTTGTGTGGGCTTTAAGGACGCTGAGGCCCTACCTTAATGGGACCCACTTTACTGTGCAAACTAGCCATAAACCCTTAAAGTGGCTAATGAACATGAAGGGAGATAATCCTTCAAGGCTTTGACTTCATGATTGAGCATAGGCCAGGTGCCCAACATAGCAATGCTGATGGGTTGTCCATAATGTTTAACCAACCTGAATATGAGACTCATTCAGGGGTGGTTTAATTCCCCCTGTCCTTGGTCTGGGAGCAGCGAGTGTTAGGAAAGATTTCCATTTCATATGTCATTTTCCCTCCAGTTGTGCATCCCCCCCCAACTTCTTGCTTTGTTGCTTTGTTTAAATGCCATAGTCCGACTTTGCCAGAGGAGCACAGTCTTCTGCTGCACTCCTCTGGGCTTTTCGCTCACTTCTTATGGGGAAACTGACATGCCCTTAAGGACGGTCAGTACTGGGAGACTTTGTTCCCCTTAGTCCTTGTCAATGTTGCAACCTTTCTGCAACATGTTGCAGGTCATTTCTAAAGGCCCTAGTTACTCTCGAAGGATTTCTTTTTAGAAGTGCAGATGTGCCCTGGACAGTGCTGGTGGCAGCTTATCTTTTAGAGTATTTTTAACCATTTCTTGCCAGGTATACAGTGATTACTGTGTTTGCCAAGATTAGGTGGCCTGGCTCCAAAATGGCCATGCCATGAATTTCTTTCTACTGTCCTTTGGCCATCTTGCCCCTTCACCTTCCCCAGAATGAGCCGACCCGGGTCAGTCCTTATTTGGGCATGCATTTTCCCACGATGTGCCAAGCTTTTGCCAAGCTTTTGCGGGCTTCTGCATGCCTTGTGTGTGCGCCCCAGGATGTGGGATGGATTGTCTAGTTACAATGCACATCTTGGTATGCTGTAAATGCCTGGGACTACCATGGTCCAGGATTGGTCCACGTATTGTATGCCTGTATGTGAGCAGATCGCTCATTGGGTCCTCTCCTTTTGGCGCAAAGGAGATTTTGGATAAGAGAAGGCTCCAAACACCCATACCGGGTCGATCTCTGGAGTTCTCACTGAACGAAGGATAGGATCCAAGTATCCTGAAACTAAGAAGCAGAGTCGAGGTACCGCTGGTGACCCACTGGAAGGTTTGGCACCCTGAGCCCGCTGTCATCCTGTGGGACCCATCTGCATCTGGTCATCCTAGAAGGTCTGCAAAGATGCTTTGACCCATTGAAAATGTGGGACCAACTAGTCTCTGCACCTTCATAAAAACCTGCAAGCAAGTCTTTTCGGAAGCATCCCTGGGCCAACCAGTGGGCTGACCAGCTTGAGCAGGTGTGTTGCCGTAATATCGCTGATGTTTTGACGAGGCCCTTGAAACTTGGTCCATTGCAAGCTCTCTGTGCACCGCAACCTCACACTACGTTTCATACAGTTGGCGTTCCCAGGTCTGGAGTAAAATGAGTGTGCCTGAACCAGAGTTCATTGCAGCTGTGGTCATCTGTGCCCTGAAGCCTGCTACAGTGGAACTGGCCTGATCCATCCACCAGGAGTGGAGAAAACACTACTGTCCCTTGTGGGAATCAACGCTGTATCTTGGTCGCTGAAAGCCACAGAGCCGTAAGATTGCGGCATTTGAACCTGCAACTAAAGCGGAGTCAACTGTCAAAGTTTAGTCCAGGTTGCACCAGGGTTCATGAGTAATTGCAACCCTAACTGGTGGCCCTTAGCGCATCCATCTATTTTTATGAATGAGTGACCCCTGATGGCCCCTCTCCTTTCCACTGCTAGTGCGAACTAGCAAACTATTCCCAACTCTTGGAATCTACTCTGCCCTCGAGTGGAGGCTCTCCTCGAATACTGGGAACTTATTCTGCATCACCTCACCCACATTCCTGAGCTGCTATGGGCCCTTGAGACCCCGTTTTGCCCATCGGCATTACCGACCTACGCCAGCATTGCAAGTACATTTGAGCAATAGGCTCGACTCATCTTAGGTATTGTACTTCCTTCAGATAAGATTGTGTTTGATGCAGAAGGGACTAAAGACTATTTGCACTGCCTGTTTCCTTCCCCCTTTAGGTTGTGGACCCATTTTTTGCATTAACCCTTTAGAACGCATTGGTCTTGTATATATGTGTATAGATAGGATTGTATTGGTTTAAATCATATTGCTGTGATTTTCTTACTGTGTGTTGAATTGCAAAGGCCTTGGAATAATTGCATTTGTATTTTTGATATATATATATAAACCTGACTGGGAGTGATTTGTAAGTGTCCTTTACTCTGTGTGCTCATTGAGGTCTTTCAGTCACCCTCAACCATCCCGAGACCTAGTCTTATCTGCCGCCAAGCTACCTTGATTGATCTGGCTTGTCCAGAAGGGTACTCTGTTCCAAAAAACTAGGCTGGCCTTCTGAACCTCTGCCAACCAGGTCAGAGTTTAGAAATCTGTCTTAACAATGACAGTGATGCATTTTTGCAAAACTATGTAATAAGAAAAATTATATTTCTGTAATAAATATCTATGATGTATAACAAGTATGTGTGTATGTATGGTTACCTTATAAGAAGTAAACCTTTGATAAAGGTGTGATGGTATTCGTCACAGTGGGAATTTATTAGATGTTGAAACTCATGTCTTTATACAGAGCTCGAATCATGGAATATTTTGAACGGTTCAAAGTGACTTTGCACTGCAGCCACAAGCCCTGATGCATGGAACTGTGCAAAGTGTATATCTGCAGTGCAAAGTCAGTGCATAGACATTTTTGCAGTACAAAATGATTTTAACTGACTTTGCACTACACAAATACACTTTGCACAGTTCCATGAATCAGGGTTTGTGTCGGCAGTGGAAGTCACTTTTCAGCAGTGCAAAGTCACTTTGAACCCTGCAAAGAATTCCATGAATCGGGCCCTATATAGTGTCAGTCTTACTAACACTCTGAAATGGTTGGATGGTGTCCTGGCCCTCGTTCCACCTAGCAGTCACTATTTTAGGGGCCCTGCACTCACTACTCAACAGATGGGGTCTAAAGACAGGCAGCGCACCACCAGTACTAAAAGGCTGTGTATTTGGAAGGAACATACGCCCTCTCAAAAGTCTGCAATCCATGGGCCCGATTCATGTAATGTTTGTACTGCGGATGCAAACCTTGATTAATGGAACTCTAAAAAGTGTATTTTTGCATTGCAAAGTCAGGGAAAAGTTCATTTTGTACTGCAAAAATGACTTTGCACTGACTTTGCAGTGCAAAAATACAATTGAATTGGGCCCTATGATGTTTCTCCCTTGCGGAGGCCTAGAAAGAACTGCAGGCTTGCTTACACGTCAGATTGTTGATGGAAATGTGATTAAATAAAATGTCTAATTTTGAACTATGTAAAATCAATCATAGATTAATTGTAAATTGAATAACGTCACACCACATTAAGGGCCTGATTCATGGAAAACTGCACATTGACTTAACGTCTATTTAACACGGTTGTTTCTGTGAATTACATAGGGTTTTATTTATGCAACTTAACCATATCATTCCTTTATAAAGGTTTTAAATAACATTCTCCTACATGGAACCGCCAACGTACTCAATCTACGAAATAGAGCTCATCCAAAGTAAATATTTTGGAACTGAATTTGTCTTAGAAAATACAGTAAATTCAGAAAATATTAGCGAAAGCCTCACAAACACCAACCTACTAACAAGCACATACAAAAAAGAAAAAGCTAACTTTCAATACACATCTGCTGAAATACCAGACCAAGTATGTGTCTGATGTTGCAGAACCTTTTATTAAAAGAACACAAATATAGTAGATATTGCCTACAAAGAAGTGGACAATGGGGAATCCCAACGTTCCAATTAGCTTTATATCTAACAACAGAAAATAAATACAAAATAACTGACCCCTCAATAGTTTGCACGTACTGCAATACAAAGCTTGACAATAACCAAATGCCATCACGTATTATTACTAACAACTTAAAAATCTTCCCACTTCCAAATGTTTTCCAACAATTTAACTTGTTTGGGAACATTATAATCCAAACAGTACACCCATTTCAAGCTATAATACACATCAACCGAAAATGGCCAACTTTCCTCCATTTGAGTTACTAAAAGACATTTGTGTCAAAGTCATATATTTGCCAATAGAGCTTAAAGAAAATATGGAAACTTTAGGAGTAAAACGGTCAATAAATCAATCATTGATTGTACTAGTTAATGGTGTACCAACAAAAGAATTTGGCAACAACTAGCAACGATAACATAGTTAGACAAGCCCTAAAATACCATTAAGAAAACAATCAATACTGCAAAGATATCAAAGTAGAGGACAAATTAAGAGAAACAACCCAAATAACGCAAGATTCACTATCAACTGGCCAATATGAACGTGTAGATCATGTTAATGCAGCCAACATTTTAGACCGGTACAAAATTCACCCAGTACACTCCAAGGACACCATAGAAGATGCATTAGAAACATATCAAATGTGTTAAGGCAAAGGATCCCCAATGAGCATATGGGAGAAAAGTGTACAAGCATGTTTTTTCCTCTACTCTTTCCAACAGGAGAAGGAGAAAGATATGATGAAAGATCCATGTAAATTAGAATATCTCTCTTTACGAATGTATTCTGAAGACACCATCATTTGGCAAAATGTAGAAAACATTTTCCACCTCCTGTTCGAAAGTGAACTAGGAACTCTATGTTATGGAGTTGTATACACATTAAAAACAGGTCTAATTTTTTTAACATGTGCGTTACCCAGCTGCTTCAAAAGAAAAAAGACACAGATGAAGTTTTGAAGTCAAGTATTACAAATCTCTTGGCAAGCATGCGTAGTACAAAAGAATACTGTTTCATATGTCAATCAGTTGTACGTTGTATGCTAAGGAACCTAAGACCCCCACATGGTTTGTTACTTTAATGTCTTGCACATCTTATTACACATTGGAAATCAAAATAAAGAAAGAATAGATATAAAAACACCAGGAGAACTCTGTTCTCTTGACCCTGTCAATGTATCAAGATGCTTTCACCATTGCTTCAACTGCAATAAAAAAAATCCTCTCAGATAGGTGGACCACCTCTTTTGGAGAAAAGAACATCAATTCAGAGGAGCACCACACATCCACAAGCATTTGTGGATAAAAGATGCTCTCAAATTTGGCCATGACAGTGATGCTGATTCAGTTCATTGAAAAACACATTACCTGCAACATCCCTTCAGAAACCACAGATATTTGTCTACGTACACAAATATTACACTATCAAAAAACATAAGTGTGGTAAATACTGGCGATGTAGATATAAACAAAAGGTAAACACTATACCAAATATCACTTTGGCTTCCCTACCCCAGTTTGCAAAAAATGACAAGTAAATAGCTTGATGTCTTCTGTTAGACACAGTGTAAAAGACAAATCCCATATAAAAACATACAGCATTATAAGGGACGAAGCATCCAAGTACACCAATGATTGCAATGCAATAATTGCCCTCTTGTGGAATGCAAATACAGACATACAATACATTGCAGACAATTCCACTGCAATTATGACAAAGCCAAAGCTGAGAAAACAGAGCTAAAATCCTCTGGGATGACATATCATCTGACAAAACACTGTCACAAAAATTGTACAGCTTTGGTATATGAATACTCTCCTAAAGAGAATGAGGGTGCTATGAAGCTGCAGACCGTTTAACAGGTACAGCCATTTATGACAAATCTGAATACATTGGGCCCCCTCACGAGTTTGGCGGTAACCCTTAAATCCGGCGGTCGCGCTATTACCGCTGGATTTAAGGGTCCGCCAAATCTGGGCTTTGGTGGATTTCTCCCAAGCTCTGAGCTGGGGGGAAATCTGCCGAAAATTTGCGCTATTACCACCGGCGGGAAATCCACCAGCGGTAAGAGCGCAAAAATTCCCCATTGAGCCCAATGGGGAATGGGGCATTCCCAAATGGGCTCAGTGGGGAATTCCATTACCGCCAAACCCATGATCCAGTGCTAATAGCGCTGGGGGTTTGGCAGTAGGGCTAATACCGCCAGCGGTAATATCGCCGGCATTACCGCCCAACTCGTGATGAGGCCCATTGTCTGGCTAAGCCTTGGAGTAAAATCCTACCAAGAGATAGAAACAATATTCACAAATGATTCCAATGGCAAGGACATTTAAAACAAAACAATGTCAATGACACATACTATCCAAACATAAGTACTGCTTTGGAAATCGTGTGCCTGTAAGACATAGTTCAAAATGACTCCTTCAAAATCAATGTGACACCAGATGAGAGAACAGGCAAATATTCAGTCTCAACTTTTGAAGGAAGCCTAATGAAACTTACCAAACAAAGCATAATTAATCATATCAAGTTATCATTTACATTTCTGCAACATAGTCAATTGTATTATATGGCCCTACTGTAACTGTTTAAACCATGTGGAAAAGAAGAAGAATTATTAGGTGAGCATGACTCATTTGAAGCTGCATTCAAAGCAAATGAAAGCAGTATAACACATGTCAATTTCAAACAATACAAACAAATGGTGGACAATGAACACCAACAAGATGAAGAAATTGAAGCTCAACTATATAAAGACATTCCTGAGGGCAGTCAACCTTCCCTTATGCAAAGTCAAGTACCACTTGGAGAGCCACTCATTTTAAATGAAGCAGAAATAGCCATGATTGAGGTTGAAAATACAATGTATCGATGTAAAAAATCTGAAGAAGACTTGTCAGTTCTGAAATCACAGCTAAATGATGTACAACTCACCATTTATCTAGAAGTCACTAAAGAAATTGAATATGGTTTTAAACATGAAACTAAAATGTGTAACCGTAAAAATTATAAACCTCTGCACCTATATGTAGTTGGTGAAAATGTTCTTAATTAAAATAATCAGCACATTTCTACAAGATTTAACAACACTTGTTCTGTTATAACAGCCCCCACACGTTTAGCTGCCAACAATATAGGGGGTGTAACTTTCCATCGAGTACTGCTCCCACAGTATTTAGAATACTACAAATTATCAGCAGAAGCTGCCAATGAATGTGATGCCCAGACAATGGAAAGTATGGAAAAGATGGAAATTATTACATTGTACCGCTAGTTCTGCGATTTCCAGGAAGTACAAGGAACTATGTGCTTATCATAGTACAGGTCTAGTCCTCTCCCAAGATGGCTCCAATCAGCAGAGGTAACGTGACTATAAGATGAGCAGAGGATAGACCCTCTGTGCATTGTATCCGTTTCCTTGGATCCCGCTCTTGTGACTCTCTGCGTTGGTTCCTGTTACTCACTACTCAGAGCTTTTCCTGTACTTTGTCCCTCCTACTTCTGTTTTGCATTCTCATATGCTACCCTTTCCTTCATTGTTTCCTCTTCTGTGCTTTTTTCACATGGTGCTCGCCATTGTCTTACCGCATCTCCCCGTTACGGTAAGCTCTTCCTTCCATTCCGGCTACCTCTTCTTATCTTTTCCTTCCAGCTTCGGCACCATCTTTACACGTAAGCCGTTCTAACTATACTACAGTGCCTCTACACGTTCCTTTCCCGAATCTCGTGTCTCACTCTATAGCATTCCTTGTACTTACCTTCCAAGCTCCTCCCTCTCCGTGTGCTGCTCTTTGCGTTCTGCGCTTCCAAGCTTCCATCCATCTGGTACTGCTTCTCACTCACCGGAGGAACGGGTTTCCTGTGCAAGAAACAGTAAGACATCCAACTGACGTATTCACTGGCAAGACCCAACCAGAAGCTGCCACCCAAGAGACTCACGCAGGTTTTGTTTGTTGCCCAACGCTTTTTCCCTGCCACAAGGGCTGGCTCCCTGGAGGTTTCTTTGACTAGGTAACTCGTTGGGTCAAGGTGGCCTCTGAGGGAGCCAGATCCTACCTTCATGAACGAAAGGAGAAAAGGGTAAAGATAAAGAAGCCAACAGACAAGAAGAACTTTAGGAGGGTGAGAACCGAGGACCTGAACAGCACATCAGAGGAAAGAGGTGAGGTGGTGCTTCGGGAGGGTTCACCTGACTTTATTGGTCCTGACTCGCATGACAGTATACAACGCCCAGATTCCAACATTGTTTCTTTGGAACAATACCATGAACTTGTCACTGCTATTCAGAATCTAACTGCAGAGGCACAAGCAGTTAGAGCAGAGAACGTGGTACTCAGACAACAAGTAGCCGTCCATGATGAGTCACAGGGTGACTTACCGCATATATTATTGCCATTTGGCAAGTATGAAGGAAGTCCCAAGATGCTGAAGGAATTCCTGGATTCCTGACAAGTGTACTTTACCTTCCGCCCCAAGATGTATGAGATGGACAAGGCCCATGAAGGGTTTGTGATTTCTAGTCTGATCGGAAATGCCCTAGCCTGGGCTACACCCTTTGTAACCAATGATGAACCAGCATTGAACGATTATGCCCAGTTCATACAAGCACTAAAGGCTCAGTTCAACAGACCAAAAGTCTTATTTGCATCCTACAAGGCCATACTGGATATAAAACAAGTCCCTTCTGATGTACAGTCGTACTTGTCAAGATTCCAGTGACTTGCAGTCAATGCAGGATGGCCAGATTCTGCCAAATTGACTTTATTCAGAAGAGCACTCCACGAAGATTTGAAGGACAAACTAGCCCGGGTTGCACGCCTAACTACATTTCCAGAGCTGGTGACCCTCACCTTACAGATTCAATATCGTATGAATGAGCGTCATCAGGAGAAGAAGAAGCATTGTTCTTACCCTCTACCGAATGAGCCCCCACCTCAAATGAAAGAGAGTACTACTGCTGAAGAGCCCATGCAGATTGGGAAAACGAGGGGCCCTTTGACCTCAGAAGAAAGGCAATGGCACCGAGAACAGGGACTTTTCATGTATTGTGGCTCCTCAAAACACCTTTTGAGGAACTGTCTGAGGTACCACCTAGGCAGAAGGGAACACACCCCCCAATCTTATGCAGGGGAGATTTCGGGGGAAGCTGAACAAATCCCTGTACTCATGCCCAAACCATAAGACCGGAAGAAGATACCAGACTAATGGTATTCCAAGTCCTTTTACAGGTTTCCCCCAAGAAGACCATAGAGGTAACTGCTATGCTGAACTGTGGGGCAGCCGGAAATTTTGACGACTTCCCCTGGGTCAAGGATCAAGGTATACCCTTGCAGGCTAAGCACAGGCCAATTCCAGTGGAGGGACTTGATGGTATCCCGCTTTCCTCGGGGCCTATTGTAATGGAGACTGAGTACTCATGGGAGGTCACCAAGAAAGGATTGTGTTTCATGTAATCAGAGCAGCTCACTTCCCTGTCGTATTGGCAATCCCCTGGTTATGGAGACATAACCCCCGAATTGACTGTGTACAGAACACAGTGGCCCTCATTCCGAGGTTGGTGCTATTCATGGTGCTATTAGCGCCATGACTAGCACTAATACCGGTGCCGCCACCGACTTTGTGGTATGGGCATTTACCAGTCCAGTCCGACCTTGGTGGGTCCGGTAAGTCCCCATTTGTAAAGCCAATCCTCATTCCCATTTGAGCCCCCATAGGGCTCAATGGGAAGGGGGAAGGCGTCAATAAAGGTACCGTAAAGTGTGCTACTGTTATTGACCCCGGTATGCCTTTGCGGGTCCTGTCCTAAACGCATGGTAAAACCAGGCATTAAGGGAGGGACCCGCAAAGGGACCTCGGAATAGGGCGCAAAGGGATTACCGGCAACAGTGTCATTACCGGTGCCTGGTATCCCTTTGCGCCCAGGTCATAATGACCCCCAGTAAGCTTTGATTCCTTATATTGCCAGAAACATTGCTTGTCTATACACACAGAAGGCCATTGTCAAGGAAGGACTCAGTCTCTCAAGGCTGCTGTCGTTGCTAGTCTTCCTCTACAGTGTCAGGAATACTCAGAGGTTTTTGAAGAAAAGGTGCCCAGGCTCTTACCCCCTCACAGAGCTGAAGATTGCTCCATCGAACTGCAGCCAGGTATGACCGTTCTGTTTGGACGCATGTATCCTCTCTTCTTGCCAGAGAAGCAAGCACTTAAGGACTATCTGGACATTAACTTACAGTACGGTCTGATTCGAGAATCCAGGTCTTCAGGAGGGGCAGCCCTGTTTTTCATCTCAAAGAAGGGTACTGCAGAACTGAGACCATGAATAGATTACCGGGGTCTCAACCATATAACTGTTCGGGACAGATACCCAATGCCTTTGATAAGTGACATACTGGAGTCAGTCAAAGGAGCCAGATATTTCACCAAGCTGGACCTTAGGGGGGCGAATCACCTCCTAAGGATCAAGAAAGGTGACAGGACTCAGGACTCCTTTAGGACTCTATTAAAACTGTGTGAGTCCCTTTGGACTGGTGAATGCACATGCAGTTTTTCAGAGATTTGTGGATAAGATATTTTCATACCTCTTATATATTTCCGTGGTGATCTACTTGGATGAGATCCTGTTTTTTCCCCTACGGAATCTGATCATCGTAGACACGTAAAGGAAGTCCTGTGCTGTCTCCAAGCCAATCAACTTCATGCTAAACTGGAGACATGCCAATTTGACGCAACCTCAGTGTCTTACTTGGGATAAATATTGTCCGAGGAAGGCGTTCAAGTGGACCCATGCAAGGTAACAGCCATTCTGAGATGGCCTGAGCCACAGAACGTAAAGGAGGTACAGAGGTTTCTGGGACTGGCAAACCTCTACAGACGCTTCATTCCACATTTCTCTGAGATCGTTTTGCCCAATACAGCACTGTTAAAGAAGGGAGTTAAGTTTCAAATGGATCCATCTGCACAGCAAGCTTTCCAGTTGCTGAAGACCCTTTTTACTTCACCTCCCATCCTTATTCAACCCGATCAGACACAGCCATTAATTCTGGAAACAGATGCATCTGAAGGTGCCCTTGGAGCTGCTCTTCTCCAGAAAGACGCAGACAACCTTGAACATCCCATAGCATACTACTCCAAGACACTCACCACCAGTGAACAGAATTATTCTGTTCTGGAAAAGGAACTCTTGGCAATAAAGCAAGCATGCAAAGAGTGGAGACACTTGCTTCAGGGGGCAACACATCCTTTTCTGGTCCAAAAGGATCATCGGAACCTTTAGGTACTGCAGCAAATGGAGTGTACCAATTCCAGGCGTGCCAGGTGGGCATATTATTTCTCTCAATTTGACTTCCAAGTGACATACATCCCTGGAACTGAAAACATTCTGGCCGATGCCCGTTCACGAAGTTACAGGGAAGACCTTGAATTGGTTCCGAAGAAGGAACTTCTGTTACCTGACAAGGGATTTATTGCCTTTCTGTCTAGGTTCTTAAAGGCAGTAAAGGAAGGGTTACCTGGGGAAGACACACCTTTTCCCTTGCTAACCCAGAAGGAAGGCTTTCTATACCACAATTCAGCCTTATATATCCCAACCAGCGAATTGCAGAATCAAGTGTTAGCCTGGTGTCATGATCTCCCTTTGGCAGGTCAGAAGGGGCAGAAGAGCACCAAGGAACTGGTTGAAAGGACTTTCTGGTGGCCCTCCTTAAGGATGGATGTAAATAAGTATGTGGCTTCCTGTCCAGTTTGTGCCAAGGGCAAGACATCTGCAGGCCCACCTATAGGGTTGTTACAGCAAGCACCCTTGCCTTCTCAACCCTGGGAACACGTCTCGATGGACTTTATTGTGGACTTGCCCCTGTCCAAAGAAAACAGAACAATCACGGTAATCATAGACACTTACAGTAATTTGGCACACTTTTCCCGCATATCCAACTTACCCACTGGTCCAGAGACTGCCTCAGTCTTTCTCAAAGCAGTGGCTAGGTTGCATGGACTGCCTAAGACTACAGTGTCTGATAGAGGCAGTCAGTTCACTTCAAAATTCTGGACCACACTTGTAACCAATTAGGAATCAATAGAGCCCTCTCATCAGGGTTCCATCCCTAGAGTAATGGGCTGACTGAAAGGCTTAATGACAATTTGGAACATTACTTAAGGTACTTTTGCAACAGTGAACAAGATAACTGGTCCAATCTGTTACCTTTTGCAGAATTCTCTTACAAAAACACATATCATACCGCCATCCACATGAGTCAATTTCTTTGTACTTTCGGTTACCATCCACAACATCTGCCCTTATCCGTAATCTCTTCATCCAATTCTCCTGCCATAGACAGTCTACTTAATAAACTCAGGGAGAGCCACAAGGAGGCCAAGAAGGCTCTGGAAGAAAGTCGACAGGGATACAAGACATGGGCAGATCAGAAGAGAAGACCCAACCCCGACTGGAGACCAGGTACTGCGGTTTGGTTATCCACTAAGTATCTACCTCGCTGGGTCCACACAGGGAAGTTTGCTCCCAGATATTTGGGGCCCTTTCAGATAATGACTAAGATCAACCCTGTCACATACAGATGACATCTTCCCCAGAGTTTGCAAAGGGTGCACCCTGTGTTTCACTCCCCACTTTTAAAGGAATACATCCCGATCCATCTCACAGGAGAATACCGAGACACAAGACGAACTTGAGTCAAAGACCAGAAGAGTATGAGGTGTCCCACATCATTGACTCAAGGTACCGAAGGTGTACACTTCCATATCTGATCCATTGGAAGGGCTATTCAGAAGCAGAGCGCACATGGGAACTCCAGTGGCATATTCATGCTCCTGGAAATGATTGCATTGTACCGCCAATTCTGTGATTTCCCAGAAGTACAAGGAACAATGTGCTGATCAAAGTACAGGTCTGGTCCCTTCCCAAGATGGGTGCTGCTAGAAGAGGTAACGTGACTATGAGATGAGCTGAGGATAGATGCTCTGTGCGTTGTATCTGTTTCCTTGGATCCCGCTGTTTTGACTCTCTGCATTTGTTCCTGTTACCCACTACTCAGAGCTTTTTCCTGTTCTTTATCCCTCCTACTTCAGTTCCGTGTTCTCGTACGCTACCCCTTCCTTCTTTGTTTCCTCTTCTGTGTTTTTTTCACACAGCGCTCGCTGTCGTTTTACCGTATCTCCCCGTTATGGTAACCTCTTCATTCCATTCCGGCAAATCTTCTTATCTTTGCCTTCCAGCTTTGGCACCGTCTTTACAAGTAAGCTGTTCTAACTATACTACAGTGCCTCTGCACGTTCCTTTGCTGAATCTCGGGTCTCACTCTACAGCATTCCCTGTACTTACCTTCCAAACTCCTTCCTCTTCGAGTGCTGCTCTTTGCATTCTGCGCTCCCAAGCTTCCATCCATCTGGTACTGTTTCTCACTTGCCGGAGGAACGGGTTTCCTGTGCAAGAAACAGTAGACTTCAGTAACACATCCAAATGACGTATTCACTAGCAAGTCCCAACCAGAAGCTGCCACCCAATAGACTCACGCAGGGTGTTTTGTTGGCCAAGGCTTTTTCCCTGTCACAAGGGCTGGCTCCCTGGATTTCCCATTGACTAGGTAACTCTTCCGGTCAAGGTGGCCTCTGAGGGAGCCAGACCCTACCTTCACGACCGAAAGGAGAGAAGGGTCAAGATAAAGAAGCCAACCGACAAGAAGAACTTTAGGAGGGTGAGAACTGAGGACCCGAACAGCTCATCAGAGGAAAGAGGTGAGGAGGTGCTTCGGGAGGGTTCACCTGATTTTATTGGTCCTGACTCGCATGACACTGAAGTACACTTAATTCTGAAACAAATGAAAGTGCTCCTGATAGATGAAGTAAGCATAGTTTCCAACCTCATGTTGGCTTTAATTCATCTCAGAATGCAAGAAGTCTTAAAAACATGTTGACGAGGAAAAGAAATTACTGACAGGCCCATTGGTCAGTACTCACCCTCAAAAACTAGTAAAACAAGATAGCTGCACCATGCGAGGACAGAGTGCAGGATTCATATACTCCAGCAAGTTTCAATAATCAGGACGCAGTAAATTGGCAAAGGGAATTCCATTTAATGATACATACATCAGTTTATGGAAATCAGCAGCATCACAAACACCTGCCTCACCCCGACTTCCTCGAACATTAGTCAAACAGCCTCTTTTATGGACAAAATCCGTCATCATTGACGTCTAATTCTACAAAAAATCATCATGCAATACAATTGGTTGGGAAAGGTAACTTAAGTATAGGTGCTATATCTGTATATGGAAATAATGCAAGTGGATTGGATAACTCTTATCGGGTGGGTGGCTAGGCCCTTCCCTCTACACCACACGTGATTGATGTCACTACAAGTACGACGTCTCATTGGTTACAGTGTCTATAGGACCCTAGATTACATGGTCCCTTGTGATTGGGCAAGTTACACCCTTAAACATAAATCTCCATTTTAATTAGCAGCTTTAGAGTGGACACCCAGGTGCCTAGTGTCCCAAGATTCACCCTTCCTCCCTTCCATCAATCAGTGTTTTTGGGCTGTGTGTCAATTAGTTGGCTGGGTATGGCCTCAGATCTGTAGTCTCTTATCAGGAAAAGTTATGGCACCCCCTGGTTCTGGATGACATCAGGCGGTGCTACATCTTTGCGCCTGTCTGGTCATGTGTTGGTTCACCGTGAATCTGCTTCAGTTTCCAACCTTTTGTGCATTTAATTCTGTGTGCGCTTGGCCACCTGCATGGGCCTCTCTTATCTTGACCTTCACGGGCGGGCTGGTATTCTGTGTAGTTGGAGTCTTGTGAGCTCATGCTCACCTCCCCTTTTCTGGTCGACCTCGATCTCCCCGGCATAAGCCTCTCTTTGTTGAGTTTTGATTCCGCTCCTTCTCTGGTCTATGCTGGGTTTCTAAACTCGGCCTGTCAGGCCTTTGGCCACCTAGGCACATTTCTGCTTTCACAAAATGGAGTTGCACGTGTACATTGTGCAGTATTGATGTAGATATATGGTTGGCGTTTGCCGCTCTACTCTTCTACTAGGCATTGCAAGCAGTATCGATTTCTTAGCCTCTTGCATTTCAAGCTTATTTACACACATTCAGCAGGGCGGTTGCTTCCATCTTGTCTTATGGCACCATTCTCTTACGTTTTAACAGTGTCTCTTTCTGCATCCATTATCATTATCCTTGCAGTTACTAGTACTGGCATTCGTGTTTTCAGTAGCCAAGTCTGTTCTCGGTGCTGCTCAGGCCCTTGGTTTATTTTCATTGGCATTCTATTAAGGCTTTAGGGGTCTCCTCATGGACCGTGTGCAGGTATTCCTCATTTCGTATCAGTGGCTGGTATAGCTGTCTGATAGGGTATCGTGCTGCCCAGGGTTGTCACTTTATGGCTGCTTCAACAGGTATTGATCTCCTTACATACAAGGGGCAGAGTCCCAGTGCGGCTCTCTGTTGGTTCATTTGCTCCTCATACGTCACATACCACGGCGAGTACCTTACTGGCAACTCGCAATGAGGGGCAGGGGTGCAGGTCATATCTGGGACCTCCTCTACACTCCCCCCTCTGGTCGGTTCATCGACCACTCATGCTTCCTCCTTTATATTCAGTTTCTTTGATTCCTCATCTTCTTGCTCAACGTCTCCTGGGTTTACACAAGAAGGCATGAAAGTATGCAATTTTGGTGTCCATATCTGTATCACCCCTTTCAAGATTCCTGCTGGTCTCACATGCTCATCTTTGTTCCAGGTTATCAACTGCCATTGTCCATTTGGACTGCAGTAAATCCATTTGCCTTTGTACCCTCTTCGTTTCTTGGGATAAGTGAATTTTGTTCCTTCTGGTGCAAATTCACTGCCCTTCACAAAGTCCTTTATTTCCTCATCTGTCAGGTCTCTGGGCTTCCAGCCTGGCTCGACATCGACCGTAATTTTCAACCCAGTGGCCTTCTTTGCTGTTTTCTGGCACTGTGTGATGATTATCTTCATAACACAGACTCCTATCAGCACCATTGCTAGCAAGCTCCCAGGAACTTGAATATATCTGCCATCCATTGCGGGACCCATGAGAATAGGTTCCCAAACCAGCTGTCGTCGTCCACTTCATCTGTCTCATTAGTCATCTGGTTTTTCAGGGTTGTTAACATGTCTATGGCCTCTGTGAGGGTTCCATTTTCTTTGTTGTGATATGGTATAAATGTGCAACATGATTCTCCAATTTTTGCGCAAACACCTCCATCCATTGCGGGATCTGACTGCTCTCAGCTCTTCTTTGATCGCATTGAATCCTTTTATTGTGGTGTTGATGGTCTGCAGTAACTCCCATCTCGTTATCTGCACCCACTTGGTGTTAGCACCAACTTGGACATGCGGCAAGAATATTGTTTTGAATACTGATGAAGTAAGGCTGAACAGCCTGTGTTCGTAGGGAATGGCGTAAAATGCGTCTTCTGATTTGGCAGAGAAGTAATTCTCTCTCTTCATCCAGACATTATTCCCACAGACCTCCTTTTCCTCAGGTGAGCATCCGCTTTCGGGAAACTGTCCAAATTCAGTTCATTTTTTGGAATCACTAGTGTTGGAACTTGAACGTTCACCAGTGTGCATATGCCTCCCCAGTTCCTCGGTAGCCTTATGTATGCCTTGGATCCACATGCCCAGTAATGGTCCATTAAGACTGCGGTTCCTTGCATCATCCCTGGGGCTTCATATATTCGTTCACAGTTCTGATTCTCCCCCATTTTCCTTGTACCATTGCTTCCAAAGCATAGTTTCGGGTTTTCAAGTGGTACTATCTGCAAGGTTCCTCCTCTATCTTCGACCCATGTCAACAGCTTTACCAATTTTGGCCACAATGGTCTGCATAGTCTCTGTGAGTTCTCTATTGCTTCTTTGCAGGCTCCAAGGACCATACAAGCTCGGCAGATTACTACTCCTTCTTCCCATCCATCTGGGGAAACTACTGATCCCCAGATCTGCATTTGTCCTCGGTTCTTCCATATTTGAGCTTCTTCTGCCGTTTTCCCTTGGACGTTCAGTCTTGAGTTTATTTCCCACCTTATTCCTGATCCCTTGACGTCAGGGTTTTCATATCTAATCACATGATTCTTGGTGTGCGCCCTGTTCCTTGTTTTGATGTCCTGGACAAACCCGTCTTCATCAGGGTAGTCCTTTTCGTTGGCCCATATCAATGAAGCATCTTTTCCCATAAATTGTCCTCTGGTGTTGCACATTGCCACGTGTGACACGCAGTGGGCTGTGGGGACATCGATCTCTACAGCCACAAAGATCTTGGATTTTCCCATGCGGTATGGCAGCAGCGCACAGACGAAGCACTCTCCTTCTGACTGCCTACGTTCTACTTCCTTCATGTGCTGATACCATATGTTGTTTCCAAGATGGGCTGTGCTGTCCAAGTAATCGTTTAGCTCATTATCGGTTTCATATGGACTTCTCTTGATCCTTAGCTTGTTTCTGTATTTAGCTATCACTATGTGTCTGAATGCATCTGTACTGCTCTTTCGTTCAGGCAGGCTCTCGGGTATTATCCTTGTAGGGGCAGGTTTCATCTCCTGCCCTGCAGTACTAGGGGGAGGTTGTGCATTTCTTTTCCTTCCCTCATGCATTCTTTTATAGACCTCATTCTACATTTGGCTTACTATCCTTCCGACACGCGGCAGTGTCGTAGACTCGGTAGTTACTTCTGGCATTGGAGTTGGCGTGCTAGTTATCACAGTTGTGGTGGTTGTCTTGCTCAGCTCCTCGTGTAGCTTCTTTGCTCTAAATATGAGTGGGAACACATACTCAATTATCGCATGTGTTTTCTCAGTGAGTTATTTCGTGGCATCCTCTGTTTTATTGAGGGATTTTGTTATGCCACCCCTGTTTGGTCCCCCGCTTGGATCCCTGTTCCCTGAGCTATTAGCTTCATAGGTACTTTTTCGCTTTCTGTCGGTACGGCCTGGGCTCTCTCAGCCATTGACATGTGTCCTTGTTCGTGTGCACTCAGTGTGTGGGTGTGTGCTGTAGACAGTGCTATGTTATCATTCATTCCGTGCTGAACCTGTCTCCAGCTTTTCTCGTTATTCGTGACTCCAGGTGCATCCATACTACTGCTAATTACATTCAACTGTAAATCATTTGCTTTATCATCAATTTTTCTTGGAAGAGGGATGGCAATATAAGGTCTGGGTGCTTTAGTGGGACCCAGACTTTAATTACCTGGTGGATGCACAGACATTGGGACGCTCCGTGCACCAATACAAAATGCAGTTCTGATAGTTAGAGACAAAATACTATAATAATCACTATGCATATACATATAATGGCCTTGAAGGACAGTTTACAGCATCTCCTTCTGGGAAACCAGGGGCACCCTTCCGCTGGTGGCACGACTAAGTTACTGTTTTGGGCCCCAATTTCAATCAAGTCCATAGTCCACTATTTATTTATTTCTTCGTTCTGATCTCATTGTTCAAAGTTCAGTAAATACTAAAGTGACAAGTGCTGTTCAATGTCCTCCCTCTTGCGAGTGATGATGATAGTCTCTGAGTATGGAGTACAGTTCCTTTGCTAGACTATGGGAAAAGGTTAGACTACCGTTTTTCAGCCCATCACATTCATCCTGCATTTGTTGTGGGAACCGCATTCCCAGGGCACTCTTTCAACTCGTCATGGCCCTGAGGATATGCAGGACAATGTTTGCAGTGACACCATGAAAAGATGGATTCGCTACAAATCACGCAAAAATAAAATATTGAAAAAAATAAAAATAAAAATAAAAGTGAACATATGAAAAGGTAGGAAAAAATAAGAAAAAGGTTAAAAAAGGTAAACACGGCAGTGAAGTTCATGTCTCTGTTCCTTTCACTTGGTCGTTCGAGGTCGAATTGATAAACAGTCTCTCTCTCTCACCCATTTATTCTCCTGCGCGATAATGATGAACAAATAGAAAACACAAAACAAGAAAAATTAGAACGGATGTAGTTATCCTTGTTTCTGCTCTTTTCGATCTGTCCTATGTTGGAAGCATGAAGAACTGTGTCTTTTGTTTTCTTGCCTTGTCCCCGGCTGGGGATGATGAAAAAGTTTATTTTGGAACGCCCCCTTCTAAGGCTCTTCTTAGCTATGGATGTCCATAGTTGCTTCTGAGTTGTGATGCAATAGCTCTTAGGAGCCTGTTCAATTGGGCATTCTTTGCTGGATCATTAAGAAAGGCAGGCACATCAATGTTGCGGAAAGTTCTGCCCACTAGTTCTGGAAAGTTTTCAATGAGATGAAAGAAAACACGAAAAGCATAATGACTGTCTTCCGGTGTGAATGACATTTGTTCTGGTTCTTTGGCTTTAAAGTCACAGGCCTTTTCTTGCAGTGTGATTAGTTGGTTTTTTTTTTTTTCGATTTGTCCCTCGTCGGCTAGTCTCACTGAAATCTCCTCAGGAATTCTCGCTGGAAATTGGACAGCTCCACCTGGAGCATGAGGCCTTGGGAAGGAGTGCGCCCATGTGTGGGGTGTTGGCCGGATTCCTAAGAAAGGTGATGACGTCAACATTGCAGGTCTCCCACCATTTCTGGATAGTCTGTGACTAATCGAAATAAAACGTTGTGTGCCAGCCGTATATCCTCAGGTGATAGGGACATTTGCCTCATTTGCTGGGTCCTAATCACAGTCCCTTATTTTGATGCAAGCAAGTTTTGCACTTTCCTGCTGCGTGGGTTGCAACCACGTGGTTCAGCTTGTACCACACTTGGTTGAGAAAGTAATTGTTTTTTGGATCTCTAATGAATGTCAATGTATCTGTAGTTCTCCCGATAAGTCCTGGACATTCTTCGATGATGCGGAAGAACAAAGTATATGTGATCTCGTCAATGATTACTTGTGGTGGAAGCATCTGTGTCTTTTCCGCTGTGTTTGGGTAGTGTAATGAAAGTTTCTGTTATGACAGTCAGCAGTTGTCAGATTATTTTCTTGTTTGCAGGGTCTTGAATGAATTCAGTAACGCTGGCTTCTCTGCCTACAAGTGAAGGATAGGACAGTACTACCAGCTGAAAATATGTGAGCACATCCCACTTGAGACTTCTGCTGGGATGAACCATATGTCTATGAACAAAGTCTTGATCTTACTTTTACTTCTTATCAGGGTCTTAGGCTTTAAATGCTTTGTGTGGCTTTCAACGTTCATGAGATTAGCGCTTCTGTTGATATGAGTACGCAATTTTCTTCTTTTACCCTGCACCTTTGGCTGCAAAGGGTGTTTGCGTGCTTCTTATTGTCTTTTTTATGCCTAAAGAAAAGGTTCAGCGTAGACAAGATTTTCACAAAAGTTCTTTTGTTGGCTACATTGAATGTTCATTTAATTGTCCTTTTGTCACCTTTCACTTGGTTTGAAGAACTGTCTTGTTTTAAAAGTCTCATATTTTTTTTTTTTCCTCTTTCTTGTAACTTGTCTGCTCATGCGTCCTTCTTCCTTGCCATAGATCTTGTCTGCACGTGCTGCGGTCCTTCCCTGTTGTATATGGATTCCTCTGCAGTAGATGTAGTAGGAGTGCTCGCTCTCTCCTATAAAGAGTTTTATATCATTCAGGAAGATCCAGGCTCTTCTGCCTTTGAGCTTGACAGCTGACGGGGTGCAGTCCTCTACGATGAACGGGCCATTAAACCTCGGTCGTCCCATCTTTTTCTTGTGAAATTCTTCACGAGGACGGGATCTCCAGGGAAGACAAGAGGCGTGCATAGGCTATGAGCTGCGTCGGCATCAAAGCTGTCTGTTGTGGTTTGTGATGTGTCATCTCTTTTCTGCCGTCACTGCAGCTGGCCTGAAATGACAGTGGAAATGGATGTGAGACAATCAAGTAGGCCTTCATCTCCTCTCCCAGAACCTCCCTAGTTGACTGGGCATCACATCTAGCTCTGTCTCGGGGGGCAAGAGGGGTCCTCATCCTTCTCCCAGTGACTATTTTGTGTGGCGTTAAATGATGGTCGGAGCCTGGCTGGTTCCGAAGAGCATACAATGCCAGTGGTAGGCAGTGCATCCATCCCTTTCTTAATGTGAGATTCAAATTGGCTTTTATTTTCCTTACACAAGCCGTTGATCCGTTCACATATCCTGTTTCCCTCTGGATGATACGCCAACGAGAATTTGTGCTTTATACCAAGCAACAAGCTAATCTGCTCAAATACTGCATTTACAAAATGTGCCCATTATCCGATCTCATTACCTCACACACACCCCATGTAGGGAAAACATCCCTCACCAGGAATTTAGCAGCACAGGCAGCTTCAGGGTGTGTACAGGGGCTTGCTTTTACCCATCTGGAGAAGGGACACACCACCACAAGTAGATTCCTGTACCCATTACACACCTGAATCATATCGACATAATCAATATGTAGGTGCTGGAAAGGTCCATTTGGTCTGGGGATGATTCCTCTCACTACTTTTAATGTGTGCCCAGAAGTGAATTGCTGGCAGACAATGCAGTTTACCATAAAGAATGCAACATGCTCTGCTAAATTCGATGTAAACCAGTCTTCCGCGAGCATTGCAGCAAGATTTTCTTTTGACATATGAATGGTGTAGTGAAGCTGTTCTAGCTCTACTTTTAGAAGGGCGACAGGCATTACTGGTTTACCAGTGCTGTCTTGCCTCCACAATCCGTCAGAGGGGTTTAAAGAACACCCTCGACGCTTCCATACATTGTTCTCCTCCTGAGGTGCCTTCCCCTGGAGCTCCATCAATTGAGACTGCCCCATATTGCTATAGGCTTCTGGAGTGGCTCGTGCTACCATCATTCGTTCATGGGTACGTGCCACCTCCACGTTCATGATTGTTTCAGTTTTGGATGCCATACATTTGGCTTCCGTGTCCACTTCATGATTTCCACGTGACACAAAGGGCCTCATTACACGTTGTGCGCTAAAAACCGCATATTAGCGGCATGGCGCTATTAACGTGTCCGCCCTCGTAAGAGGGCGCTAATTACGTACCATTACGAGTACGCGGACACGAGCATAGCGCCATGCCGGTAATGACCCTACCGCCATGCCGCAAAAGTCCCAAAAAAGTCCCTTACCGGCTTTGACGAAAGTGCAGATAGCACCTCCGCCCTCACGCTACATGCAAATTGCGGTGACCGCCATTAGCGGTCACCGCTATTAGCGGTCACCGCTAATAACCGGAAATAGCGTCATCGCGCCGGAACGGGAAAGAGCCCGGCGGCCATCTTTAAAAACACAATCCATTGCCATCCTCTGCCCCCTGGACCTGTATTGATTCGTGAGCCGTGCCAAACAATTGTGGACACCTGCATCATGCCTAAGGCACTCAAGAAATCAACTGACAGGCAGCGCAAAGAAAAATACACCAATGAGGAATTGGTGATGTTGACACAGACCCTTGCGGAGAATGCTGAGGTGGTCTTCGCGAATGACATGCGCCGGCCAACCCTGTTGAGGAAGAAAGCCATCTGGGAGGAGGTCGCTGCCAAAGTCAGTGCAGTGGGCGCCAGCACGCGCACTGTGCGCGAATGCAGGAAGAGGTGGGACGACCTCAGGCTGCGGGTGAGGGGCATCCTGGCTGAGAACCACCGCATTGCCAGTGCTGGTGGAGATGGATCCCCAATCCGGATGAAGGAATGGGAGGAGACGTGCGCTAACATGATTGCCGTCGAGTCAATAGAGGGAGTAGGCAGCATGGAGCTCGGCGTGGGTACCACTTCTGATGGAGGTGAGTGTACACATGACAGGATGCGATGTGAATGTACTGTACCCCCCATATGTGAGCACAGACTCCTCTCATGCATGGACACACATCCACACATGCATCCATCCCTCACCATGCCTGTGTCAGACCCACACACACACACATGCACACAACACCGCAGACAAGTCCCAAACACAACCATGCATGGATGAGGCACTGAACTGGCACATCACCTGCATCCACAACCACTAAGTCCCAATTGCCACAACTGCATCATTTATGTAATCTGCATCAAGCATATTGAAACGCAACCAATGCCATCCCCCGTCTCGTCCCTGACAGGCTCACATACAGATGGGGAGGATGCCGCTGATGCAACACAGGCAACAGCTACATGCAAGAGGCCAAGGGCACAGGAGCCGGCGGATACCCCAACAACATCAAGGGGCAAGGGGGGCAGGCCGCACCAGACGAGTGCCAAACTTCGTCGGAGTGCCACTGCCATGGCAGTACTAGCTGCACCACCAACTGCGGCCCCACCACCGGTGGTGAACCCACCCACACCGATGCCAGCCACCGAGGGCCCACCATCAGCTGCGGCAAGCTCCACTGGTGAGGCAGCCGCCACTGCCCCCCTATCCGATCTGGAGGACACCCTAGACCAGGCCATGGAGATGCACACCCCAAGCCCCCCTGGATCACCAGAGCCAGTGCCATTCCAGACCCCTGCGTCTGATTCCACAGTTGAGGACACCAACCCTGCAATCATGTCCCCCATGTTGGCATCACCTGCTGTAGTGGATGCATCCGAGGGCACAGCCTCAAGTGCACAGTCACCCAGCACTGCCCTCCAATTGACCACCATCCTGCAGCGCCAACAAGAGCTGTCTGTGCTGGTTGGCCAGCATGTTGAGGAGGCTGCCAATCGCAGTGAGAACATCGTGGAGGCGTTGAGGCACTCCACAGAGCGGATGGACGCCAACACCAACAGGCTGTGCGATGAGATAGGGAGGCTCAGGGAGGTCCTGGTACGCATGGCTGACACTATGGACCGCCACATTTCCCAACAAGGCCAGTCTGCCCCATCCTCATCTTCTGGGTCGAGACAAACAAGCCCCCTCCGTCGCTCAACGCGCACCACCAGGAAATAGGGGGTCGATAGAGATCCCTATGTGTGCATAGGCCAGGGCAAACTTGGCAAACACATGAGGGACTGTTGTGGGGGGGGTGGGAAGGGTGTTATGGGTCTGTTGTGGGGGTGGGGGGAAGGGTGTTATGGGTCTGTTGTGGGGGTGGTGGGAAGGGTGTTATGGGTCTGTTGTGGGGGTGGGGGGAAGGGTGTTATGGGTCTGTTGTGGGGGTGGGGGGAAGGGTGTTATGGGTCTGTTGTGTGGGTGGTGGGAAGGGTGTTATGGGTCTGTTGTGGGGGTGGGGGGAAGGGTGTTATGGGTCTGTTGTGGGGGTGGGGGGAAGGGTGTTATGGGTCTGTTGTGGGGGTGGGGGGAAGGGTGGTGGGATGTTTTGGGACTTGCACTTTCACACCTTAATGTTACTCAATACACTGGTTTCTGATCTAAACACTGGCTTGGACAACTTCATGTGTGTGTATACTTTATTGGGGACAGGGTCCATTGTGTGCTTGAAAACATACACCAGTGCATTACTCCCCATTACCATGTGACAGTACGAAAACATGTTCCTCAGAATATTTGGTTGATCAGATGCTGTCTCACAGCACGTCCCTCCTGCCCATCCCCTCTTGCAAGACCTGCATCTCCTTCACCTCCGTCCTCATCACCATCATCATCCTCATCAGGTGCTTCTATTTCAACGTCAGGGGGCAGTGGCACATTCCGTCTGATACACATATTGTGCAGCATGACACATGCCATGGTGATCTTGGCCACCTTCTCATGTCCATACAGGAGAGCACCACCAGACCTGCTAATGCACCTAAAACGTGACTTCAAAAGTCCAAAAGTCTGCTCGATCACGATGCGGGTACGGGTATGTGCACGATTGTATTCCTCCTCGTGCCTGTTCTGTGGGTTCCGTACAGGTGTGAGGAGCCAGGTCTTCAGGGGATAGCCCGCATCACCTGTATGGGGGAATGAACAGGGTCCTGTTACTGTTCACCTCAAGAGCGGCCTGTTCACATCACACTAATTGACATTGCATTGTGATTCAAGTACTGAATTGACAGCATACATGCAGATGGTCTGTGTGGCAGCAACGTGCAAGGGGGAGGTTGACCCTGCAAGTAGTAATGCAACATTAATGCCTCCAACAGTATTTAACATGTCCTGGGTGAGGCCAGGTCTTAGGTGTCCCTGTCCCAGGCAAATTTGGTACCACACTGCGAGTGTACTGACATTCTGACACCAATGTGGCCATGCTGTGAGGCATCACTTCAGTGGTGCTATAGGTGTGTGGTTCAGTGCTATGTCTAGGGGTGATCCCTTTGCATGCATTCAAGTGCGCATTGCTGGATTGATGTTGTGCTGCGCTGATTGTGTATTACTATCTTGACGCCATGTTGCAGATTCGTGTGAAATGTGGCGTGGTAGGATGTTCAATGTGGATGGATGTGTGATATTTTGCAACCTGCATTGTTGTCGATGTTGTGCAGCTTCAAATTGCATGTGGGTTCTTCTCAAGTACATCGTGGCCTTCCCGGATGCACATTGGTGTACCTCTGTATGTCCATTTCTCCTACGGACGACAGTCAACACCCAGTTGCAGTATGTATCCCCCCCCAATCACTCCCAGTTGCAGTATGTATCTCTCCCCCCCAATCACTCCCAGTTGCAGTATGTATCTCCCCCCCCAATCACTCCCAGTTGCAGTATGTATCTCTCCCCCCAATCACTCCCAGTTGCAGTATGTATCTCTCCCCCCCAATCACTCCCAGTTGCAGTATGTATCTCTCCCCCCCAATCACTCCCAGTTGCAGTATGTATCTCTCCCCCCCATCACTCCCAGTTGCAGTATGTTTCTCTCCCCCCCCCAATCACGTTGCCATGTGCTTGCCCTGCTACTCACCGAGTAGCCACAAACGTTGTCCGGGGTGTCGCTCCATGTAGCGTGGGATAGTTGAGTTCCGCAGGAGCATGGAATCATGTGTTGATCCTGGAAATCTGGCACAGCAATGTGTGATTATCTTGTTGGCTTCACATACCAGTTGGACATTGATAGAGTGGAATTGCTTCCTGTTTCGGTACACTACTTCATTGTGATGTCGGACCACCAATTCCACATGTGTACAGTCGATGGCCCCAATGCAACTTGGGATGCCTGCCAGTGAATAGAAGCCAACTTTTGTGTTTGCAATCTCCTGGGCAGTCCGTGGCATGGATATGTGTTCAGGTGCATGCTTCAGGAGTGCATCGAGTACCTGGTTCAGCGTGCGTGAGAATACTGGTTGTGAGATGCCATGCATGTGTCCCACTGTATGCTGGTAGGTGCCTGTGGCCAGAAAGTGGAGCACACTCACCACCTTCAGTAGCGGGGGGATGGCAGTTCTGATGTCTATGAGGCTCACAATGTCGTCGTGGATCATGTCCACGATGCTGGTGATGGTAACCCTGTCCAGACGGTACAGGGTGTGTATCTGCTCAGGGGTTAGGTTGAATGGACTGGCTCTGATCCTGGGGATTGGTGGGTGCCTCTGTGGTATGAATAGGTGCCGTTGTGGTGCTTGCTGTGCCTGTCTTGCCCTCCTCCTCCTCCTCCTCCTCCTGCGTCTCCTTTGTGCTGCCTGTTGTAGTAGCAGCTGCGCTGCAATGAGGTCCCCCAGGCCATGTACTGCTGCCAGTATTGGAACCATCTTTGTGTGGGAAGGGGTGTGGGAAGGGGTGTGGTGTGCTCCTTTTGAGCTGCCATAGTCTCCATTGCCTCCACCTGTGCTGATTGTGTCCACCTGTGGCAGGTGGGAACACTGCTCATTCCTCTTAACGGGTGGTCCGCGATGCCGGTATTAGCACCATGGCGGTAAGGGGTTTGGGTGGATTTACCATGCCGCTATTAGCATGTCCACTGGCCTTGTGATGCTGTGCTAATAGCGGCATGGCGTAATTTACGGGATGGAGGGTCGCGCGCACACGGCCTGCCCGCTATTAGTGGCACCGTAATTTGCGATGCCGCTAATAGCGGTGTGCCGGGTCGTGATCCGCATGGGGATTTAACGTTACCGGTATTCCATTACCGGTAACGGTAAATCCCTACCGCCATCCGTGTAATGAGGCCCAAAATCTGTCCCTTTGGTATGAGCGGCGCATTTTACAACCGCTAAGCCCACTGGGAGCTGTAGTGCTTTTATCAGCCTGTCCAACAAGGCTGCGTGTTGCACTGGCGTGCCGTCTGCTCGGAGGTAGCCCCTCCTCTTCCAGCGCTCTAATCCTGCGTGCACTGTTGACGTCACATAGGCGGAGTCGCTGTACACTCTTACTTCCTGGTCTGTATGTTTCTCAATGGCGAGTATCAGTGCCACTAGTTCTGCAGCCTGTGCCGAATAGTGAGATGGTATTCGCGCACTGACAAGTACTCAGAATGCTCCATTTGCCATGTGTTTGATCACGGCCACACCTGTATACCTTTGCCCATCTTCTTGTTTGATTCTAGAAGACCCGTCAATAAAGACAATCTCTCCACCTGCCAGGGCATTTTCCTTTACCCGGGGGATCTCGTCATAGAATTCCTCATAATTTGCACAGTCATGCACAGGTTCTCCCTCTGTGACTGGCTCGGCTATAAACATAGCAGGGTTCACAGTTTTGCATTGCACTATTTTGATCGATGGATTAGAGATAATCACCTCATAGGCTGATGCTCTTTGCGAAGTCAGCGTGCCCTTTGGCTTTTCTAGTATGGCGAATAGCGAGTGCTCAACATATAATGTCATGGAGCATCCCATCACAATGAATGATGCCTTCTCAATGGGGAACGCAGCAGCAGCTAGGTTTTGTTCGTA
This sequence comes from Ambystoma mexicanum, assembly GCF_040938575.1. Classification (NCBI taxonomy): domain Eukaryota; kingdom Metazoa; phylum Chordata; class Amphibia; order Caudata; family Ambystomatidae; genus Ambystoma; species Ambystoma mexicanum. The sequence continues at coordinate 461,590,888 of NC_090925.1, read as the reverse complement.
TGGGAAGTGGCCCTTCATGACCGGGTCCAGACTCCCGCTGTAATATGATAGGGGTTTATAACCCAATGAGGTTCGCTGCACGAGCACTGCTGTAAGAAAACTGCCATCGGTATGAGAGAACAGATAGAATTCCTCCGCATAATTAGAAATCCCGAGAACTGGGGCCTTACAAATTGCACCCTTGAGTTCTATAAACCCCTTCTCCATTTCTTCATTCCATTCAATTTCTTCTCTTGTTACCTGGGCCTTTTTAAGGGCCTGTAACAAGGGCTTGGTATATGAGCTGAGGTCAAAGACCCATGCTCTGACATAATTGCACAAGCCTAAGAAGCTTTGCATTTGCTTTATTGTGCGTGGCTTGGCCGTGTGCATGATAGCCTCGGCCCTTTCTGGGGTTACCTTTTTCCCCTCACGTGAGATTAGTTGCCCTATGTACAACACCTCCTGTTGGCAGTACTGCAGCTTGTTCTTGTCTACTTTGTATCCTTTCTCAGCCAATATAGTCAATAGCTGGACAGAGTCATGTCAGCATTGCTCTTCAGTGATGCTGCAGATTAGAATGTCATCTACATACTGCAAAACAACACTGTCCACCGCAATATTGCTTAGGCCCATTTGCAGGACTCTGTTGAAAATAGATGGAGACTCGCAATACCCCTGTGGCAGCATCATACTTTTCAGGTAAATAACGTCAGGTCTTGTGAGTCACAGTGCAATGGAATCGAGAAAAATGCATTTTTCAAATCGATTACTGTGAAGTATTTTGACTCAGTGGGTATGTTGCACAAAATTGTCGATGGATTAGGGACTAGAGGGAATTCGGCTTCGACTATGTCATTCAATGCTCGTAAATCCTGGATTAAACGCCAAGACCCTCCCTTTGATTTCTTGACAGGATAAATCACTGTGTTGCACAGCGATTCTGACGTCACAAGGATGCCCTGCTACATCATGGCAGAGATTGTCTTTGCAATCCCTTCATCCGCTTCTCTGGACATGGGATACTGTCGTGCCCGTGGCAGAATTGCTCCTGGTTTCAATTTAATTTTTACTTCGCCGGCCCCCTTCAGGAGACCTACATCATAGGGCCCTGTAGTCCATACTTTGGCCGGCACCAGGGCCATGTCGTCATCAAAGTATTCTGGACGTACTAAAGCTAACATCATCCTCTGTGGTACCTCCCGCCTGATCATTTTGACCCAAAATATTAGAATCACTTCCACCCACGTCTTTTCTAGGTCGGGGTGTTCTTCGAACAGATCGTCATCGGTGATGTCAGTCACTCGATACCCTTCTTCAATGGCGAAAATCGCACACCATGGTCTGCCCTCATCGTCATATCCCTCAACCAATACCACTTTTCCTCGCACTGCGGCAGAGTGTATCATTAAGGGAAATACTTGTCCCTCCTCTTCGTGCATGGGTATTCTTGATCTGAATAAAAACTCATCCGTTGTTCTCATAGTTTTTTCTGCGAGGCCTGGCAACCCCACCATGAGCACTCGTGCCCCATATGTGAATACTTCTGGCTCCTGCGGTATAGCTCTCATAGCTGCACGTCCAGAGTATTCTCTGATCATTTCGCACACGTTTGAATAATGCATTCCTGGGGTCCAGCACACTATGGCATCTTCAGTGAATGAGATGGTCATATTCAACTTCGTCATCAAATCCCGACCCATGATATTTACAGGGGACTGACACAAATACAATAAAGGTACATTTGTTTTGCACTCCCCTACAGAGACTGGGAGTGCATCAGTAAAGGGAACTCTGCTATGAGCTCCAGTAAAACTCTGGGTATCTATTGCCTCGCTGGACAAGGAGAACGTGCCTTCTCGTATACACGAGCGCGTGTCAACTAAGAAGGAATATTCTTTCCCCCCTATGGTGACATTTACCCTTGGTTTCCTGTTAGAGTCTGGTGTCACTGATAGGATAGAACCCATCAGAGTTCCCTGTGAGCTGTCCTATTTCATATATAGGTTCGGTCCATTGTATACCTGTGGGTTTCCTCCACCTGAATTAGTGCCCTGAACCACTTGTGGCAGTGTCTGCTGGTGTTGTCCCTGCGGTACATTCCCCATGTTCTGTGGCTGGACCACTTGCTGCGCATCTTGCTGTAAGCTAGCTGCCTGCTGCTGCACAGTATAGTTTTGTGCACTGCCCTGTTGTGGGGTAATAGGTTGATTCACCATGCCTGTCCCCATCCCTTGGTTGTTCTGCCACATGCCTTGGCTTCTGCACATGCGCACACATGTCCTGTCAATCCAAATAGCCAGCACACTGGCGGTGGTCGGGCCGTCTGTCCATCTGACATAGTTGGACTGCCCATTGTTGCGCTCTGGATACCACCTTGAACATTTTGAAAACCTCCTTGGTTACCTCTAAAGCCTCCCTGATTGCTCTGCCATCCTCTTCCTCCAAATCCCCTTCCTCTCGGGTAATATCCCGTGTTACCCTGATTGGTCTGCGGCGAGTTAGTTGCACGTTGTGCACTTGATTCGGCTGGGCTTGTTAGCATGGCTCCCTCGAGAGCATACTTTGAGAGCTTCCTTTGCACTAGTTTCGCCTCCTCTCCCTTACGTGTTGCCTCTTTCTTCCGATTCTTTTCTTGCAACAATCTACAGTAATGGGCAATCGTCAACTAGATTCCGGCCCATGGTTTAGCTTCTACTCCTACCAATTTTTGAGCTGTTTCTGCACTGGTTCAGGCAACCCTTGGCACAATATATGGTAGAATACAGGGATAGATTTTGTCCAAGACTCATGTGTTTCGAGCACCCACGCCTCTTGAACATTCTGGATATAAAGCAAAGGATCCTCCGACTCCTTCATTTTTCGAGTCATTATAGCTCCCATATCAGATGTGTCTGGATATAGCATATGCAGCGCTTTCCACACTGCTGCTCTACAGTTGTTAAATGGCGCTCCGTCATGGGAGGTGTTAGTCATGGTTACCCTGGGGTATCCTGCCCTTTTCCACACGTCGTCTGCTCTTTCACCAAGTATAGCAATTAGAAGACCCTTAATGTCCCCTATGGCTAAAGTGACGCCCCCGTCATTTTCTCTAGTTCATGTATCCACTTTCAGGCTCCCGAGGTCAGCATTGGAAGCTTATTTTTAAGATTCTCTCGGTCCATGTGTGGCCATGGAATATACTGGGGTCTTCCTCCCCCCTTTTCTAACAGTGGGAATTGGAATGCACAATCCTCCTTTTCCTTCTCTATGTCTCCTCATTCTCTTGCCTGGGTGGCATTCCCACCGTGCCATCTTCCTGGCAATGCCCTTAGCCTATCTGTATAGGCAGGTACCGATGCCCCCCTCCGATAGTGGGGTGTCTCTTCATGTCGGCTGGACTGTCCAGAGGACTTCAGTGTCCTATCTATGGATCCGCTTGCATCTGACCATCGTATCTCTCGGTTCCCTGGGTGCTGCTTTTCACGCCGACTCCCTTCATCGAACGCCACTTCCTCCACTTCTCCATCGGAGTCTGACTCTGAATACTCCCAGTTTACGCAGCTTCTTGCATCAACTTCATTCTGCCCAACTTCTAGTCTATCTAGGGAACGTCCCCTACTCCCACTACTTTGGGTGACATCCTCAGTGTCATATAGCTGAGTGCTCTCTAAGTGCTCATCTTCCCTTCCCTCTTGGGAGATTCGTTCCAGTCCCATCTCATCATATATTTTATCAATCGCTTCCTCAATGCTTCTGGTGTCGAAATCATCATCAATAATTGTCCCGCTTGTACCTGGTACTGCATCGCTTGCAGGGAAGAACTCTTCTATGTCTTCCGAGTCTACAACAGGATTGGGTTTTTTCACTTCCCGTTGCAAATATTCTAAATCTCGTGCCCTTTGCCTGCATTTACGTTCTGCTTCCTCATCCATTTCTCTTTGCTTCTTTGCTTCCTTTCTAGCCTTATCAACTTTCCTCATCCGTTCATCTCTACGTTCATTTGTCCTTCTATTTTCCTCGTCTTCTCACTTTTTTTACCTTTTTTTCCTGCACTCTCTTCTCTTCCTCTAACCCAGAGGTCGTCAATCTGCGGGGAACGCCCCCCTTTGGAGGCGCGCCACCATGCTTGATGCCTTCCAGAAGAAAAGAAAAGAAAAGAAAAAGAGTAACGCTTTTTTTTTTTTTCTGCTGCACTGAACTGAGCATGTGCAATGGGGAGCCACTGGCTCCCATGCACATGCTGAGCCAGTGCGATGTGGTGGGGGCGTGGCCATGGAACAGGAAATAAACACAGCCTGGATGCGCGCTTTCCTGCATTTGGATCGCGCGTCCAGGCTGCGTTGTGGTGTCCTGTGTTCCCTGTTGTTGCTGCTGCTGCCGACGTGTGCGAGTGTGAGGTAAGTCACCCGTTCCGGTTTTATTTTTAACACGGCTCCCCCGTGGCAATCTGCCACGGGGGAGCCGCGTTGTTAATGCAGCACCAGTCCCCCTGCACCCCTCTCTCCCTGCATCCCCCACATTGGGGGGCATGCATGGAGGAGAGGAGGCAAGCGGGGGACCGGAACTGCTCTGCCGGTGTTTTTTACAACAAAGCTCCCCCATCGCAGATTGCTGGAGCCCAGCAATCTGCCATGGGGGAGCTGCGTTATTAATGCAGCACCAGTCCCCCTGCGCCCCTCTCTCCCTGCATCCCCCACATTGGGGGGCATGCATGGAGGAGAGGAGGCGAGCGGGGGACCGGAACTGCTCTGCCAGTGTTTTTTTACAACGCGGCTCCCTCATGGCAGATTGCTGGAGCCCAGCAATCTGCCATGGGGGAGCTGCGTTATTAATTCAGCACCGGTCCCCCTGCGCCCCTCTCTCCCTGCATCCCCCACATTGGGGGGCATGCACGGAGGAGAGGAGGCGAGCGGGGGACCGGAACTGCTCTGCCGGTGTTTTTTTACAACGCAGCTCCCCGTTGGCAGATTGCTGGAGCCCAGCAATCTGCCATGGGGGAGCTGCGTTATTAATGCAGCACCGGTCCCCCTGCGCCCCTCTCTCCCTGCATCCCCCACATTGGGGGGCATGCATGGAGGAGAGGAGGCGAGCGGGGTACCGGAACTGCTCTGCCGGTGTTTTTTTACAACGCGGCTCCCCGTTGGCAGATTGCTGGAGCCCAGCAATCTGCCATGGGGGAGCTGCGTTATTAATGCAGCACCGGTCCCCCTGCGCCCCTCTCTCCCTGCATCCCCCACATTGGGGGGCATGCATGGAGGAGAGGAGGCGAGCGGGGGACCGGAACTGCTCTGCCGGTGTTTTTTTACAACGCGGCTCCCCCATGGCAGATTGCTGGAGCCCAGCAATCTGCCATGGGGGAGCTGCGTTATTAATGCAGCACCGGTCCCCCTGCACCCCCCAATAGCGATAACCGGACATTCAGGGGGAACCAGGGTGCAAAGCTCCTGCTCCCCTGAGAGAATTGAGGGCCTCTGCCAGTGGAGCAACTTTGCTTAAAATGTTGGGGGGGACATGACAACTGAAGAAAAGGTGCCCCAGCTAAATTAATGAGGACAAAATGGTATGCCATGAAAGTTGGGGGGACAAACACCCCTGCCCCCCTAAAATTACACCCATGGCCTCTACCCCTAGGTCTCCCAGAGTCTTTCCCAGAGCCGCTGAAATAATGTAAAATGGAAGTAACACCAGGGCACTAAACCCACAATTAGCAAGAGTGCTTCGGGGCACCCCAGCAAAACAGGAAGTAGCATTGTTCCCAAATACTTTAATTTTCCACATAAATTTGCTGGAATTCTAGTCCCCCTTATGTCCACCCGTCCATTCAATGCACCCCCAGTCCCCTCTCCAGATCTTGTAGTCCGAAGCGTTCTAATCTTGTGGCTGTGCAGTAGACAAGGAAACCACAAGCAGAAATTATTAAACTATCAAGTGATGAAAACATTAAGGGTCAGGTGGGCTCATGAATTAAGTCGCTTGCAGCATCAGATCAAGAGGGATGAGTTGAGTCCGCTAGATGTTTTTAAAAGAGGGACTGGACTGGAGCTGCTCCCCTTTGCTGTTGTAAATCACTGTCTGGGGGAATGGGGTGGCAGCGCCACACGGGTCATGTATTTGAATCAGGGATTTCAACACTATCTACTTCTGGGGCTGTACCTAACTCTGATGCATTTTACCCAAGAGCTGGGTTTAGCTCGTGCTCATCCAATCCTAATTTGAAGTCTCAGGAAGACCCATATATCCTTGTCTAACTGTTCTGTTTTCATTGCAGCAGCATTGCTCCATGTAACCTTGACTAACTGTTCTGTTTTCATTGCAGCCGCATTGCTCCAAGCGTCAGTCTATCAACCAAACTACCTGTGTTCCGGCAAGAAAAACCCAGTGAAGCACTTGCCCCAGTCACACAGGTAAGGATTTATTTTCCCTGTGTGCCATTGGATGAGTAAATATGCTGATGTTTTATATCCACCCTGTGCAAGGTTGCACCTGCAACCTAGTCCGGGGCCACACTGCAAAAAGACATTAGAACTGGGCCTGCATGATCTGAATAGTAATTCTTCTGAGACTTGTACCAATGCATTTTAATCCAACCAGTGTTTCTGACCCATGTTTGCTTTTTTAAAATCTCCCCTCCTTTTTTCCCCACCCCATATTTCTGACCCTTTTTTGCATGGGGTGTTTCCCACCAACCCCAACATTTTCACATGGCTCAGTTCAACTCTTTGCATGTAGTGTTTGCCATGTTTATGCTTTTTTTGGGGTGCATTTTTACTTTTTTTAAACCGTTTGCAATGTTTCGACAGGGTCAGGCTCCTTTTCTCGATGGATCGTTTTCTAGTGCCCAAAGATGGTAGGGATCTGAAACGTAAAGCGGAAGGAGAGGTGGGAACAGACAAAAGAAATGCAAAAACACGGAAATATGATCACTCTTATTTGGACTTTGGGTTCACATGCATCACAGTCGCTGGGGAAGTGAAGCCGCAGTGTGTGATTTGTGGTGCTACATTAGCAAATGACAGCCTGAAGCCAACAAAATTAAGGCGGCATTTGGAAACCAAACATGCCGATTTAGCAAAAAAGACCAGGGATTTCTTTGTACGGCAGCTGCAAGGCATGAAAAAGCAAAAGGAGACTGTTAAAAGTGTGGCATCTGTACCTGCAAATGCTTTAAAAGCATCTTACCACATTGCGTACTTTCTTGGCAAAAACAAGAAGCCTTTTACAGATGCTGATAAAGTGATTCTCCCAACCATTCTCGCTGTCAACCGGGTAATGCTTAGTGAAAGTGCAGCAGAGAAATGCAAAAGTATCCCTATGTCAGACACAACAATTTGCCGCTTTATTGCTGACCTGTCCTCTGATATCAGTACAGAATTGATATCGCGCTTGAAAGACAGACAGTTCGCCCTACAGTTGGATGAGGCTACTGACATATCAAAAGAAGCTCACTTGATTGCCTATGTGAGGTACTGCCACAGAAAGGAGATGTTGGAGGACTTATTGTTTTGTAAGCAAATTAAGGGCAGAGCAACTGCACCTGAACTCTTTGAAATTTTAAACAACTTCCTAAGTTCCAACTGCCTAAAGTGGGAGGCGTGTGTTGGTATTTGCACGGATGGTGCTCCTTCAATGTGTGGTGCTAGAGCTGGGCTAAAAGCAAAAGTATTGGCAGTAGCTCCACATATTGTGTGGACACACTGCATGATACACCGAGAAGCTTTGGCTGTGCGCAATATGGGGCATGAACTGACACAGGTTTTGACTTCTGTTGTAAGGATCGTAAATTTTATTAAGATGCACCCCAAAAGACCCCGTCTGTTTGCCACCTTATGTGCAGAAATGGGAGCTGACCATGATGCTTTGCTGTTTCACACAGAAGTCAGGTGGCTATCCAGGGGAAAGGTTTTAAATCACATCTATGAACTCAGAAACGAAGTGGGACACTTTCTCCTGGAGTTAGACCAGACAAAAGCAGAGCCTCTGTGTGATCCACGCTGGCTTATACTGTTGGCTTACCTTGGCGACATCTTTGAAAAGCTAAATTTTCTAAACCTCTCCCTGCAAGGCACAGAAATCACATCATTTGCCATGAATGCAAAAATATCGGCATTCAAGAAGAAGCTGGAGCTTTGGAGGAGGAGGGTTGATATTGGCATAGCCGATGCATTCCCATTCTTAGAAGATGCTCTTGAGGAGACGGAGTATGATCTTTCATGCGTTTCTGAAGTAATTGGAAACCATTTAAATGCTCTCAGAACCAGTCTCGAAAAGTACTTTCCTGACGACAATTGCAACATGAAAGACTGGGTGGTTCAGCCTTTCCTAGCTGACGTATGAGCCCATCTCCCAATACAACTCCAGGAGGAACTAATGGAGCTCCAAAGTGACCACCTACTAGAGAGCCAATTCAGAAAATTGTCTTTGGGTGCATTTTGGCAACATGTGTCTGCAGAGTATCCAACTTTATCGAAATGTGCAGTCAATGTACTTTTACCTTTCAGCACCTCATACCTGCGCGAAATTGGGTTCTCTGCACTTGCAGCCCTAAAGACAAAATATCGGTCAAAGCTGGAGGTGGAAGAAAGCCTGCGGTTGGCTATTGGAAAAATTGAACCCAATATTGACAGGCTGGCTGGTGAAAGGCAGGCCCACCCTTCACACTAGTTCTCCAGTATGCCACTGTCCAACTTGCAAGTGACAGCATTGACAGTACGCTGTTGTACTTCAGAAACAAATTGTTACAGCACTTGCATAGCAAATGTTACTACAGGACAGCAATATTGGGAGTTTTCGTTTGTGTGAAATAAATATCCAACACTATTTTTAGTCAAGTCCTCTGTATTATAGCAAAATAATTGGAATGCTTTGTTCACAAATATTTGTCCTCATCTGATTTGAATCATTGCAAGCAATGATTTTGAAACAACGTGGTGTTTGGCATGCACTCCTTCGTTGGAGGCACCATTGTACTCCAGCGCGCGATAACCGTTCGCAACCGAGCACAATTTTGGAGTACATGTGTATATGGGGGGCCTGGGCCGGAGAATTTTTCTTAGAGGGGGGCTCGGGGTCAAAAAGTTTGAAGGCCAATGCTCTAACCTAAGCATGTTCTGCCTGTACTTTTCATAGGCTGCACATTGCGGGAGACTGAGTGGTATACCTTGCTATTCGCGATATAGTTGTTCTTGCCGCAACCTATCCTTCTTTCTTGCTCTTTCGTTTCTTTTGTCCACTTCTTTTTCCCTTTCCTTTCTTTGAGCCTCATCAGACCGTTCACTCGGCCTTGCACCATCACTTCCTTTTCCATCTAACTTCAACAGTATCTGCCCTCCCATCCATTCGTCCTTTGTACATGTTAACTCATGTTAACTCATCCGCTCCTTTCCGCTTCTTTCCCTCTCTCTCCCTATCTAGAGGTGCACTCGTTTGTGCCTGATCCTTCCTTTCCTCACCTCGCCTCTCTTTTCCCCATGGGACTGTGGAGGCTGAGTCAATTTCCTGTTCCTTCTCTTTCGTCTCGTCACTGCTACACGCAGGTGACTCATATGCAGGTTTGCTATAACCTGTGGCTGCCTTAAGCTCTCTTATTGGGTAAAGACCTACCGACTTACTTCCCTCAACAACTGGTTCCAGCGGGGCAGGTGGCAGGGTAGGCGTCTCACCCCCCTCCGTACATACATTTAATATCCAGTCTGCGGGGGGTTCTTCTTCTTTTGCTTGTTCAAACATTTTCCAAAGCTCGAGAACAGCAAGGCATTTTACGAGCTTCTTCCCACTATATGCGGCATGTAGGAAAGTGGTCATGTGCTGTAAAACAGCTTTTGACAATGACCCATTTTGGGGCCACAGCATAAACATTTTAATTGCGGTGCCCTTAACCCACTCCTGGCTATATTTCTTCAATTATGTTGCGTGCTTTGGCAACTGCTTGCAGAAGTGTGCAAGCAGGGTAACTTCCTCCATTCTTAGTTTCGTCTCTAACAATATTCACACAGTTTTTAACTTTTACTACTATGAGCGAGCACCACATACACAAGCTCCAATCCAACTATTCCGCCAAGCTCTACACCAGCAGTTCGCTCAACACTTCTCAATTCAGTGGTGATTCCCTCTCAATTACAGAATCGTGTAAATGCATTGCAATTAATCAATAGTACAGCAATTTCACACTTGACATATAAAGGACATAAAAAGACATATAGGACTGACGCTTGACAGACTAGACAGACACCAGCTGGTCATACGTGTACCTGCCTTCTAATTGTTACCCCATCATGGGACGTCTTTAAACGTCATTGTAGCCTAAAGTCCCCCCTCTGTGGGCTCTGGGTTCAAGTTCCTTCTGACCACTCTTTAAAGCACAGGAACAAGGCAAATTTTACAGTTTTTTCTCAGGTGCCCCTCCGGTATTCTTTACAGTTTTAATCTCAGGTGCCTCCCTGATTTACAGTTTTTCTCTCGGGTGCCCCCCCAGTATTCCTTACAGTTTTAATCTGTGGTGCCCCCCTGATTTACAGTTTTTCTCTCGGGTGCCCCCCCGGTATCCTTTACGTTTTACTTTCAGATGCCCCCCTGGTTTACAGTTTTTCGCTGCTTCTAGCTGCTTTATTTTTTCTCCCCTACCCTCTGTTACCTTTTCCCTTATTACTCTAAGGCCTATAAGACCTCTGCCAGGATAACGAGTTTTCGTTGTTTCACTCACCGATCGCCTCTTTCCTCTCTTGAGCTTCAGGATCACCGCCCCTTTCTCTTCCTGCTTTTGCGTCCGATCCGCTGCCCGTGGGACTGAGAAGGGTTGTGCTTGGAAAGGCGGGTTCCTTCAGACCCACTGCAGATTTTTTTTTAGTTTTACACTATCATTGTCCACGGGGAGCTTCTCAGCTTACTCATCCGGAATGGCGAAAGGACTCGTGATGTAACCGAAGGCCCAGAGTTACTTCGTGCTGTCGGTTTAACGGTGTCTTATAACTATATTAATCGATTATCACTAATCGATGGCCGTAACCATCCTCACACTACCAAGTGTTGACGAGGAGAGAAAATTACTGACAGGCCCATTGGTCAGTACTCACCCTCGAAAACTAGTAATACAAGATAGCTGCACCATGCGAGGGCAGGGTGCAGGATTCACATACTCCAGCAAGGTTCAATAATCAGGACTCAGTAAATTGGCAAAGGGAAGTGCGTTTAATGATACATACATCAGCCTATGGAAATCAGCAGCATCACAAACACCTGCCTCACCCCGACTTCCTCGAACATTAGTCAAACAGCCTCTTTTATGGGCAAAATCTATCATCATTGACGTCTAATTCTACAAAAAATCATCATGCAATACAATTGGTTGGGAAAGGTAACTTAAGTATAGGTGCTATGTCTGTATATGGAAATAATGCAAGTGGATTGGATATCTCTTATCGGGTGGGCGTCTACGCCCTTCCCTCTACACCACACGTGATTGATGTCACTACAAATATGACGTCTCATTGGTTATAGTGTCTATAGGACCCTAGATTACATGGTCCCTTGTGATTGGGCAAGTTACACCCCTAAACATAAATCTCCATTTTAATTAGCAGCTTTAGAGTGGACACCCAGGTGCCTAGTGTCCCACGATTCACCCATCCTCCCTTCCATCAATCAGTATTTTAGGTCTGTGTGTCAATTAGTTGGCTGGGTATGGCCTCTGATCTGTAGTCTCTTATCAGGAAAAGTTATGGTACCCCCTGGTTCTGGATGACATCAGGCGGTGGTACATCTTCACGCCTGTCTGGTCACGTGTTGGTTCACCGTGAATCTGCTTCAGTTTCCAACCTTTTGTGCATTTAATTCTGTGTGCGCTTGGCCACCTGCATGGGCCTCTCTTATCTTGACCTTCACGGGCGGGCTGGTATTCTCTGTAGTTGGAGTCTCGTGAGCTCATGCTCACCTCCCCTTCTCTGGTTGACCTCGATCTCCCCGGTATAAGCCTCTCTTTGTTGAGTTTCGATTTAGACCAGATAGCTCCTTCTCTGGTCTATGCAGGGTTTCTAAACTCTACCTGTCAGGCCTTTGGCCACCTAGGTACATTTCTGCTTTCACAAAATGGAGTCGCACGTGTACATTGTGCAGTATTGAGGTAGATATATGGTTGGCGCTTGCCGCTCTACTCTTCTGCTAGGCATTGCAAGCAGTATCAATTTCTTAGCCTCTTGCATTTTGAGCTTATTTACACACATTCAGCAGGGCGGTTGCTTCCATCTTGTTTTATGGCACCATTCTCTTACGTTTTAACAGTGTCTCTCCCCTGCATCCATTATCATTATCATTACTAGTACTGGCATTCGTGCTTTCAGTAGCCAAGTCTGTTTGTTCTCGGGGATGCTCGGGCCCTTGTTTTATTTTCATTGGCCTTCCACTAAGGCTTTAGGGGTCTCCTCGTGGACCGTGTGCAGGTATTCCTCATTTCGTATCATTGGCTGGTATGGCTGTCTGACAGGGTATCGTGCTGCCCAGGGTTGTCGCTTTATGGCTGCTTCGACTGGTAATGATCTCCTTACGTACAAGGGGCAGAGTCCCAGTGCGGCTGTCTGTTGGTTCATTTGCTCCTTATACGTCACGTACCACCGCAAGTACCTTACTGGCAACTCGCAATGGGGGGCAGGGGTGCAGGTCATATCTGGGACCTTCTCTACAAACGGACTACAAAGAACTGTTTGGAAGAAAACACGTTATTGTTTTCAGAGACCTCCTGCAGTTAACACCAGTAAACGGTCAACCTATTTTCAAAACATTAGGACACCAACAACACTATAGCACACGTGCCTGCATTGGAAATGTAAATATCTGTCAACATTTTCGATACAGAGAACTAACTTAAAGCGTACGTCAGTCTGCAGATCTCACCTATGCTAACATTGTAAAAAGGATTAGAATTGGTTGGCTTACTAAAGATGCAAAATCCATCTTAATACTAGACTAATCCATGAACTATATGGGCAAAATACATCTACGCCTGATGTTATTGAACAATGAACTCATCAAAATATAAAATGCATATCCTTAATGCCATGCCTTGCAAGCTGTAGTCAATTCAATGATACAATGTTGAAAAAAGAAATGCAACCCATATTGCATATCAGCTACACAGACAAAGTAGAAGTGCACAGAATCACACTCCCTATGTCTCAACAAGCAACAGCATCGCTAAATAGCTTAAATAAATGTACCTCCAAAACAGATGGACAAGAAATAGTATTATATCTTTGTCTAAACTGCAGAGTCATTCTAAAACATAACCTTTTCATAGAAGAAGGTTTAGTCAATGGAGCAATCGGCACAGTTGGCTTCCAAACATATCCACATGACAGCAACATTCTATTTCTCAACATTCAGTTTGTCAATATCCACTTTGACAAACTTGCACAAAAATAGGCCACACAATAGCATGTTTCCTTCTTTTCAAAGACATCTAAGTACACAGAGAACCATTCTCTCTATCTCTTGCATATGCTGTCACTATTCACAAATCACAAGGTCTAACCCTAGATCACACATTGATTGACTTTCGCAGCACAGTATTCAACAAAGGTATGGGTTACATAGGACTTTTGCATCTGCATACACTCAATTGTCCATTCCTAGTTAACTTTGACACACACAAAGCCAACACTGATATTCCTTGCATCCTAGAATACAACAGGCTATGTGCACTGTGCACCCCCTATCTACATGTGTACACTGTACCTCAATAAAGAAAACCTCTATAAAAAAGGAATACAAACAGCACCTATAACCGGTCTCCCAACAATACGGCTAAAGAAACAAATACCAACTGCTGCTCCATCAAATAATACAATCACAAAAATGTCTGGTTCAAACATCAACTGCATGTCCATCAGAAGACAAACAGACAATTGTCTCTTTTCAAAAACACCTGCAGGCCTATCAACAGATGCAGAGACACAACTCGCTGATCCATTCACAACATTTACTTAAATGGTTCTGGCCGATTGGTTTTGCAAATGCTCATCCTCTATTGAAATGCCACAAAAAACCTGACAGCACTTACACTGTCTCAGTTATAAGGCAAGAATTGGACTATTGCACAGGAATGGTGATATTCACCATAAGCACTCAGGAAGATCCATAAGCATTCCTAATGTACTTACTACAAGTACTAGAAACCAAAACCATCACTATACATGAAATCTTCCAAATTACATACATGTGGAAACATACATGCACTCTATGCAACAATGTTTCACAAGAGCACATATCCTAATGAACAATGTGTGTATATATCCATGCCTAATTCTGAATCCATTCCATTTCACCAGCTTCTGCAGAGTGCAAATCATTTCATATTATGTCCCGCAATTCAGACAATCGTTCCAATTTACAAATAAACTCACATGGCCAATATGTGATAATGCTTCTAAGGTACAATGCAGATGGTACCTAAAACAATTGTAAGCTTACTAGTTTCACACATGGCCTTGTATCTCTTGGCAATAAAACCTCAACAACAGTGGGCATAATCGACCACACTGGTGCTACAACCACTTCAGGCCAATATACTGCATATGTAAAAAAGAAGTGGTTGGCTTGAAAGTATCGACACGTCTGTTACTCCAAAACATAGGTTACCAGCAAATCAAATAAATGCCTACTTAATATTACTTCAACCCATATTTAGTCACTAAACTGGAGCACAATACACAGTTAGAATACAACAACGGGTATCTAACTACATCCATAGTACTACAATAGTACTTTTAAAAGCCAATATAGGTAGAGTACACCAACAGTTATCTAACTAATTCAAAAACATTCATTGCAATAAACTTCAAATATGACATAACAGTTCTTGTTACTGCAATACTTCTTGTAAAATCCACTATAATTACAATACACCAACGTTACTACCCAGTTTAACAAATGCCTACTTTATTTACCTTCACCCCAAATTTACTCACTAAACTATAATACAACAAACAGTTTAATAAGCCAACTGGTATATAACTACATCCAAAATCCCACACTAGTACTTTTAAAACCCAAGACAGTTAGAATATGCCAACAGGCATCTAACTGCTTCTAAAATACCATTCATTGAAATACACTTCAAATATGCCATCACAGTAATTCTTAACGCAGCACTTATTGTAAAGTCCAATATAGTTAGAATATGCCTTTAATTGCAACAACTGTCATACACACATACTATCACACTTACATTCACATAATTATAATCATTTTTTTATAATGTTCTATGGATTCTTTTTCCCATTGACCCAATGATTATTTCATGTGAATGTAACAACAGGGTCGAAAAAGTAAATGTATATGTAAAATTGAATGCAATTAATGCTTTTAAACTATCCTGCTTAACAAATGATACTGTTTGTTTGTTCATAGAAACAGAACCAGAGATTCCAGCTTTATTACTGTATGCAACTAAGTAACCATACCAAGTATTATCCTAGTTGATATCTTCACAAATTAATACATACATATTACATAAGCACTCTCCTCAATTGTACTACAATAATAAATACCATATACACTTTAATTATATCATTCCGCCATGTTACAAATACTGTGGAATCCCCTTACAGTACCTATAATTATTATATCGCGCCTTGAAACGCTTGTGTATAGGCATGTTATAAATGCCATATCACATCATATCATATCATATACAAATAGTACTATATTATGTGTTGCCAGTGGCCACAACCACAATAGATTTAAACCATATGTACAATACACGTTCACATAACAAGGCTCACCCTGAATCCCCTGCAAACCCAATGATGTCTGCGAACACTAAAAGTGACACCTGCACATACCATAATCATAACTTCAGAGTAAAATTCCCAAACCACTTCTAAAGGGAGGAAATGTTCACTGGAAACATACCATTTGAAATGAACTTAACCTGTAAAATGTCAGAATCCATAAAGCACCACTAATGAGGAAAATCACCTTTGCCAAGATCAAAACCAAGTTAGAATTGATCAGCTGCATTCCATCGCAAGACTTGTCATATTTAAGGCCATATTCAAACCCATCCGCAAATCTGACACCCAAGGAGTTACTAGTATGGGTTCATAGGTAAGAGCTTGATATTTAACTTCGAAGCACAAACACAGCTGCAATAGCTTTTATGGGTAGAGGTATGCTACTTGTTTAATGAAAGAAATGAATGTGCACCCCCATTCATTTTACATCTTCCTAGGTCTGTGCATTATTTAACAACATATGTGATCACATAGCATGAAGCCCAAGAAGGTTCTCGGCCTCCCAAAGCACACCATTTCCAAGCAAATTGTAAAACTGCCAGATAGGGTTGCTGTTTATTATTTGTACATTTCTACTAACATTTTGTTTTATCTACCACACAGGTTAGACTTGTGCATGCATTGGTGCAGAACATTATACTAACTATACTGTTCTACGTAAAATGAATTGATGGAACCTACTTTCAAATCTTTGAACAAAATATTAGACTCAAATTCACATATATTGTTGGTGAGGACACTGTGCACAGCTTAGCTACATAAGGAAACAATTAGATGCAGGTGGAAATACTGCAGTAAAACAAATGTCCATGTACAGCTCTGCTCTTAGTGCATGAGTAATGTGGGATGGTATTGAGTAGCTCATGTAGCATAAATAAGATGAGTGAAGTAGAGTTTCACTTTGTAGGCACTGAGTTAATCAGGGTGGGATATATCTGTGGTTGGCACAGTACATTTTCTTGGATGATAAGCCTGAAGGAAAATTGAGCTAATCTTACACACCATAATAACCACTTCTTTTACAACCTAAGAATGTATGATAAAGCATGTACATTTGAAGAGGACGATATGCATAAATCATGTAATTTGCAAGGTCATACCTGTATAAAAAGATCCAAGCACATTTTATGGATTACTGCAGAAAAGCTGAAATGCAAACTTTGAGGCCTTAGCCACTATGAATTCACCTTCTTCACGTTGCTTCATAATTTCACAAAAAACCCGTACCTGGTATATTTTGCATGAAACACCAAAAGACGTTTGTACTACATAACATACTGTATCCATGACTCCAGAGTACAATTCCCAAACCACTTCTCAAGAGAAGAAATGATCACTCCCAATGAGCTAGCAGGAATCTCCACAAATAATCAAAAGAACATTGATGAACAGCATAACCACGTTAGCAGCATTCATGAGGTGCAAAGACCTCATAAGACTTCTCAAATTTAGAGCGAGATTCAAACACTTCCACAACTCTAACACAGTAGATCGTTACTAATATAGGGTCACATTAAACAGCTTGATATATAACTACACAACACAAACACAGCTGCAATATTTGTCATGGGTAGAGTTTTGTTGCTTGGCTGATGCTAGGGTTTCTTATGCACCCTCATTTGTTTCACATCTTCCCAATGTCTGTGCATTATATAACAGTATATGTCATCACATATATAGTACCTAAGTACCTAAGTACATATAGTACCTAAGTGGGCCCTGCCCACATAATGCAAGACAACTCAGGAAAAATACCCTATTTCTTCAAAGTAAAATCCTTGTTCTTACTTAACAAATAACGTGTAAGAATTGTGTAACAAATACAGAAAGAATACATTTTCAAAGCTACAAAGCCACACATACTTCATCAAAAAAGTGAGAAACAACCTTAAATTGGAAATATATTTTTTCACACAAAATCATAGCATAACATGTGCTACTGCTTAATCACTCTCCTGAAAACACTAAAGTAGAATATGGAAAACCCTACTTTCCAAATAATACTTATAAACTATATTAACAAAGAAATCTAAACATACTTAATTCATCTAAAATAAATAACAATTCATATTACATATAATATATACATATAAAATATACAAAAAAACACAATCACTGACCTTCAGCTGCTCCAAACAATGAATAGATCTTCATAATAGCCAAAAACAGCCATCTGCACACTCTAAGTTCTGGAATCAGAATGTCAAAAGTTCACAACAATGTCACTTTCATAGCTTTCAGAAATCAATAGCACAAAAAGAGGACTGTAAAAATCAAACAAATAAAATGGCCAACACATTTTTATTACAATCTATAACTGTCAATAAACCCCAAACCAATCCTTCTAAAGAATGCTTTCTAGTATATGTAGAAACACAATTAAATACAACCATTACATGTAAATTCAAACAACACAAAGGTACATATGAGAGCATAGAATAAAAAAAAAACATGTAAAATTGTGATGTATAATATCGATGAAATATCATGATCAATGCACAAGAATTGGTATTGTTATACCCTTAGCTAAGGCGATAGTTATAACCCAGGCTGCAACTGCCAAAAATACACAACGTCCTATTGGTTTGTTGGTAACCGTGGCTATAACCCCTCTGAAAGGGCGTGACTTTTCATTGGCTGCATTCGTAACCGCAGCTATTTTTAAAAAAAGGCATCAAAGGTATTTTCTTTTTCCAATATATGTAAAAAAGCTGTCTAGTTGGCTCTAAAAAGAGCCTTTGGGTTCTTTCAAAAATATATAACCAAAACATTTATTTTCAATCAGATAAATATTCTTTACTTCTATTAAAATAATCTTTAACATGTATCTGTGCTCTTTCGTTAGATGATTAATTAATGTTCTTTTTCTGCAGAGAAACAAACTTGTGCTCCTTGTCAAAAAAACTTCTCCGCAATTTTTATTGTGCATTTGTTAGGCGCTTATACAGTAAGTCAATTCTGTTTCAAAGCACCCACAATGCAACAGGGAGGGGACAAGGGATTGAAAAAAATTAAAACAGTGGAAGAAATTGATGAACCTACTTTGTCTTGTGCATATTCAGAGCATGCAAGTGCAGCGAGAAGAGTGGAAGTGTGGGTGGAGATAAGTGCTGGAATGTCTGTGCTTGTGGGTGAGCAGCAGATGAAGTGCACATTGTGGTAAGTGCTATGCGGCCTGGAGCTGCATTGTATAGAATAGTGCACACCTACAGGATGAAGGCTGGTGGGTGCCAAGGCAAGTGCAGCAAGGTAGGCAGAGGCTAGGGAGATGTGGTTGAGGGAACAAAAATCAGCCCATTCATAGAGGAACAAGGTGGTGGCCTGTAGATGGTAGCAATGGTCAGAGAGAAGGAAGGAGAGATGACCAACGTGCAGACCCGGCTCTCAAAGGAAGAGTAGAGCTGGGCGGGTATGATGGAAGAAGGAAACCACTCAGGGAAGATTAACGCAACCCTGCTGCAACCACAGTGAGGTTGTGGCTTGGAAAAGATCTTTAAGCCATCAGGGAGAAGGGAGTCAAAAGCATCAATGACTAAGCATGCATTGAACCACGTCCTGGTAAGAGCAAGAATTTCGAGGTCAGTATCTTCAAGAAGGAGGCAGATGTTGGCGGACGATTTGTTGGCTGAGTGGGCATTAATAGTAGCCAGGTGAAGGAGGTTTCTGTCTTTGAAGGTATTCTGATTTGGAGTACAGGGGCGTGGTACACCAGTCAGAGATGCAGGGATAGAGAGAGTGGTAGGGGAAGAGGCAAGCGAAGGAAGGAAGTTAATGAGGGATGGCAGACACCGGTCAAAGAGGAGGAGTTTGGGTTGAAGACCGTGAACCACAATAGTGCCCATGTGTCAGACATTAATGATGCAGCGTGATGATGAGAAGCCGGCCAAGAGGACGTCCCACTTAGTGCCACCATTAATAGGAGAGGATGTGAAAGGGAGGAGAGTGGAGATGAGATGAGGCGTCCGTAGATCCGGAGAAGGGACAGAGAAAATGATGTCAGTGAGGACCATGCTGGAAGTTGCACTGACATAAGTGTCTTTGATGGGAAGACCAGGCTTTTCTCTTAGTATGACTTTTTGTGCTTTTTCCTTCCATACATTGTTAGAGAGGGAGGATAAGTGAAAGTGTTGTAGTTGGAGAAGATAGCAGAGAAGGTGAATTCCATGGGGGTGGCAGAGGATAGTTGAAGGAAGAGGGGAGGCTGCACTGCAGGTTCTGACCCAGCTCACAAGGCGGTCTAGTGGTTACAGGAGGGGTGAAAAATGCATTGCAATCTAAGGTGCACAATGTTATAGGCACAATACCTAAGCTTGTTATTCAAAAACAGACACAAAATGCAATGCAATCCAGTGTGCACAATGCATGTTAAAATCATAACACCTAAGTTAGATTCAATAACAGGGCACAAAATGCAATGCAATCTAGGGTGCAAGATGTTAAAAGCACAACACCTAAGTTTGAAATTCAAAAACAGTGCACAAAAGACAATGCAATCTAGGGTGCACAATGATAAAAGCCAACACCTCAGTTATAAAATCAAATCTAAAATATGGCGCAAAATGCAGTGAAGAAGAGGAGGATTAGATCAAGGCAGAAAGACAAGTGAGGAGAGGTTTTGGTTCAGGATTCGATAGTGGAGGAGGCAGTGGGAGAGTTCAGCTATCACTCAGATGTCAATGTTTGAGTGCATGAGACACATGGGCACAGTTCGTCTGGGCAATGGCTGCAATGGGGGACTCCTTGCGATTTAGGGGATCAAGAGGTGGGGAGCCTACAGGCCCTCCTAGACCCAGCCAGCCACAGACACACCTCTAATTTCAAACATTCCGTCTAAAATAATATCATGGAACCGAAAAAACTCTGTAAGCCAATGCTATGACAACACATCCCCTATGCCCTCAACGTTACTATGAACCCCATTCTCAAAATTCTCAAATTCTACAGTCTTCTGAACAATGAAATTCATCTCCTTCTGAAATTGGCTCCATGTTTCAAATATCCAAGGAAACAAATATACCCCAAAAATAGCACAATCTCTAGAAACTACACCTCACTCTCAAGCAATAAACATGTAGTACATTCTCTGATAGGTTCAACAGTTGGACACCATCTGAGTTACTACACATCTACTGGCAGCTACCCAACACACAAACAATAAACAACCCATCAGAAATAAATACAAGGAATTCCACCGTATCTACTTTTGTTCTCTTCCTCCATTATTTATTCTAATATCTGAGATGACAAGCAGTATTTTTGATAACCACAGTAACATGGAAATATACTTGGTATGGCTGGAAGACAATTAAAAAGAAGATTCTGAAGAAAAAAAATCAGAAGAAAATACACCACATTCAGGATTTGAAAGTCCATTCTTTGTATTTATCTACAGTGAGACTAACACTAACATTTTAAGGAACAGATATCAGTCACAAAACAGATATAGTTTATAAAACTACTATCAAATGCCTATACAACCAACACACATATTTTTAAAGGGTATTATAGCTTCAATTGTTTAAAAATATTTCAAAGATTTTCAAACAAATAAAGAAGTCTTTCAAGTGTCATGAAGAATTAAACAAGAAGCACCGCAAGAGCTACGCACGGAAAATAATCATGGATTCATTAACAGAATTAAAACAACTATTAATTGATGTTAAAAAAGAAGTACAATTAATGAAAAAGGACTAATGTAGCCAAATCATGCGCAATTAGAATCCAGATTATTGGTATAAAGAAGAAGATGTATCATGTGTTCAAATTAAAAGAAAAAGAAAACCCTCAACCACATCCCCCAAATAAGCCTGTTTTCAGCAAACTGTGTTTACATATTTACTTACCTTGTTCAAGTATCTACACTTACATGTATTATTAATGACTGAAAATTATTACAAATGTTAGAATAACTGTTTACAAATACTACCCTCAATACATCTTGAAAAAACTTTACAAGATGACTACACACACATATGTAAATAAAAAATGTTCAATGCATTTGAATAGCCGCAGATACATGACACATGACGAACCATTGGTTATGTCCTTCCCTCGGCTGCACGGTATGCCCACATGTAACAACCCACCACATGGGGTGGGTGTTGGATAGCCATGGACAAACACCCCCAGTCATTGCTACTCCTGATCATTAATACACCAATGATGCCCCATTTTGTGTGGCCACAGCTTTAGGATTGTTGTTTTTTTAGAAACTGAGTTTGCAATACAAATGACAAGAGACAGTAATGATACAATGGTAGTTTAAAAGAGATATATAAAGTAAATGATAATAAAGAGAGCATGACAAATGTGCTAAAATACTACATTCAGTGTACTCCAAAACAGTCCTTTTAAAGATTACCTATTACATATAAATATACAAATACAATAAAATAACATCCATCACATATAAATACACAAATACAATGAAATAATGTCTACAAACTTTTTCTAAAATAACTCATCACTAATAAGCGCGCTAGAGTTCATTGACATTTTTCTACCCGCGGTTACAATATCAAACTTTGGAGGTTAAGTCATACAGATTTGTACACATATATACATAATTGATAATTCTTTGAAACAACTCTTTCGGGTACATGCAGTGTACTTTTTCACACATTGTGACCTCTAGCAGTGGGTATGGTCCAACAAACCCTTGGCTACGACTCTACCCAGTCGTTGCTGTGGTAAACCATGCCTCCAAAATTCAACACCCCATTGGGTGATACCTTAGCTGCGGTTATTCATCGTTGTTTAAAAAAAATATCCTCTATCTGTAAAAATAGAAAACATTATTAGTTAAAGAACACTCACACTTTAAGAAACACAATGTAATACTCGTTTTATGGACCCCATATCTTGTATGCAGTGTATCACATGCACCATATATCATACAACATTTGTGCATACAACACTGTTGTTCTCTTTGCACATACTAATCATTGGGTCATTGGGAACAAATCCAACTTGGATTAAAAAAACTAGGTGTGAGCGATGGTTGTTTAGAATCAAACTCCATGCATTAAAGGTGCTGCCACCAACAGCCAGGTACTTAAAATACCTGCAGCACTGGAGAACTCCATTTCAAGAATCATTACAAATGCTAGAGAGAGTCACAAAGAAGACTTTTCATTAACTGTCTACAAATGTACTGCTCCCATCTCCAGCAGTACCACTATGTTTCGAAAATAGGTTGGACTTTCACAGAAGTTAACTGTACAACATCTGGTGCAAGTCCACTGGGATGATGCCAATGATGCAGCTACAATAAAATACAAACATGAAAAATTACTAAAATGAACTTGCAAAACAGCATCAATTGTACTACCTCACAGAAAACTCAAAACAGTTAAGAGTACTGTATAGTCAAAAGTGCATTCAAATGAAAACAAACACGATCAAATAAACCTTCAACCTCACAAACAAGAATGCAAAAATGAAATCCCTGCATATAAACATACATGCCATATAAACATACATGCCAGCGCTCCCGATTTAGACGGGAGGGTCCCTGTTTTTTCATTAAAAACAGTGCTATTTTTTACTGTATGCCACCTAAAATAATTATAATCCTAATGCAGTCCTATGGGAAAATTACATTTTCACGATTACTGTGGTAAAATCTCCCTCTCAGGGGCTTCACAATGTTGGCATGTCTGTATAAATGCCATTGATGAATGAATCTAATTTTGAGGGTCTATGTTATTTAAATTTAAAAAACACATTAAAAAATACTTGCTACAAAATCACAGCAGTTGAAAAAAATGATCATGAACACCATCTGATAGCAGTGGTTAATATACCTAATACACACAATACTGCAGATAAACCTTCAAATATGTAAATAGTGACACTTACCTTCACATCTGCCACTCTCCTGCCATGTACACAGTGAGAGATCTCCAATCAAAAGGATGAAACTGCAGAAAATTGTTGCTTTTATACTTTTCAAAATGATTACTGTGGCTATACGTATATTTGTTTGCAAGTTCAAAATCAAAGCAAGCCAGTCTTCAAAACTTCAAATGAAATAAGAGAACACCTAAGCAGATAAAATAACACACACAAATAAAATTCTGTACTCTGTCATCCACATAACAATATGATTATTGCACAGAAAATGTATGGTGTATAGATGCGGCTATAAATATAAGCATGCAAACAGATACAACTAATAGGATAACAAAAAGCATTGATGTGTCTGCACACATGCTTTTTTTTATAGATGCAGTAATAGAGAAGGCATACATTGTGTTTACTCTTAGCTGCAGCTGTGCGAAAAAACAACTCATTCAAAATGTATTTCCACTCCCCCAAACTCCAAACAAGTGTGCCTAACATGCCTACCAGCCACCACACCCCTCCACTACCCATGATCCCCCTCTACTCCCCTGGTCTCTCCCAATCCCCCAAAACACTATGATGCTACTCCACCCGAAATGTTGGATAGCCGCGGCTATCAAATGTCCACAAACACACAATGTCCCATTTACCAAAATATAGCAGCGGCTACACTGGGTGCCATGTTTATCCGAGGGTACCAACTCTGTGCAGCAGGTGGGTGCTGAATAGCCGCAGTAAACACTCCAGTCATTGATGTTGCTAGATGCAATCCTCAATACACCAATCACTCCCCATTTTTGTATATCTGCGGATATAACAATTATTTTGACTAAGGAATATCAATGACAAAAGAGACAGTAGTGATACAATGGTCCTGGAAAAGGTGTCACTACAATAAATGATAGGCCAAGAAGTTATTTAATGTGGATGATGATAATGTATCATAGTTAGGATATACAAGATTTGCGTTAGGTAGGGTGGATAAAGTTCAAAAACAGGAAACACATGGCTTGGACACAAACAATGAGAGTACAAAACTACATAAAGTGTGAGCTTTCATACTTTTGAAAATCAAAATCACAAAAG
The DNA here is from genome assembly GCF_040938575.1 of Ambystoma mexicanum. Taxonomy (NCBI): domain Eukaryota; kingdom Metazoa; phylum Chordata; class Amphibia; order Caudata; family Ambystomatidae; genus Ambystoma; species Ambystoma mexicanum. The sequence continues at coordinate 461,566,214 of NC_090925.1, read as the reverse complement.
GAGGACTATATTTGAAACATATCACAGAAAAACACAGAATTACAACAGTAACAACCAATTACAAACACCAAATCACAAACATCATACATACCAGTCTTATAGAAATTACAAGAAAGTCAAACTAGGAATTATTTTACTGGAAACAGAGAAAGACCGCAAATATCATGGCTAGTTTAGGAACTGTGTGGCTGACTGGAGACAGTTGGCTGCTTTGGTTACTGGCTTTTTTTGAGAAACTTAAGGCCTGATTCATGGAAGCGTTTTATAATGGCGCATTCTCATAGGAAAACATTCTGTGAATCAGGCCCTAAATGTTAACATGCACCTTGGTTTGAGAGATTTTACAATAAAATGGTTTGGATTACGGAGAATTCGTTGGTTCTAGGTTTTTCAAAAATTGTTCACTCTGAAAAGTACAGGGCACCCAGACATCTTACTAATTCATTGTGGAGGCAATCATTTAGGGAATGTACAAGGTGTGTCCCTTACTTTTATCATGAAACAAGACTTGGAAAAACTGATGGAACTTTTTCCTCAGACAGTCTTTTTTTCCAATCTGCCTCAGAGGCAAAAATGGAGAAGGACCACCAAATATATGGGACAATTGAAAAATTACAAAATGTTAATATAGTAGCTCAGCATTCATGGGAGGCCACAAGCATTTATGGATGTCAAACAAGAACATACAATTTTACATGGCCAATTTCTATTGACATGATGGAGTGCACCTAACTGATGAAAGAAATACAGTGTTCCTACATAACATCAAAACAGTACTTCAAATGTGCCAAAATACTACACTCAATGTATGATATGATATGATGAGCCATTTATAACGCGCCTGTACACAAGTGTTTCTAGATGCGGCCCGACAAGATCATGCAGATCATTCAGATCACGCAAGTGCTGGGGTAGAGGGCCAAGAGAAATACGAGGGCGAGGGAAGGTTGCCCTGAAGGATTTCTTGAAAAGCCTATTGGAACTGTTTCCTGCTGCAAAGATAATTTTTGTTCTGAAATGAACCAGAGGCAAACATGGAGATGTCCAACCGGAACACCTCACTGGCTAATCCGAACAGTCCCCTTTCCATGCTAGGCATCCTTGAAAGACCCGGATGTGGCACATACCATCTGCGGACTACTGCAGTTTCTGCAGACCCTGTAACACAATGGCAGCCCTTCTATCCTTTCCACTTTCATGTTCTCAGCACTCACTCATTGGCTGCTTTCAAAGAGTCACACATCCATCCACCAATCACATCATAAAAATCTCTACACCTAATCCTGTCATCTCAGTTCAACACTTCAAATGTACACTTGAACTCTGAGAGTACATATCTCATATGTATCACACTATGAAACTCTACAGCATTTCTATTTCCAGATTAAACATATGCGTCTAACAATACATAGTACAGGTATGCTTATATTTTTTAAGTATTTTCTGCAACTCTTTTACAAACATATATAGAGTGTTCTTGCTTCTTACCCTGTAATAAGCTTCTCAATAAGCATAATGTCTTTTTTACCCACTCCAGCAAAATCCATGAATTGCAGCATTCACCACCTGCTTATGTCAAGCAGCAAATACTTGCAATGCTGTTATTTAAAAATTAATCTTTTTAGGATCATTTTCATGAAAGTTAAAAAATGCATATGTGCATTTATATTAGCACTGTGTGTAACTTATTTTTTTTAAAAAGGAAAAGCAGTTTGAAAAGATGTGTTCAACGTGTTTAAATGGCAATTGGTGTGTACAAGTTCAATGCATACTTGCCAACATGACCCATTCCAATCTACAATAGCTTATCAAGTCTTATTTTTTTCTTTGCATTCTGTCACTTCTAATACCACTTCTCCAATTATAAAACTCAGACTACAACTCCCAGAATGCAAAGTCAAAACCAAGACTGCATGTAAGCTTGCAAAGTGTTACATGTACATTGTATGAAAAATGGAAAATGCTGTGCATTTAAAAAATATTTCTTTTCAGCAGAATTTTCATTAAAGCGAACAAATGCATGTATACATTTTGAAAAACAACAAAAAAAGCAAATGGAAATGACACCTTTTCACCATCCTACCATATAGGATATTCTAACACACTGCCCCCCTTTTTCTACACAAACTCTTTGCCCAACACAAAAGACAATAGAATAACACCAAAGCCATTTACCGGACGTGTCCCAATACCAGGGTGAGCCAAAGTCAGGCAATTGACCAGAATCATGCACACCTGACAGCCCTTTCCCTTCCCCACAGGGATAAAAGTTGGAGCACGAGATCACAGGACAAGCAAGTAAGACTGCACGATGTCAGAGCTACCTCAGCATGGCAGTGCAAGAGGAGGCGAAAGACGGTGAATACTGAGAGGGTGACAAGGGGAGAAGTAATCTTGCGGTCTCTTATCAAGGCCTGGGAAACCTCAGCAGACGGAAACATAAGACTGCAAACAAAGTCCATTGTGTGTCGCAGGAGATGACGATGGTACACAAGACCATCCTCCGCTGATAGCCAAACCAGAGAGGGACGCAGGTCTCTGTGGTACCAACCTTAACTTCAAGGAGAAATCATCACAGACGGTAAGTCGAGGGCGAGTCGAGGGCGAGTCGATAAGAAACCAGGCTTTGTTGAACGAAAGGTGGCAAGGCAAACAGCTAATTTGAACTTTGGAAAAGTTAAAGGAACTTTTGAGAAAGTGGGGAAAAGCTTGCAAAAGTGGCGTACTGTACTGTCGAAAGTATTTGACCGAAAAATTATTGTGAAGAAGGGGAAGTGAATCCCGCATGGTGAAGATTAGCAAGAGTGAACCCGGTAGAGGGATGCTAATGAAAAGGGGCAAAGTCTAAAAGTCCTGTGAGGAATTGTTGGGAAAAGTCAGCAAGAGTGAACCCGGCGCAAGCAAGCAGACAACCAAGGGCACAGCCCAATGAACTGTGCTTTGTAAAGTTGGCAGGAGTAAACCCGGTGGAGGGATGCTCACAAGAAGGGACAAAGTCTAAAGTCCATATTAAACTGTTTGGTAAAAGTTGGCGACAGCGATACCAGCAGAAGGAAACGGACAACCAAGGACAAAGCCTGATGAACTGTATAAAATTACATTAAAACTTGTGAATGCAAGAAAAGCCACAAAGAACTCGAAGGAGGGAGCCACATTTCAAGTGGGTCACATACCCGGTCGAGGAAGATCCAGGGGCAAGAATTCATCACCCAAAGTTCATTGAGAAAGGAACTGTACAATTGAGTGGTTAAATACGATAAGTGAGGTGTCTGCACCCAGAACAGGGGGAGTCAGGGGTGAAGCCATCACCCATGTGAACTGTGGAAATGAACTTTCTGTTTGTGTTTGTTTGTTGGATTCACCAGGGCTTGAAGGCAAGAGATTTTTTTTATGTAAAAGGACTTTGCCATCGAAGAAACTGATAGCTGGAACAGAACTGTCGGCTCGTGCTGAGAAAGTTTGAGCATGTGCTGTGCCAACTGGACCAGAACTATCAGCTTGTGCTAAGAAAACCTGTGCGTGGGCTGTGCTCCAAGGTCCCACCATGTCCCGTGCTGAAAACATGTGGAAGGGAGACCCCTGGCAATCACCTACTGACCTTTTATTTGTGAACACTTCTTTCTTTAGTGAACCCTTATCCCACACCCTTTGTGTAATTAGTTGTAGGGCATTGGAAATATTTTTTTTCTTATTATAGGCCCTGTTATTTTGACACTGACTGCCTTATTTTTCTTTTGATGGTTGACGCTTGCTGCCATCTTAGATTGAGGTTTAGGTTAGGCGTTTTTCCACCCTACATTTACAGTTTAATAAACACCCTTGAACTGTGATCACTTGTGTCTGTCTTTACTGTTGCCACCATGAGTTCCTTACATTATCCAGTCCTACATTTTTCTGTGCATTCTGGGACTTGTGGTCTAACTTTTCTACTAGAAAACATGTAATTCCTTATAAATGTGATGAACATATAGCCCTAAATTAGTAAATGTAATGCATGACTAGGATGCAGAATAACTCTTACATCAAATAATCAGACCGACTCAGCAAGTTGACAAAGTCTCATCCGAATGTTTTATTATCAATTGTAAAAAACAGGGAATTACAAAGGACTTCAACAGATTTAAGTTATAAATGTTCATCATAAGTGATGTCATAGTACGTGGAAAATAAGAACAACCTACGGGGTGTTGTGGTTGGCTCAATGGGAACATCTAAGTATACTTTCTATACAGGAATGGGTTGTGATTGGGTCTCTATAGTCAGTTGGAAAACGTATGTCCACCCCTAGTGCAAGTCATCATCAACATTTATTTGACACATAGAATACCATTGGCTCTTAAACCATAATGCCCTTCATTATATGGCCTCCTATAATTGCTTGGCATGCTCTTGCCATGTCTGGAACATTCAGCACCTAAGCAGCACGTAAACTCATACCCAGGTGCTGGGAGGTGGACATGACTTTGCTTCCCACCCAATATCCCCCTTATCTATCATTGCCCATGCCTTCTGCCATGAAGACTGTCTTTGAACATGGCCTGCAGTAGATTCTTTTCTCTTGAGAGTAAAAGGGAGCATGGGTACACAATTATCACGGTTCTAGTCTGCATGCCCAACTCCTATTTCCATCCTTGGCTCACGTGGCAGGAGACAACAATTCAGCCCATTTTATAGCATTTAATATTGTTGAATTGATAAACTTGGAACTCCTTCTTTGCACCTTAAGGAGGGATACTTCAATGTCTCACGGTCTCTGTTCTTCATGGTTAGATATCCAGTTCTTGGCTGCTTCAGCTTTCATACCAGGCCAAACAGCTTCAGACCTTCAACCCCGCGGTCTCCAGCTAATTATTTGCTGAGACACACACACAGCTCTATATCCTTCTTTCTCTGTGGGTTTGAAATTACTAACATGTATAGCACCGTTGTCCAGACACTATATAATAGCGGCTTTGCCTGCAGGCTATTCACTACGTATATCTTGCTTCTAAGATTACTTGATATACTTGCATCGCTCTATCTGTACAGTTATTAAATCGCTTGAATTTTCTGCAGTGCTCTTCACACATGCAATCTTCTTTTCTGCATAAGGATGTTCACTCAATTCCTTATTTCTTCAACATTTTCTATAAGGTCCATACACATTATTCTAGGGCCACTCCTCTTAGTGCGTCACTCTCACTCTTGTGACATCACCAGCTTCTCTTTCTCTTGTTTTCATATTCCTTCAGGGACATCTTCCAAGTGTTTGTCATCTCTTCAGGGAGACCTGTATGGTCAAGCACCTAGTTACCCTCAGGATGCAATCAGAGTTCACTGCCCTAAAAGAGTAACCAGATCTAGTGATCTTGTTCACCTGGGCATTCCAAAGAGTAGACAAGTAAAGGGTCTGGGGAAATCCTTTCAGGTACCGGCAGCATATCTGTTGAAATAAACACTTTGTTTTTAGGAAAAGGCTGAAGACAGTTCTTTTTAAGTCAACTTCTATCTAATCTGTGTACCTCTCTCTCTTTTCTGTTTCTGCACCCTTATGCCTGCAGGTTTTTGGCACATTATAAATACAAAAATAAATAAATAAAATAAATGCATCTGGTATGGCTTTCTTAATGGATACCTTGGGCCTCATTACGAGGCAGGCGCAATGGGTTTAACGGCGCTGGTAAAGGTGCCGGTGCTGTTAATCCCATTCCGCCCTATTATGAGGTTCCCTTGCGGGACCCGATCTGGACATCTTGTCAAACCAGACGTCCTTTGCGGGGCCCACAATGTGACCAGGGAGCTAACAATGGGCCCGTAATGAATGGGCCAGTTGTTAGCTCCCTCCCCATTCCCATTGAGCCCTATGGGGGCTGAAATGGGAATGGGGATGTGGATGTGTTCCCTGAATGGGGAAATACTGGGTCCTCCAAGGTTGGAATGGCCCAGTATTTCTCCATTCAGGGACCACGGACCCGGACCTGAGTTTGGAGGCAGCCATGCCCCTATTAAGGGCATGCCCCTATTAAGGGCATGGCTGCCTCCAAACTCATAATGAGGCCCCTTGTTTTGAATACTCGTCGTGGTATGGTCACAAGTACCGGTGTCGAGCATGGTGCGGTTTCAGGCAGAGGCATTCAGCTGCTCCTCTACAGTCACACTTTCCAAACTCACTCATTACATCCCTTACAATGCCACTATTCTCCACCTGCTCAGACAAACATGTATACCCCCAAAGTATCTATATTCTACACTTCCCCATACAAATAAAGTTCTCTTTCTTTCCAAACCTCTACTATAAGACACCAACCACAGCTGCAACAAAAATCATGCAATGCATTACTACTACGCCTCAGTTGCCCAATTGTTTAGAAAAAACAGTGCAACACATTAAAAAAATACATAACAACAGACACACATCATTTATTTCATTACAATCAGCAGCACTAAAGTAACCTACAAATGTACCTTTTCTTACACACATTTTGTCCTGTTCCTTCTAGTCTCCCAAACAGCACTACTCATATTCAAATTGTTCTAACAACATAGGTAAAATACTTTAGTAGATTATCCAGAACATAACTTTATCCACTCTTTTTCCCCAACACCTCCACCTACATTCATTAATAACAACCTCTTTTACTAAAAGTACTTCTAAATTACCATATATACATACTAATGTTCTTTTACAATTACAGGAAAGAAGAAAATTCCCAAAGACACCAACCAGAAGAAGACTACTCTTTACATCCTACACAGTAAATACATTACTATAGTATTAATTTCTCTGTTATTGTAAAAATGTAGTGTTGTTGTAGAATAGTCTATGGTATTCCTTTCAAATCAACAACATTCATTTCACTCTTCCTCAATATATTTCAACATGAACACTCTTTCTATTCCCATCTCAACACCACCGGTATTACACCCACTGTTTTCATCAAAACATCAAAATGTCCCAACGTATTCATTTGCACTGCCACTCTCTTACTCACTCACCCAAGCCATCACACCTGTACAAACTCTTACTCTTACAACTTTCCCAACTACAACTATCAACCCACTGCACAATCACACAGCACTCTATTCATCTAAACCATCACATTCATACACCCATTCACAATACATCCATATTGATTCCACAACTTTCAAACACAAAGTTTCTTTTTTACAAAAGACACAAAAGAATGCCTACTAAAAAGCAACTCTACACAAAAAAAATATATAGCAGATAAGAATAAAAGCAAGACATATAGTCATACTCCTCTAAAACAATGTATAGAAAACATCAAAACAAACCTCTGAGTAACGTCACACCCCAAAACTCAACCAGCGACCACTAAAAAAAAGAAAGGCCCCTCTTCCAAAAACTAAAAGAAAAAAATGCTAAACGAAAGCAAACCTAATAATGAACCTAAAACTACATTTACCAGTGTTAATGTACCCACAGTTAAGTGCTCTAAAAAATGAATATAACAAAACATTTTACACCGTAGAGTTCTTCACAATCTTAAGAAGAAAGCTCAAAAGTCACAATCTTCCCTTAAAAACTACTGCAGAAGGCTAATCCTAAATACTCTAAGTGACAGTGCATTCCTAATGAAGGAATGGGATGCAGACAGGCGACTACTGTACTAGGCCTGGCGACATTTCTGGTACAGCTGGAATTTTACAAGAGGCGAGGGAGAAGGGATGACAAGGAGGGGGAGAGGAACAAAACATGTGACTATCAAACTAGGACTGACAACATTTCAGATAGTGCTGGAAGGGGGGAGGAGAAGAATAATGGGAGGGGGGAGGAGACAAATGTTGTTGCTATCAAACTAGGTCAAGGGACAGTTTGGATAGAATAAGTGCATAAAACGGAAAGGGAGGGAGAAGGGAAAAGAGGAGAGAACAGAGAATAGACAGTGAAAAAGAGCAGAGAAGCAGAATGAAGAGTGAATACAGTTGCAGAGGTAAGGAAAACACATAATGTTGCAGGGAACAGAGAATTTAACCACGGAATCAAGAAGGGCACAGCATGATTGAGGGGCACCCTGAGTGCAAGATCCTGGGGAGGTCCAGCATGACAGTTGAGAAGGTGAAACACCAAGTCAATGTGTCCATAAAGTCAAAACCAAGCGTTGGCAACAGGTCAGTGATGGTGAGGCAATAGTGAATCAAGACAACTCCTGTAGTGAAAGAGGTGTAGTGGGGGTGGCAGAAAAGATAAGGGAAGAGGGACGAAGAGAGCTGGCAAGCAGGGGGGGACATAATGAGGGGCAAGAAAGGTACAGCAGGGAGGGAGGGGCCATAAGGGGTGGAGGGTGGGCCACGGAGCACCTGTCCTCCCCTCAGCACCAGAGAAGTTGATGTTGCTGTTGCCTAACGATGGTGAGGATTGCCTGTGGGAACAGAGGGAGTAAACACACATGTTGGGGCATATTTACCTGTTGTCTGTGCAGGGGTCCACTCCCTGGGTCTTCCTGGTCTGAACGGGTCCAAACAGGGATTGTCCTTTTCTTCTTCTGCCCTTTGCTTCTGATGCCCAGGCGAGAGAGGCCCTTGATCTAAGAGTTAAGAGCAGAAAGGAAGAAGCAGGTCTAAGAAGGTGGGCGGGGCTTAGGCCAGGTGACCTAGATCCATTTGCACCTGCTCCCCTTCTGCAAAGGAAAAGAAGCTGTAGGGCTCCTTAAGTAGGGAAAAATAGCGTCAACCAGGAAGGCACCAGGTGGGCGGGGCTTAGGCCTCCTTAAGTGGGGAAAAAGACCAGCAACCAGAAAGGCACCAGGTAGGCGGAGTTTATGCCTCCTTAAGCGGGGAAAAAGAGCAGCAACCAGGAAGGCAACATGTGGGCGGGGCTTAGGCTTCCTTAAGTGGGGAAAAAGCGCTGCAACCAGGAAGGTAGCAGGTGGATGGGACATAGCCAGGTGACCTAGTTCCACTTCCACCTGCTCCCCATCTGCAAAGGAAAAGAGGCTGGAGGGCTCCTTAAGTAGGGAAAACAAGCAGCAACCAGGAAGGTAACAGGTGGGTGGGGCTTAGGCCTCCTTAAGTGGGGAAATTGAGCGGCAACCAGGAAGGCAGTAGGTGCATTTGTTTCACCCAAACAATCCATCCAGTATACAAATGGACATGCAACTCAATGTGTAACGTACACCAACGATCTTTCAAATCTTTACAACAATTCCTCAATCACTATGTGAAACTAAAAGACAAAGGTAGAAGGAAAACTTTAGAAACCATGGACTCCTGTGCAGTGTGCAGCCACACACTGCACTGCAAGGACATTCATTAGCCTGCATTCCGGGACTGCTTGCAAAAGCACCTTCCACCTGATCAAAATGTTAGCAACACACCATTCCACTATAGGGAATCTTGTGCCTAGACTGTACTGTGCAAAAAGTCCTGCCCCACAACATCAAAATGTAAATAACAACTCTTCCAAGAAATAGCGCACATCCAAAGTAAATATTGTGAAACTGAAGTGCACTTAGAAAATTCCGTACCTTCAGAAAATATTAGTGAAAACCTCACAAATGCCAACCTCCTAGCAAACAACTACAAAAAAGCTATAGAAAAGATTCATGCTGAAATATCAGACCAAGTATGTGGCTGTTGTCGCAGAACTTTTTATAAGAAGAGCACAAAAATAGTAGATATGGCCTACAAAATAAAAGACAATGAGGAATCCCGATGGTTCCAATTAGCTTTATATCTAACAACAGAAAATAAATACAAAATTACTGACCTGTCAATCATTTGCACGGTCTGAAATACAAAGCTTGACAATGCCCAAATGCCGTCACGTTATGTCACTAATAACTTAGAAATATTCCCACTTTCAAAGGCTCACCAACAACTTAACTTGTATGAAAGCATTATAAATCAAAAACTACACCCATTTCAAGCTATTCTATGCCTTCAACCCAAACAGCTGAATTGCCATTTCTTCTGAGTTACTAAAAGGCATCTGTGGCAAAGAAGTATACTTGCCTTTAGTTCTTAAAGAAAATGTAAAAACTCTAGGACTACAACGGCCAATAAATCATTCTTTGATTGTACTAGTTAATGGTGTACCAAAAAAAGACAAAAATGTGGCAATAACTAATCAACATAAGGTTAGACAAACCCTAAAATAACATCAACATCAACATATCAAAATATCGATCTTTACGAATGCATTCTGAAGACCCCAGATTCAGAATAAATGTAGTAACATTTTCCACCACCTGTTCGAAAGTGCACTTGCAAATCTATGTTATGGAGTTGCACACACATTAAAAACAGGCTCTAATTTTTTAAACATGTCCGCTACATAACTGCATCAAAATATAAAAGACAAAGATACAATTTTGCAGTCAAGTATAACAAACCTCTTTGCAAACATGTGTGGTAAACAGAATACTGGTTCTGACGTCACACTGGTGTATGTTGTAAGGTAAGAGCCTAGGCCAACCCACCTTGTTTGTTACTATAAACTGTGCAGAATATGCTTTGGATGAATTGCACAACTTCTTACACATAGCAAACCAAAATAAAGAAGTAATAGATATAAATAAACAGGAGAACTCTGTTCTCTTGACCTTCTCAATGTATCATGGTACTTTCGCGATCGCTTTATTGCCATGCTGCACTTCATCTGCAATAAAAGTAACCTTCCACTCAGAGAAGTGGTACACTTCGTTTGGAGAAAAGAATATCAATCCAGAGGAGCCCCACACATCCTCATGCTTTTGTGGATAAAAGATGTGCCTAAATTTGGCCATGACAGTGATTTCACTGTTGTACAGTTTATTCAAAAACACATAACCTAAAACATCCCTTCAGAAAGCACACATAGTGACCTATGTAGACAAATCTTATGCTTCTAAAACATAAGTGTGGCAAATAATGCTGACATAGATGCTTTACTACACCAGTTTCGGCAAAAGGTCAAGTAAATAGCTTGATGTCTTCTTTAAGACAGAGTGTAAAAGGTAAATCCCCTAAAAATGCCTATATTAAAAAGTATGTAGCATCCAAGTACATCAATGATTACAATGCAATCATTGCCCCCTTGTGGAATGCAAATATAGGCATGTAATACAATACAATTCAACTGCTGCTGCAAGATATGTCACCGCCTATCCCACCAAAGCTGAGAAAAAAGAGCTAAAAGTCCTCTGGGATGACATATCAGCTGACAAAACATGGTCACAAAAATTGTACAGCTTAGGTATAAAAATGCTCACACCTTTTAACAAGTACAGCCATAATTGCAAATCTGAACACATTGGGCCTCATTACGACTTTGGAGGTAGCCATGGCGCTATCAGTGCCATGGCTGCCTTCTAAATCGTGTCCAGATCCTTGTTACCTGAATGGGGAATTACGGGCCATTCTGAGTTTGGAGGGCCTGGTAATTCCTCCTTCAGGGAACCCGGGCCTGGTCCTTCCTCATTCCCATAGGGCTCAACGGGAACGGGGATGGTGCTAACAACAGGCCCACTCATAATGAGCCTGTTGTTAGCTCCCTAGTTCCCTCGGGGAACCCACTATGGACGTCTGGATTAACCTGGCGTCCACAGCGGGTCCTGCGAGGGAACCTCGTAATAGTTCAGAGTGGGTTTAACAGCGCCGGCACCATTACCGGCGCCGTTAAACCCATTCTGCACATCTCATAATGAGGCCCATTGTCTGGTTAAACCTTTGTCCAGCTTCATCCCGAAACAGAGTACTGAAATCCTACCAAGAGATAAAAACAATAACCATAAATGATCCTAACAGCCAAGAAATTTTAAAAAATGATTTAATAGACACATACTACCCAAACAGAAGTACTGCTTTGAAAATCTTGTACCGGTACCACATAGCCCAAAACTACTCCTACAAAAATAATGTCACACTAGATAAGACAACTGGAAAATATTTAGGCCCTGGTTCATGGAATTATTTGTGTGCAAAACGGGGATTTGCATGCCATTATGCCCACAAATCCCTGTTTGACAAATGGGGATTTGCGAGCAGAATGACATGCAAATCCGAGTTTTACATGCACATAATTCCATGAATCAGTGTTTTAGTCTCAACTTCTGAAGGAAGCCTAGTTGAACTTACCAAGCCCAGCCGTATTAATCATATACAATTATCTTTTAAATCTCCACAGCAGAGGTAACTTTATTACATGGCCCGACTGCAACGTTTCAAACCATGTAGAAAAGAAGAAGCATTATTAGATAACCATAACTCATTTCAAGCTGCATTCAATACAAATCAAAGCAGTATAACAAATGTACATTTCAGGCATTACAAAGAAATGTTGGACAATGAACGCCAACAAGAAGAAGAAAGGAACAAGTTGAAGCTCAACTAGATAAAGCCACTCCTGGGGGCAGTCAACATTCCCTTAAAGGAAGCCAAGAACCACTCAGAGAACCACTAGTTCTAAATGAAGCAGAAATAGCCATGACTGAGGTGGAAAATAAGATGTATCATTATAAACAGTCTTAAGAAGACTTGTCAGTGCTCAAATCACAGCTAATTAACAACTCACCATTTATCTATAAGTCACTAAAGAAATTGAACATGGTTTTGAACATGAAACTAAAATGTGTAGCTATAAACATTATACACCTCTGCTCCTGTATGTAAGTGGTGAAGCTGGTTTTGGTAAAACCTTCTTAATTAAAATAATCAGCAAATTTCTATAAAACTTAACGAAACAACCTTTTGGTTGTTGTAACAGCCACCACAGGTTTAGCTGCCTACAACATAGAAGGTGTAACATTACTCTGACTACTGCTCCTTCAAGTAGAAAACCAAAACAGAATAGAATACTAAAAATTATCAGCAGAAGCTGCTACAGAATTCTGCAGATTTTTAGAATAATTAAAGTGCTCCTAGTAAATGAATTAAGCATGGTTTCTGACCTCATGTTGCCTTTAATTCACCTCAGAATGCAAGAAGTCCTAAAAACCGACTGCAAAGAACTGTTTGGAGGAAAACACTTTATTTTCAAAACATTAGGACACAAAGAATGCTGCAATACACTTGGCAGCATTGGAAATGTAAATCTTTGTCAACATTAGTACAGAGAAATAACATATATCAGTCTGTAGACCTCAACTATTCTAACATTTTAAAAAGCATTAGAATTGGTCTGCTTACTAAAGATACAAAATCCATCTTAACTGGTAGACTAAACCATGAGCTATATGGGCGAAACACATCTGTTCCTGATGTCATGGAACAATTAACTCAACACAATATAAAATGTATGTCCTTAATGCCAACCTTGCAAGCTAAAGTCAATTCAGCAAGACAATGTTAAAAAACAGGTATGCAACCCATACTGCAAATCAGATTCACAGACAAACTAGAAGTGCACAGAATGACAATCCCTGTGTGTCAACAAGCAACAGCACCACTAAATATCTTAGAAAAATCTATCTCCAACAGCAGCTGGATTGGAGAAAATATTAACTTTGTGCCTAAAATGCAAAGTAATTCTGAAACGTAAGCTTGATTTAGAAAAAGGTTTAGTCAATGGACACATTAGTAGAGTTGTTGGCTTCCAAACATATCCACATTAAAGTTGCATAAGTTAAAATAAATGGCCACAGAATAACATGTTTCCTTCTTTTCAAAGATATGTACGTAGACAGAGAACAATGTTCTTTATCTCTTGCATATGCTTTCACTATTCACAAATCACAAAATGTAAGCCTTAATCACACATTGATTGACATCGGCAGCACAGACTTTAAGGAAGGTATGAGTTAAGTAGCACTTTCACGTCTCTGTACACACAATGGTCTATTCCTAGTACACTTTGATGCAAAGTCTCAATGCTGACATTCCTTGCATCCTAGAATATGATAGGCTACATACACAGAACACCCCATTTAGGTATGTACCCTGTACATCAAAATATTTAATCTTGAAAAAGAGAAGTAATGCAAACAGAATTTATAACAGATCGCACAACACTACCACTTAATAAACAATGACCAACTCATTCTCCATCAAATAATACAACCACTAACCTGTCTACTGCAACCGCAAATGCATGCCCATCAGAAAGCAAAGAGACAAATGTCTCTACTCAAAGAAAAATATGCAAGCCCATCAAACGATGCACATACATACATCTCTGGTCTATATACATTCAGCAACACAACTGGAGTAAATTGCTATGGAGATGTAACAATCAATATTATCTTCCAATTGCTGCAAATTTGTCATAACATTCACTTAAATGGCTTGGACAAGTTATGTTTGCAAATCCTTGTCCTTCATAGAAATGCCACAAATAATCCTGACAACACTTTGAGTGTCTCAGGTATAAGACAGGAATTAGACTGGTGTGCAGGAATGGTGAAATTGACCATGAACACACAGGAAAATCGACATGAATTCCTAATGTACTTACTACACACACTGTAAAGCAAAAACATCCCTATAAATGCATATTCCAAAAATCATACATGTGGAAACAAACATGCACCCTCTGCAACCATGTTTCACAAGAGTACATCCCTAATGAATATTTTGTATATGTATCCATATCAAATTGTGAATCCATTCCATTTCACCATCTTCTTTAGAATGCACATTATGGCACATTATGCCATTTTTGCAATTTAGACAATCCTTACAGCTTGCAAATCAACTGACATAGCCAATATGTCCTACTAATGCTCCTAAGCTACAATACAGGTGGTACCAAAAATAACTGTAAGCTTACTGGCTTCACAAAAGGCCAAGTATCTCTTGGTAAGAAAACCCTCACAACAGTAGGTATAATATTCCACACTGGTGCCACTATACAACATGTGTCAAAAAGGAAGTCGTTGGTTTAAATATAACGACACCTACATTTTCGTAAACATAGGTTACCAGGAAATCTAACAAATGCCTAATTAATATTCCTTCAACCCAAATGAGCGCACTAAACTGTAGCACAATGAACAGTTAGAATATGCCAACAGTTATCTAACTGCTTAAAAATACCCCTCATTACAATACACTTAAAATACACCATCACAAATCTTCTCACTACAAAACTTCTTCTAAAGTCTAATGCAGTTAGAACACACCAACAGCTATGAAACTACTTTAAACATTCCCTTAATAACAACATACTTCAAACAAATACACTATCACACTTACACTGACATAATTTTAGTAGTTTTTTTCCCAGTGTTTATTCAAGTCACTATAACAGTGTAGCACACACTAATGTTGTACCAAACATAGTAGATAGAATGTACTGTTTCTGATGGTCAAATAAGTAAGTAAAATAGTCTTCAATTAAAGCATTTCAACTATCCTGCTTTACATACACTATACTGTTTTGTCACAGAAAACTAACCAGAGTTTCCAGCTTTACTACTGTATACAACTAAGTAACCGTACCAAGTGTAAACAAATAGATATAGCATAAGCATTATCCTCAATTGTACTACAATCATAAATACTACATAACTTCTACTCCCCCTACAGTACCTATAATTACTATACCAATATTACTATAATGGTTGTGACCACAATATAATGAATCCATATATAAGTGCATATATAAGTGCATACAATACATCTTCAATTAACAAAATTCGCCCTGACCCACCTGACATTGAATTGGTGTCTGTGGACACCAAAATTGAGCACAGACTAAACACCATCTGCAAACCCTTTTTTCACATATGAAAACAGCTTCATATTATCTTTATTCCACTCTGCTACCTTTCCACGACATCTTTCAACAATCAAATAACCCCAAATGTGTTTTTTCAAACTGTCCGCTTAAATCGGTGTCTGCGGTATACCCCGGAACTTGCACGTCCTTTTTCTACCTTTAAAAACAGCTCAATTTCATGTTTATTCTATTCCCCCACACTTTCCAGGCCCTTTTATAGCCACTTACTAACCCAACATGTGTTAGGGACCCAGTATGGTGGCCATGTAAAAAAATATGAAACACTTCAGGCTTTTAACCATCCAATCAGCGTGCGTGTCCGATGTCAGTAGACTTCGTGCTTGCCCCTGATTGTTCCAAGGGGGTGTCCGCGGGCCAAATAGGGAAGTGAGTATGCAGACCTGAGCCAGAATTCACTCATTTTTGTTTACCTACATTTTGACCTTTTAAAAAAAATTACTGGACAAATGTACCTCAAAATTACAGAAGCACGCATTTGGAACCAAGCCTCCGCTCCTGGCACAAATCTGATGAAAATCCGTCCTGCGCTTTTGGGATTTAGACGTGAGCAAAACTTTTTGGCTATTGCATCAATGAGGAATCGACACATTTTGGGACTCCCTCTATAACTTTGCCACCCCCAGACGAAACCTCACCAAACTTTGCAGAATCTATCCGAGGGAGCCATATACATTTTTTGCAAAGTTTGAGGAGGATTTGTCCAGTAGGGAAAAGTTATAAGGCACCAAAAAAAAGTGCTCTTCCTAAGGGTTGTGCAACTTAACCATAACTATAGGTCTGCTACTGCAGGACCTATAAAATATATATATTAAGTGAATAGAGGTTTATTTATTCTGTAGCATGATTTATGAATACAACCTGCATTGGTTGTATACTAGGAATACTTTCAGTATTCATTTAGTACCATTATGAAAGAAAAATTCAATATTGTTCTTTTTATTTTATCATGAAATTCTGTTTTAGATAGGATTTTAGATAGGACATCTCATAAATATAATTACACGGCCCGCGGTAGCAGTGGCCGTGTTGTTATGGTTGAGTTGCTAAACCCACAGGAAGAGCACTTTTAGGGTGGCTTATAACTTTGCTCCCTCTGGACGAATCCTCACAAAATAAGTATATGTCCCACTCTGAATTGCTTTGCAAAGTGTGGTGAGGTTTCATCCGGGGGGGACAAAGTTATTGGGAGGTCACACATTTTTTTTCTTCCAGAGACTGAATTGAGAAAAACTTTTCTCACGCCTACAGCCCAAACTGCTGGACAGATTTTCACCAAATTTGTGGCAGGACCGGTGGCTTGGTCCCGAAAGCTTTTTTAAACGACCAAAAAGTAGGTCCAAAAAGGTCATGCTGTGAACAGGGTTTCTGCGGTCACCGCAGCAGTCCACGGACATAATAAACACTGGCCAGATTGTTGGGTATTTTACTATGCTATGATGTTTGGCTTTTGGCTAGGTAGTAGAGTATTGGGTCAAGAGGGCATGCATTGAAGAGTTTGTGCATTGGCTGCAATTACTGTTTTAGTATTTTAAGGGAAGTCGATAGGTCTTGAGGTGGTCTTGAGGTGGTTGTGTTATGTTTTTCTGTTGTGTTCAGTGGGCAGGTCTTTGATTGCATTGGTGTGTTATGCTGCAGTGGTTGTGGCAAGGGCTTAGAGTCTTGGGTGCATGGCCGGTTCTGTGATGGAGTTGTAACAGGATAATTAGCCCAGGTTGTATCAGCATAAAATGAACTATGGTACTCAGTCCAAACCTCCTCTGGTACCGCTTCGATCTGAACTACAGATTGTCGTTCAGTGTATATGGTTTGTATAAGACCCCATATCAGGGCTGAACTTTAAGAGGCTATGGTGGAAAGCATTAATTGGGCATCTTTAAGATGCATCGCCGCTTTATGTTGTTTATGCCAATTTGTGTATTTGGTTTTAATTTTGGATGTCTGCTGTTGTCTTTGAGCCAGAGTTAGATATTTAAGATCTCAGATTTCTTTTTTCATTTTTGCTTTGCATAGTCTGATGGAGTCATCAAAGGTATGCAGATGTACTTTCTTGGAAGAATTATTTCTGCATTCTTCGCATATGAATAAATGAAGAGCTGCTACATACATTCCATCTCGATAAGCAGTGTCTGGGCATAGAATGTCATAGTGATAGGATACAGTTCTTAGTAGATCATCTAGGATAGTTGGCGTCCACTTGAATCTACTACCCTTCGATGATACCGCTAAGTGTGTATTTTAGCGTTGTATTGGATTTATGATCGGATCGATTGTCCAAGACCACGTCATTTCCAATATGTGATGAACGCTTATATCCTGTTCCATTACTTTGAAAGATTTTAGACACGCAAAAAAATGTCTGTCTATATAGATGTAATCTATTAGAGTAGCTTGTGTATCTCTTCGCCAAGGTTTCCTCGGTGGAACATCTACTTGAATAGAGCTGTTAACCATGATCAGGCCTCTTTCTTCCATAAGGTAGATCCATTTTTTTAGAGAGGTTTGATGTTTTTTGCTTTTCTCTGTCATACAGTTCATATTAAGATCACCAGCTATGATTATATGTTCACCATGTTGATCTTTGGCAATACCATCTAGACACATCTCTAAATCTTTGAAGAACTGTGTGTCCTATACTGCTTGATGATTCCAATATAAGTTTAAACATGAGATGTTTTTGGAGATGGACTTAATTCTAACCAATTGTATGTAAGCGCTTGGTGCTGCCCAAGAAGTTAGGCTCATGTCTTCAGTATTTTTAACTGCTACCATAAGGCCGGACATTGGACTTCCTCTTAGTGCATTGATAGCTGGATTCAAAACTATCTGATGATCAACCCAAGCTGGGGGTACTATGAGCCACACCTCTTGGAGTAGAATTATTTCGTAATTGGCAACTAAACTCAATGAAGATGAAGTTAGATGCTTGTTGCCACATGTGTTCCACAAGCCCAAATTAAAAACATAATCTGTTATGGGTTTGAATTGTTATTGATTATTTAAGGGATAATGAACATTTGAAAAGGTTATGGATTGTGTGGTCGCTTGACCGAATGAAGAGCAGGGAATCATCATGGGAGCAGACAACCATGGTTTAATTCCATTTTCATGTTGATTTTCTGGCAAAATTGGATTATTTCCAGTAAGTATATCATTTGGGTTTAAGAGCAAAAAGCCCATCTGATAGATCTCATGTCTAGCCTGCCAGATTGTATTTCTTACTAATCCTGTTGTCATCCATATCTTAATAACAGATGTTTCGTAGTGATGGATAAATTCCACTTGCGCTATGTCGTTGGTGGTAACATCCTGTAGGCTGGGCACATTGTTCATTATATTTAACACAAAAGATATGTTAAATTCACATGTCCCATAGCCATCACCATGACATTGCAGTACCAAGTTGAAGCATACTGCAGTTTCACTTTTGTTTTGAGTGATTTTTAATTTTGTTTCATTAGATGGTTTCTTCGGATAGGATATTTCATGATCACTCGCTTGTATTTGATTTGTGCTTGGTTGATTGCATATGTTCTGTTTCAAGAGTGGAGATCTTTTATCAGTCTCTTTCGCTATAGTCATACAAGATCCTCCTTGCATCTGTGTTTTTTGTGCAGTGGACCATGTGGGATGATACATATACAATTCCAGAGATCTTTGTATATCTTCCCGCCTTTTCTCTAATGTGGTAGAAGAGAGATCCATCACTGGATTTATTGGTAGTGTCGAGATTTGCGTATACTTGGGATGAAGTTCAATCACAGAAGCAGTTTGTATGGATGAATTTGCCACATTCACTTTTTGCACTTCTTCTAATAGGTTGTCCAGCGGAGCATAAGTTAGATTTTGTACAGGTAAGGGTTCACTTCTTTGATTATTCAGATTCAACTTAGGTAGTGTAGCCTTGATTTTAGATAATGCTGCATACTTCCTAAGATAGAGATTTGATGAATTGACATGAATTCTTGCTTTTCTGTACTTTTGATATCTGTGGATTTTTCATTTTCTTGATTGTTGCGTTTTTTGTTGCGATCGATTTTCGTTCATGTTGCGGGGCAAAGATGTTAAATGTTTATTTGTTCATGGCATTGAACTCCTTAGACGACATTATGGAGTCAGCTTGGATTTGAGAAAGTTTCGAATCAGCTATTTCTATTACTTAAACTTGTAGAGTTACTTCATTAACGCATCCCGTTCTACTAGGTTCTCTTTGTTTTTGTACACATTTGTTCATGATTATTTTGGACGCTGTGACTATCTTCTAATTTCTTAATTCACACATAGTGCTCTTGTTTGGAGCTGATTTATCTTCACTTATTTCAATTTCATTGTTATCTTTGGTAATCGGGTCTGAGTGAGTTATTGTTGTAGCCTCTACCATTGGTACTGACTGTCGCCTAGTTTCGAGTAATTCTTTTAATAGGAAGTTTTGGTCAATAAGGCGTGAGTCTAAAGTTTCATAAAGTTTAGCAAAAAAAAACAATGCAGTATTCATGGCTTGCAATGTTAGTTCTGGAAATAGCATTGGAAAAGGGGTCTCTTGAGGACATACAGTGATAGGCTTTGGTTGTCTGGGTGTGGGCTGAGTATAGGATATCGATAATGCTGAAAATTCATTTGGCGAGTGAGAAACTGGAGATTGTGACAAATGTTTGTACTCTTGAAAGCCATTGAATTTCTTTGCCAGGGTTAACTGCTGAGGCGGAGTTTGTACCTTCACAGGAGTTAAAAGCAGAGCTACAGATGACTCGTTAGTACCAGATTGGGGGGGGGTTGCTCAGCTCCTGAGGGGAGGGTCATTTGCAGTTCTTCCATAACCACGTGAATTAATGCTCTAGCTTCAATTTGGTTAACAGTGGGGAGTGCAAAGTCTGCCAAAAGGTTTGCTTCTGAGAAAGTGGCTAACAAAGAATCAGCAGGCGTGCATAGGACGATATGTTGCACTTCTTCAATTCTTGAAGTTGGAAAAGGCACATTTGGGTTTACCTCATTGTTAAGAGGGATTTCTGAACTCTGACCTGGAGCGGCAGAGGTTCAGAAGGCCAACCTAGTTTCTTGGAACAGGTTAACCTCTGGACAAGCCAGACCAATCAGGGTAGCTATGGCAGGCGGTCAAGAATAACAGGATAATTCATAGATTTCAGTGCAGAGGCAGAGCACACGAGCAGCGCAGAGAGCTAGCGTTCACCAGGGTGCGCCAGCCGTGTGCGCTAAACAGCATTCTGGCGCACCACGTATTCATGGAATATCAAAGCCATTTTGAGCGCTGGAGCAGAGAACATCCCGCAGCGCCAATTATGCCCCCAAGAACGCCACTTGCGGAAGGATAAGTCATTGAAATCCCCAATGCAGTGCAAAGGGCCGCGCTAAACCTGACCCAGTTCACAGGGCTGGGACAGTGTATTTCGGGGGTGTGTGTGAAGTATCACACGCGATAGGGCTTGGGCTAGCGGGTTATGTGTATTCCGAGGGGTGCACGGGGAGAATCACACGCAATAGGCCTTGGGGAGCGGGGTATGTGTATTCCGAGGGGTGCACGGGGAGAATCACACGCGATAGGCCTTGTGCGAGCGGGGTACATGTATTTCGGGGGTGCGTGGGGAGAATGACACACGATAGGCCTTGTGTGAGCGTGGTACATGTATATCGGGGGTGCGCGGGGAGAATCACACGCGATATGCCTTGTGCGAGCAGGGTATGTGTATTTTGGGGGTGTGCGGGGAGTTTTACATGCAATAGGCCTTGTATGAGCGGGGTACGTGTATTTTGGGGGTACACGGGGAGTTTTACATGTGATAGACCTTTTGCGAGCGGGGTACGTGTATTTCGGGGGGTGCGCAGGGAGTTGTACACGCATTTTCGCTGTCATGGGAGGGGTACGTGTATTCCTGGTGTGCCCCAACGCGAATTGGCAGTGTGTGTCCTCCCAGGTGTGCCGTCTCCCCCCTCCCCAGGCCCTGCAGGCAGCCCACAACACAGGGTACTACCCTGCACCCCTGGCCACGCCCTGCAGGCAGCCCATCCACCCTGGCCATGCTCCCCAGCCAGCCCACATGTCACCATGCACATGTGAGCACCGACACATGCCCCCCTGCATCTCCACACACCCAGCAATGACAGGCACCTGCCAACAGGCCCGACTCATGTCCTCCCACCCACTCACCCACCCAGCAGTGATAGGCACCTGCCAGCAGGCCCCGACTCATGTCTCCCCACCCGCTCACCCACCCAGTAGTGACAGGCACCTGCCAGCAGGCCCCGACTCATGTCCCCCCACCCACTCACCCACCCAGCAGCGACATGCACCTGCCAACAGGCCCGACTCATGTCCCCCCACCCACTCACCCACTCACCCACCCAGCAGTGACAGGCACCTGCCAGCAGGCCGTGACTTATATCCCCCCACCCACTCAACCACCCACCCACCCAGCAGTGACAGGCACCTGCCAGCAGGCCCGACTCATGTCCCCCCACGCACTCAAGCAGTGACAGGCACCTGCCAGCAGGCCCCGACTCGTGTCCCCCCAACACCTCATGACGATCCACAATCATGGGCCTTATGGCCACCAAAATTACACCCCACGCCACGCCAGTTCAAACACACAACCAGGTATTCCATCCACCCCACAATGAAATCCCCATCACATGATAGATACCAAATGGCAAGTATGCACATCAACATATTTCCGTGATTGAGAAAACACACATTGTGACATGCATGAAACTAAAGAGAGAATACCACACATTGAAGTAGGAAATAAAAATGTATTAAACACAAAAGAAAGGGAATGAAATGAAACACACAAGAATGCAAATAATGATTAAAAAGCTGCATGTTCAAAATATAAAATAAAAATGTAGGAAAGCAGATTCCAAATCAATCCAAAAGCACATGTCCAAAGTGTCAGTCCGGCAAAACAAATCCAAAGTGAAAAAAGAAGATAAAAACATTGCTCCATGGAAAAATCAAAAAATCAAAAAGAAGTGAAATCCAGTGAAAAACTGTTTACAAAGTACAAATCCAGGGTCCATGAGCCCAACCATTTAATTGAAACCTACAAAAAACACTACCTAATGAAGAACTATATACAAAAAGGTGGGGCATTGTCCAAGCGCCCCAACAGAAATAAAAACAGAAAGGGAACCTAACACTAACTAACTATATACAATGGCGGCGGGCAAGTCCTACGGCTCACTCTGTGATGTCCCGGGCCAGGTCATCATCGAACTCCATGTCGATGTCCCGGAAGCGGGCCTCTGGCCTGGCCCCGAGGTCTCGCAGGGGTGCAGTCATGGCCTGTTCCAACACCCTGCGAGTTACCTCGAGGCACTCAGCCCGCCTCAACGCCCTGCGCATGGAGAACTCTGCCCTGACCGTGGTGAGCCGTGCCTATTCCGCCCGCCACCGCTCCACATGTATCCGCTGGCCCTACCGCTACCACAGGGAAGACACTCCCATTCCAGGGTCCTTCTGCCCTCCGGCCGATGCCTGCCCCTCTGATGTTGATGGGCCCGAGCCATCATGGCTCCCACCTTGAGCCTGCTGCTGCTGTCCATGTGCCCTGCCCGATGATGCCGGCACATCCTCCATCTTCTGGTCTCCAGTTGGTGGGGTGTCCACCCCTGCTGGACCTCCGACTCCCGACTGTGGCAGGGATGTGATCTCCACCAAGCTGGCTGCGTTGGTCGGGCCAGGTCCACAGGGGGTCCTGGTGGAATCTGGGCCGGAAGACGGCAGGGAGAATGACTGGCACATAGTCTCCACAGAGGAGGAGAGGGCCGCCAGAGTGCTCAACACATGTAGGAACCCTCCGACCATGGACCCTCCCAACTGTGCCACATTGCCACACAGCTCTTCATGATGGTGTGTGTAGTCCCCCTAGGAAGCATGCACGTCATCACGAATGACACGCGTGCGCAACGTGACACCAATCAGGATGGACCCCATACGGTCATGGGTCTCCTCGTCTGCAGGTAGTGGAGTGCCAGATGATGTGGGCCTGCCCCCTACCTGCGGACGGGCCTGGGACGTGGCATCCCAGCTGGTGCATGGTGGTGCTGTCACAGGGTCAGGGACAGTGACATGCACAGGCCCCTCCGCGGCGACCTGTGCTACCTCCTGCCCCTGGTCCTGGACTGCACCACTTGCATCAGTGGTACTACCCCCACCAGGCCCCATGTGCGGCTCAGTAGCGGCCTCCTCCTCCTCTGTGGAGACCACCAACCTGGATGGCTCCGCACCGTCTTCCGCCATCGCAAGCCCCTCTGGGGGCTCACCCGGCCCTTTCGCTACAGCCATAGTGGCAGACACAGCACCAGTCCCCTCACTCCAGGATGATGTGGCAATTCCTGCGAGGGTGGCTGGGCCTTCCGTCGCCGCCCGGTGGAAGCATCCCCGCCGCTTTGCTCCACAGCACTGTCTCCGCCATCTTCTTCACTCGACGCTGCATGGAGGGAGACATAGAACACAAGCATCAGGGTACTGTACAATAGTCCCCTAGACAGGAAGCAATAACACATGAGTGGCACTGTCAAACGTCACTTCCATCCTGTCCCTCCACAACACATAGGTCAATGCAGGCAACACATATGCAGAAACAGGCACAGCGCATGCAATCAACATCAACATCCATGTACAAGGGCCTCTATTGACATAAATGTTGTCTTCAAACTCACATGCATCATGGCTCATACTGATCCCATGCACACACATCACCGGAGGGTCATGCATCAGGGATCGTACACCACAGACACAGTGGATACAAGGTTGACTAGACTGCATACATGAATCAACACATCATCACGGACATGTGTCATGCATCCATGGCATTTCAAAGTCACACACACGCTACTCAGACTCATAGACATGTACACCATACATGTACATGACAGCAGCACCCATCTCTCACGCCCCATCCATGTCCAAGAACAGAGACAGGCATGCATTCATATGTGCATTCTGCATGCTGCTCCCCATGTTGCATTGGAACACACGCACCATCCATGTGGTTCACGCATGACTGGTCTCATGTGCAGCACCATGATATCCCTGAACACACATCCATACATGGCCCATGTCACACATACAGGCAAGTAGCTGACTACCAGCACACTGCAACATGCCCTGTTTCACCCAGCAATGCATGGGCACTTACCGCTCGACTCCAGACGGGTCTGCCTCTGAAGGATCTGGACATGGAGCTCTAGGCTTATGCATTGCAGGACCCTCATCGGATGTTGCTCATGCTGACCCGGCACCCATCTGCCTTCAAGAGGCGCCGGGCCTTGATAAGGGTCCTGGCCCTGAAGTCCTCCCAGCGCTTCCGGACGTGCATGATGTCGGGGGTTGCCACCCCCTCCACGTTGATGGCAACCACTATGTCCTCCCAGATCCTCTCCCATCCTTCCTTGTTGGCGTGCGATGGTTTAAAGAGGGCATCATAATGCCCCAGAACTTAATCCACCAGGATACCAACTTCCTTATCGCTGAAGCTGGTAGCCCTCTGCCTCTCTGGCTGGGGGTTGCCAGTGGTCTCGGATGGTGTTTGCCCCAACATGCCGACCCCCGAGGCAGGTGTGGGTGGGCAAATGGGTCCTGGGGCTGGGCTGTGGAGCGATGGTATCCCAGTCAGGAGTTTTCTGTTCCAGCAGGGGTGGACACAGCAACTGGACCCCTGCAGATGGCTGATGTGCAGGCACCAAATAGCAGGGCATGTGGGCATCAGGCAGACAGGCAGGCAGCAGCAGATGGCAAGTGGGAGCGTGCTAGGGGTTCTGGGGGGCAGGAAAATGGACCTCAACTATTCTAACATTTTAAAAAGCATTAGAATTGGTCTGCTTACTAAAGATACAAAATCCATCTTAACTGGTAGACTAAACCATGAGCTATATGGGCGAAACACATCTGTTCCTGATGTCATGGAACAATTAACTCAACACAATATAAAATGTATGTCCTTAATGCCAACCTTGCAAGCTAAAGTCAATTCAGCAAGACAATGTTAAAAAACAGGTATGCAACCCATACTGCAAATCAGATTCACAGACAAACTAGAAGTGCACAGAATGACAATCCCTGTGTGTCAACAAGCAACAGCACCACTAAATATCTTAGAAAAATCTATCTCCAACAGCAGCTGGATTGGAGAAAATATTAACTTTGTGCCTAAAATGCAAAGTAATTCTGAAACGTAAGCTTGATTTAGAAAAAGGTTTAGTCAATGGACACATTAGTAGAGTTGTTGGCTTCCAAACATATCCACATTAAAGTTGCATAAGTTAAAATAAATGGCCACAGAATAACATGTTTCCTTCTTTTCAAAGATATGTACGTAGACAGAGAACAATGTTCTTTATCTCTTGCATATGCTTTCACTATTCACAAATCACAAAATGTAAGCCTTAATCACACATTGATTGACATCGGCAGCACAGACTTTAAGGAAGGTATGAGTTACGTAGCACTTTCACGTCTCTGTACACACAATGGTCTATTCCTAGTACACTTTGATGCAAAGTCTCAATGCTGACATTCCTTGCATCCTAGAATATGATAGGCTACATACACAGAACACCCCATTTAGGTATGTACCCTGTACATCAAAATATTTAATCTTGAAAAAGAGAAGTAATGCAAACAGAATTTATAACAGATCGCACAACACTACCACTTAATAAACAATGACCAACTCATTCTCCATCAAATAATACAACCACTAACCTGTCTACTGCAACCGCAAATGCATGCCCATCAGAAAGCAAAGAGACAAATGTCTCTACTCAAAGAAAAATATGCAAGCCCATCAAACGATGCACATACATACATCTCTGGTCTATATACATTCAGCAACACAACTGGAGTAAATTGCTATGGAGATGTAACAATCAATCTTATCTTCCAATTGCTGCAAATTTGTCATAACATTCACTTAAATGGCTTGGACAAGTTATGTTTGCAAATCCTTGTCCTTCATAGAAATGCCACAAATAATCCTGACAACACTTTGAGTGTCTCAGGTATAAGACAGGAATTAGACTGGTGTGCAGGAATGGTGAAATTGACCATGAACACACAGGAAAATCGACATGAATTCCTAATGTACTTACTACACACACTGTAAAGCAAAAACATCCCTATAAATGCATATTCCAAAAATCATACATGTGGAAACAAACATGCACCCTCTGCAACCATGTTTCACAAGAGTACATCCCTAATGAATATTTTGTATATGTATCCATATCAAATTGTGAATCCATTCCATTTCACCATCTTCTTTAGAATGCACATTATGGCACATTATGCCATTTTTGCAATTTAGACAATCCTTACAGCTTGCAAATCAACGGACATAGCCAATATGTCCTACTAATGCTCCTAAGCTACAATACAGGTGGTACCAAAAATAACTGTAAGCTTACTGGCTTCACAAAAGGCCAAGTATCTCTTGGTAAGAAAACCCTCACAACAGTAGGTATAATATTCCACACTGGTGCCACTATACAACATGTGTCAAAAAGGAAGTCGTTGGTTTAAATATAACGACACCTACATTTTCGTAAACATAGGTTACCAGGAAATCTAACAAATGCCTAATTAATATTCCTTCAACCCAAATGAGCGCACTAAACTGTAGCACAATGAACAGTTAGAATATGCCAACAGTTATCTAACTGCTTAAAAATACCCCTCATTACAATACACTTAAAATACACCATCACAAATCTTCTCACTACAAAACTTCTTCTAAAGTCTAATGCAGTTAGAACACACCAACAGCTATGAAACTACTTTAAACATTCCCTTAATAACAACATACTTCAAACAAATACACTATCACACTTACACTGACATAATTTTAGTAGTTTTTTTCCCAGTGTTTATTCAAGTCACTATAACAGTGTAGCACACACTAATGTTGTACCAAACATAGTAGATAGAATGTACTGTTTCTGATGGTCAAATAAGTAAGTAAAATAGTCTTCAATTAAAGCATTTCAACTATCCTGCTTTACATACACTATACTGTTTTGTCACAGAAAACTAACCAGAGTTTCCAGCTTTACTACTGTATACAACTAAGTAACCGTACCAAGTGTAAACAAATAGATATAGCATAAGCATTATCCTCAATTGTATTACAATCATAAATACTACATAACTTCTACTCCCCCTACAGTACCTATAATTACTATACCAATATTACTATAATGGTTGTGACCACAATATAATGAATCCATATATAAGTGCATATATAAGTGCATACAATACATCTTCAATTAACAAAATTCACCCTGACCCACCTGACATTGAATTGGTGTCTGTGGACACCAAAATTGAGCACAGACTAAACACCATCTGCAAACCCTTTTTTCACATATGAAAACAGCTTCATATTATCTTTATTCCACTCTGCTACCTTTCCACGACATCTTTCAACAATCAAATAACCCCAAATGTGTTTTTTCAAACTGTCCGCTTAAATCGGTGTCTGCGGTATACCCCGGAACTTGCACGTCCTTTTTCTACCTTTAAAAACAGCTCAATTTCATGTTTATTCTATTCCCCCACACTTTCCAGGCCCTTTTATAGCCACCTACTAACCCAACATGTGTTAGGGACCCAGTATGGTGGCCATGTAAAAAAATATGAAACACTTCAGGCTTTTAACCATCCAATCAGCGTGCGTGTCCGATGTCAGTAGACTTCGTGCTTGCCCCTGATTGTTCCAAGGGTGTTTCCGCGGGCCAAATAGGGAAGTGAGTATGCAGACCTGAGCCAGAATTCACTCATTTTTGTTTACCTACATTTTGACCTTTTAAAAAAAATTACTGGACAAATGTACCTCAAAATTACAGAAGCACGCATTTGGAACCAAGCCTCCGCTCCTGGCACAAATCTGATGAAAATCCGTCCTGCGCTTTTGAGATTTAGACGTGAGCAAAACTTTTTGGCTATTGCATCAATGAGGAATCCACACATTTTGGGACTCCCTCTATAACTTTGCCACCCCCAGACGAAACCTCACCAAACTTTGCAGAATCTATCCGAGGGAGCCATATACATTTTCTGCAAAGTTTGAGGAGGATTTGTCCAGGAGGGAAAAGTTATAAGGCACCAAAAAAAAGTGCTCTTCCTAAGGGTTGTGCAACTTAACCATAACTATAGGCCTGCTACTGCAGGACCTATAAAATGTATATATTAAGTGAATAGAGGTTTATTTATTCTGTAGCATGATTTATGAATACAACCTGCATTGGTTGTATACTAGGAATACTTTCAGTATTCATTTAGTACCATTATGAAAGAAAAATTCAATATTGTTCTTTTTATTTTATCATGAAATTCTGTTTTAGATAGGATTTTAGATAGGACATCTCATAAATATAATTACACGGCCCGCGGTAGCAGTGGCCGTGTTGTTATGGTTGAGTTGCTAAACCCACAGGAAGAGCACTTTTAGGGTGGCTTATAACTTTGCTCCCTCTGGACGAATCCTCACAAAATAAGTATATGTCCCACTCTGAATTGCTTTGCAAAGTGTGGTGAGGTTTCATCCGGGGGGGACAAAGTTATTGGGAGGTCACACATTTTTTTTCTTCCAGAGACTGAATTGAGAAAAACTTTTCTCACGCCTGCAGCCCAAACTGCTGGACAGATTTTCACCAAATTTGTGGCAGGACCGGTGGCTTGGTCCCGAAAGCTTTTTTAAATGACCAAAAAGTAGGTCCAAAAAGGTCATGCTGTGAACAGGGTTTCTGCGGTCACCGCAGCAGTCCACGGACATAATAAACACTGGCCAGATTGTTGGGTATTTTACTATGCTATGATGTTTGGCTTTTGGCTAGGTAGTAGAGTATTGGGTCAAGAGGGCATGCATTGAAGAGTTTGTGCATTGGCTGCAATTACTGTTTTAGTATTTTAAGGGAAGTCGATAGGTCTTGAGGTGGTCTTGAGGTGGTTGTGTTATGTTTTTCTGTTGTGTTCAGTGGGCAGGTCTTTGATTGCATTGGTGTGTTATGCTGCAGTGGTTGTGGCAAGGGCTTAGAGTCTTGGGTGCATGGCCGGTTCTGTGATGGAGTTGTAACAGGATAATTAGCCCAGGATGTATCAGCATAAAATGAACTATGGTACTCAGTCCAAACCTCCTCTGGTACCGCTTTGATCTGAACGACAGATTGTCGTTCAGTGTATATGGTTTGTATAAGACCCCATATCAGGGCTGAACTTTAAGAGGCTATGGTGGAAAGCATTAATTGGGCATCTTTAAGATGCATCGCCGCTTTATGTTGTTTATGCCAATTTGTGTATTTGGTTTTAATTTTGGATGTCTGCTGTTGTCTTTGAGCCAGAGTTAGATATTTAAGATCTCAGATTTCTTTTTTCATTTTTGCTTTGCATAGTCTGATGGAGTCATCAAAGGTATGCAGATGTACTTTCTTGGAAGAATTATTTCTGCATTCTTCGCATATGAATAAATGAAGAGCTGCTACATACATTCCATCTCGATAAGCAGTGTCTGGGCATAGAATGTCATAGTGATAGGATACAGTTCTTAGTAGATCATCTAGGATAGTTGGCGTCCACTTGAATCTACTACCCTTCGATGATACCGCTAAGTGTGTATTTTAGCGTTGTATTGGATTTATGATCGGATCGATTGTCCAAGACCACGTCATTTCCAATATGTGATGAACGCTTATATCCTGTTCCATTACTTTGAAAGATTTTAGACACGCAAAAAAATGTCTGTCTATATAGATGTAATCTATTAGAGTAGCTTGTGTATCTCTTCGCCAAGGTTTCCTCGGTGGAACATCTACTTGAATAGAGCTGTTAACCATGATCAGGCCTCTTTCTTCCATAAGGTAGATCCATTTTTTTAGAGAGGTTTGCTGTTTTTTGCTTTTCTCTGTCATATAGTTCATATTAAGATCACCAGCTATGATTATATGTTCACCATGTTGATCTTTGGCAATACCATCTAGACACATCTCTAAATCTTTGAAGAACTGTGTGTCCTATACTGCTTGATGGTTCCAATATAAGTTTAAACATGAGATGTTTTTGGAGATGGACTTAATTCTAACCAATTGTATGTAAGCGCTTGGTGCTGCCCAAGAAGTTAGGCTCATGTCTTCAGTATTTTTAACTGCTACCATAAGGCCGGACATTGGACTTCCTCTTAGTGCATTGATAGCTGGATTCAAAACTATCTGATGATCAACCCAAGCTGGGGGTACTATGAGCCACACCTCTTGGAGTAGAATTATTTCGTAATTGGCAAGTAAACTCAATGAAGATGAAGTTAGATGCTTGTTGCCACATGTGTTCCACAAGCCCAAATTAAAAACATAATCTGTTATGGGTTTGAATTGTTATTGATTATTTAAGGGATAATGAACATTTGAAAAGGTTATGGATTGTGTGGTCGCTTGACCGAATGAAGAGCAGGGAATCATCATGGGAGCAGACAACCATGGTTTAATTCCATTTTCATGTTAATTTTCTGGCAAAATTGGATTATTTCCAGTAAGTATATCATTTGGGTTTAAGAGCAAAAAGCCCATCTGATAGATCTCATGTCTAGCCTGCCAGATTGTATTTCTTACTAATCCTGTTGTCATCCATATCTTAATAACAGATGTTTCGTAGTGATGGATAAATTCCACTTGCGCTATGTCGTTGGTGGTAACATCCTGTAGGCTTGGCACATTGTTCATTATATTTAACACAAAAGATATGTTAAATTCACATGTCCCATAGCCATTACCATGACATTGCAGTACCAAGTTGAAGCATACTGGAGTTTCACTTTTGTTTTGAGTGATTTTTAATTTTGTTTCATTAGATGGTTTCTTCGGATAGGATATTTCATGATCACTCGCTTGTATTTGATTTGTGCTTGGTTGATTGCATATGTTCTGTTTCAAGAGTGGAGATCTTTTATCAGTCTCTTTCGCTATAGTCATACAAGATCCTCCTTGCATCTGTGTTTTTTGTGCAGTGGACCATGTGGGATGATACATATACAATTCCAGAGATCTTTGTATATCTTCCCGCCTTTTCTCTAATGTGGTAGAAGAGAGATCCATCACTGGATTTATTGGTAGTGTCGAGATTTGCGTATACTTGGGATGAAGTTCAATCACAGAAGCAGTTTGTATGGATGAATTTGCCACATTCACTTTTTGCACTTCTTCTACTAGGTTGTCCAGCGGAGCATAAGTTAGATTTTGTACAGGTAAGGGTTCACTTCTTTGATTATTCAGATTCAACTTAGGTAGTGTAGCCTTGATTTTAGATAATGCTGCATACTTCCTAAGATAGAGATTTGATGAATTGACATGAAATCTTGCTTTTCTGTACTTTTGATATCTGTGGATTTTTCATTTTCTTGATTGTTGCGTTTTTTGTTGCGATCGATTTTCGTTCATGTTGCGGGGCAAAGATGTTAAATGTTTATTTGTTCATGGCATTGAACTCCTTAGACGACATTATGGAGTCAGCTTGGATTTGAGAAAGTTTCGAATCAGCTATTTCTATTACTTAAACTTGTAGAGTTACTTCATTAACGCATCCCGTTCTACTAGGTTCTCTTTGTTTTTGTACACATTTGTTCATGATTATTTTGGACGCTGTGACTATTTTCTAATTTCTTAATTCACACATAGTGCTCTTGTTTGGAGCTGATTTATCTTCACTTATTTCAATTTCATTGTTATCTTTGGTAATCGGGTCTGAGTGAGTTATTGTTGTAGCCTCTACCATTGGTACTGACTGTCGCCTAGTTTCGAGTAATTCTTTTAATAGGAAGTTTTGGTCAATAAGGCGTGAGTCTAAAGTTTCATAAAGTTTAGCAAAAAAAAACAATGCAGTATTCATGGCTTGCAATGTTAGTTCTGGAAATAGCATTGGAAAAGGGGTCTCTTGAGGACATACAGTGATAGGCTTTGGTTGTCTGGGTGTGGGCTCAGTATAGGATATCGATAATGCTGAAAATTCATTTGGCGAGTGAGAAACTGGAGATTGTGACAAATGTTTGTACTCTTGAAAGCCATTGAATTTCTTTGCCAGGGTTAACTGCTGAGGCGGAGTTTGTACCTTCACAGGAGTTAAAAGCAGAGCTACAGATGACTCGTTAGTACCAGATTGGGGGGGGGGGTTGCTCAGCTCCTGAGGGGAGGGTCATTTGCAGTTCTTCCATAACCACGTGAATTAATGCTCTAGCTTCAATTTGGTTCACAGTGGGGAGTGCAAAGTCTGCCAAAAGGTTTGCTTCTGAGAAAGCGGCTAACAAAGAATCAGAAGGCGTGCATAGGACGATATGTTGCACTTCTTCAATTCTTGAAGTTGGAAAAGGCACATTTGGGTGTACCTCATTGTTAAGAGGGATTTCTGAACTCTGACCTGGAGCGGCAGAGGTTCAGAAGGCCAACCTAGTTTCTTGGAACAGGTTAACCTCTGGACAAGCCAGACCAATCAGGGTAGCTATGGCAGGCGGTCAAGAATAACAGGATAATTCATAGATTTCAGTGCAGAGGCAGAGCACACGAGCAGCGCAGAGAGCTAGCGTTCACCAGGGTGCGCCAGCCGTGTGCGCTAAACAGCATTCTGGCGCACCACGTATTCATGGAATATCAAAGCCATTTTGAGCGCTGGAGCAGAGAACATCCCGCAGCGCCAATTATGCCCCCAAGAACGCCACTTGCGCAAGGATAAGGCATTGAAATCCCCAATGCAGTGCAAAGGGCCGCGCTAAACCTGAACCAGTTCACAGGGCTGGGACAGTGTATTTCGGGGGTGTGTGTGAAGTATCACACGCGATAGGGCTTGGGCTAGCGGGTTATGTGTATTCCGAGGGGTGCACGGGGAGAATCACACGCAATAGGCCTTGGGAGCGGGGTATGTGTATTCCGAGGGGTGCACGGGGAGAATCACACGCGATAGGCCTTGTGCGAGCGGGGTACATGTATTTCGGTGGTGCATGGGGAGAATGACACACGATAGGCCTTGTGTGAGCGTGGTACATGTATATCGGGGGTGCGCGGGGAGAATCACACGCGATAGGCCTTGTGCGAGCAGGGTATGTGTATTTTGGGGGTGTGCGGGGAGTTTTACATGCAATAGGCCTTGTATGAGCGGGGTACGTGTATTTTGGGGGTACACGGGGAGTTTTACATGTGATAGACCTTTTGCGAGCGGGGTACGTGTATTTCGGGGGGTGCGCAGGGAGTTGTACACGCATTTTCGCTGTCATGGGAGGGGTACGTGTATTCCTGGTGTGCCCCAACGCGAATTGGCAGTGTGTGTCCTCCCAGGTGTGCCGTCTCCCCCCTCCCCAGGCCCTGCAGGCAGCCCACAACACAGGGTACTACCCTGCACCCCTGGCCACGCCCTGCAGGCAGCCCATCCACCCTGGCCATGCTCCCCAGCCAGCCCACATGTCACCATGCACATGTGAGCACCGACACATGCCCCCCTGCATCTCCACACACCCAGCAATGACAGGCACC
Source organism: Ambystoma mexicanum (assembly GCF_040938575.1). NCBI lineage: Eukaryota > Metazoa > Chordata > Amphibia > Caudata > Ambystomatidae > Ambystoma > Ambystoma mexicanum. Next base: position 461,532,043 of record NC_090925.1, on the reverse strand, counting down.
TGCCAACAGGCCCGACTCATGTCCTCCCACCCACTCACCCACCCAGCAGTGATAGGCACCTGCCAGCAGGCCCCGACTCATGTCTCCCCACCCGCTCAGCCACCCAGTAGTGACAGGCACCTGCCAGCAGGCCCCGACTCATGTCCCCCCACCCACTCACCCACCCAGCAGCGACATGCACCTGCCAACAGGCCCGACTCATGTCCCCCCAACCACTCACCCACTCACCCACCCAGCAGTGACAGGCACCTGCCAGCAGGCCGTGACTTATATCCCCCCACCCACTCAACCACCCACCCACCCAGCAGTGACAGGCACCTGCCAGCAGGCCCGACTCATGTCCCCCCACGCACTCAAGCAGTGACAGGCACCTGCCAGCAGGCCCCGACTCGTGTCCCCCCAACACCTCATGACGATCCACAATCATGGGCCTTATGGCCACCAAAATTACACCCCACGCCACGCCAGTTCAAACACACAACCAGGTATTCCATCCACCCCACAATGAAATCCCCATCACATGATAGATACCAAATGGCAAGTATGCACATCAACATATTTCCGTGATTGAGAAAACACACATTGTGACATGCATGAAACTAAAGAGAGAATACCACACATTGAAGTAGGAAATAAAAATGTATTAAACACAAAAGAAAGGGAATGAAATGAAACACACAAGAATGCAAATAATGATTAAAAAGCTGCATGTTCAAAATATAAAATAAAAATGTAGGAAAGCAGATTCCAAATCAATCCAAAAGCACATGTCCAAAGTGTCAGTCCGGCAAAACAAATCCAAAGTGAAAAAAGAAGATAAAACCATTGCTCCATGGAAAAATCAAAAAATCAAAAAGAAGTGAAATCCAGTGAAAAACTGTTTACAAAGTACAAATCCAGGGTCCATGAGCCCAACCATTTAATTGAAACCTACAAAAAACACTACCTAATGAAGAACTATATACAAAAAGGTGGGGCATTGTCCAAGCGCCCCAACAGAAATAAAAACAGAAAGGGAACCTAACACTAACTAACTATATACAATGGCGGCGGGCAAGTCCTACGGCTCACTCTGTGATATCCCGGGCCAGGTCATCATCGAACTCCATGTCGATGTCCCGGAAGCGGGCCTCTGGCCTGGCCCCGAGGTCTCGCAGGGATGCAGTCATGGCCTGTTCCAACACCCTGCGAGTTACCTCGAGGCACTCAGCCCGCCTCAACGCCCTGCGCATGGAGAACTCTGCCCTGACCGTGGTGAGCCGTGCCTATTCCGCCCGCCACCGCTCCACATGTATCCGCTGGCCCTACCGCTACCACAGGGAAGACACTCCCATTCCAGGGTCCTTCTGCCCTCCGGCCGATGCCTGCCCCTCTGATGTTGATGGGCCCGAGCCATCATGGCTCCCACCTTGAGCCTGCTGCTGCTGTCCATGTGCCCTGCCCGATGATGCCGGCACATCCTCCATCTTCTGGTCTCCAGTTGGTGGGGTGTCCACCCCTGCTGGACCTCCGACTCCCGACTGTGGCAGGGATGTGATCTCCACCAAGCTGGCTGCGTTGGTCGGGCCAGGTCCACAGGGGGTCCTGGTGGAATCTGGGCCGGAAGACGGCAGGGAGAATGACTGGCACATAGTCTCCACAGAGGAGGAGAGGGCCGCCAGAGTGCTCAACACATGTAGGAACCCTCCGACCATGGACCCTCCCAACTGTGCCACATTGCCACACAGCTCTTCATGATGGTGTGTGTAGTCCCCCCAGGAAGCATGCACGTCATCACGAATGACACGCGTGCGCAACGTGACACCAATCAGGATGGACCCCATACGGTCATGGGTCTCCTCGTCTGCAGGTAGTGGAGTGCCAGATGATGTGGGCCTGCCCCCTACCTGCGGACGGGCCTGGGACGTGGCATCCCAGCTGGTGCATGGTGGTGCTGTCACAGGGTCAGGGACAGTGACATGCACAGGCCCCTCCGCGGTGACCTGTGCTACCTCCTGCCCCTGGTCTGGACTGCACCACTTGCATCAGTGGTACTACCCCCACCAGGCCCCATGTGCGGCTCAGTAGCGGCCTCCTCCTCCTCTGTGGAGACCACCAACCTGGATGGCTCCGCACCGTCTTCCGCCATCGCAAGCCCCTCTGGGGGCTCACCCGGCCCTTTCGCTACAGCCATAGTGGCAGACACAGCACCAGTCCCCTCACTCCAGGATGATGTGGCAATTCCTGCGAGGGTGGCTGGGCCTTCCGTCGCCGCCCGGTGGAAGCATCCCCGCCGCTTTGCTCCACAGCACTGTCTCCGCCATCTTCTTCACTCGACGCTGCATGGAGGGAGACATAGAACACAAGCATCAGGGTACTGTACAATAGTCCCCTAGACAGGAAGCAATAACACATGAGTGGCACTGTCAAACGTCACTTCCATCCTGTCCCTCCACAACACATAGGTCAATGCAGGCAACACATATGCAGAAACAGGCACAGCGCATGCAATCAACATCAACATCCATGTACAAGGGCCTCTATTGACATAAATGTTGTCTTCAAACTCACATGCATCATGGCTCATACTGATCCCATGCACACACATCACCGGAGGGTCATGCATCAGGGATCGTACACCACAGACACAGTGGATACAAGGTTGACTAGACTGCATACATGAATCAACACATCATCACGGACATGTGTCATGCATCCATGGCATTTCAAAGTCACACACACGCTACTCAGACTCATAGACATGTACACCATACATGTACATGACAGCAGCACCCATCTCTCACGCCCCATCCATGTCCAAGAACAGAGACAGGCATGCATTCATATGTGCATTCTGCATGCTGCTCCCCATGTTGCATTGGAACACACGCACCATCCATGTGGTTCACGCATGACTGGTCTCATGTGCAGCACCATGATATCCCTGAACACACATCCATACATGGCCCATGTCACACATACAGGCAAGTAGCTGACTACCAGCACACTGCAACATGCCCTGTTTCACCCAGCAATGCATGGGCACTTACCGCTCGACTCCAGACGGGTCTGCCTCTGAAGGATCTGGACATGGAGCTCTAGGCTTATGCATTGCAGGACCCTCATCGGATGTTGCTCATGCTGACCCGGCACCCATCTGCCTTCAAGAGGCGCCGGGCCTTGATAAGGGTCCTGGCCCTGAAGTCCTCCCAGCGCTTCCGGACGTGCATGATGTCGCGGGTTGCCACCCCCTCCACGTTGATGGCAACCACTATGTCCTCCCAGATCCTCTCCCGTCCTTCCTTGTTGGCGTGCGATGGTTTAAAGAGGGCATCATAATGCCCCAGAACTTAATCCACCAGGATACCAACTTCCTTATCGCTGAAGCTGGTAGCCCTCTGCCTCTCTGGCTGGGGGTTGCCAGTGGTCTCGGATGGTGTTTGCCCCGACATGCTGACCCCCGAGGCAGGTGTGGGTGGGCAAATGGGTCCTGGGGCTGGGCTGTGGAGCGATGGTATCCCAGTCAGGAGTTTTCTGTTCCAGCAGGGGTGGACACAGCAACTGGACCCCTGCAGATGGCTGATGTGCAGGCACCAAATAGCAGGGCATGTGGGCATCAGGCAGACAGGCAGGCAGCAGCAGATGGCAGGTGGGAGCGTGCTAGGGGTTCTGGGGGGCAGGAACATGGCCTTTTGGGCAGGAGCGTGGTCTTCTTTGTGTTGTCGTGTGCCCAGCTTGATACAGAGTGATTTGGCACGTGAAAAAAGTACACGTCAGAATGAAATTCGAGGAAAGGCTCTTAGCGCATAAGCATGTCTGTTACGTTACGGGCACGGGCGTTTCCCTCGTGACGGGTGCATAGTGATTCAGCACATGAAAATACAGCACGCCTGCCTGTTAATGCATGTAATCCGAGAAAAGGGCCTAAGCACGTAAGTGACATGACGCGCGCGGGCGTTTCCCTCAGCACGTGTTAAAGGTGAGCGGGGCCAGCAGCTCACTGTACGTGCCTTTGGTGGAGACCGATGTGTGTTGCTACTTCCTGTTGTTTCGCGCACCATCATAACTTCACAGCGGATCAAGGACGTATCTCTTCTTTTGGCAGGGGTATTGGCTATGCGTGTTTTTCATTATCACGCTAGGCTGACGGTGAGTCGCGCATGCTATTTTTCCCACTGCGCGTGTCCCTGTGTTTCGTGTACCCGTTTTCGAGGTCATAGCAGCCTGCGTGTCCCACGCGTATGTGTTTTTGTGTCCCTGGGTGCCAACGCGTACTGCGGGAGGTTAATTCCATTCACGTGGGTTACCGGGGTTGCGTTCATGGTTTTACTGCAGTTTTAAATTGCCTGAGCATTGCATGACCCGTCACTTCATCACCGGGGTCACATAGAGACTTGCAGGTGCAGGGGTGCTTTTAACATCTTGTATCCCACCCCTTTCACCCCAATTGCCCAGGCAATTCTTGTGTACACCTCCCATTCGCAATTCTCCATCAGTGCCAGCACTACTCCATCTGTGCCATGGTTGGGAGGCCACCATAGGTGAGGGGTGCCTCAGCTGGGCATATTCCTCATGGCGGGCATGGTCAGGGACGTGGACGGGGTGACCAGGGAGTAGGGGGACTCCAGGGTGTCCAGGGTGGCCACAGAGGGGGAAGAGGCAGGGGTGTGCCACTTCGGCACGATGTTGTGCCATGTGTTGGTGCAGTCATGCCACCACCCCCTGTGGTTCCGGGAGATGCAGCTTCTGCATCTGGCACTGGCGCCCATGTGACCCGCCAGTCCGTTTCATCGACTGCCATGGGCCCAAGGGTAGTGGTAGCTGCAAGTGCAGCTGTGGACACCACCACCCAGGCTCAGGGTCTGCCAGCGCAGGCTGCGTTGGCACTTGAAGAGTCCGTGGAAGATTTTCAGCAGGTCAGGAGGAACACATGTCCCTGGGGCAGTAATGTCATCTGCTGCCCCGACCAACCAGTGTTGGTGTTAAGATGGATTTCTGAACTCTGTCCTGGAGGGGCAGAGGTTCAGAAGGCCAGCCTAGTTTCTTGGAACAGGGAACCTCTGGACAAGCCAGACCAATCAGGGTAGCGATGGTGGCGGTCAAGACTAGGTCTCAAGAGGGGTGAGGGTGACTGAAAGCCCGCAATGAGTACACAAAGCAAGGACACTTACAAATTACTCCAGACCGGTGTTATATTAAAAATATAGACACATTTATTTCAATGCCTTTGTAACATCGACCATAGTAAAGAATCATGATAAAACTCAAGTAAACCAACACATCACAATCAATATGATATATATACAAGACCAAGCGGTCTAAAGAGTTAGAAGCACGAAATATGCAGACCACCAAGATGGGGAGGAAAACAGGCAGTGCAAGTAATCGTTAGACACAGTTCGACATCAGAGGCCACCTAACTAGAAGGAAGTCCGAGCCCTACCAAGAGTGGAGCCTTGTGCTGAAAAGTACCTGCACACGCGGGTGCCAACGGGCAAAGGAGAGTCTCTTCAGGGAAATCAGGCAGTTCAGAGAGGTGAACAAGACGATGAAGAACAGTTCCCCATAAAGGGAGCACAAAACACAAAGAAACGATTGCTGCCACCAGTCCCATTCGTGACATACTTGCACAGTTCGTTACAAATCCATCGAGAGTTTCTAGGGCCTGTAGAATGACTAGAGACCCAAGAGTGCAGTTACTTAGCTTACAGTGCCCTCTTCTGCCATGTTGCGCAAAAGCTGCAACATGAGAAAAGAACTATGGAAAACAACGTTTCCCGGTATTGACTGTCTTAAGGGCATGTCAGTTTCCCCGTAAGAATGGAGCGAAAGCCCAGAGGAGTGCGGTGGAAGGCTGCGCTTCTCTAGCAAAGTCTAGATCAGGGTGTAAGACAACAGCAAAAAGTTTGGGGGTTGCCACATGGAATGAAAATTACCTACAATATGAAATCTTTCCTAACACTCGCCCCTCCCAGATTAAGGACAGGGGAACTAATCCACCCCTGGATGAGTCTCTTGTTCAGGTTGGATAAACATTCTGGACAACCCATCAGCATTTCTATATTGGACACCTAGCCTGTGCTCAATAGAGAAGTCAAAGCCTTGTAGACTTATGGACCACCTAAGCAACTTTGGATTCTCTCCCTTCATTTTCATCAGCCACTTTAAGGGCTTATGGTTAGTTTGAACAGTGGGTCCCATAGAGGTAGGGCCTCAGCTTCCGTAGGGCCCACACATAAGAGAAGCATTCTTTCTGTACTGTGGACTATCTGAGCTCCCTGTCCTTAAGCTGGCGACTAATGAAACCAATAGGGTGTTCCTTACCGTTCTCATCTACTTGTGATAGTACAGCTCCTATCCCAGTGTCAGAGGCACCTGTCTGCCCAATGAAAGGTCTTTGATAATCAGGGGCCCTGAGGACAGGGGCCTGGCACAAGGAGTCTTTTAAGCCGTTGAAGGCCTTATCACACTCGTCGGTCCAAGTTACCTTCTTGGGTTTTTTCGGAGTTGTGAGAGCAGTCAGAGGGGCAGCTATGGTGCCATAGTCTGCCATGAAGTTGCGGTAATACCCGGTGAGTCCTATGAAGGCTCTCACTTGGGTCTGTGTAGTGGGGGTAGGCCAGTCTTGTACTGCTTGTACTTTACTGGGAAGAGGCTGTATCCTCCCTCCACCTACTTCATGTCCAAGGTAATCCACTGCGCCTTGTCCAATCTGGCATTTACTAGCCTTTATGGTCAAGTGTGCTTTCTGAAGAGCCTGTAGCACGATCCCGAGGTGTTTCACATGGTCTTCCCAGGTGGCGCTGAAAACTGCTATATCATCCAGATATGCAAGACAGAATTCATCCAACCCATTCAACACATGATTCACAAGCCTCTGGAAAGTGGCAGGTGCATTCTTCAACCTGAACGGTATTACCCTGAATTGGCAAAGACTGTCTGGAGTGGAAAACGCTGTCTTCTCCTTGGCATGTTCTGCTAGGGCTATTTGCCAATAGCCCACAGTGAGGTCAAACGTGCTGAGGTACATGGAGGCACCCAAGGTATCCACCAGCTCATCTGTTCGAGGCCAGGGGTGTGCATCTGTCTTGGTGACAGCATTCAGAGCCCTGTAATCCACGCAGAACCTCAATTCAGAAGTGCCTGCTTTTGGAACCAAAACCACAGGGCTGGACCAAGGACTACTAGAGGGTTAAATCACCCCAAGGTCTAACATTTTGCTGACCTCTGTCTTAATGTAAGACCGTACTTTGTCTGACATCCTGTACCCTTTACTTTTGATAGGAACGCCGTCTCCTGTATCTATGTTATGTTAGCACCAAGGTGTCAAACCAGGGGACTGTGAAAACAGGGGGGAAAATAGTCTAAGCAAACTTTTCACCTCAGCCTGCTGATCAGAAGTCAGGTGAGGGGCCACTCGGACACCTCCAAGGAGCTATCTGAAGGACGGCTTTGGAACACGTTGGGGAGAGGTTCAGACTCCTCTTCCTCAACATCTGAAGCCAGTAGCAGTGCTGCGATTTTGACTCTTGGGACGAAAGCCTTCAGCTTATTTACATGGAACACTTTTGGAGCCTGTCCAGGCCTTCCAAGGTCCACTAAATAGTTGACCTCACCCAGGGGCTCCATCACTGTGTAAGGACCTGACCATTTGTCCTGTAAAGCTCTCGGCCTTATGGGATTCATGATCAGGGCTTGCTGACCAGGTGTAAAGTTGATGAGGGAAGCTTACTAGTCATACCACTGTTTCACCAGCGCTTGTCCTGCCTTCAACTTGTCACTAGCCAGACCCACCAGAAGTACCATCTGTTTTCTGAGCCCTAACACATAGTCTACTACATTGGCAGTAATAAGGGGAGTGGGCATCTCCCATCCATCCTTGACTATGGCTAAGGGTCCCCGCACCTGGTGACCAAACAGAAGTTCGAAGGGGCTGAAGCCAACAGCCTTCTGTGGTACCTCTCGGTAGGCAAACAGTGAGCATGGTAAAAGATGATCCCATTTTCTTCTTTGAGGTTCTTCCAGAGCCCAATCTTACACTTTAACGTTCTGTCGAACCGTTCCACAAGACCATTGGTCTGGGGGTGGTATGCGGAAGAGAACTTGCAGGTGACCCCACATTCCTGCCACATAGCCTGCATATACTTTGTCATGAAGTTGCTGCCTCTGTCAGACACAACTTCTTTAGGGAAGCCAACCCTAGTAAAGATGCCAAGTAACGCTTTTGCAACTGACTTGGCAGTTACAGTTTTCAATAGGATGGCCTCAGGATATCTGCTAGCATAGTCAACCAGCACCAGGATAAACCTATTGCCCGAGGATGTTTGCGGGTCAAGGGGACCAACAATGTCGATCCCTACCCTTTCGAATGGTATTCCCACAACTGGGAGTGGTACCAATGGAGCTTGGATTGTTGAGCCACTATTACCAGATAACTGGCAGGAGGCACAACTCCTGCAGTGACTTTCTACTTGTACCCCATCCTGGGCCAGTAGAAGTGCATGGATAACCTTTGCTTGGTCCTCTTAATACCAAGGTGACCAGCAAGGGGCACTTCATGCGCCAGCTGCAGGAGGAAGGGTCTTACAACAAGGGGAACCACCAACCTCCTATGGTCTCCTTCTGTAGACTCTGTGGGCTCACTATTTTTTTTTTATTTAAAAGTTGTTTATTAGTTTGATTAACAAACTTTTTTTACAACATCTTAAGAATAACATTACAATGACTTAACAATATAATTACAGAATATTCACTTTACATTTGCTTTGCATAATAAAGGATGTACTTATGGATACTTTTGAGATAGACAAAACATTTCAGTGTCAGATACTTGGATTTGATATACATTTAATTTTGTGGAATAATAATTTTAGATACTTTTCAAACAAATAAGTGACATCTTGTCGGTACATAAAAAATGGTACCTCTTTAGTATTGAGATTCCTTTGAGTGCAATTCCAAAACTAATTTCTCGAGAAACCTACATAATGATACAACTACCCTGAATGAGTATCCCCACATGAACCTGTTCCAGCTCCATTCCCTTGCTTCATGCATCATTCCCAAAATCTCGGGACCATTAAGAGAATATCTTAAGGCTTCGAAATGCGCGCAGTAAATGGTTAGATGTTTTAGGTTTTCCAAGCAGTCATTTCCTAGACAAAATCTACACCAAGGTATTTTTTCGACAAGTCGTGATTGTTCCAATTGCAAGTCGTTTCAAACGTATGTAGCAAATTAAGCTTGAATCTCAGATATAAGTCCCGGTACTCTTTCGCCGGAAATTTTTTGAGGTATGGCTTTAACGGAATTCTCAATGTGGCAAATTTAGCCGCCTCCACATATAATTTTTTTGAGGACATATCCCTCACTGTGATTGACCAATCATACTCATATAGGCGTTTCTTTACCGTAGCAGAGCGAAATTCAAGATCTAGTGGTTTTAATCCACATTCATCTAATTTGCTAATCATCAGATTTGAAAAGACAAGCAATGAGTTTGGAGCCCGATTTTTTATCATTATTGAGAATTCCTCATAGAGTGTTCGGGGAGGCGGAAATAGCATCTTACCATAGTTCGTTAACTGCCGCCAATGATATCTCGCTGACAAGGTGTCAAGACCGGTGGGGGGGTCTGTACTTCCGCTCTCTATATGGTAGAGGAGAGGCACAGAAGACCCCAGCCAAGATTCTCGATTACGGTAGCTATGGACGAGCAATCAAGGCCTAGCTTCTCAGGAGGTGATGCAGGCTGGTTCTTAAGTACAGTGTATCCCCCAAGCCCCCACAAAGGAATGTCCACACACTGTATTACTGAAAACACAGTCTTTATATAATTAATATTCAAGGGTTATGTACACTTATCACAACAACGCACTTTGTGCTCAGGAAAACCAATAATGATAAATATCTACAATTCTAAAGTGGTACCACTAATATTAGACCTCATAACAGTGCATTCACAATACTGTTAAAATAGCACACAGATCAATAGGAAGGAAACCAGCAATAGAGAGAGGAGAGATAACAGAGGGTTGAAACAATAGGCAGAATACTGGCCCCTACCACTGGACACAGTTCTGTGTGGAGATCCCCCCACCTGGGCAACCTGTAAAATAAAGAGATATAACACAAGCCCAGTCCATATATTGTTCAACAGTCTTATTCTCTCCTACAATGTTTTTACCCCCCCAATGTACCTGGTGGAGTCGAGTTCTTCGAAGAGGCGTCGACAGATCCTTCTGGAATGACCCCCTTTAAAGCAGGAGTCACGGATCGTCGAGAGGCGTCGAGAAACGTCGAAGACCTCGGGGTTCGGCGACGGGGAATCGACGGCCCTTCTTGAATGCCTTCCCTTTCAAGCGGGAGGCACGGGGCGTCGAACGTCCGTCGACAAACGAGGTAGAACGATGTCGAAGAGGCGGCCGCTTCGTCCGAGCGGTGCTCGTCGGCGTCGGGGCGTCGGCGTCCTGCAAGGCGGAGGTGTGCGGGGCACCTCGATGACAATAGTTCTGGACCGCAAAGATTGTAGAGACGGGAGCCCAGCAAGGGCGTCGAGTCGCTCGAGTCTTTGGGGTCGTGAGGTGGCGGGAAACCCACCGGCGGATTCTCCTCGGCGCGTTGGTCGTCCTCGACTTTCTCCGGCAGGACAAAAGCGGTCGACGGTGCGGACGAGGGAGTCCTTCGAGTCAAATGTTCTTAGGCAAGGAGCGGACGGCTCCGGTCGTCGGCGGCTCGGCGTCAAGTGGTTCCCACGGCTGGGCAACACAACTTCGACGGGCCTCCAGCGGTTGCACAGACCTGCGAACCCTGGTCGACGGCAATGGACTTCGACAGCGTCGATGTCCGGGTGCTTTACTTCGGTCTCCTCGGCAGTCCCCTTCTCCGGTCGGCAGCCTTTCGATGGTCTGGCGTCCAGGGAGCTTCGGCGAAGATTCAGCGGTGCTCGATGGTCCCTCGGAGCACGGGAAGAGGGCGCCTAGCCAGGTCCTCTCTCGGGTCAGTCCTCGACGATTTCGACAACCTTCAGTTCCGTCGAAGCAAATGCCACAGCAAGTCTTCTTCTTCCAGCTGGACGTCGAGGATCAGCAAATCCAGTTACTCTTGAGTGGAGACTCAGCTTCTGAATGCTTCTGAACAATTTCCAGTGGTGAGAGGTCCCCAGATATACTATTCTGTCTCTCATCCACACTGCTGGCACACACACAGCAGCCAATCACACAGAAGGGCATTCATGCAGTCAGTCAGCCAATCAGGCACACAGTGCATTCAGGCCACACTCCTCCCTTTCAGACACTCACAACAAGGAATGTGGATTGGGACAAGTACCCAGCCATTCAACACTACACACTGCATTCAGGCCAGTTTCGGGCAGGGCTGTCTCAGTCTTTGTCTCACATGCCAGAAACCAGACAACCACAACAAGAAGTGTATATTGGTCACACACTCCATTCACCCAGGTCCCACCCACAGGAGGTACCCATAACATACAGTCACTGGGAAGGCTCCAGTCAGTCTAGCTGGGCCTTCACAACAACACCATATATGGAACTTCCACCCAACAGCCAGCCAGGGGGAAGGGACAGAGCCAGGGCTTCCCAGGACTTTGGGAAAAACAAGACAACAGGCAATAGAAAGCAAGAGGCCACAGGGGCCATCTTGTTTCTATCAGGAATCAACTGATCCCAATGGCAGGGCCTGGGTATCCCAAAATGGAGGACACCCAGAGCACCTGTCAAGTTTAGCATGGAGCTGCCACCAGCCCATACCCTGCTCTGTGGGCCACCCACAGGTGCCCAAAAACATACACTAGGGGCACAGGGTTGTACCCCTACCCATGGGTGCCATAAGGGTATCCCATGGGTCTGTTCACCAAACCAAAAGAGAGCTGCACTGCCAGGAGTCCCTCATGGACTCCTGGGCAGAAAACATGACAGAACACACGGTAAAAACAGAAAAAGGACAAGGATTCAGAGGCCCTGTCCCTCAGATGCATTTCCGGCATCACAGTCGCCCCCCCCAGACTGAGGTGGAGGGTGCCTAATCTCCCACGGGATAGACACCCTCATCCAGACGGTCAACATACCTTCTGGAAAGGCCATCTGCATTATCGTGACTCTTCCCTGGTCTGTGCTCTATGGTGAAGTCTAGCCCTTGTAGGCTAATCGACCACCTGAGCAATTTCGGATTCTCACCCTTCATCTGCATAAGCCACTTCAGGGGCTTATGATCTGTTTGGACCTTGAAGGTGGACCCCGTAAGGTAGGGCCTAAAACGCCTAAGGCTCCAAACTATACTAAAACATTCCTTTTCAACAGTAGCCCACCTAAGTTCTCTACCCTTGAGTTGTCTACTGATGAATATGATAGGATGTTCTCTCCCTTTGTCATCTAACTGGGACAAGACAGCTCCAATTCCGGTGTCGCAGGCATCCGTCTGGACGATAAAGGGTCGGCTGTAGTCAGGCGCACTCAACACAGGTGCCCTACACAGACTTTCTTTCAAGCCATCAAAGGCCCTCTGACAGTCTTCAGTCCAATTAACCTTCCTAGGCTGTTTGGGTGAAGTTAGAGCTGTCAGGGGTGCAGCTATGGTTCCATAGTCTGCCATGAAATTGCGATAGTACCCAGTGAGGCCCAAAAAGGCTCTCACCTGGGTTTGAGTAGTGGGAGTCTCCCAGTTCTGTACGTCCTGTACTTTACTGGAGAGAGGTTGGATTTGACCCCCTCCTACCTCATGACCAAGATAGGTAACTTTCCCCTGAGCTATCTGGCACTAGGTGGCCTTGATAGTGAGGTTAGCCCTTTTCAAGGCCTGCAACACCTTATCCAGATGTGTCAAATGCTCTTCCCAGGTGGAACTGTAGACGGCAATGTCGTCTAAGTAGGCCACACAAAAGGCTTCCAGCCCACTGAGCGCATGGTTGACCAATCTCTGGAAGGTGGCAGGGGCATTCTTCAACCCAAAGGGCATGACCCTAAACTGGTAGAGTCCCTCAGGTGTGGAGAACGCCGTCTTTTCCTTGGCATGGTCCGTCAGAGCTATTTACCAATAGCCTGAGGTAAGGTCAAAGGTGCTCACAAATTTGGCAGCACCTATGGTGTCCACGAGCTCATCAGCCCTGGGCAATGGGTGCGCGTCAGTTTTGGTGACGGCATTGACTCCTCGGTAGTCCACACAGAACCTCCAATCCTTGGTACCCGCCTGGGAACTTGCCTTGGGGACAAGGACCACTGGACTGGACCAGGGACTGGTTGAGGGTTCAATAACACCCAGGACCAACATCTTGGCGACCTCAGCCTGGATGTGGTTTTTGACGGTATCCGACATACGATAGCTCCTGCTCTTGACAGGCACGCTGTCACCAGTGTCAATTTCGTGCTTACACCACGGTGTAAGGCCCGGTGTCAGTGAAAACAGAGAGGCATACTGCTGGAGCAAAGCCCTGCAGGCCCTCTGCTGCTCTGTTGTCAAATCGGGAGAGAGTTGTACTCCCTCCACTGAGCCATCCTGAGGGTTGCTATGCAGCAAATCAGGAAGGGGCTCACTCTCATCCTCTTCTTGCCCTGAAGCTAGCAAGAGACATGAGACCTCTGCTCGCCTGTGGAAAGGCTTGAGCCTGTTGACATGGAATACCTGGGGGGCTACCCCAGAGGCTCCCATGTCAACCAGATAATTGACTTCGCCCATCTTGGAGATGATCCTGAAGGGTCCAGTCCACTTGTCTGCCAAAGCTCTAGGCTTGGTAGGCTCCATCACAAGGATTTCCTGTCCCGGAGTCCAATCCACTTGCGAAGCTTTAAGGTCATGCCAGTACTTGTTCAATTCCTGGCTGGCCTTGAGATTTGCTGTTGCCTGACCCATCATTTGTGTCATCCTCCGCCTGAGGCCTAACACATAGTCCCCCACTTGCTTGGCGGGACCTGGAGGGGTGGCTTCCAAGCCTTCTCGGATCAAGGCGAGGGGCCCCCTCACGGGATGTCCAAAGAGTAACTCAAAGGGGCTGAAACCAACACCCTCTTGAGGTACCTCTCTGTAAGCAAACAGCAGGCATGGCAGGAGGAGATCCCATTTCCTCCTTAGGGGCTCTTCCAAAGCACCTAGCATGCCCTTGAGAGTTTTGTTAAATCTCTCAACCAGACCATTGGTCTGGGGGTGGTAAGAGGTGGAGAACTTGTAGGTTACCCCGCACTCTTTCCACATGGTTTTCATGTAACTAGACATGAAGTTGGATCCTCGGTCAGAGACAACCTCCTTGGGGAATCCAACACGGGTGAAAATGCCCAGGAGAGCCCTGGCAACCACCTTGGCAGTAACAGTCCGAAGGGGTATTGCCTCAGGGTACCTGGTGGCATGATCTACCAAGACCAGGATGAACCGATGTCCACCTGAAGTGGGAGGGTCAAGGGGACCGACGATGTCGATGCCCACCCTCTCAAATGGTGTGCCAACCACTGGTAATGGCTGCAGTGGGGCAATGACCCTGCCTCCAGTCTTGCCAGACAACTGACAAGTTGGGCAGGTCCTGCAGTGGGACTCCACCTCTACTCCCATCCGTGGCCAGTAGAAATGGGCAGAGAGCCTCTGCTTAGTCTTCTTGGTCCCAAGATGACCAGCCAAGGGCACCTCATGCGCCAACTGCAGTAGGAAGGGCCTGTAAACCTGGGGTACCACCAACCTCTTGCGGGCACCAGGTTCGGGCTTAGTGGGCTCACTAACAAGGAGCTCACCCTCCCAATAAATCTTGAATGTCCTAGGCACTTCACCTTGTGCCTGGGACAGGGCCTGTTTCCTCAGGCCCTCGAGAGAGTGGCACTCTCTCTGTCCCTTACAGAAGTCTGCCCGGGAGGGTCCCCCTTCAGCTAACAAGCATTGAAGGTCGGGATGATCCTCCGGGTTGAGAACCTCTCCCACAGGAGAGTCTTCTGTCTCTTCTCCCACAGGAGTTGAGTTTGGGTTTTCCACTGGACCCAGCCCGTCCGGAGCATGGATCCCAATGGGTGCTGTCGGAACAGCAGGAAGAGAAGGTGTTCCCTCCACAGAGGTGGCCTTCTTGGTCTTCCTTCTTCTTGCCTTAGGCCTCGCCTTTGGCTCGGGTACCTGACTCACAGCCAGACCCGGTGTCACCTGTGACCTAGTGACTGCAGCAGCAGTCATGGGAAGACCATCCGAGATCAACCCCAACTCTACTAGATCATTTCCTAACAGAATGTTAGCAGGGACATTGTCCTGAACCAGGACAGGAAGCTTTGCTGTCTTGTCTCCAATCATGAGTGTGACTAGGGCTACAGGCGATAATTTGGGAGGCCCACCAGCTAACCTGGTGGTTCTCAGAGGAGCACCTACATAGTCCTCTGGCTTGAGCAGGGTCCTGTCCACCACTGTCATGCTTGCCCCAGTGTCTCTCAAACCAGTAGAAGGCTGGCCATTCAAGAGGACACTTCTCAAAAACCTACGGGTGTTCTGCGGGATAGTTGCCAGTACTTCTGCGTACTGGTCCCAGGCCCCAAGGGACACTAAGGAAATCTCTACCGGAGCACCAAATGTGATTCCTGTAGAGGAGGGGAGGACAGTGGCCTCCACCTCAGCCACGGGGTAAGGGTAGGTCAGGCTGACAGCCTGTACTCCAAGTGGCTTACCTTTACACTTGGGGTCACCCCTTTTGTGATCCAGAGCCCCACAATCCCAACAAGTGCCAGGAGTGCGGGGTACGGTACTGGAACCACTGGGAACCTGCTTTGCAGCAGGTGGACCACTACTCTTATTCCCACCCACAGAGGACTTATCCCCACTAGATTTTTGGGTCTTAGGAGAGGAAGGTTTTGGTTTACCCGACTGTGATTGCTTTTGGGACTCCTCAGCTTTCTGAGAGGTCCCCTTTTCTTTGTCCTTGTCCTTCCCACTGGAGTCCTTAGGGGACACCCGGTGGGAGACCCACTTGTCAGCCAACCTAGCCAGCTTAAAGGGGTCCAAAATGTTCTGGTCAGCCACATACTGACGCAGCTCTGGTGAACAGGCTTCAGAAAAATGCTCAAAAAACAAGAGGTGGGACAACTCAACAAAAGTTTTCACCTTGTAACCGTCAATCCACCCCATCATGTTCATGTGCGCAGTACTCACCCAGTCAACCCAAGACACATTCTCTCTTTTCTTAAAATCCCTGAACCTTTTAAGGTATTGGGTAGGTGTCTTGCCAAACTTGGCAATCAAAGCAGACTTCATACACTCATACTGACCCCTTTCTTCCACACTCAGCTTCAGAATACAGTCATATCCAGTTTGAGGCACTCTGCTTAACAAACACTTAGCCCAATCTCTTTTATCTACATCATGAATTGCACAAGCCATTTCAAACGCTTCAATCCATTGGAGGATATCTGAACCCTCCACAAACACACCAACCAAATCTTTCATAAACTTGGTGGCTGGGGACCTGCCACTCTCAATTGGTCTAGCTGAAGTCTCCACTCTAGCTCTCTCTAGCTGGATTCTCTGACATTCAGTGTCCTTGTCTTTGAGCGCAAGATCCCTATTCTTGAGTTCCACTTGCTGTGCCAGCTCCTCTTTCTTAAGCTCAGCTTCTATTTCCAACTTGCGATATTCAAAGGCCAATTTCATCCTTAATAACTCAAGTTCCATGGAATTGCTGGGGTTGGGAACAGAGGCAGCAGGAATGGTGGCATTCCCAGAAACAGATTCAGCGACAACCCCAGGGGCAGAGTCCTCACTGGTTGCATCCCCCCCTTCATCAAGGGTTTCACCATCAGTCTGGTAGTCCACCAGGGCAGCTATCAGCTCAGCCCTAGACTTATCCACAAAGTCTAACTCCCTGGCTTCACAAGCACTCTGGAGAGCCTCTAAGCTCATCCGAGTCAATTTACCATTTGCAATGGGCTCCATTGCCTGTAATGCAGTTATTTGGTACACACCCAAACCTTAATCTAATAAAGTGCGGATATTTTGTAAGTGGCACGGTTATACACTGAGTCTTAAAACCATAAGCATCCCACCGCTGCCACCAGCTTGTCAAGACCGGTGGGGGGGTCTGTACTTCCGCTCTCTATATGGTAGAGGAGAGGCACAGAAGACCCCAGCCAAGATTCTCGATTACGGTAGCTATGGACGAGCAATCAAGGCCTAGCTTCTCAGGAGGTGATGCAGGCTGGTTCTTAAGTACAGTGTATCCCCCAAGCCCCCACAAAGGAATGTCCACACACTGTATTACTGAAAACACAGTCTTTATATAATTAATATTCAAGGGTTATGTACACTTATCACAACAACGCACTTTGTGCTCAGGAAAACCAATAATGATAAATATCTACAATTCTAAAGTGGTACCACTAATATTAGACCTCATAACAGTGCATTCACAATACTGTTAAAATAGCACACAGATCAATAGGAAGGAAACCAGCAATAGAGAGAGGAGAGATAACAGAGGGTTGAAACAATAGGCAGAATACTGGCCCCTACCACTGGACACAGTTCTGTGTGGAGATCCCCCCACCTGGGCAACCTGTAAAATAAAGAGATATAACACAAGCCCAGTCCATATATTGTTCAACAGTCTTATTCTCTCCTACAATGTTTTTACCCCCCCAATGTACCTGGTGGAGTCGAGTTCTTCGAAGAGGCGTCGACAGATCCTTCTGGAATGACCCCCTTTAAAGCAGGAGTCACGGATCGTCGAGAGGCGTCGAGAAACGTCGAAGACCTCGGGGTTCGGCGACGGGGAATCGACGGCCCTTCTTGAATGCCTTCCCTTTCAAGCGGGAGGCACGGGGCGTCGAACGTCCGTCGACAAACGAGGTAGAACGATGTCGAAGAGGCGGCCGCTTCGTCCGAGCGGTGCTCGTCGGCGTCGGGGCGTCGGCGTCCTGCAAGGCGGAGGTGTGCGGGGCACCTCGATGACAATAGTTCTGGACCGCAAAGATTGTAGAGACGGGAGCCCAGCAAGGGCGTCGAGTCGCTCGAGTCTTTGGGGTCGTGAGGTGGCGGGAAACCCACCGGCGGATTCTCCTCGGCGCGTTGGTCGTCCTCGACTTTCTCCGGCAGGACAAAAGCGGTCGACGGTGCGGACGAGGGAGTCCTTCGAGTCAAATGTTCTTAGGCAAGGAGCGGACGGCTCCGGTCGTCGGCGGCTCGGCGTCAAGTGGTTCCCACGGCTGGGCAACACAACTTCGACGGGCCTCCAGCGGTTGCACAGACCTGCGAACCCTGGTCGACGGCAATGGACTTCGACAGCGTCGATGTCCGGGTGCTTTACTTCGGTCTCCTCGGCAGTCCCCTTCTCCGGTCGGCAGCCTTTCGATGGTCTGGCGTCCAGGGAGCTTCGGCGAAGATTCAGCGGTGCTCGATGGTCCCTCGGAGCACGGGAAGAGGGCGCCTAGCCAGGTCCTCTCTCGGGTCAGTCCTCGACGATTTCGACAACCTTCAGTTCCGTCGAAGCAAATGCCACAGCAAGTCTTCTTCTTCCAGCTGGACGTCGAGGATCAGCAAATCCAGTTACTCTTGAGTGGAGACTCAGCTTCTGAATGCTTCTGAACAATTTCCAGTGGTGAGAGGTCCCCAGATATACTATTCTGTCTCTCATCCACACTGCTGGCACACACACAGCAGCCAATCACACAGAAGGGCATTCATGCAGTCAGTCAGCCAATCAGGCACACAGTGCATTCAGGCCACACTCCTCCCTTTCAGACACTCACAACAAGGAATGTGGATTGGGACAAGTACCCAGCCATTCAACACTACACACTGCATTCAGGCCAGTTTCGGGCAGGGCTGTCTCAGTCTTTTTCTCACATGCCAGAAACCAGACAACCACAACAAGAAGTGTATATTGGTCACACACTCCATTCACCCAGGTCCCACCCACAGGAGGTACCCATAACATACAGTCACTGGGAAGGCTCCAGTCAGTCTAGCTGGGCCTTCACAACAACACCATATATGGAACTTCCACCCAACAGCCAGCCAGGGGGAAGGGACAGAGCCAGGGCTTCCCAGGACTTTGGGAAAAACAAGACAACAGGCAATAGAAAGCAAGAGGCCACAGGGGCCATCTTGTTTCTATCAGGAATCAACTGATCCCAATGGCAGGGCCTGGGTATCCCAAAATGGAGGACACCCAGAGCACCTGTCAAGTTTAGCATGGAGCTGCCACCAGCCCATACCCTGCTCTGTGGGCCACCCACAGGTGCCCAAAAACATACACTAGGGGCACATGGTTGTACCCCTACCCATGGGTGCCATAAGGGTATCCCATGGGTCTGTTCACCAAACCAAAAGAGAGCTGCACTGCCAGGAGTCCCTCATGGACTCCTGGGCAGAAAACATGACAGAACACACGGTAAAAACAGAAAAAGGACAAGGATTCAGAGGCCCTGTCCCTCAGATGCATTTCCGGCATCACACAAGGCAGAAATACCCAGTTCCTGTCTTAGGATACAATTTGGTAATGCATTTGGTAGCCTCGATACAGCCTTCCACATTTGCCCCTGGATTTGATCCAGAATTGAATCAATATTACACAAACACAAGTCCAACCCTTATAAAAGAACAGCTTCCACTTTCAACAAGTAGAACTGTAAGAGTGGTTCTATGGAGAATTTGCAGTGCTTCATAAATACTATACGCATCTGAGTAATTAGAACAGCTTTTTTATATTTAGATTTGAGAACCATGTTTTTTTAGTTGGACAATCTATTACATCATACCCCAGGTATCTCATATTTGCATTGATGGGCATAGGTATTGCCTTAACTGTCCATTGCATAGTGGATATTTTTTTCTTCATATTGTGAAGAATGAAGATGCTTGATTTCTCGACATTACAGGTTAGATTATGCTGGTATAAATAATCGGCAAATATTGCAAGCTTTTTTTGGAGGCCATAGGGAGTTCGGTCAAAGATTAGGACATCATCAGCAAAAGTGATCCACTGAATTCTCAAGTGTCCCAGTTTCGCTGGGTATGTTATTTCAGTTGTCCATATTTGTTCGATGTCCGCAAGGTAGAGGTTAAACAGGGTTGCCGCCAAGTTGCAGCCCTGCTTAACCCCCACCTCAGTTGGAATCGGGACAGTAGTAGAACCAGATGCATTAATGCGGACTAGATATGATCTGCCTTGATGTAGTTTGGCTAACAATGCAATTAGATCTTGTGGTATACCTTTTTCTTCAAGTTTTTTCCACAGTAGATTTCTTATTACGCAGTTGAAAGCTGCTGATAAGTCGATAGATGCCATGTATAGGGCCTCTGCATTGGGGA
Organism: Ambystoma mexicanum; assembly: GCF_040938575.1. Classification (NCBI taxonomy): domain Eukaryota; kingdom Metazoa; phylum Chordata; class Amphibia; order Caudata; family Ambystomatidae; genus Ambystoma; species Ambystoma mexicanum. The sequence continues at coordinate 461,511,790 of NC_090925.1, read as the reverse complement.
TTTTAGTTTGAGCAATTAAATGATCCAGAACAGTTGCATTCAAGGCCGTTCCCATCCTGGAACGAAATCCTATCTGAAATGGAGATAGGATGGCTCGAAGCTTTATGTTTTCATTCAGCTGTTGCAATAGTAATATTGCAAATGTTTTTGTGATTGCATCAATCAAGGCGATGGGTCGAAAGTTTCCAGGATTTGATCTGGGTCCTTTCTTATGGATAGGCACTATAATCGATTGTAGCCATGATTTAGGGACACATGATGAGGTAATAATCTCATCAAATTGAAGTTTTAACATCAGTGCCCATAGTTTCATATTTTCTTTTAGCACACATGGCGGAATACAGTCAGGCCATGGTGCTCTCGATTTGTTAAGTTTAGTGAGAGCCCAAGTAATGTCCTCTAAGGGCCACCCTTTATGATTCTTAACTGAGTATTGTTCGAACTTAGACATTGACGTTAAGAATCTTTGTGGTAAGGCGAATTTCTCCTTATAGTATTGCATCCATGTTTCAGCGCTTATGCTAGAGGTTTGCTCAGTGGTTCTTGAATGTTCATTCCCCCTTAGGAGGGCCCAAGTGGATCTCCTATCATGTGCACACAATGCTCCTATCATTGTTTGATTGGTAGTGTGGTAAAGAAAGATTCTATAATTTTTGATGTGATTATGGTATTTATTACAGATCTTCCTTTTTGCTTTTTGATGTTCAAATTCATGCAATCCCATTTTTGACAAATTAGCAATCTCATAGGTTTTTTGCTTTTTTAAGGTTGCAATACTTAAAGCTAGCAGGTCAACTTCTGGGGGCTTTACTTTTTCTTTTAGTGCAAGTTTTGCAAGATGTGTAAGGGCTATTGTAATGATGCTTCGATATTGCATTGTTAAAGTAATCCCCTTTGTAATACACTCCTTTTCATTCATGCAGTTTTTTGAGAGATTGTTGATCATTGTATTTAATTTTATACATGTTTTAGCATTCCAACGTAAGGAAGCACCTGGCCTATCCTCACGGATGAAAATATTAAGTGGATCTTGACTCAAATTTAAAATGCTTAGTTGAAATTCAGTATATAATATGCAATGATCACTCAGGTCAATCTTGGCCGTTTCCACTCCAGTGCACCTGGAGGCCAATTCCACCATCACTGCAATGTAATCGATACACGATTTCCTGTTATTTCTAGTCCAAGTGAATAAATTCTCTTTTACGAGAAAAGGTAACAATCTCATATTCCATCGAGTGAAGAAAAGTTGAAAAGATATACCCCTTTTCCTATTGATCAAGGATTGATTTTGTATGTGTGTTTTGGATTCGTTAGCGGGATTTTGCAAACAGTTGGAATTGAAGTCGCCACCCAAAATTATTTTTATGTCAGGCCATTTACACAATACTTCATCAAGCAGGAGATCAAGCTCATTCATTAATGATACCATTGCAGTAGCTAGGGGATTGTAGTACATTGATACTATCAGGACGCGCTCCACTTGGCATGTCCCTAATTCAATTACAATCGCAATATAAGAAGGAGAAGAGCATGTTAAGAACAGAGCATATACCAGACTTGTATTTACTAAGATGGTAGTTCCCCCTGATGGTCTCCCTTTAGAGACCCGTGTGGCAAGTGTTGAGTATGCGACAAACCCTCTAATTTCAAGTTTATTAACAGCCATCGTCTCTTGACAAAGCACAATATCTACAATTTCATGGGGAGTATATCTAGATGCCCATCTTTTCAAATTTAACAGCCAACAAGAATTCCAAGACAGTACTCGTAGACACTTTTTGCTACCATGAGTGGTCGGCTGTCAATGTCTCCTTGCGTGCCCCCATTAGTGCAGGTAGCCAAGACAAATCCTTGGACATGGCAGAGATTGCAACTAGTTGTTCCAAAATTGCCGTTTCCGATACAGATTGTGCATTGGTTGGCAATAATTAGTTGTTTAAGGGTTGTTCAGTTGGCAACCTGGTCTCATTAAAGATCTTCGCTTCCTCGATCGTTTGGATTTGAGTAAGATCAAGTCCCAACATTTTTAGCTCCTTTTGGTGATTCCAGATCAGTTCCGTGATTATAGGGGACTGCAGTTCAAACACCATCCTGTGTTTTTTTATGGATGGAAGCTTTATCCAGATAATGTTGTTAGAGACAAGTGTGCGCAAGGCTGGAATCTTTTTGAACATTAGTAGCATGAATGATCGATTTAAGTCCTGGTCTCCATTTATTTCTGGATCACTGATCCATCCCACGATGGTTGACATTGGCTTGTCATGCATCTTTTGCTCCATAGATACATTCGTTGTAGGAGGATCCTTCCTCGGAGTGTTGCCTTTGCAATTTTTCATCGGCTCCTTCACTGGAGGTGAATTGCTTCTTATGACTTCCGGAGGAGTGGATGGGAGCGATCTCTTTGTTGCTCTGGTATCTTCTATTTCTCGTGGAAAAGTCTGTTGAGGTGAAGCTTGGGTGTATTTTTCTGGTTGCAGAGTGTTTGTAGTTCCTTCGCGAACAGTAGCAGGAATATGCATTTGGGATTTTGATTCCAGGGACACAGTGACCAGATTTAACTGAGTATCTGAGTCCATATTTGCCCGTTCCATCATTCTTTTGTTAGGAATAGGTTTATAAAATACTGATAAAAGCAATTGTTGTAAATGGGGTAATGAGGGCACAAGTTCTATTTGCTTATCTGTAATTGATTTTTCAGTCACGTGAGGATCATTTTCTCCTTTCTTTCCAGCCAAATTCGATTGTAATTGTAGTGCGAGTCGACTTTCAAGTGAGAGTTCTTCCATGTCAATACCCATCTCATGAGTTGGACTGATGGCAGAGTTGTTATTGTTGGCCTTGTTTGGTGGTTGTTTATCTTTTGTGTTTGTGTCCCCACTTGACAATTGTTTTTGAGTTTGATTTTTTTGTTTTTGATTGCATTCTTGTGCATCCTGCATTTTTGCATTGCACAGATTTAATCTATTCAAAGCTCGAATATGCAATCTTTTTTGTTTTCGTGATAGAAATTGATTTTTGACTTCTGGATGTGGAGGTTACTCCGCTGGTATGAGATTGATTTTTTCAGGCTCCTTAGCACTTTGCTCATTTATTATTTCAATTAGAACAGAAGGGCTGTCTAGAGTTGTAGTCGGATTCATACTATGATTAGTTACATTAGTTGCGTCTTCGATTGAAACTTCCCTGTTTTTTGAGTGGTTTAAGGAGAATAGCTGGTCAATTTTCTCTGCATGCTGCGATATAAGTTGACACAACTGTACGTGGGTATAAATTTGAATAGTTCCTATATTTCCTGTTGAGGTAACCGTCTGAGCAAACGACGATTGAAATTCGAAGATTGGAGGGCCCACATTTTTTTTTGAGAAGGCATAGATGTCATTTGGTATGCTTTCAGTTTGGGGTGCTGCAGTACGGGTAGTTTTTTCAAGAATCGTGGGTGAGTGACACCCCTTTTCCTTTTTATAGTTGTTGGCAAATATATATCCCTCCAGTTTGTTCAATTTTGCGGAGATTTCATGCAGAACAGATTTTATGTCCCGAAGTTCGTAGTGAGTATACTCATGACCCTTGTCGAGGAGATTTAAGATCCTTGATACAACCGGGTATGAGGCTTCAAAGATTTGTAGATCTTCTCTTTTGGAGGTGACTTTAGGTTGAAAGTTCTCATCATTAATAGATTTTGCTTGAGAGAAGTGTTGAAGATCAGGTGATGAACAAATACCACCCTCTTTTCTCTATGCAGTAGTTCCATTAAATAAGTCTGCGTTCTCCAATTTACTAGCCAAGTCTTCTAGGTCTAGATAAGGTGGAGGGACTTCTAGAGTCACAGTGCCAGAGGGCTCACTGTGAAGATGAACCTTATGTTTTCCAATAGGCCACACTGTAACGGGAGTGGATGGACCATCAGATAGAATTATCCATTTTTCCAATTCCATCAATACTACTGGTGCCAGAATTGAGATGTCAGAAGGCGGGCCTATATTAGTGTCTTCAATGGTAGCTAGATCATGATTTATCTCAGATTCTGAAACGCTTAGAGAACTTAGCCTTGCATTCAAGGTTTTGACGTTGCATTTGTGCGCACTTACACTCGCACTTAATGAATTTTCAGTTGCAACAGGCTTATGTGTCCCATAGAGTATATCCAATTTAGCCATTGTGGCATCAATATTCCTTTTTTTTGGAATGATTATTGTTTCTTTTAACCCGCTAGGTAATCGCGAAGACATGTTTCTAGGCAGTTAGCAGGTAAGTGTAGTTAGGAGCACAACAATATTTTTTGTGAACTGTGTTTGGATATGAAATAGATGGGACTTTTAAGTATAGATGCAGTCACAAAAAAAAGGTGGGGTTATAAATACACCCTGCACTTTCAAAAGCATCCAATCCTAAGCAAAGCACGTGAAAGACAGATCAGATGCTCAACAGAGCCTTTAACACTGTGGTGATTGTAAGGAACAATAGCATTTGTTTACTTAGTTAACACAAACAAATATCACATTTAGAACCCATCAACAATGAGAACCCCTAATACCTCGTAGTTGAGAGCAATCTCGTTGACCGCTGCACCGCGAGCCGCGAACAGCAAACAGTACTTGATTGGTACTTCTGCGGTGCGCACGCGGTGTGCGGTCAGGCGTGATGTTATGCTCTCAGGGATTCACGTCAGAGCCCCAGGAGGCGGAGCTTCAATCCGGAAGTGACCTGAACAGAAATGCAAGTGAGAGGTATATTTTAGATGGGCAAGTTGATAGACCAAGACGGACCCTCTCCCTCTCCCGTGAGCAAATTAAATTTGGTGCCTTCCTAGTGCCAGTGATCAAATATTGACTAGTTCGGCACACAAGTTGGGCACACAGTAGGCAGTTGGGCACACTAGGGGAGTGTTAAAGCATGTGAATTACTATGTGACGGGCTCAAACAGCGTGTTCAGCTGTGATTAGAAAATTAAAGGTGTAAACAGTCACCTCGCTTTGAGGGCAGGAAGTCAGGCAAAAAGTCTGTGTTGCAGGAGCAGACGACCTCCTCGTGTGCTGGCAAAATGATTTCAATGTGGTGGAGCACGATCCTTAGGTCAGCGCAGCCGGCAAACACAGCAAACAGTTCTTGATCGGTACTATGGGCTCACTATACAGGAGTCCACCTTTCCAATAAATCCGATGCTTCACCCTCAAGCTGGGAGCAGGCCTGTCTCCTTCGTTAGGCTTTCCAGAGATGGGCACTCACGTTGGCCTTTACTGAACTCTTCCCTGTCAGGACCCCCTTCTACTAACAAGTCTTTTAGTTCAGGATGGTCATTGGGGTCAAATACTTCAGGTATCGACGCCTACTCGTCAGGTCCGGGCAGTTGACCAACTTTCTCCACCGCAGTGGTAGGTGAGTGCGGGTGAATATTTTCTTTCCCTCGTTTTGGTTTTGTTACTCCTTTAGCCTTGGGTTTCCCCTTTGGCTGGGGCAGCTCATTGGTCTTGGCCAATGCTGCCCATGTTTGAAACCTTGCGCAGGGTCTGTCAGCAGTGTCTCCCACAAGCCCTAAAGCTCTGAGATTGTTGCCCAACAAGACCTTTCCTGGGACGTTCGTCTGAATGCTCACTGGAATCCTGACTGCTGTACCATTGAGAGTAAGATTTACAGGTATTACTGGAAACATGCGAGGTGGGCCATCAGCCAATTTAGTGGGCATCAGATTAGCTCTGGCAACTTCCTCTGAGTCTACCAAGGTAGAATCCACTACAGTTCGACTGCACCCACTATCCCTAAGAGCTGGAGTATCGACTCCATTGATCAGCACACTGTCTTTAAAGTAGTGCTTTGTGTTATCTGGAATCCTAGCATAAGCCTCTGCGACTTTAGGCTCCCAGGAACCCAGGGAAACTAAAACTACCGCAGCTTCTATCCCACTGGGGAAGGAGTCTGAGGAGAAGGATGCTCCTGTAATCTCTTCTTCCGCATAGGAGGAGAAGGCCAGATTAGTGGAGTGGACCCCCAAAGGTTTAACCTTACACCGGGGATCCCCCTTCACGTGGCCAGTTGCTCCACAAGCAAAACAAGATCCAGTGGGTCTGTTTACATAGGGAGGCTTATTATAACCAGAGTTATGTTTTGGAGGCTGACCTCCACTACCCTGTGAGTTCTCTTGTGTTTTACCCTTATTTTTCTTTTTGTGGCCCTTTTGAGAAGAAGATTTATCAGATTCTCCACCCTCTTTATCTTTGGACTTTTTCCCTTCCTCCTGCTTACCAGGATGAGTTTTGTCCTTATGGGAACTCGATGTGACACCCATAAATCTGCTGCAATGGCGAGCTTCTTAGGATCTATCTCCTTTGAATCTGCCAAATGCTGCTTAAGCTCAGGGGAAGAAGATGCAAAAATATGTTCCAGCATGACAAGACTTATCATACCTTCAAAGGTAGAAACCTTATAACCTTCGACCCAGCCAGTCAAGTTTTTTAAGGCCTCTGTTACATAAGATCCCCAAGTACCACCTTCTTTTTTCTTATACTCTCGGAATCGTTTTAAATATTGGGCAGGAGTCTTTCCAAACTTTAAAATGAGAGTTTGCTTCAACATTGCAAAATCTGCTCGCTCAGCTTTCGACATTTCCATAATGGCACTGCAGCCAGAATGGGGCAGTCTGCTGAGTAACCAGGCAATTTTATCAGCATTGTCAACTTGTTGAACTTCACATGCATACTCAAATGTATTCAGCCAGCCCATAATATCATTCTTTTCCTCATACACAATGAGCAGATCTTTTGGAAACCGTGGATGAGAGGAGGCCCCAGACCCATGCCCAGGACACTTGGATCCATTGGCAACTTGAAGCTTGGCCAGTTCCAACTGGTGATCCCTGTCTTTCTGTTTTTCTGCCTGTTAGATTTTTAATTTGGTCATATTGAAATCAAGCTCCTTCTGCCTAAACAGCAGTTCTTGCTTCTTGAATTCAAGCATGGCCTCCCCATCGACACTGACAGAGGAAACATTGGACATTTCATCCTCCCTGTCCTCATGGTCGCGGTGGACCAGTGCAGCGGCAGAACTGTCAGTTCTACCAGTGAGAGAAGCCTCACCTCCTTCTGCACTGTCCTCGGAAGCTATAGCGTCAAGTTGAGCTTCTTGCCACGCCATGATTCTTTGGATCATTTCCATTTTCGTGCCTTGCGAGGAAACACCTCTTTCAGTATATATCTTGTTCAATGTTTCGGATTTAGAAGCATTTAAAGTTAACAAGGTACCTGTTTCCCTACTGTTTGATAGGACTATGGCCTCTTATATACTACGACAATTCACTACTTATCCTGGTAGGAATAACTTGAAACGCCAACAACACCTTCCGTATCCCACCGCTGTACACAAATTTGTTAAAATGGATTTCTGAACTCTGTCCTGGAGGAGCAGAGGTTCAGAAGGCCAGCCTAGTTTCTTGGAACAGGTTAACCTCTGGACAAGCCAGACCAATCAGGGTAGCGATGGCGACGGTCAAGACTAGGTCTCAGGAGTGAGAGTGACTGAAAGCCCGCAATGAGCACACAAAGCAAGGACGCTTACAAATTACTCCAGACAGGTGTTATATTAAAAATATAGACACATTTATTACAAGGCCTTTGTAACATCGACCATAGTAAAGAATCACGATAAAACTCAAGTAAACCAACACATCACAATCAATATGATGTATATACAAGACCAAGGGGTCTAAAGAGTTAGAAGCACAAAATATTCAGACCACCTAGATGGGGAGGAAAACAGGCAGTGCAAGTAATCATTAGACCCAGTTCGACATCAGAGGCCACCTAACTAGAAGGAAGTCCGAGCCCTACGAAGAGTGGAGCCTTGTGCTCAAAAGTACCTGCACACACGGGTGCCAACGGTCAAATGAGAGTCTGTTCAGGGAAATCAGGCAGTTCAGAGAGGTGAACAAGACGATGAAGAACAATTCCCCGCTACTCAAGAGCGGCCTCCACATGTGGGCAGAAGCAGGGCTTGAGTGTGGAAAAGGATTGCTGTTTAAAACAGTGATGGAAAGCCACAGGCTCCTGCGGGAGGGTGACCGGTTAGGGTATTGACTACTCACCGGTCCCCGATGCAGGCAGACCCAGGCTTCTCCGGTTCCGTTTCGGTTCTGGCAGGTTCAGGTGCGATCAGCAGGATGTCTTGACACTGTGTAGATTCCACGACAGCAGGATTCAGGGTCGAGGGTGTCCCAAATGCAGTGAACACGCACAGGTTTGTTACCACAGTAGGGCAACTCGGCAACCGCAGGTATTCCAGTCCCAAAGCACACATCTCACTTCAGACCTGGGAATGCCAAGTGTACGAATTGTGTGAGAGTGCCGAGGACACAGTGTTAGCAGTAAGCCAGGCAGCGGTGACAGAGCAAGGTTCCTGTGAGGCTGGTCAGTCCACTGGATGGCCCAGGGACGCTTCTGAAGGCTTATATACAGGATTTGGTGAAGGTGCCGAGAATAGTTGTTCCCATTATTCTAATGGGTTGAAGCGCCAGTACAGGCCTTCTCATTCGATCAGAGGCAGAGGGGTCTCACAGGACGACAGCAGTGCAGGGTGCAAACCCTCAGCGGGTCACCAGCGATTCCTTGACTCAGCTTCTTAGTTGCAGGATACTTGGCTCCTTATCCTTTGTTTGTGAGAACTCAGGAGATCGACATGGTAGTGGTGTTTCCAGCCTCCTCTTATCCAAGGTTCCCTTAGGCCAAAACGGAGAGGGCCCAATGGGAGAACTGCTCACAAAACACTCACATCATACGTGAACCTATCACAGACCACGGTGGTCCCAGGCATTCAAGACACACTAGACTCTCTGGCACCCAGGATGTGTATTGGGACCAGACATCCCAGCCCACATCCTGGAGGCTCACAACAGGGCTGTAGAAGCCTGCAAAAGCATCTGTGTTTCGCGGGAAAGTACATGCCCAAATAAGGATGGCCCCGGGTCGGCTCGACCTGGGGAAGGTGAAGGGGCAAGACGGTCATCAGACAGGACAAAGAACCTCGTGGTCTGGCCATTTTGGAAGCCAGGCCACCCATTTTGGCCAAGCACGAGAAGCGCGGTTAACAGGGCAAAAGGGAGTTCAAAACACAAAGAAACTATTGCTGCCACCAGTCCCGTCCATGACATACTTGCACAGTTCGTTATAAATCCATCGAGAGTTTCTAGGGCATGTAGAATGACTAGAGACCCAAGAGTGCAGTAACTTAGCTTACAGTGACCTATGGTGCCATGTTGCACGAAAGCTGCAACATGAGAAAAGAACTACGGAAAACAACGTTTCCCGGTACTGACTGTCTTAAGGGCATGTCAGTTTCCCCGTAAGAATGGAGTGAAAGCCCAGAGTAGTGCGGCGGAAGGCTGCACTTCTCTGGCAAAGTCTAGATCAGGGTGTAAAACAACAGCAAAAAGTTTGGGGTTTGCCACATGGAAGGAAAATTACCTACAATATGAAATCTTTCCTAACAGTTGGATCCTTCCTCGGAGTGTTGCCTTTGCAATTTTTCATCGGCTCCTTCACTGGAGGTGAATTGCTTCTTATGACTTCCGGAGGAGTGGATGGGAGCGATCTCTTTGTTGCTCTGGTATCTTCTATTTCTCGTGGAAAAGTCTGTTGAGGTGAAGCTTGGGTGTATTTTTCTGGTTGCAGAGTGTTTGTAGTTCCTTCGCGAACAGTAGCAGGAATATGCATTTGGGATTTTGATTCCAGGGACACAGTGACCAGATTTAACTGAGTATCTGAGTCCATATTTGCCCGTTCCATCATTCTTTTGTTAGGAATAGGTTTATAAAATACTGATAAAAGCAATTGTTGTAAATGGGGTAATGAGGGCACAAGTTCTATTTGCTTATCTGTAATTGATTTTTCAGTCACGTGAGGATCATTTTCTCCTTTCTTTCCAGCCAAATTCGATTGTAATTGTAGTGCGAGTCGACTTTCAAGTGAGAGTTCTTCCATGTCAATACCCATCTCATGAGTTGGACTGATGGCAGAGTTGTTATTGTTGGCCTTGTTTGGTGGTTGTTTATCTTTTGTGTTTGTGTCCCCACTTGACAATTGTTTTTGAGTTTGATTTTTTTGTTTTTGATTGCATTCTTGTGCATCCTGCATTTTTGCATTGCACAGATTTAATCTATTCAAAGCTCGAATATGCAATCTTTTTTGTTTTCGTGATAGAAATTGATTTTTGACTTCTGGATGTGGAGGTTCCTCCGCTGGTATGAGATTGATTTTTTCAGGCTCCTTAGCACTTTGCTCATTTATTATTTCAATTAGAACAGAAGGGCTGTCTAGAGTTGTAGTCGGATTCATACTATGATGAGTTACATTAGTTGCGTCTTCGATTGAAACTTCCCTGTTTTTTGAGTGGTTTAAGGAGAATAGCTGGTCAATTTTCTCTGCATGCTGCGATATAAGTTGACACAACTGTACGTGGGTATAAATTTGGATAGTTCCTATATTTCCTGTTGAGGTAACCGTCTGAGCAAACGACGATTGAAATTCGAAGATTGGAGGGCCCACATTTTTTTTTGAGAAGGCATAGATGTCATTTGGTATGCTTTCAGTTTGGGGTGCTGCAGTACGGGTAGTTTTTTCAAGAATCGTGGGTGAGTGACACCCCTTTTCCTTTTTATAGTTGTTGGCAAATATATATCCCTCCAGTTTGTTCAATTTTGCGGAGATTTCATGCAGAACAGATTTTATGTCCCGAAGTTCGTAGTGAGTATACTCATGACCCTTGTCGAGGAGATTTAAGATCCTTGATACAACCGGGTATGAGGCTTCAAAGATTTGTAGATCTTCTCTTTTGGAGGTGACTTTAGGTTGAAAGTTCTCATCATTAATAGATTTTGCTTGAGAGAAGTGTTGAAGATCAGGTGATGAACAAATACCACCCTCTTTTCTCTATGCAGTAGTTCCATTAAATAAGTCTGCGTTCTCCAATTTACTAGCCAAGTCTTCTAGGTCTAGATAAGGTGGAGGGACTTCTAGAGTCACAGTGCCAGAGGGCTCACTGTGAAGATGAACCTTATGTTTTCCAATAGGCCACACTGTAACGGGAGTGGATGGACCATCAGATAGAATTATCCATTTTTCCAATTCCATCAATACTACTGGTGCCAGAATTGAGATGTCAGAAGGCGGGCCTATATTAGTGTCTTCAATGGTAGCTAGATCATGATTTATCTCAGATTCTGAAACGCTTAGAGAACTTAGCCTTGCATTCAAGGTTTTGACGTTGCATTTGTGCGCACTTACACTCGCACTTAATGAATTTTCAGTTGCACCAGGCTTATGTGTCCCATAGAGTATATCCAATTTAGCCATTGTGGCATCAATATTCCTTTTTTTTGGAATGATTATTGTTTCTTTTAACCCGCTAGGTAATCGCGAAGACATGTTTCTAGGCAGTTAGCAGGTAAGTGTAGTTAGGAGCACAACAATATTTTTTGTGAACTGTGTTTGGATATGAAATAGATGGGACTTTTAAGTATAGATGCAGTCACAAAAAAAAGGTGGGGTGATAAATACACCCTGCACTTTCAAAAGCATCCAATCCTAAGCAAAGCACGTGAAAGACAGATCAGATGCTCAACAGAGCCTTTAACACTGTGGTGATTGTAAGGAACAATAGCATTTGTTTACTTAGTTAACACAAACAAATATCACATTTAGAACCCATCAACAATGAGAACCCCTAATACCTCGTAGTTGAGAGCAATCTCGTTGACCGCTGCACCGCGAGCCGCGAACAGCAAACAGTACTTGATTGGTACTTCTGCGGTGCGCACGCGGTGTGCGGTCAGGCGTGATGTTATGCTCTCAGGGATTCACGTCAGAGCCCCAGGAGGCGGAGCTTCAATCCGGAAGTGACCTGAACAGAAATGCAAGTGAGAGGTATATTTTAGATGGGCAAGTTGATAGACCAAGACGGACCCTCTCCCTCTCCCGTGAGCAAATTAAATTTGGTGCCTTCCTAGTGCCAGTGATCAAATATTGACTAGTTCGGCACACAAGTTGGGCACACAGTAGGCAGTTGGGCACACTAGGGGAGTGTTAAAGCATGTGAATTACTATGTGACGGGCTCAAACAGCGTGTTCAGCTGTGATTAGAAAATTAAAGGTGTAAACAGTCACCTCGCTTTGAGGGCAGGAAGTCAGGCAAAAAGTCTGTGTTGCAGGAGCAGACGACCTCCTCGTGTGCTGGCAAAATGATTTCAATGTGGTGGAGCACGATCCTTAGGTCAGCGCAGCCGGCAAACACAGCAAACAGTTCTTGATCGGTACTATGGGCTCACTATACAGGAGTCCACCTTTCCAATAAATCCGATGCTTCACCCTCAAGCTGGGAGCAGGCCTGTCTCCTTCGTTAGGCTTTCCAGAGATGGGCACTCACGTTGGCCTTTACTGAACTCTTCCCTGTCAGGACCCCCTTCTACTAACAAGTCTTTTAGTTCAGGATGGTCATTGGGGTCAAATACTTCAGGTATCGACGCCTACTCGTCAGGTCCGGGCAGTTGACCAACTTTCTCCACCGCAGTGGTAGGTGAGTGCGGGTGAATATTTTCTTTCCCTCGTTTTGGTTTTGTTACTCCTTTAGCCTTGGGTTTCCCCTTTGGCTGGGGCAGCTCATTGGTCTTGGCCAATGCTACCCGTGTTTGAAACCTTGCGCAGGGTCTGTCAGCAGTGTCTCCCACAAGCCCTAAAGCTCTGAGATTGTTGCCCAACAAGACCTTTCCTGGGACGTTCGTCTGAATGCTCACTGGAATCCTGACTGCTGTACCATTGAGAGTAAGATTTACAGGTATTACTGGAAACATGCGAGGTGGGCCATCAGCCAATTTAGTGGGCATCAGATTAGCTCTGGCAACTTCCTCTGAGTCTACCAAGGTAGAATCCACTACAGTTCGACTGCACCCACTATCCCTAAGAGCTGGAGTATCGACTCCATTGATCAGCACACTGTCTTTAAAGTAGTGCTTTGTGTTATCTGGAATCCTAGCATAAGCCTCTGCGACTTTAGGCTCCCAGGAACCCAGGGAAACTAAAACTACTGCAGCTTCTATCCCACTGGGGAAGGAGTCTGAGGAGAAGGATGCTCCTGTAATCTCTTCTTCCTCATAGGAGGAGAAGGCCAGATTAGTGGAGTGGACCCCCAAAGGTTTAACCTTACACCGGGGATCCCCCTTCACGTGGCCAGTTGCTCCACAAGCAAAACAAGATCCAGTGGGTCTGTTTACATAGGGAGGCTTATTATAACCAGAGTTATGTTTTGGAGGCTGACCTCCACTACCCTGTGAGTTCTCTTGTGTTTTACCCTTATTTTTCTTTTTGTGGCCCTTTTGAGAAGAAGATTTATCAGATTCTCCACCCTCTTTATCTTTGGACTTTTTCCCTTCCTCCTGCTTACCAGGATGAGTTTTGTCCTTATGGGAACTCGATGTGACACCCATAAATCTGCTGCAATGGCGAGCTTCTTAGGATCTATCTCCTTTGAATCTGCCAAATGCTGCTTAAGCTCAGGGGAAGAAGATGCAAAAATATGTTCCAGCATGACAAGACTTATCATACCTTCAAAGGTAGAAACCTTATAACCTTCGACCCAGCCAGTCAAGTTTTTTAAGGCCTCTGTTACATAAGATCCCCAAGTACCACCTTCTTTTTTCTTATACTCTCGGAATCGTTTTAAATATTGGGCAGGAGTCTTTCCAAACTTTAAAATGAGAGTTTGCTTCAACATTGCAAAATCTGCTCGCTCAGCTTTCGACATTTCCATAATGGCACTGCAGCCAGAATGGGGCAGTCTGCTGAGTAACCAGGCAATTTTATCAGCATTGTCAACTTGTTGAACTTCACATGCATACTCAAATGTATTCAGCCAGCCCATAATATCATTCTTTTCCTCATACACAATGAGCAGATCTTTTGGAAACCGTGGATGAGAGGAGGCCCCAGACCCATGCCCAGGACACTTGGATCCATTGGCAACTTGAAGCTTGGCCAGTTCCAACTGGTGATCCCTGTCTTTCTGTTTTTCTGCCTGTTAGATTTTTAATTTGGTCATATTGAAATCAAGCTCCTTCTGCCTAAACAGCAGTTCTTGCTTCTTGAATTCAAGCATGGCCTCCCCATCGACACTGACAGAGGAAACATTGGACATTTCATCCTCCCTGTCCTCATGGTCGCGGTGGACCAGTGCAGCGGCAGAACTGTCAGTTCTACCAGTGAGAGAAGCCTCACCTCCTTCTGCACTGTCCTCGGAAGCTATAGCGTCAAGTTGAGCTTCTTGCCACGCCATGATTCTTTGGATCATTTCCATTTTCGTGCCTTGCGAGGAAACACCTCTTTCAGTATATATCTTGTTCAATGTTTCGGATTTAGAAGCATTTAAAGTTAACAAGGTACCTGTTTCCCTACTGTTTGATAGGACTATGGCCTCTTATATACTACGACAATTCACTACTTATCCTGGTAGGAATAACTTGAAACGCCAACAACACCTTCCGTATCCCACCGCTGTACACAAATTTGTTAAGATGGATTTCTGAACTCTGTCCTGGAGGAGCAGAGGTTCAGAAGGCCAGCCTAGTTTCTTGGAACAGGGTAACCTCTGGACAAGCCAGACCAATCAGGGTAGCGATGGCGGCGGTCAAGACTAGGTCTCAGGAGTGAGAGTGACTGAAAGCCCGCAATGAGCACACAAAGCAAGGACGCTTACAAATTACTCCAGACAGGTGTTATATTAAAAATATAGACACATTTATTACAAGGCCTTTGTAACATCGACCATAGTAAAGAATCACGATAAAACTCAAGTAAACCAACACATCACAATCAATATGATGTATATACAAGACCAAGGGGTCTAAAGAGTTAGAAGCACAAAATATTCAGACCACCTAGATGGGGAGGAAAACAGGCAGTGCAAGTAATCATTAGACCCAGTTCGACATCAGAGGCCACCTAACTAGAAGGAAGTCCGAGCCCTACGAAGAGTGGAGCCTTGTGCTCAAAAGTACCTGCACACACGGGTGCCAACGGTCAAATGAGAGTCTGTTCAGGGAAATCAGGCAGTTCAGAGAGGTGAACAAGACGATGAAGAACAATTCCCCGCTACTCAAGAGCGGCCTCCACATGTGGGCAGAAGCAGGGCTTGAGTGTGGAAAAGGATTGCTGTTTAAAACAGTGATGGAAAGCCACAGGCTCCTGCGGGAGGGTGACCGGTTAGGGTATTGACTACTCACCGGTCCCCGATGCAGGCAGACCCAGGCTTCTCCGGTTCCGTTTCGGTTCTGGCAGGTTCAGGTGCGATCAGCAGGATGTCTTGACACTGTGTAGATTCCACGACAGCAGGTTTCAGGGTCGAGGGTGTCCCAAATGCAGTGAACACGCACAGGTTTGTTACCACAGTAGGGTAACTCGGCAACCGCAGGTATTCCAGTCCCAAAGCACACATCTCACTTCAGACCTGGGAATGCCAAGTGTACGAATTGTGTGAGAGTGCCGAGGACACAGTGTTAGCAGTAAGCCAGGCAGCGGTGACAGAGCAAGGTTCCTGTGAGGCTGGTCAGTCCACTGGATGGCCCAGGGACGCTTCTGAAGGCTTATATACAGGATTTGGTGAAGGTGCCGAGAATAGTTGTTCCCATTATTCTAATGGGTTGAAGCGCCAGTACAGGCCTTCTCATTCGATCAGAGGCAGAGGGGTCTCACAGGACGACAGCAGTGCAGGGTGCAAACCCTCAGCGGGTCACCAGCGATTCCTTGACTCAGCTTCTTAGTTGCAGGATACTTGGCTCCTTATCCTTTGTTTGTGAGAACTCAGGAGATCGACATGGTAGTGGTGTTTCCAGCCTCCTCTTATCCAAGGTTCCCTTAGGCCAAAACGGAGAGGGCCCAATGGGAGAACTGCTCACAAAACACTCACATCATACGTGAACCTATCACAGACCACGGTGGTCCCAGGCATTCAAGACACACTAGACTCTCTGGCACCCAGGATGTGTATTGGGACCAGACATCCCAGCCCACATCCTGGAGGCTCACAACAGGGCTGTAGAAGCCTGCAAAAGCATCTGTGTTTCGCGGGAAAGTACATGCCCAAATAAGGATGGCCCCGGGTCGGCTCGACCTGGGGAAGGTGAAGGGGCAAGACGGTCATCAGACAGGACAAAGAACCTCGTGGTCTGGCCATTTTGGAAGCCAGGCCACCCATTTTGGCCAAGCACGAGAAGCGCGGTTAACAGGGCAAAAGGGAGTTCAAAACACAAAGAAACTATTGCTGCCACCAGTCCCGTCCATGACATACTTGCACAGTTCGTTATAAATCCATCGAGAGTTTCTAGGGCATGTAGAATGACTAGAGACCCAAGAGTGCAGTAACTTAGCTTACAGTGACCTATGGTGCCATGTTGCACGAAAGCTGCAACATGAGAAAAGAACTACGGAAAACAACGTTTCCCGGTACTGACTGTCTTAAGGGCATGTCAGTTTCCCCGTAAGAATGGAGTGAAAGCCCAGAGTAGTGCGGCGGAAGGCTGCACTTCTCTGGCAAAGTCTAGATCAGGGTGTAAAACAACAGCAAAAAGTTTGGGGTTTGCCACATGGAAGGAAAATTACCTACAATATGAAATCTTTCCTAACAGTTGGCAAGTGCAGGGGCAGATGCAGCCAACAACACCCCGGTTATGATTCTACCAACCATGACAGTCACGGTCTATTACCCTGCCACAGCGGATGTTGCTACACAGGGTCCATTCCAGGGCACCCAGAAGCCACTGACACAAGTCGGGGCTTCACTCCATGTTCCACCTGCCACTCCCTCGGCTCATTCCACCAGCGCCACTGCCAATACTGATCCGGGCGGCAATTGCCTGCCAGGGTCCGGTCTAGCGTCCAAGAGGAGGAACGTTGCACCTGCAACACAGGCTGGGATCCCACACACAGCCACAACCTCCTGCACGTCGAGGAAAAAGCCTTTCTGTGCGCAGGAACTGGACTTCCTCATGGACTACGTGCGGAACCACAACCGTGACATGCTAGTGGGGCCTAATTGTCAAACTATGGCTGCCCATCGTGATACCCACTGGAAGCAAGTTGCCGAACATGTGAGTGCATTCGGCCATGAGGTGCGCACAGCGCAAGAGTGGAAAAAGCGTTGGAATGACCTCAAACACAGCGCTAAGGCAAAGCGTGCCTCAAATTACAACATGACTTTGGTGACTGGCAGTGGGCCGGCACCTGAGGAGGGAGACCTCACTCCGCACAAGTCACTCGTTGCCGAGTTCACACCCCCTAATTGGTCGAAGGAGTGGGAGAGATGCAGGACTTTGATGCCCAGTCCAGTGAGTGTTGCTGGGTGTTTGTCGAGGGCATGTGTGTTTTACTTGTGTGATGTGTTGTGCATGACTGCCACTACATGTCATGTGTACATGGTTGAGATGTGCAAGTAATGCAATGCTTCACTCATGCATGGCTGCTCTGCAGGATGGTGGACATGTGGAGCAGACGGGGACTGTCCTCATCACCACACTTGCACCCTACTCACATGCTGGTCACCTCGATGCCCCTCCAGTCCATGTTCCAGCTCACTGGCCTTTCTGCATGTAGCCTGGGGTGTCCTTCCTCTCAGCACTGGGACTATGTCATAGCATGACTGACGTGCATGTGTCCTCTGCCTGCATGCGGGTGCTCCACGTAGGCATGCTCCCTTGCCCCTCCACCCCCCCTGGACCCCAATTTCACCTTTTGACTGGTGTGCATAATTTTGCTCTAAAGCAATGGCCTGTTCATGACTCCTGTGTACATGCTAACTTCCACCAGCCAACCTGCCAGACACTTGCAGTGGGGTACATCCTTTGTCCTTGATGCAGAGTGTCTCACTTGGACTGTGCAGATGGCAGATGCTCCACAGGGACTTGAGTGCCCATTCATGCTCCATGTGCATTCCATGCATGCCCCTATGTGTTCTTGACTGGATGATCATTGTAGTATGTGTCCAGGGTGACCTACATTTCATGGCATTTCATCAGCCTTCCCACGCCCACTGTGGCTCAGTCCTGCATCCCACACATGTTTAGGGTGTGGCAGTCTGTGTGTCTCACAGGCCTCACCCTGTTTCAGGCCCACTTACTCTGGCCAACTGGTGTAGTGTCTTCTGCACACATGGGTGTACTACTGAGGGTTCATCATGTGTCCTGTTTACTGTCCCATCATCATCTGCTTTGTTGTCAGTTGACTCAGATGATGCAATTGATGCTAGTCAACACTGTCTGACAATACACAGGTCTCTGGTCATCCTTTTGATACAATGCAAGGCATACCTGCATTTCCACTTAGGGAGAGGGGTGGTTTGCTTGTCGTCATGCAACCCATTGCATGCACATTGCATGTGATGCCTGAACTTGACCTTGCACTGCCTTCACGTTTTCTGATACACATCATGAAGTTCTTGCACATGTAGATAGTGAGTAACGTACACATTTTCTGCACTGCATCGACCACTTCTGAGCCGTATAACACCCTTCTACATGCCTACTCACTGAAGCAATGTCAAGTTGACCTTGCATGCATGGCAGGTTCTCTTTTGTGTGTGACATGTCTGATTCATGTGTTGGCTGTCAGTGTGATGTCCATGTGTGTGTGTGTTGTGTGCTTCTAACATGTGAACTAATCTTTTTTTCTCTCTACTTTTCAGATGATGACGCAATGGAGAAAGGAGGATGGTGTTGTCATGCCAGGCACAGGGTTGTTATCACAACAGCAACCCAGCACAAGTGGGGGTCGTGGGGTGGCAGACCACGAGAACCCACATGTTCTACAGACCATCTTGGCAATGAGTCCAGCTCAGATGACCACGCTGACGTCCATGTCGAGTTGGATGTGCATCAGATCCATACGTCAGGGGTGAGTGATTCTGATGTGCACACTCCTCTGTCCTCGACACCCGCACTGAGGGGCCAGACAGTGGTGGGTCCTCCGCCTGTGGTGGATCGGGATGCAGGGTCACCCTCAACACCAGTCGCTGATGGGCCTGGGCCATCACGTCGACGGGACATGTAGTCGTGCAGCAGCGGGCGGTGCCAACCCAACGAGGATGGCCGGTCCTTGGGTCCCGCAGGTGTCAAGCCCAGCAACACGGTGGCCGTGCACCACCGAGGTATACTGAGTGGGAGCAAGACATGGCTGCCAATTCAGAACGCCAGGGGGCAGCAATGGAAAACATCGCTGTGAGCATGAAGCATGTGGCCCAGTCCATGCTCCCCCCTACTAGGCTGGTGCTTCTCCAGCAGCGGACGGCACAGTCTACGGCCTGCTTGCTCAGGCTGGGCATGGCGGCCTCAGACAGGGCACGCCAGGTTGAAATGTTGTCTTTGCATCAAGCAATTGCTGCTCATGCAGAGGCACACATGGGGGCCCTGAGGGCTCAGTATGAGTCCATCAGATGTCCTCTTTATGTCCCAGAGGGCGCGGTCAGAGGAGAGGTTTGAGCAGCTTGAGCGTACCATCCCGGCTGAGCTACGTGCTTGCCGGGAGGGTTGTCCAGCCAGGCCTTGCAGGAAGAAATCCATGTTACACATGTTACCTTGCAAGAGGAAGCTCGCGTATCACGGGAGGTTCTGCATGCAGACCTACGTGTCATCACCACACAGAACCAGGCTCACCCGTCCGGCAGACTTGCTGCCGACAAGGGGCAAGCTGCGGCCAGGCGTGGTCAGGCTCCTGTGCCACGTCCTCCTTTTCAGGTTGAGCCAGACTCGGACGACGAGATATCTCTCACACAGGTCGGGCTGTGCAGGCGTTGAGCCCATGGAGGTTTTTTTTTGTCTCAACATCATTGCATATGGGTGTTGAGGTGACCCTGTACCTCCCCCCCATGGGTGCCCCCCCCCTGGGTCATATGTGGCGATTTTTGATTTTTGATTTTAGTTTAGTTAGTTAACATTGACTATTTGATAGTTATTTTAATTAGGTTATGTAGGTTGTTCATTGTTAGTTTAATTAGTTAATATAGTTTAATATCGTTTGTCTATTGTGCATTCATGTGATGATGTGGTGCTTTGTGGCTTTGGAAAGCATCCACTGTCATTTCCAGCTGGGCCCTTCAAGCTTGTCTCGTGTATGTGTTTGCAGCTTGGGGTCCTGACTCACATATGCTACTTGTGCTTCCCTTATCCATGGGCTTGCTAGGATGGTTCGGTGTAACAAATCTTTACACAAGGGCTTTGGACTTTCGTCATAACTGTGGCCTGTCTGCTGCTATACTACTTGTGTTAACACCCCTAGCGGGGATTTGTAGCATTCTATCCACCCCATGTCTGTAATCAGTTTGAGTATGTGATTGATGTCCCCATTAATTGATGTGGATTGTGATGTATGTTATTTTCTTGCCTGTATATGTGCTTGATGCCCTTCATGTTGTAGCCAGTAGCCTGCACCTTGGCCTGTCAAAGTCACACTGATGGTGGGAGGAGTTTGGATGTAGGTCTGTAACCTGGCCAAGTGACAACCAGCATGGAGACACACACACAGGGAACTTTCAAGCCTTATTAATATATTTGTTGCCTTTTCTGCAGGGAAATGAGCCTCCACACTACCTTTACCAGCAGACACAGGGACGAGTAATCTAGATGACTGGCCACATTCCGTGGAGCAGACGTGTGCATGTGTGCACGAGCAGAAGCACAGGGCTTGTGCTCAAACGTCCGACAGAAGCAGATATGTTTCCAGGAGCTCCAGGCAAGGTGAGCAGTACAAGTGCCCACACCGCAGCCAACCTTCCACCAGGCCACTTGCACATGCATGCTAACTATCACCAGTGCTGGGGTGCTTTGCCAGGCATTGTTGGAGAAGCACACAGTACAGCTGATATGCATTGAGGAACAAATGCTAAGTGGCTTTACAGGTTGTCAGGGGCACATGCAGGGTCCATCGAACATATCCTCGAATACCCCCTGCACCATTGAAGCGGAGTT